>NC_084976.1:5760312-6415312 GCF_963691925.1 Scomber scombrus
TGAAATATTACAGTCCTGAAATGTGCTCAATGTGCTACAGTATTCAAAACTGAACTGGTGTATCCCAAGCCTTGTTTTTCTGAGCAAGTAAAGTGTGAGGCCTTATAAATATCAGTATAGAGGTAAATTATTACTTATTACTATTCTATTTTAATATGTAAACATTCAGTAGTCTAAAAGGTAGATAGTGATGGAAATGTATAGTTAACTTAATAATTTCATTAATGTGCTTCTCCTGATGTCCAAGTCAAAGCTATAATGTTTCTTATACAGTCTTTCCAAGTCAATTTTCTTTTGTGAAACCACACATTTTAACTGTGGTCAATACTGAGTACAGACTGTGTATTAACAGTGAGATAAACAAAATATCCTTGACTTGAAAAGAAGGAGAGACAGCCCATTAAAATATGAATCCAACCCTGGTTTACTTGAAATGCTCTGTTTATTTCCTTATAGTTAAATTAATTTTCTATAATGTGTGTTTTTCAAAAACCTTCATACCTAAATAATGACCCCACCACATTAAAGAAGAGAAAGACTTGCGGGATTTCTTTGGAGTCCTTTCAAAAGAGGGTAACTGTTTACAAGGTCGGTAATAGCAGAAGTGTTACTAAGCACATTTTATCCCTACAAACTGTTACAATAAAAGCACTAGGTTCATTTTCCAAGCATATGCCTTCTTTCTTTCAGAAGCCCAAAATGTAACATGTTCATTAAAGAGGCGGGGGGGTAAGGGGCATGGAAAGGATTCAAATGGATCTGCCAAAAAGGAGACTGCACAATTACAAAACTATTTCACTCGAAAGCAGGAAGAATCACAACGACAGTACTGGTGATGTCATGCTGGAGATCACTGCCAAGAGTGCCTCCACTGTACCCAAGTCAAACTGGCTATGTTTAATATCTGCCTCCAACATGCCCAGAATAACAACAAAGGCAAACAGGGACCCCGGTTACGGACCAGACCCACAGGGTGCAACAGGACTTCTGATGTCTCTGTATTTCGTTTGGACGTCTTGTTGGGCAATTGTCCTCGCATTGTGTTTACCTGAGAGGACACAGTTGGTTGCAGTTGTAGTACAGATCTTTTACTGAGTGATAGGGAGAGATCTGTACACCAACGGGTTCATATACGGTAACTTATATCAACCACCTTAACTGTTAAGAGCCACAAGTCAACCCTTAAGCCTTATTCTCTCCTTGAATGTCTTCAAAGCTATATAGACATTTGGCAAAGGCCTGTTTTACAACATTTTAGTACCATGGACCAATCAATGCCATTATTGTTCATTACTGTGACCTGTTTCGGTGCATTTGAGCACTACTATGGACCGATTACATTCTGTGGTATTGGTTTAAATCTAAGACCTTTTCTTTCGTCTTATAAGCAAACCTCAAATAACAGCAACAGAAACAAATCTTGTGTTTACGGTACAGTAGCTGTTGCTGCTCCAGTTAAAGTGTGCATAATTCTTCATTAATCTAGTAAATCTCAAAGCCAGTTTATTTGTGCATGAAATCGCTTTCTTTGTTACAAAATAGCTTCTTTTCTTTCTTTTCTTTTTTTTGCTGGACATTTACCACAACAGTAAGCGGGTCAGCAATAATGCATTACAAAGCACAGGGAGTTCTGGGGTCAACGCTCTGTCATCCCAGCTAACAATGTTTGTTTTCCACTACTGTTGTTCAAACAAAGGTTTTTAAGACATAGTAACTCCAATCCCGAGGCTTGATCAAAAGCCAAAAACAAGGAATTCAGACAGGCTAGTGACTGGTCCTGATGTAGGTGCCGTGATGGAATTTGGAACCAGGCTGAGCAGTCTAAATCACTGCTGTCTCCTTTTTCTTTTGATTGGAGAACATTCACATTTTGTCCAGTGACCTCTTAATGTGAACATACCGTGTTCCTGCTGCTGATTGACACGTTTAGTATCGTTGCACCTGACACACCTGGCTGTCCCACTAGTGAGAAAGTAGACAACACAAAGGGAAAAAGCCAATGAAAGAGAAAGAAAGAGAAAAAAAAAAGAAAGAAAGAATCGTTAAAAAAAAAAAGCCAAGACAGAAAAGAAAAATCAGAGAGGGACAAAAGGAAAGTGGAGGGGAAAAAAACCAAAAGAGAAGGAGACACAGAGAAAGAATGGGCAAGAGGGAGAAATTGTTCCTGATTTAGATCTGAGAGGCTCTGGTCCTTCAGATGTCTCCATCAGCTAACCACAAGCCCAGGCTGAGCATGTGAGGCATGCTGCTTACGCTGGCACAGCTACCCCCTAAATGCTAATAACTGCAATGTGTTAGCTACAATAAAACACTCCGCACAGACCCCTGGCACACACACACACACACACACACAGGAGCATGTACAAAAGACACACACCTCTTAGTCAACTACAACTGACACAGGGGAATTCCCCAAACGAAGGGCAAGTTTTTAATTTAACCTGTTAGTTAATTACTAATCCAAGTAACTAGTTATTTGCCAATTGTTTATCATGTAGTTCCACTATAGAGCAAATTATTAATTTTGCTTTATTAAATGAAATTAATTATTAATTTTTGTAAATGGGAAAAACTATGAGAATCCTAAAGAGATCTGTCTAACTTCTCTCTATTTTGGTTAGTTGTCAGGACCTGATATGAACGTTAATTTCCATCTCTCAAAAAGTGCCATCCCTTTTTTTCCAGGTTCACCCATCATTTCATACACTATATTAGGCACATAATACAAGACATAAGCACCCCTTGAACAATGTAAGCACCAGCCTCCAAGAACAGCGCAAGCAGGGGCTGAGGCTACTCTGACAACTTAATTGCACATGTGAGGTGCAGCTGGAAGGCACGAACTGTAGAGGCCTAAGTGTTCTTGGAGAGTATCAATGTTCTGAAACCAGCAAGATAGAATAAATCAAACAGAGAGAAATGGGAGAGGACTTTCCGTCAATGTTGAGAAATACCAAAGCCATATTGCAGGAGGTTTGAGCACGCAAGCGGAATGTAGCAGGCCTCATGTTTGCATAGCTTTTATACACCGGGCTCCAAAGCAACTGAGGTACTGTCAACATTCATCAACTAACTTGAGAGATGGAAAGCTGTCAACCTTACTTTCGAAACAAATCATTTCAATTGCGTCGTTGTAACATCTTGGAGCTATAACCCAGTCCTTGTCCGTGGAATCTCAGGTCTCTTACGGTCTTCATCAGTGTAATGAAAAGAGACATGTTTCAGTCTTTAAAGGGGAACTCATATCAAACTGTGTTTAGGTCAGGAGCACTACCGCATATGTGTAAAAAATGTTGAATAAAGGCCTTTTGTGGCCACAGAGGAAGCTACGCAAAATCTGACAAACTGCCGCACATGATATCTATGATGATCTGTCTTCTGTCGAGCTGAGTACTCAAAACTGAGATTTGAAAGTTTCGACGCAGTTTGGAAATTCTGAATGGGATCTGAAAATTCCAAATTTGAACATTTGAAGATTGTGTTCGTAAGAATCAGAAATGTCTTCTCAGTAGTGACACTGATGGCCGTTAAGTTAACTGCAAGCAACATCCTGTTGCTGACATCTCTCACTCTCAGTCAGTCAGCTCCTGTGGCACTGTGGCGGCTAGCTGTCAACCAGCTCCACCAAAAATATGCTTTAATCAACTATCCAAACCCAACCCAACTTGCAAACCGCCAACTTTTCTTTTCTTTTTTTAACCAATCGTGTTTACTGAACACCGATAAGCTCAGCGAGCTGTGGCCGGGGAGCAACGTGTAGCGGTTTTGTTGTGAAATGTGTGCTTATTACCACCTTTGGACTAACGACAGAAACAACAAAAGAGGGAGTTATGTTCTTGTTTTCTGCTCCCATGTTGAGGAAATAATGTTTCAGCTGTGAGTGTGCTCGGGAGTGGGCAACTTGTCATTGCGGGGGTGTATTGTTGTGAAATGTGTTGTGGTTGACGGAGGCAGCTAGCCATCTCATTAGCTGGAAAGCTAATATCTGCAGGGTGTTGTTGTGTTGTGTTGTGTCACTATGCCAGTCATTTGTTGATGTTAGTGGGAGAGAGGCAAGGCACACGAGAGTGTGCAAAAATGTCACATCCTTTGAATTTTAGCGGAAAATCCAGCCCCGGTCTTTCACGTAAGAATCAGTCCACAGGCTGTTACAGACAATCGAGAAAGTTGGGGAAGGTCTCATTTTTTAAGTTACACTACAAACTCTTCAGTCATTGGCAATAAAAAAAACAATAATACATGTACATTATGTTACAGTTCTTACATATACAACCTTTAATAACTAATTCATAATTGTACTGCATGTCTTAACAGTAATGCCTGTAATGTTACTAAATGTATATGTTTTTTGTACACAGCTTCCATAGTCATATTTGGTTGGAGCAAATAATTACTGCCCAGTATGGTTTGGGTTGGTTTGAGCCACTATTCAAGTTTTAGATCTTTCCCAAGTTAAAACTATGTCAGAAATCACAGCATGCAATGCTGAAACGGCAGGTTAGAATCTCCAAATGAGATGTGTTGAGCCAGTTTTGTGCAATTACTAAACCCATTCAAGCATTTAAACTTTCACTTCCTATTTTTCACTTTTTAAGCCATTGCTTTGAAATAGTTTGATTGAATGTGGATATTGTACCTCATACTACTTGCACTGTATCTCAACTAACCGGCATCTCAATATCTCTAATCCCTGCTCTGTCAACTGGAAGTTATAACTCTCTGGAAGTTTTTCTGGAAGATTTGGAGCGAAGGCCACTTAATTGTAGCTTGTAAGTTCTTATCGTGTTGGTCATTTTAAAGAGGCAACGTGGTCTGTGTCAAGCCAGGGCGATACACTCCTTAAAGATCTGCATGTTTATTATCTTTTCAGCTAACCATATGCCTTCTCCACACAATCTCCTTTTCTCCTCTCCCCCACCATGGAGAGTGACATGTTTTGCAATTATTCATATCACATTCTTCTTCTCTTACCCACACATTACAAGGGCCCTTGCCAGCCAAGATAAAAGCAAACACTACCAGCTCCGGCACACTCTCGGGTAATTGGAACCTAACTCATATAATAACACCCAAAGTAGAACAGGGGAGCTATGCCTGAAACGCGCTAGGATCAGTAGTCCTCTGTTTTAAAGAATCACAAAGCATTACATATAAAATGAATCTAATATAAGGAAAAATAAAAGATTCACACCCTACCAAAAAGCTTGCTACTAGCTCTCCACAGGTGATTTTAGTGGTTAAAACATTGTCCCTTGTATGGTATGCAATTCCTATAATAAGAGTGAAATTATTCAGAAGTCACACTCACCACGCATAGCACACACTCACCCTGAGACCTGAAACACAGACCACCCACAGTTTGTGTAACATGGAGTCACACTGCCTACCTTTTGTCACTGAGAAATTACATACAAAGGCACAGAGTTACCGTGTTACTCCTATTTGTGACTTTATGTCTCACCCAAAGTACATTTTTAAAAAGTGAATCTATCCACATCTATAAATATACTTAAAAGAATTACAGGAAAAGGAATATCATAAAAAAGCCAAATCTGGTGGCCTTAGTCTGGAGAACAAACCAAAAAACTAGAACAAATAAAATGAATGAAATCAAAGACTGTCTGAAAAGCAGTCTTTAGTGGTAAACATATTTTCTAATTTAATGCAACAACTTTTAATGACGGCTGTTTAGATTTAAGACTAATTAAAAAAAAGCCTAACTGCAACACAATATCTTCCCAGAATTTCTGTCAGAAGAAAGCACTAATAAAGCCTTAATTGCAAGGTAATCGTTTCCCAGACTGCAATATCACCAGGAGCACCCAGCAAATAATAAGCTCCACTGAGGGATTGCTGTAGTCCGGATGGCCTGAGAGCAAGGATTAAGCTGTGGAGCGGCAGCATCCTGCCCAGAGTGTATTGATCACCACTTGACTCACTGGATGCAGGAAGCCGCTGGGTTTAATTTTTCCCCCAACTGCTTTCCTGTGTCTGAGGACTGTCTGAGGAGCTGAAGTAACCTCATCCCACCAGGAACCCAAACCTCCATCGAAACCTCAAAGACCTCAAAGCATTGTAACACTGTGGGTTGTGTAGCGTTAGCTGACTCAAAGGCAATGGTGGCTGGCTGCGAGGCTTTCAGCTGGAATGACACAGTTTTGTCTTGCCTTGTGCAGATGCTTTAAATTAATCTGGAATGCCGAACAGAGACCGGTACAATAGGACAATCTGGAGAAGTGAAGAACTTGAATGAGCAGACAAACAGATACAGCACAGAGAATTAAATGATTGGTTTAAGAATTATGATTTGTTGGAAACTATTTATTTCAACTTTAGCTCTACAGACCAGAGCCTCGTTTCCAAAAAGTATTCTAAGGCTAACGTGATCAGAAAAACTTACGAATCTTCTTAAGCTTAAGAGGCGTTTCCTAACAGCATCAAAACTGAAGACACTCTTAGATATGATAGTAGACTAACAAGTGACTCCTACACACCTGTAAGAGGCTAAGAGCATTTTAAGAAGCTCTGGTAGTGGCATGGGGAACCAAAAACTACATGTGTTTATTGGGTTTGTTCAGTTTTAAGTCCATAATTTCATCATGTTCTTTGTAGAAAATAAGAACATAAAATTAAATAACACATACACAAATTAAAGCAACAATTGATTTGCACAACTGATCTGTCAGTTTCAGTCATCACTGCCCACTTTTCCATCTTCTTGCCCAATATATTCATCTCTTCTGGCTAAAATGCCATTTTTCTGATGCTATATTTTCAGGTTCCTTGTCTTCTCTTTTCTGTTCATTGATGGTGCATATGTTGTTTGCCACACGCTTACATATAGCAAGTCTAATACAGAAAACGTTTACTTTCTTAAACTGACTTCCACACAGTAACATGAATGATAAAGCGCAGCAAGCTGAAGGCTATAGATTGTTTACTGAACATTAAGCTTTGTCTTCAGCACCGAGTACAGTGAACGTTAAGAACAGTGTGCGTGTTTGCCTGTTCTAAAGTACTGCTTTGGGAATTGCGTGTGGAAATTTGTTTCTATGAACGCTCCAAGAAAATAGATCCCATCCAGATATATTTTGAGATAAATATTCAGCTTGTAATAATAATGTGTGTCTGATATGGTTTTTCAAAAAAAGAAAACTACAATTACCACATTAAAATGACACTTTCTCCCTCATTGAAAAATACACAAAAAAATCGATGAATATGCAAATATTGTTCATTTCAGAAGTGTAACTGCTGTACACAAGATGTCTCCTACATCACTGTAAAGTCCATTCTAACGGTTTGTGCACTGGGGGCTACAATATTAATATAAGCTCAATATAAGCTGTATATCGACCAAGGTTGGCTCCCATACTAGTTGTGATGTCACAAATCCTGCTCATAGGTATACGCCTTAAACTCAGATTTCAGTCAGCACAGAAACTTTTCACTTTCAGCAGTTGAATGTGAAAACAACCGTCTAGTGTCGTCAGTGTCAGTTCGACCCAAAACTCCTCCTGTCCGCATGTCAAATGTTCTTGGGCAAGATACTGAACCCCAAATTGCTCCCAATGGTCATCAGTCATCATTGTGTGTGTGATGAGTGATTAGCAGAAAAACATTGTAAAGCTCTTTGGATGAAAGTGCTACAAAAATGTAGCCGTTTACCATTTTTACATACATCATTCTGCACAATGACCCTCAAACATCCAACTGTGCACACATGTTTCACTGAGGATCAATTGTTATCGGGAAACAAGGCCCAGAAAATCTCATCATTATTACAACATCCAAGTCTTACTTAGAATGAGCAATCCTGTCACCGAGTGTGTTGGTTTGAGGCCACAAACACACAGTATGTGGGACAAAGACAGTGGGAACCCTCATCTCTGTTCTTCTCTCCACTGTCATCAGTTCCAGTCTCACCCAAAATTTTCTCCTAGTCTTGCCAATATGAGACAAAACATTGATGTTAGTGGTTGACAGTTTGTTAAAATTTATGCACACCCCTGCCTGTATTTCAATACAAGAGACAAATGTTAGAGGGCACATTTGTAGATGGATCATAAAACAAAAAATGGACGTGTGCTTTCGGGAAAAGTTTACACCAAAGCCTGACAAACTATAAACACTCTGGGCCTTTATCTTCGTACCCATTGAAATGCTGCCATTTCTAAGACAAAACGGTCAAATACAAACACAAATATAGAGGCTTACACACATAAACCCTTTCATAACCACTCCTGAGTAAATATTCTCTGATGTTTAACCCACGTTTGTCTCTCTACAGTTCTCTTTGTTTTCTCATACGAACTTTCAAACTGCCTGAGGAACCAAGTGTGCCAACTTCACTCCATGTTTTTATTATCAGTCAGAGATGGATTTTGTTACTGCTACGAGGGGATGGATTCAAGGAAAATAGATTCTCCAAAGCTCCATGTCTTCGCCCTCTGTCTCCTCGGTCCTGAAGACAAGGCCCCGCTGAGCTGATGATCAGACGGATTTATGGTGCAATCTCTGTAAGCCATTTGCTCCCTGCGAGCCGGAGAATCAAAGGCAAGATTTCCGGATGGCATCGGGACAGAGATTATCCAGTTTGTGCTATCTGATTGCAAACTCCCACGGGCTGTTTTCTTTTACTTGTTTAACATTTTTCCTTTGTGTTTTCGGACTTGTGAAAGATGAGAGTTGCACAAGCACAAACAGAATGGGTTTAATTCTGTCTGAAGAGACCGTGAAGGTACATTTGATTGCATATGACATTTTTAAAGAATATAGTCCTCATTAAAAATGTATTTTAGTGCAAGTGACTTCACTTAGACAAAACATGTCCAATGTTTTAATTATCACTTTGTATCATATTCACAGTCCATCAACAAGAATAGCAGCTTGTTAATTTAAACCAGAAAGTAAAGCATTGCTAGTACCACAACAGGCTACACACAGAAGGTGGTAACATCCATCCCAGGTTTCCTCTTTAGTGGGTTGTGGATTCAACCCGAGTCGCCAAACCACACGTTAAAGCAGTAGCATCCAAAGTCTAACAGCTCCTCTGGGAATCAACTGTGCATCTGAGGTCACAATGTTTTAAAATCTGTGTGCAATTATTAGATGGCAATCAAAAGTCTTGTATCTAATCTATACATTTCAGTTCAACTTTTAAAGTAGCGACTATTTTGTCTATTAGGCGGTAGATAGAGAAAGAAGAAGAATACCAACTTTAAGAATTTAATAAAGGGGTTCCTAATTCAAATGTATTACTCATTATTTAGGAGTAATGTTGTTTGGTGGTGTGAAGCGCTAAAAATAGTTTGGAAGGAATCTGAACAGAAGAAAGGGCCCAGTTGGACCATATGCCAAACCAACAAGTCTCAGAGGCACCTCCCCAAATCATCTTGAGGCAATGCATCAATCAGAACCTCCACATCAGTGGCAAATGCACTCAGCGGCCATAAAACTCCCAGATCAAGCAGCAAGCCGAGCCAAAACCAGAGAGGCTCTCCTCGGTAAACCCAAGCCCTTATCTTTGTCTCATAAAATATAAAGAGCGCTTGGGAGTGTTACTGTAACTGCTGTCCAGCCAGTTCCTCTCCATCTTTACTGATCACACCTCATCTTCAACATCTGGAGCAGTTTACCAAGACGTCAAGAAGAAGAAATGAAAAAATGTGCCCTTAATTTTGTTACATTACATCAATGTCTTTCATTAAGGCCTGAATTAAGTTTTGCCTATTTCTGTTGATGTGCTATAACTATATACAAAAACAAAAAAAAAGCCAAGCAAATGCTAAACATCACAGCACAAGCCTGCTCAAATCCCCAACATCTGAATTAAAAACCTTAAAGGACCAGTGTGTAGAATTTAGAGGCATCTATTATAAGGCACTTGGCAGAAAGGGAATATAATATTCATACGTACGTTTTAATTAGTGTATTATCACCTGAAAATAAAAAGTTATTTTTTCGTTACCTTAGAATGAGCCCTTTATATCTACATAGGGAGCGGGTCATCTTCCACGGAGGCTGCCATGTTGCACCAGCATGCTTCTACAGTAGTCCAGAATGGACAAACCAAACACTGACTCTAAAGAGGGCCTTTTGTCTTTTTTGTGAGGTTCGTAGCCACCACAGGTTCTCCTGCACACTGGGAGGGGGGGGTGTACTCATTTGGTTGCATTTTGGAACCTCACCACTAGGTGCCACTAAATCCTACACACTGGTCCTTTAAATGGCAACACCACCTAATGAGACTTGCATGGAAAACATTTCAAGGATGTGAAGACTTTGGTGTGAAGAACACAGTAACACTGTAAATGGCTGCTAACTCGTTCTATGAGACTTCCATGGGGAAAATATCCTAGATGGAGACCTTATGAGTTCTATTAATAGCTCGAGTTTTCATAGGAGTCTATATATGGAATGACAGATTTAAATCCACAGTTTCATCCTGTAGAGCTCTTGACATTTTCAGACTGCCTTTTAATTTAGAACCGTCTCAGATCAAACAGTTTATTCATATCAAGTAAATCGAAAGGAGACACATCGTGTGTGTCTTTGCACAAGAAGAAAGAAGTTGACTACTACAAAACCCTTTCATCCCCATGACCAATCTCCTGTTACATACATTGAGCTCTTAGGCATAGACGAGGGCTTAGTTTAATTTCACGTGGAGATGTCCACACTAATAATTCAAATCATACATGAAGTACAATCATTTAAATTACTGGACTTAAACTGTATAGTAAACTATATGGGTTGCATAAACAATAAATCTGGAAACTAAAAAAGAGTGGTGGAGATTTGAGAAAAGATAAATACTAAAGAAAGCATGTGCAATGTCTAATATTAAGTCTAAGCTTGCATAAAAGAACCATGTGAGGTTAGGACACAATGAAACACACAGAAAAACCTATGTATTTTGTTTGTAAATGGCCTCCGGTTTGTAAAATTAATGTCAAAAACAAGTTGACAACTATTACCATACTTTCTGCTCTACAAGTCCTCATTACAGCTTATTTTAAGCAATTACACTGTCAGCAGGAGCTGTAATCTCCAACTGCTGCTAAACGCCCAAATTTCCACATTTGCTGGAAACTATAATTGTGAGCTGCTCTTGGTGCTTTGCAGATGGGCCCTATTGAGCAATCTGAATATCCCTAATATTACCCAGTTCCTCTCAAGAGGAAACACGAACATTAAAAAGCTCCAAATAATTTTGGTCAAATTACACAACCCTTAATGAACTTCAAAAGACGTGCGGATGTTTTTACAGGCCGGTGCTCAAGCTTTAACTGTAATTATGAAAACAAACCATATTAATGATATAATATATCATTTCCACACTTTGGCCGCACGAGTCCCACCACAAAGTTCCTGTCTCTACTGGACAAAAGAATCTACTAAATTTAAAATGTAAGATTTTCCATACACAGATCAATTTTTCTGCTTTTTGAGAATCCTGTGGGCCATCACCCAAATTACTTGAGGGCTTCAGGGAGAACTGTCATGGCCCATGTTTTGCATGTACATATGCCAAACTCCCTGCATCCCTGCTAGAACCTGATTAAAACTGGAGCTGGGCCTGACATGTATATGAACAGGATATGCTGTAACCCTCAGAGAAATATAATCTAGTTTCTGTGAGACTAATGTGACAAAGGCCCATATACCTTTTCTTTCAATCAAGGAAATCAGCTGACCATGGTGGGAACCAACCACCACATAGATGACATGGCAAATAATCCTGTTTTCTAATGTTCTAATAATGTTGAAAGTGCAATGTGAACATGAAATTAAGCTAATACAAATTACCAAAATTACACAAATCTAAAGGATATAAGGAAGCTGGCTGCTTTTTCTTGCCTTAAGAACACAGTAGTCAGTCGGGGCCCTTACTGCCTCCCACTCACATAGGAGAGAAGTGTAGCTGCTCATTTAAATTCCTCATGCTAGAAGGACTTCTGCTGTAAGTCTGGCTTGGCTCCAAATTATGTCTCATGGGTGTACATACCACTGAATAATTTGTCCAAACGTCATTTGCAATTCGCCCAAAATCTTTTCTTGACTGGAAGCTTTTACAAAACATCTGTAACAAATAGTTGTTTTGAGACTACATGCATTACACCAGTATCAGCACTGGTACATGACCTTAAGCTGTGTATGGAGCATAAAAAACAAGTTTGAATTTCCATCTAACTAGAAATCTGATCGCTCCAGCAGTAGCCACCTGCACAGTATGATATTTACCATTAGTTCTGGGCAGCTCAAGCTCATGTGTTACAAATCTTTTTGCCGCAGTCTATATAATTAGCTGTAATTGACTTCCCTTGAAATGTGTTTCTTCTGGGACATCTGGCCTTGAAACTTCAACCTTCCCATAAAGGACCAGCACTGAGCTACACTTTCAATTTTGCAAACTGCATGGGTGGCAAAGGCACCACCAGGCTCTTCTGCAAAAATAAATAGATGAAAAATGTATTTCATATTCCACACTTTAAAAATGAAAATATTTATAACTAATCTAAATAGAATAATAGAAATATTTCTCTTAGGATAACTGTTTTCAGATTTATGTCCATGATGATGCATGATATGGCTCAAAAAGTTTTAAATGATCATTTACAAGCCAAAAAACCAAGCCAAAATGTTGAAACTATCTGTAATCATAGTTTTTGTTAGAAAGAAACATAATACTTTGAGATTAAATGAAAAAGAGACCAGTGACATGCTATAGATAGTCATGGCCAAGCAGGAAACAGAACTTGTCAAATTTAGTAAAGCTGCATCAAAGTTTTGAGTTTTCTGAATATTTTGGGTCAATGAAGCTCTTCTTAAGAAAGAAATGTGCTATGTGAGAGTGGAAATCATATTGGCAAAGTTGAACAAACTATATTTAAATGACAGAACAAAAACAACAATTAAAAAAATAGCTAATATAGGTTTTTATCCTGAGTCCTTCTTTTTTAAATAAAGGCTGCATCTCTTGATAAAGTGAAAAGAGGATTTGTAAACAGTTAATTTTGGCACATTTTCATCCCCAAACTCTGAAAAGTGCTCCTCACTGCAGATTATCCTAACAGCACTTTTCTGTACACAATGGGCTATTTTTCATCTGAGAAGCTTTTAAAAACACAGCTCGAAATCCAAATAGCTGTTTAAAAAGGCACAGATTTGTCATTTCACCTAAATGAGGCAGTGCTTTCTTTGTTTGCTTTTCTATTGTTTTAGTGCATTTTTCATCAGACCCAAATTATCGAGGCTAAGTAAGCATGGATAAGAAAGATGAAAACAACTGTTACTTAGCTGTCTCAAATTAGCAAGTTTAAACCATGCCTGTGAAGTGCCTGACCGCACCACAGCAAAACAGGAATAATATGGTTGAGATCTGTCGTTAGCAAGTGTGGCTGCAATACAATATTCCATGACAAACATTCCTGACTTAAAGAACTGAGACTTATGTTTTCACTTTGATGCTTGTGTGTGGGGTAAGATAGCTGTTATCAGGCTAGCAGCAGCTCATTACAGATGGAAACCTCTGAATAAAAAGTTGCCCAGCCAGAAACAACGTGTCATATTAAGCTGAATGAGCACACACTTGCCTAACAAATCAACTTGAAGAAAGAGGTGGTGTGAGCAGTGGGATGTCAAACTCCTGAAGACCAGATCCGCTGATGGAGTTGATTTAAGAAATTTTAAAACTACAACCAGCCTGACACTCTTGCTTTTACAGTTTATTTATATGCCTGCCCCTACCTCTGTGCCTCTTGTTTTTTACCTTCAATCTGTAAAATTGTTCAGCTCGTTGACATGCTGTGGGAATCATGCATGTACAACTTGTAAAAATGGCTAATAGTCAACTCATATACTGTTGAATCAAAATGGGTGAGAATGACAGCACTTTAACTTCATAGGAACTGTGTCTTCCCCCAAATACCTGGTTAAGTCATCACAGTGAAAAACCTTATAGTGCTTTCTAACTGCACTGTACTTAAAAAGAATACCTGCGACTTTGTTTTAGTTTTTTTAACAAAACAAAATATGGTATTTAAATGTGAGAAGTATTTGCAGGTAACTGATGCAAAAACACGATGACATTAGCTTACTACAACTTTAAGGATTCACGATACATTGAATATGAAATGGTTGTATTTTCTTTTCTTGAGATTTTTTCATTTTATGTAAATTTAGGATTATAGTGCTCCTTTGTAACAGCAACTCCACCACAGGATGAAGTTCAACAGGGACAAAAGTTTCAACATGTTGCTCACAAATAATAATATTAAAATAATGACGTGCTTTTTAAAAAAAACAACTGCCTTTTTTATGTAAAACAAAGGCCATTACAAAACTTCTGGGAGAAAAAGGAATGAGAGAGCTTTACTTTGGCATGAGGAGGAATTTCACATAAATAACAAGAAGATCTGGCCAGTCTTGTTTTGGCCCTGTGGCGGATTCAAGGATAACATGTTTCTCATACCAGTAAAGAACTAACCTGGGCTCCATCCCTCAGCTTGAGGATGCACTCCATGGTGTTGATGGTGATGACGACAGGCTCCGAGCCCAGCTTGGTCCAGGGTACGTGGATACGCAGCTCATGGATATGACCACTCATGAATGTAAAAGGCAGCTTCAGCTCCTATAAATATACAGAGACATAATAAAGATAAAAAGAACAGATAGCTATGAAAGTATAGTTTGAATAATATGCACTATAGAATTACATCTGCCGTGCAGGCAACATCGTAAAGAGCATGTGGCAATATGACTGCTGAGACTGAAGGACCACTTGGAACCTTCATCCGTCCATTTCCTAAACTGCTCTTTGAAACTAATATTTGAAGACGAGAGGATAGTAAAAAACAACAGCTACAGATAACATATTGGTCACGCTTTTAACAAAATCAGTCAGATTTTCTCAGAGGCAAAGGAAGAACTGTTCTGCATCTTGAACTACTCTGTGTGAGAACATGAAAAGTCCCATGAAACCAAACTGCCTACACACAGACTTCACATGCCTCCTCTAGAAATTCAAGCCAAAGAAACAAATAACCAAACATATTTCTGAGGAAAAGCTGTCATGGATTTACAGCATGTCTGCTTGATAACTCCCATAATGTTTCATTTAAAATGACTCGTCATATTAAGAAGATTATCTTTAATTACACATTTTAAATGAGGTACTCTTCAAATTAACTGCAATAAAGTAAAAAGCAAAGGGAGGACAATTGGCCAGGTCTTGACGTGGCATCACACATCAAAATACTAACACGATTCCCACTGTCGGTTGGCTTCAAGCTGCTTCCAATAAGAACTTTCATCACAATCTCTGTTGGGTTAGGTAGTGTTTTGGTCTGCTCTTCAGAAGCCCACTCAAGAGAAAAGAAAGTTCTTTTAACTCGTGACAGATTGATCTAATCCAGACATTACAAGTGTAAAAAAGAACACTGTGTCAAAATAACACCGCAGAGCAAAATATCGGAGTAAATCTATCAAACTTCCTCTGAAATGACACTAAAGATACTGCATCTGTGCTTGGCTAAACTGCATTGCTGTGGTTCTTTTCTGGTTCTAGTCAAAGCAATACATCTTAGCTACACACACTGTAGCAAACATGTAGACAAACTTGAATGGAAAAATATACTAGTGAGGCACATGCTTGTCCTTCACTCATTAATTATTTTCCAAACCTTTTTACTTTATTTTATGTTGTGAGTGAAACAACTTTAAATCTGGCTTCACTGTAAAGACTTTCAGGAATGTTAGCAAAGTCATGTTCATATGATGAGCTTCTTCTTGTGCTGAGAGACCAAAATGCTACAATTATTCATTTCAAAAAGCGATGAGAGATGTTAGCCATTACTAGCTTGGCCATATCTTGTATGTACCTGGATGACCTATGTTGAGGAATGAATGCAATAAACAAAAGACAAAAGTGCAGTAAACTACAAAAATCTATATAAAAATAACAGAGGTATGAGCAGACACACCTTTAATCCCTTGCAGTTAAAATTAAGACATTAAATGTAAAAAGTATTGGAGGGGATCATACCAATGTCAAACTAAAATTATATATTTCTTCCAATATTTCATCACAGTGTCATTGCTGCAAACAAAAATCACCATGCTGAGTATTATGTAGTATTAGGTTTAAGTGCCATTAAATGTGAAAATACAGCATCTGTCATCACAATCAGTCTTGTTTTGGTCTTGTGAAAAAGTTAAAGATAGCTGAGTATGCATTCTTTACATTACCTGTTCCAGTACATCCAGCTTCAGGTCCAACTTACTGAGCACCACATCTCCTCCCCAGAGAGACAGCTGCAGGTCAGATGGCTTCAGATTCTTTATGTACTTGTTCACATAGCTCATCAGGAGCGGTGTGACATAGGACTCCAACATCTTGTCCCTGTCCTAAACACGTCAACCATTGAACAAAACATTGTGATGTAATTTAATAAGGTCGATATTTATTTACATTACAGTATTTATGTAATAAATCCCCCTTTTGCTATTCTTTTCCAGTCTTTTTTTTTTTTAAACAAACACAACTGCTTCTGATGGCCAGGCCAAAAAATTGATATTTTTCAGAGCAGATGTTTTGTTATATCATAACACAAGGTGTAATTCATTTTTATCATATTTATACATACAAGGAATTTGACTTCAGCTTAGCGGCTCTAAATATATTTACACAGAATGACAACACAATAAAATTCAGAAATATACACAAGGAGTGAATTTCCGTGACCTGTACACAGGATACAAATTGTGCAAAGACATAAAGAGCTCACAGAGTGCTGACATTTTTTTTTTTAAATGACATAACTGTGTATATAGTAGGTAATTATGTACAGCATATATAGCCTGTTCAGATACAGAATAGAGTTATGACTAAAATGTATTGCGCATTTTTAATATTAAGAATTTATCATTCAGGTGTACCAGTTCCAGGGCGTCATTATTGTGCCTACGTTTAATTAGTAGCACCTGTGCTGTTTCAGCTATGACTAGCATCTGTAACTTCTGCACTATGTCCATATGTTACTATTTTATCGTTAAAAGTGTAGGTTGTTTATGTTCTAACCCTCACTAATGCACCTTGTATGTAAACGTAACATCCTTATCTTGTCATAGAAGTGTTGTAAATATGAAAAGTGCCTTTAAAAACTAACCAAATGAAAGTTATTCATGAAGGCTGAAGGTGTAGCTTCATGTATAACACACACTTAAACTGACGCACAACCAGTATTCTATTCACGGGTGACGCAGTTCGAGCTTTAATTCACAGCTAACTTTTCAAAGTGAATTTCGCGGTTCTACTTTTAATTGCAACATGTTTTTATTTACATTAGTGCCTCATTAGCCTGCTAGCTAAAGTGACTTCACTTTTTGTGCAGGCGACTAAACGGGGAGTCCTGCATTACCATTAATTGGCAACTCTCTTTCCTAATGCAGAGCAATGTAGCTAAATATAACTTGTTTTGAATGAAGCAGTGCACAGTTACGTAGTAAGAAATGTTACAAACTGCGGAGTAGGTAGCCAGAGAGGCTAGCTATGGTCTCCTGTCATATCTGCATACAAACAGCAGAGCAAAGAAGCTAAGCTAACTGCTGACAATAAGTCGCCATAACTTCGTTTCAGCAAACTCAAACGTGTGGTGTAAGGCAAAAATAGAAAACCCAGTCCTTACTTGACTCCCGCTTGTATCCTGTAGCTACTCCTTTAATTTGACGTTTAGTTAAGGTAACAAACGCATCCCGTTAACTGGCGTTAGCCTCATCTCTCAATAGCTTCAGCTCAAACGTCATCAGTAAACATCGACGCGGCTTCCGTGAGTCTGGTGTTGCGTTTTCGTTCTGTAGGAAACGCGAGCATCACAGCTTCAAAGCGCGAAGCCTATAGGGCTTCAAAATAGTGGCAAGTCAAACACTAGAAATTCCCTGTGATATATGACTGGGTGAAATTTGACATTTAGAGTACCAACTTCGGTGATCACTGAAAATGAATCCATGAGAACATCACGCAAATGTTTGAAGCACAATATCCTATAGATGTTGCTGGTGCAGACGCAGGTGCCATACAACCAATTATTTTAGAAAATAACAATAACAGTAGCAATTTTTTTGTTTTTAAAAGCCAGCAGGCTTGTCCAATCAAAAGGTGCATGTAAGTGGAACACCGGCCTCTTGGGCATGAACAAATTTACGGAGAGTACCAGAAGGCATCAGTACACGTAATATACGTGCTGTCTCTAGCACGCCCCCAGCCCTTATATGGAAGCTCACCTTTGCTGGGGGACATTACAAGTAGTGTCTATGTTTAGGAAACTTTCCTTTAAATAATTTAAACATTTTTAAAGTAGGAAATTTCATTCATTTCCATCTCAAATCAAGTTTCAAGGACAAATATTCTCTTTAGATACTGAGAGATCTATGCAAAAGAATAATCAAAGGGTCTTTGCCTTCCAGTCAAACAGGTGACTTGTCTGTTTTCAAACTTTTATTTCAAACACACTATTGTGTGGCTGGTTTCACCTTAAACATGAAATTAAATGCCACCATAATGTTGACATATGCAACTGGAGACTCACTTAAATTTACAGTATAGATAATGTTACTGGAATAATAAATAAATAGCGTACAGACTGAAAATGAAAATAAATGAAAATGCAGTGGCAAATAAAATGAACAATGAATGCTGAGAAAAGACTGTACTATTCTATGAAAACACTATAAATCTTCTTTTTGGTGTTCCAAGAACAAGGGTGATCTTGTAATTATATAAGTCTTCCTTATTAGATAAATATAATTTTGGAATTCATGAAAAATCAGGGTTAGGTTCCTTCTTCACTTTATTGTCGGGCTTGACGCACCAGTGATTTCTGCGGCCAGAGGTTTCTTTCACTATGTTAGATCTTTGTTTCTGAAATTCTGTGTTGCCACTGGGCCGTTTCTAGCTGGACGATATTAAAATGACAAATTACAGGACACAAATAAGCCATAAACAGCAAAACATTAAATGACTGTGTAGTTAGTAAAACTATAAAGGCCATATAGGCTATTGTCTTGAGTTGCTTTCATGTAGGCTACTCAAATTTACGAGATTTATTTATTTATTTTATTATGGTGATATGGACAGTGTGGCTGAATTATTTTTTTTTAAATAAAAAATAAAAAAAGGTGGGTGTCTGTCACAGGCCATTGAGGGTCATATGGAGATCATATGAAGTCAGAGGAGTGGAGCTCAGTGGCCTGCAGCCAGTGCCGCCTCTCCCCTGTCAGCTAGATAAAACGTCCTGAGGACACAGTCCACAAAGGCCGGTCACCGATGAAGTTCACCATGTGACTGTCCACTCTGTGCCAACTCCGTGTGTGTGTGTGTGTGTGTGTGTGTGTGTGTGTGTGTGTGTGTGTGTGTGTGTGTGTGTGTGTGTGTGTGTGTGTGTGTGTGTGTGTGTGTGTGTGTGTGTGTGTGTGTGTGTGTGTGTGTGTGTGTGTGTTGGGTGTCATTGCTCTGAAGTCATTTCAGTGGAATATGTGCTCTGGTAATTAACAAAGTAGCAATACATGATGTCTTGTTAATATCACACTTTTTCTACAGACCCACTGACTTGTTCTTTCTACGCCTGCTGACAGGGGTGAAGTATATTTAGTGAACTGATTATATACACAGCATAGTCTAGTGAGATCATTACGGCCACATTAGACACTGGTGTAAGTAAAAAACAAACGTCGTTCCTTTAAATGCATTTCAAGTCTTGTGTCTTGTCATCTGTGTAATGATGTGATCCTTGAGAACACATAGATAAATGTATCTTTACTTTTGTTTTTACATTATTCACCAAGCAGCACAACCATTTCCTTATATGGATACGGATACATTTCAGTTGAGAAGTGTCTTGATGAAAAATAAATCTAAATAAATAAATAAATAAAAACGAATTCAGAAAGTGCACCTGTTTACTTTTAAAATGTATCATTATTTCGCCCCTCAGGATTTCAAAATCCAATTTATTTTCTATAAATGGCATAGCTTATTTATATGGTGTACATCAGTCACATATGCACACTTAATTGTTCTTATTCAGCGTGTCTCTGTGAGAACGTTTAAGCCACAGAAATGTTGTTTAATTCATCAACATTTATTTATAATAATCGAATTACTTTATTAGTTTATTTTTAGCAGTTATTTCCTCTCTCCAATCAAAATAAGCTTTTTGTGTTTATTATATTTCTAAAAAAAGAATAATAATAATTACGTTGTGTCATGTATTTCAGCATACACCTTTTCATATTTGCCTCGTTTGCAGTTTTTGATGTTTTTATGTTTGTGGTTTATTGGTGAACGTGCACGGTTTTTGTATGATTGTTGAGTCATTTTTTTTGTAAACATGCGCGTGCTGGACGTGTTGCACTTCGTTGTGTCTCCATTAGAAAAGAATGAGGAAAATAGTGCGTGTAATACATACGGCCTTGGTTAATGGCCTTTCAGCAGCAATAAGCGCCGTTTTAAATCTTCTGTTGTTCTTGTAACAACTTGTTCCAGACCCTGTTTTCGAAACCATTAAAGCTAAATGCTGTTTTTTCAAGCAATTAATTGCACTGTCAGGTGAAAATCGTGTTTTTAAACCATTCCGCAGTAGTCAATAATGGCTGGTGAAATCATGAAACAACAGGCCTGAAGGCCAAGAAAGACACAGCGAAAGAGAGAGAGAGAGAGTCTTAACTCTGCACCAAATAATCCAAAATGAATAGGAAGCACCTTTTTTCTCACAGGCTCCAGCTCCGATGGTTAATATTCAAGCGTATTTTGATCAAAGGTTAGTTGGATGAAATCCAAATCTTACACTTTATGAATTTACACAAATACACACAAATCTAAACCTGGGCGTTAAAGCGTAGCGGCCATAGCGCTCGCAAATTCGCAGTGAAGCTACTTCCTCATAGCTGTACTGTATGATTCATAAATGACATACATCAAACATTTAAATATCAAACTAATGCAGATCTCAAATATGCCCAATTTATAATTTGTAGAATAGAGTCATATTCATCTTCTCTGCTGAGCACCGTTGATTTTATTATAAACATTATAAATATGTATAAGGCGGCAGGTTGATGTAGCCTATACTGCATGTCCAAGATATAACAGAGGAGGCCTACTGTGTCTCAAAAAAAAAAAAAAAAAAAAAACTACACAGCTGAATGTTGTCTTGTTTGTATTGGAAGTGATGAATGAATGAACCCTGATAATTCCCGTTGATCGTCTCTGTCTCTGTGGGTTGAGCTGTTTTCTTTGCACAGGTGACTCCTGCCGCCGCTTTGCAGGTCACTCATGGTATCAGAGGTGATGTAGATAAAGACATGTGATATGGCTGCTAATGCGGCTAATATAATACTAATCAGCCCTTGTAGGCTCTAGATATTGAAGATAATAATGGGGCTAAATTATTCTAAGGAGGTGAGTGGCAGACAATGCTGCATGTATAACCTTAATATAACATTATTATTATTAAAGAAAACATAAATCTTTACTATATTTGCTAGGTAATTATCAGTCAAAAGGACAGGACTATTTGGTCTTTTAAATGACTTTCTGTCTTAAAGACTTTAACAGCCAAAGACTTTCTTGTCATTTCATGCCTGCTGCTAACTGATATCTACTGGCCTACTATAAAAAGCCCAACAAGTAAGCCACACTAAGCTCCCACTGCCTGCTGGCTGTAAACATATAATCTATTAACTATAAACTTGATGGCCATGGTTAATGGTTTCATCTAAATATTGCTTTTTGGTCCGTAACATTGTGTCTCGTGTTTCATGGCATCTTAAACATTGAAATGAAAACAGAACAGATGCAAATGTATCATGGAAATATTTATTTCTAAAATACAATTTAACATACTTTAAACTTATGACTGTTTTTGACAACTGTATCATTTCAAGGTCAGAAAAGAAAAATAAAAAACAACATTATTTACATGGTCTTGATATTTACAGGTGGTGTGAAAGCAGGACATGGCCATGGCTCCGCTGCTGTCCCACTTCAGGGTTCATCCAAATCCCACTCTATGATGTGCTGCAGTAAACGTGTCCAGATTTGATGAGTGTCTTTGAAAAACAAAACAACAAAAAAAAAAGAAGAAAAAAAAAAAAGAAGAAGAAGTCGCTGACTTGTCTTCCTGTGTTTTGTCCTTTTGTTATTTTGTTAGTCTGTCCAGGCTAGTAGTCCTGATGTGGGCTGTGCGTCAAACTGTGCCGTCGCAAGTCACAGTTGCGCCGAAACACCTTTCCGCAGCGGCCACAGCTGTAGGGCTTGATGTCTGTATGGGTGAGAAGGTGAGTTTTCAGGTTACTTCTTTGATTAAAGGTTCTTCCGCATGTGGGGCATTTGTGGGGAGACTCCTGTTTAGATTTAAAGCAAGCAAATGATTATTCCCTTTAATTGTATAGAACGTCTATCATTAATATCTTTCAATCATCTAAATAAATCCACTTTTGTGTCAGTTATAACTCCCATGAATTATAACTTCCATGTGTACCGCTCACTTGTTTGTTTTATTTTTTATTTGAATTTGGTTATTGGCCAAACGAAATCGTTTCGTGAGACTTATTACTAACCCCATGCATGCAGTATGTCGTGCATAATAGGTGAATTATGATCATAACGTAAAACATAGAAGGTGGCAGTTCATATTTTCAGATTGTAGCCAGCTTACCTGCATGTGTAAGGTTTTATGGACGGCTAGAGTTCGAGACTGACAGAATCCCTTCCCACATTCTTGACATTTGAATGGTTTTTCCTTGGAGTGGATGTATCTGTAAAACAGAAATAACACTTCATCAAATGTCTACTCATGCAACGATTTGCTTGTAACAAACTCCAGAATCGTAGGGCGAAAAATCTCTACTGTGCAAGTTCTACTGGAAGTGTCCAACTTAGTGCGTAAAAGCGCTTTAGCGCCCTCGTGGAGAAAACTCTGGGAACAGACCTTCATACATGTTGCCATAAAATAAAGTAGCATTTTTTAAATAATTTATTATTTTGAAAAAGACATTTATAGAGACGAATGTGTTTGTGATTAGGAACAGTGTTAAACTCAGGAATGCAGCTTTACACTCCCCTCCTAACCAACAGCGTGTAATTAGTCCAGTATGAGTAGAAATCAGTCTTACCTGTGGTCTCTGAGATGGTCTTGTCTTCTGAAGGCCTTGTGGCAAATGTCACAGGTATACGGCCGCTCGTCTGTGTGGGTCCTCTCGTGGATGAGGAGGTTATATGACTTGGTGAAATGCCTGCCGCAGAACTTGCAAATAAATTCCTTTTTAGTCTTGGAGGGGAGCCTGCCCCGGGTGGGTTTTCTGTCCGGGGACAGCTTGCTCAGCTCGGAGATGGTTCCCCCTAGTCCCGATGCCAGCTTCGCCAGATCCGCAGCTTTCGGCGGGTCCTCCTGAGTGGCGGCGAGGGCCAGGTTGGCGAAGTCAAATCTCGGCCTGTCCTTGTGCAGCAAGGGGATGCCGTGCGCCATGCCGGCTTGTTTTGGATGGAAGAGCTGAGCTGCGGCTGTAAAGGGTAACGCTGGGAAGGGAATCCTGGGGTCCATCAAGCCCTGGGCGGCTGCCATCTCTGTGATTGTCGACCTCAGTCCTTGGATGTGCGGGTAGCCAAGAGTCCAGTGGTTCATGTGCATGGTTTGCACCGCGCTGAGGCCGTACAGTCCCTGCAGCTGGTCAGCGGGGAAAGTGTTGACGGCCTGCAGGAAGGAGTAGTTTGTGAGCTGGAGGGCCGGGTGCAGGGGGATCGGAGCGTGCAGGGCTTTGCTCCCCATCTCGGCTCAGTCCTCTGCAGAAGGCACGGTAAAAAAAAAAAGTCTGAGGGGGGAATGAACAAGTATAAAACGGTGAGGGTTGTGTGTAAATGACACGTTAGAAGCAGTTATTATGTGGTGGCAGAGGCAGGAAAACTATGACCTTATTTTGCTGATCATGACACAGTAAAAAAACACCTGTTTTCCTGCACGAACTATTTTAGTTGAAATGCACATTTACACACAATATCACACATTATGTTTTATTCTAATTGAACATGATGGCATTGATCTCATAAAATTATGTCAGCCCACAGAGGTGATTATATTATCAACAGTCATTAAATGTGGATTTTTTTTCCCCCAGGGCGCAAATTAAAAATGACTCCAACCTCTTGTAGCCTACATGGCATTGAGCTGACAAGGTAAATTAATTGGACAACATGTTAAGCAGTATTGTTCTCTACTGATAAATATATTATGATGAATAAAACACTGTGTGTTATAAGCAGCACACAGTGTTTTATTGTTATTTCACGCAGTTGTATTCGTGGAATTAATGTTAGTTCCTTTAAATCAGATGCGCTTCAAAACATTTTAAAAAGTAAATCAGTCATCGAAAGTGTAATTAAATTAAGTGGGTGTAAAATGACTCATATGGCAACGATTAGCACTATAAATTATATATTCCCATCACCCGGAATAAATCACTAAATCTAACACTAATTAGAAAGGACACGTTGTTGTTTTTGACGGTTGTACTTCATGTTTCACAATGCAAAAAACAAGTGCTCTGTATGTAGATTTGTCAAGTCTGAAATTTTGCCAGCAGTGATCAAATTTGTTTTTAGTTGCGTGAGCATGAGTCAGAGCAAAACACACACAAATGCTGGCTATTACCCACAAGAAAGTGACTTTTATCTTTGCTGGAAAAAGCATGCACTTTTTTATGTTTATGGTTGCGGTAGTAGCCAGTTAATTTTATAGGCAGTAATATTTTTTTTTTTTGCTTATAGGTCGATTTTATTTCATGCTGCATGTTTTTGCATGACTTGGTCTTCCCTTGAGCAAAAAGAACGTGGTAGCAAATATCCTTTAAGCATTTTTAATTTACTTTTTCTACAGAAAATGTTTGCGTTAAATTATAATAATTAAAAAACAGCCTTCCAATCATAATGTAGGACAAACAAGGTGAGCTGACAGTGCAGGAAATTCGAGGGCCTGGATCCATGTTTGTGGGAATGACAAGTTATGTTTTCCCACACAGGAAAGTTTACCGTGGAAGTTCAAGCTCAACTGGCAGACAACCAACTGACTTTTACATTTAGTTAAGAATGAAAAATAAAGGAGGGAAAAAAGCTCTATTTTTTGTATTTTTTAACCACGTGTTTTAAAGCTGTTTTTAACGGATCAATCCAAATCAGATTTCTATATATTATTTTTTTATACTCTTAGGAACCTGAAACTTTCTGGAGATTAAGGCATTATTCACACTTGAAGAGGGCTTGCAGAGTTAAAGTCCTGCTTACATGGTAGCCACAGGGCTGGTTGGTTATTTCAGTCAGGTCGTTTACATTTGCTTCACAGATCTTTGAATTCTGTCTACTTTGCTTCCCCTTCCCCAGCCGGGATGGGGTTAAATATAATTTTGCACAGGTGCAACATAAGTCACCATGCAGGCACTTGTTGTTCTTTCCCCCCATATGCGCAACTTTGTTCAACCTGTTCTCCTCTCTATAACCTTTGGATTACATTTACGCTTTGACAGTAGCCTAAGTGCCTTGTCGTGTTCTTTAAATCCCTGTCAGTTTCTTTCCCGGTCGAGGGGTTTTACATTTCTATAAGTCGTGACAAGTCTTCACACGCGCAAGGGCCACTGCTTGTTTTAGCAACCTATACGTGCTGTGGACAGAGAGCACTGCTGTCAAAACGTGGGGGTGAACTATGACCCCCAGCTGGTGATCATCACAAATCAATAATCACCCGTAGAAACAACTTTTCATTTCGTTTTCGTGCATGAAAAGTGGATCTATTTTTTAAGAGCTTGTTCTCTTTGGTTTAAGGCTCAATCAGTAAATGTTGAGTATTTTCTTCAGATTCAAAGTTAGAACAAGCGAGCTGAGTTAGTTTTGCTCCCTCCTTGCAGTATACTGACATATACGCTGCCAAACACAATCTTACCCCAATAAATAGCTGCCAAAAGTCCTGCGGTATGTCAGTAATCCACAGTAACTATAGAGGCGACGAGCTCCAACAAAGCGTCGCTAAAAGTTTTCCAACTTCCAAGTCCATGAAACTTTCATGTAGCCATGCAGCCAACTCTGGTGTCTCGGATCTTTGCAGAGAGATGTGACAAGTTGTGAAAAATGTGTGGAAAAGAGACGAAGAAGTTTGGAGGAGAGACAGCAGCAGCGTGGGAGTCCCGTCCGGAGCTGGGGCTGGAAGTGTGCGTAATGCGCACCGGTCCTTCACTTTTCAGGGCTCCGGCTCTGGAGCGCTCAGCCCGCCCTCCGACACGCCTCCCCCCCTCCTTCTCAATCATTAATTCCAATGTTCCTCCTCTGTTTATTTGTGTTTGGATAGCAACTGGGGCTCCAGACCATGGTAGAGAAACGTGTTCTACTCAACCTGCTCCTCTGACACCTCTCATATACCATATAGCCAAGGCTGATACCTTCTTTTGGAGAGATTATTGGAAGCGCAGGAGGAAACCCTGATTCCCCTTTCCCCCCACAACTCCACGCTTTTGAAAACGTGCTTTTGGATACTTGAGCAGCTTACAAGATTTTTTTTTTTTTTTTTGGAAACCATAGACCCCATTTGTGAAAATGGAGGGCACATGCAAGAGCCACCACATTAAATCGTTTTATTTCATTGTGGTAAGAGTAAAGAATTCTGAGGTTTGTGTGACCAAAATAATAATAATAATAAAAAAAATCCAGAGATCAGCAGCATGATGACCAAATACAACATAAACAGTTGTATAAACAGCAATGCGACTTGTCTTCAGACTATAAGCTGCTCTTCTATCTTCTGTAAAGTACGATATTTTCTCTTTAAATGATAAGAAAACACTTACATTAAACCGGCTGATTACACACAGGTTGCTCGGACAGTTTTACCTGTGTTATTTACAACTAAATTGGCTTATTACCACACAAATCATCTCATATGTTCTGCAAAAATGAACTTATATTTTTATTATATTTGATAAAGTGAGTGCAATAAAAATAGCCTGTTATGTGCTGAGGGACCATGGTGTTTAGATCCGCTTTCATGATAAAAAAAAATACTATTTGTTTTAAGCAGACAATAATTCAGTTGCACTCTTCCACTCTTCTCATTTCACGCTCTTTTTCACAACGTGTATAGAAAGTGTCGGAGAACAATTAGGCTGCTCTTTCATTAGTGTGTGGCTTGTTTCTGGCCACACAGTTACAGTAGATAGTGTAATTAACATCTGTGACAGAAGAATCAAAAGTTCAATGTGCTTCATACACAGAACAGTGACATTACGCACATGCTGTCAACGAAGATGGTTTATTTGTCGAATTTTCCATGCAAACGTAAATCACTGAAACTTCTTGTGTATGATTTTAGATTTAAACATATTTAAATCTAAGCTTCAGTTAGTATAAAAAAAAGCACCCAGCTTATTTCCAGTGATTTGATCCCGTTTTTCCTTCCTGATGACTGTATTTTTTTACTATGAATGACATAACGACTAGGCTCAGGGTAGGTTTGGAGTTTTGAACATGAATGTGCAATGCTTCCATGGTGAGCGCAGGAGGACTGGCAGAGGTTTGCAGTTGTTGCTGCAGTTCTGGCTTTGCTGTGGATCGTTGCTGTGTTGAATGCGAGTCTGCAGCGCCGCCTATTGAGACTTTAACAGAACAACACGCTGCTTCCTCTTCTACTCAGCTGTTTGCGGCTCTGACAGAAAACTGTCTGTAAGAGCAACTTTTATATTCTTTTGTCGACAGAGAAAAAAGAAGAGAAGTTAATCCAAAACGGCATCATCGCTGTGGTAGATTTTTGCTTTTTTTAAATAACAAAAATGAACAATACATAGAGCTGAATAGTTAAAAACGAAACCCAACTTAACGCAATAATTTAAGTATATATAATTACTGCGACTAAACAGTGGAGTTTGTAACATTTTCCACGCAAGTCTTTCAAGCAGAGTTAATGAGCGAATAAGAGTAAAGTGTGTGGACAGATCTCTGCTCATTATGTGAGAGATAACAACTGCAGCACTTGTCTAAGACGTTTAGTCGATCCAAGAGCTCATGTAGTTTAATTTTCGTTTTGTTAGAGCTGCAGAACATTTTCTGCACACAGCATGCTTGTGGTTTTCGTTGGGTTTCATATCACCCAGGCCTCTGTCTTCACTGTCAAAACACTGAACAATTGCAGGCAGATTAGAAGATACACAAACCCCCCCAATTTTTACATTATACTGATGATGGCATTTTCTCAACATATCCGTTCCATTGTAGAACAATGTAGATTGTGTTTATTTTTAGTCCTTTAAGAAGGAATCCATCAAGACTGCCCGTGGGATTTTAAATATCTGATAGTCTGGGTTATAATAGACTTACCAATAATTAAATTTCCATTTAGCAGTGTAATCAATGCAAAGTCGAAAGTCATAAAAATCTTAGAAAATGTTCAAGTATTTCTGCGAGGAAAATACCGACTTCCTGTGGGAACCGTGGTTTTTTTTTTCTCTCTCTCTCTCTCTTCAGAAACTCTGAATCACACAGCCTCATTTCTTTCAGCAAACCTGCACTTTCAATTATGGGCCAACATTTTTATATGATATCGCTTTTTATAGTGTATATTTTATTGTGAAATTATTTTACATCGCACTATTTCTACATGTCATGTTGTTGTTTTAATACTCTATTATTCCCACACACACACTAACACTCCAATAGTGATATTAGCTTGTGTTTGAATCTCCTATGATACGATTAGTTTTATACACTTATAAAATGAGACTCATCATGAGTCATTAATCAGTTTATAGCGACCTCCGGAACACGGTCGAGTTTGATCTCGTTTTAATGATCCTTTGCATGACATTTGGTATGTGCTCTGTATTTGAAAGTTTTCCTGTGAAATGTGTGCAAGTATTATGACTGTATTCTTTTATAGTTGGGCTCATGTCGGAGCTAGAGAGTTAGTGCCTTGCCCTTTGGCCCTGCCCTGAGTCCCCTGCAGCCGCCATCATTCTCTCTGATAATCTGACTCCCACAGAGTATCAGTGTCGCAGCTCAGTGCAGCTGCCAAGCCCGTAATGGCCGACACTCCTCTTCCAATAACACACAGTGACATTAGAGAACACTATTATAGATTGTCAGTGAAAACACATAATAGATGTGGGCGACACAATTTCGCTTTCAAATTGTCAAAGCATGACTGAATTCTGAATATTTCCTTATTGTGTTCTGGTAATCATTTAACATTTTTTTTTAAAAAGTGCTTTGCTGTGTCATTTTACATCTCCTACTTTACTCTCATGGAGACAGATTCATACATATATCAATATTCAGGCCTTTTCTTAACTAACAATGTAACAAAACCCTTTCCTGATGTATCCATAGTGTGTGTTGTTTTAAACAACAAAAATACATTTTAATTCAATGGGAGAAATCAGGTCAATAAACCTTCCCATTAGGTTCAGACTGCTTCTTCTTTATCGTATATTATATTAAGTTTCTAACTTAATCAAATCAGAATTGCTGTCAGATATCATGACACAATAGTCAGGCCAATCGGATGTATTTTACCCTCTTTATGTATCCTGTCACCTTACTTTCAAATAGACCTTACCTCCACTCTGCAGTATCCTTGATGGAAGACGAGGAGCTCCTGTCTTCTTCTGGAGTCTGACTGGATCTATATGTATGTATGTGTGTGTGGGTCTCTCTCTGTATTGCTGGTGTGTCTGTCGTGTTGCCAGACAGGATGTCAGGTCCATACTGTAAGAGCAGGGGGAGGCAAACCTGTCACTCTTACCTACCTGCTGTGGTTTCAGAGCCCCCACATCCCCACCTACACTCTCACTCATCCTGCCCCAGCAGCGGTTCTCAGGATGGGTGTTTTCGCTCAAAGACCCTCATAGTCATATTTTCCTCCACATCACACTGTTTTACATGAAATTGTGCGTTTCTAGAAAAAGGGGGTTACGCCTCACTCTCTCTCTCTCTCTCTCACACACACACACACACATTAGTAATTGTTGCTTCAATGTAAAACAGAATTATGCTTCTTTTTTTTGCTTTTTCTATTTGGAATGTAATTTTTGGATAAATTGGACACAGTGCTCATACTGCTGTGGATAAAGTAATAATAAACTGATTGACATAATTATGAAAAGTAATAGGCTAAGTAATTAATATCCATAAGTAAAGGACACAAGGAAATAGTAAATGTCATTTTAGCAGATATAATAATATATCTGTCACTGGTTAATATTTTTTGTTTGGTTCAGCAGTGGTCTGATGACTGTACTGAGCCTTTATCATACAAAATAACATCATCTACTTATGTTGTGGCAGCCACCTTTTTTAGAGTCAAATGTTTTAAATCATTATGATAGTAATGGTTACAATGGAGTATTGGAGTAAGACCAGTTATTCAAGTGAAATAAATATAATAAGGACAGATAAGTGTGGATTTATCAGAATGTGTCATTCATCTGTGTTAAAACTCAACATTTAAAGCAGATTTTTATACTAAATTTAAAATATTTGAAGTTGTTAATTCAGATATTACTTTAGGCTCATGATGCTGATAATAGTGCTGATATCATGACGTGTATTTTTTAAGGATTTCTATGACAAAAACATATTGAGAGAAATATGATTAATATAAACAGATATCAATAATTAAAAACAAATGAATGAATGAATATCTCTACTAGTTAAACTTGAGTTTAGTTTGAGACAAATGTGGAAGTGAACTTGATACATTTTCTTAAGCTGGTCGAAGAAAACAGAAGACAATGACACTGTGCAGACTTCACTTTCCTGGACAGTTCAGTACATACTGTTAAACTGTGACTACTACACTCCTGCTTTATTGTACAAGATTGCCCCCTATTGGTTTACATTCAAATTACTGTTGCTGCAGCCACATTTCACTTGTATCATCATCAGCTGTTCTACTCTGTAATGAGAGCATTATCATCTGATTAAAAACTGGTATGAATAGTGCGGGGATGAGACATAATTAATATCTGTGAAATCAACAAGAATTAAGTGGCATAAATTAGACCTCTCTGTGTTAAGTAATACAAGCTCTGTACTGTTCTCTTCTTTTTATGCATTATTCTGCAAATTCCCTTTGTCTCAAACTTCACTCAGAACATTAAACACAAGGAAAAAGTAGAGGTTAGACTTAAGTGTTTTTACTGTGTGTGTGTGTGTGTGTGCAGGAGCTGTGGACTGGCAGTGCATCGGGTATACACAGTGCATTCTTCTTCTCTCCTGCTGATCTCTTCTCCATCTGCTGTCCATTGCCACTCTCTTCACTGGTCTCCTGCCATCTGTTTAACAGCACTCTGCACCTTTGCGTGACCAAATGCCTTTGCTCCCTGCAACGTCATCCACTTTGCCAGAGAGGCATAGAGAAGAAAACCGCCATGATATCGTGCTCCTTCAACCAATAAAACCCACCAGTTAATGCTGCTCAAGCCCGGCACCAAATCCCATTTGTCAGCAAATAGCTTCCTCCGGGTTGTCTGTGCTGGCCAGGCGCTTCTGTAGAGCTCCCTGCCATTAACATGACATCTTCAGTTATTTGTTGTCTGGTCTGACGGCAAGCAGAGTGAAGAAGCACTGGAGAGAGAGAAAGAGAGAAAGAGAGAGAGAGCAAAGAGAGGGATCTGTGTATGATCATAAATGTGCATCAAAAAATGTCTCATCAGACATCTGATCTATGTTAAACCATCAGCCGGCTTAACTGATAGCTCCAAAAGTCAACACCACGTCTGTGTTTATATAAAGCCACATTCATTTGAGCTAATTTAACACTTAACGCTCCTCATTTGGTCTTTTCTGTTTTTAATATGTGGGAAAAGCCACAGGTGGCTGGGATTTTAAGACAAGAAGCTGTAAACAAAGGCCTTATTCTACAAGTTAAACTGAATTAGAAGTGATTGCTGCACTTGTCTGGTACCTGTAGTGAAGTAGAGGGATTGATAGTGAAGGAATGAAGTGATGGGAGCATGTTAGAGATTAGGTTAGGGGAGTTTGAGGAAATACAGGATTGGATGGATGAAAAGATTTGAGGATAAAAATGGAAAACTGGCTCGATGGAAAGTGAGAAACAAAGAGAGATGAGAATGTGTGTGTCTGTGTATGTGTGTATATGTGTGTGTGGGGTGCTGTTGGAGGATATGTATGTGTAAAAAGCCAGCAGGACAGCTGGGGAAGGTGGGCAGTATCCTGCAGGCTCCAGGCTCCACTTCCTCCACAGCTACAATATAGGCAGAGAGGGTCATATCAAACTGTCTTGAGCGTGCTTTCCCTGATTTGAGGTCATTGCATTTTTGCATTGTTATGCGTTCGTCATGAAAAAAGTATTTTCTCAAAGCATGTTCTGAAGCTCTTCACGGCTCAGCTGTGACAGGCGTGACCTTTTTGTTGCTGGGTGGGGATTCTCTGGATTCAGCTGCTCTGCTCGTGCGAGGGCTGGGGTGGTTTTTAAAAGGTGCTTATTGCTCTTCATACATTGCATCATGGCTGTTTTTACTCTTTTCTCATATAAATAAAATCTACTCTGCATACAAGATTTGTTTTATGGTGAACTTCTCTGCAACTTATGTCTGTACATTTTTCATTTTGGGGCAATGTGTTATTACATATTTGAATATACTGTATATGTGATATCTGTATGATAAATACAAATATACAGACAGCAGCCAGTTAGCTTAGCTTAGCATAAAGACTGCAAACAGAGGAAAAAGCTGGTCTGGCTCTGTCCAAAAGTAACAAAATCCAATTACCTGCTCCTTTAAAGCTCTAATTAACATATTATTTCTTGTGGTTTATGTGCAGGACTTGTAGCTGCAGCCAACAGAGCAAGGTATATCAAGTTAATTACTGCACTTTCAAATGCTGGATTATGTAGCCTGGCTTGCTCTTTCCTAATCGGCTGCCTGCTTCAGCATTTATTAAGGTTTTCTGAATCATCTCCTCGAACTTAACAAGAAAGAACAATTCCTTTAAAACTTCTCTGACAATTTCACAAAAAAGAAAAATGTAAGTCATATAATCCTTCAGCTCTATACTGTGTGTTTGGCATCTAATACAGTGTACTTATGAAGTTATTGAAACCATTGAAGTCGTACCTTTGTGGGCCCAAAGCGTTGAATCTTCGGGTGAAACTCTGCTCGCACTCCCTGCTGCTCATCAGCTCCCGCTGTTGAAGTGATGGACAGTAAAACTCTCGCTGCACCTGTTTCCTGGCCACGCTCAAGTGTTGTTAATAGGCTGATGAGAGACGTTAACAAAGTTACTGCAGCACAGTGGAAGGATAAATCAACACAGGGGGAGAGTGTCTCATCCAGTCTGTCAGAAGTGACATTTTTAAAAGGTCCCAGTGACTGCTGCATCCGTCCTGTACCTGGGGTGAGATGGAAAGATGGAAACACAGCGAGTAAGAAGTGATGACAGCGGGGGATGGAGAGCTTTAACAGTGCTTGGATGGAGAAGAATGGCGGCTTGGATGGATACGGAGATGAAGAAATGGAGGAATGGCAGAACGGAGGGAGGGAAAGATGTTTGAAGAAGCACTGGGAAAAAAACGGAGAGATAGGTGGATGGAAAGGGTTGAAACTAAGGAATGGAAATAGGGAGGAACAGCTGAAAAAAAGGTTATTGATGCAAACTACCAGTCATGATTTAGTGCAATCAAAGGCCTGCTTGAAAACATTTCTGTGATATTGTTGGATGAGGAATGAATAATGCAATAGACTCAGTCATTTTCCCACATCAACAGCAACAACAATAACATTCATCCTGTGTGATTTCATATAATTTCTTTATTCCCTTGCCTTTTTCTCCCTTTGTGATGTGCCAGACGTATGTGCATTACAAAGAGAGTCAGGAAATGGCTTTCCACTTAAAAAAATGAGAGCAGATCTTGACACTGTTACAAGAAGGACCTTTGGCTGTGAAGGACCTTTGGGACAGCTACTCTGCAGGCAGGCGGCCTTTTCTCATATGTTCATATGAGCATAGGACAATCTAATTAAATCTACCCACAAAGAGCAATATTTCTTCAGTGTGTTATCATTATTGTGCCAGTGAGTCGTTGAGATATTACTATCATAAAAGACCGAAAAGGCAAAAGTTTCTCTCGATGCTAAAAATATCTGTGCTGGCTGGAGTCCAGCATTGTTGCTTCTCTCCCTCTCATTTCCCTGCTCTTTGAACTAAAATAACATCATTTTCTGAATGGACTCTTGTGTTATTGATGGATTTCTGCTCCACTGTGGTTTGAATTAATAGCTCGGATGCCTGTATGGTTGCATTTAGTGTGTGGACACACGCATGCGTGCACACAAACATACAAAAAAAGCTTTCAGGCATTTTTACATCGGCGCACACTCTGCACTCTGCATGCTAACTCACACACACTAAGTAAATGTTAATGTACACAGGTGCAGTCTTTAGGGAGGTTGCTTTTGCTCTCTCATCAGTCACTCGTAATCACTTCCCTTCCAGCCCAGTAAATCACCGTCTTTTACTGATGCATTTATAGGATGCATGTTCACAACTTGTAGCAAGGGAAAAGTTTGACCACCACCAGGAATACATTATAAGCTTCTGCATCCATACAGTCACACAGTCAATACAGTCATGCAGTCAAGTCACAGACAGGAAATATTGTTTTATAAATGTCTACTTGCTCTCTGAAATGTATTTGTGCTTTTAATAGGGTTTTAAGCTGTTTACGACATATGGGTGAGAGTGGAGTTATTGGTCAAGGGGGGGCTGCTGGGCGGCTGTGGATATTGGCAGGTTGCACTGCTCCACCAAACTGGTCCTGGGGAGGTCCCAATGACCTGTTTTATACCAACACTGGTGCTTTGTCGTAAAACCAGGGGGAAGTCGAGTCACAACTAGAGTATTCGTTTGAAGCGGATGGAAAAAGGCCTCCTGTGGCAAGACCATGCGAGTGTTGTGTGCTGCTGTGTCTGATGGGAGTGGAAATGCGCAGAAAAACAGGCTACTTTGTCTTTACATAGACTTTAGATTGGTGCCCAGGTTCTGGTAAAATACTCCTAATACCACCGAGGAAAGAGAACCACATTCCCTGCTTATTTTTTTGGATGGAAACAGTCTCTTGTCACTGGTGTTTGAATGCCGTAATTGGACGTTTAGGGGCTTTCGGAGAGAGGTGTGATGTAGTGTTAAAAACTGCTCGCAAATCACATATTTCTCACCTCTGTGGAGGTTCAAATCCTGGCTCTGCCACTCTCTGGCCGTACCGCTTTCGAAATTCACACGGCTCCGTCCTGAATGAGACAGGTGAGGAAAACCATCACTGTGGAGTGGTGTTTCAGTAGATTTAATATTTCCTAAAAGCCTTGAATTTTACCTGTCACTTGAACAAAAAGTGTCTCTGCATGTGCAGTATGCGTCAGAGTGATGGATGGTGTAAGTATGTTCCAGGATTATGTTTTATGAAAGTTAAAGGGCCCTGGGGTTGGTCTGTGAAGCACATAATCTCAGTCAAACTGCTGGGCTGGATGAACCAAAGCTTTATTATTAAACACCTATGAGAGGGCCTATATAGCTGGTGGAGGCCCCTGCACATCCAACTTAACACTCTCTGGCGGCTCTCATCACACGTCCTTGCCATTTGGGCATGAAATTAAAATGCTTCTCAGGAATCCATTGACTACCACGCATGAAATAAGAAATGCATTCCTATGAATTGAAACATTCTGAAAGGGCAACCTTAGATTCCCTTTGAATGTGCTGTCATGTCCTACCCTTATGCTATCTTTCCAGTTTTTTGGGTTTCTTTTCATACAGTGGTTTTATCTCTGAGGGGAGAGTATTAAAAAAGGTAATACTTTTGGCAATATGTTTCACATTTGATGGTACAAGTGAGAATTGGCTATAAATGATGTGGTATCGATTTCACATGTGGAGGAGGAGTACCAAGACTCGAGCAGAAGAAGAGGAAAGGGAATGCAGTCTCCGGGATGTTCATGGAAGGCTTACTGGAGGCTCTGGGGGGCCCGGGGCCTGGTTCCGCAGCCATGGGAACCGTTAAAAATACTATAAAAGTTCCAAATCCACAATTATTCTGACTTTTTAGATTTATAAATCTTTGCTAATGCTCATGGTGGATGTATTACTGGTTTAAACATGGAAATTGATTGCCGCTCCCTTGGTAACGATGCACTTGGTAATTATAAAAGAAACCATAACAGTAACAATTTTTTATAGAATCTGGCACAGTAGGTTTGGTAGTACATAGTGACCCACACGGGTCAGTTTGAAACACGCTGAAAGGAGGGTACAGCCAGATTTTATGTTCAAAACATTCCCGAGTCCTACAAGTTTACGTCTGATGTCTTTGGCATTTCTCACTCACTTCTGGACTGCACTGGAGTGGTTGACTTCAAAACTATTAACAATGGATCACAAGACTATATGCCTGCTACTTGGAAGGATTAATTCACATATAACTATCACTCAGCTGTGCAGCCCTGTTCAGCTCTATGGAGTGTTTTAATGTCTTTCTGCTCTTGTTTTGGTTTTCCCGCCCATAGCTATGAACTTTCTGTCCAGCACTCAACAGAAAGATGAAGTTAGCAACTAGCTGGTGAACATAGTGGAGTATTTAGCAGTAAAAGAGCCACATATTTTTCTTAGGAGTTGGCGAAGACGAAAAAAACAAACAAAAACAAAGTAGAGTAAATACTGAGCTTACATTCTGGTAGCCAGAAACACACGTTCATACAAATGAATTATAATTTGCTTTGTATCTGCAGGATGCATAAATAGGCAACTGTTTTCTTATATGTTTACCATATCAACTTAAAAGACTGATATATGTGTTTACAGCTTATTTACTGCCCTCAAGTGGCCAAGAAATCTGTTACTGGTGGTCTTAAAAAGTTGCAGAAAACTTTGGGTGGTATGAGGATGTCATTGAGACGGTTTTTGGAATAATGACAACTTGCAAGATTTACGTTCTTGCCTGGCTTTTATGCTCATCCATCAGTTTATATGCATCCTGTAGTGGTTTGAAGTAACACAGGGGAAAGGAAGGTTGCTCATGCTGAGGTTCCCTGATTGGAGGAACAGAGCTTGTGTAGTAGAGGCTTGCAGCGCAGTACAGCACATGTAACTTTGGCAAGCCCCAGCTGGCCTGGACGAGGAAGCTGGAAATGTTTACCATGGTCCACATGGCTAATTTGTGTGTTTTTATTTAGCTGTTGTGTATCTGGGACTTTTGGTTGGGAGGGGGGGTGGTATTGAATAAGGGGTGCAGCAACAGTCAACAGATGCTGTCAAAGTGACCGCAGGGAGGAAGCAAAGACAAATGCTCCTCATTACAGTGCTGACTGCAGCCCAGTGGCCCAGTAACCAGCAGAAACCAGCTTCATGTCTATGACTGTACAGCTGGAGATCAGCTGATCCTCACTGGCTTTACTTACAGTCAAGTCCTATCCACTTCTTCATTGTTTCAACTTAAAAAAGATACACCGTGGCAGCCATTGTTGCACCAACACAGGAAAGGTGCACAAGCCTTCGTTATAGCAACCACTATACTGACCATGCTATACTCCTAATGCTGACTCAGCTGAGGTTATGATTCCCATCATCATTTTTTAACCATATTTACTATCCAGTCATGCCATGATGCACTGACTGACAGGTCAGGGCACTCCCTAGTTAGATTTGGCCTGCAGTGCAGCAAGCTAGACCACATCCGAGGCGCTCGGATTTCAATGTCAGTGGAATTCTGCATTGTCTGAACACTGTCCAGTCACATTGTTCATCTGAGAAACATAAAGAGATGTAAGAAAATATGAGCAGATTTAATTAAATGTAACCACATGAGATGCATAACTGACATTTTTAGGCCAAATGCGGGTTACCAGAAATTCACTCTTAAAAGATCTTTATGATCAGATATCAAAAATCATATTGATATGACAAGTGTAACTGCAGGCTTACACTCCTCTGGCTTAGATAACCTATTTGTCAGTTCAATTAATCTATTTACTTCTGATCATAAAAATCTGACGATTATGAAAGAACACTTTACACGTGATGCATTCTTGTGTGCAACAAATCTGTGTTTTTGCACTATGTCCTTTTTTCAGCTCTATATACTTTAAATTACTTCAAACTTTAAATTACATCTCTTCTGTTACTGTTATCCTCTTGGGCCCTTTAAGACCCAACACATCAGTTATGCTTCTCAAACAGATTCTGTTGTTTCCGCAGTCTTCATATTTCCAGCTGGTTCCTGTTTTCTTTATGATGAATTGGATGATATTATAATCCATTATCTCAATTATCTTTTCACTCTCCCTGTAAGTGCTAGAAGTTCATTCATATGCTTTGTGTTACAGCACAAAGTGAGAAAAAACACATTTTTCCCAGCTCCTCACTGACTGAATTAACGGCACAGTGCAGCATGTCCACTGGGGTGGTTTCATTGGGCTGTGAAACCAACGTGAGCAATGTTCCTGACCCCAGTCAGGAGTCAGACAGCGGTACGGGGGTTACCAGGGGTTACATCGGGCCCCTATGGATGGACAAGCAGGGAACTGTAAACCTGGAAGACCAGGAGCCCAAGCGCTGTGTGTTTACCTCGGTGCTTTTATAAGTGATGTCACCACATTGTAAAAAGATACAGTTCTCGACGGCCCCGTCCTTTTGTTACTATTTGAGAGAATAAACACGGGCTAAGTGCATGGAGAGAGATGGAATTAGAGGACTCTGTGGCTGCGGGGTAAGCAGGGGGAAGCAGGCTCCTGTGGTGCATGGTGCGTCCAAGCAGCTGAAGTGGGCTGTGGGGATCTGTAACTGTCCAGGTGCTGCGAGCTCAGGCCCAACCTCTGCCGGCCAAACCCTGCTCACTAGTGAAGAGGGAGATCCTGCCTATAAATATTCAGTCATCCTGCCTTTTTTGTGTACAGGGCTTCAACAGCAACAAAAACACCAATTCCTGATGATCCCTCTGGGGGCTCCACTGTGTGTCTACACGAATGTGTGAATCATAGTGTGTGCGCTCTCTCTCTTGAAATGGAAGCCACGGTGAATCACATCCTCAACTTTAGTGTCTGTCCTCAAAAATCACATTTTGAAAGCTTTTCTCATTCCAGCTCCTTTCGAATTCCATAAATATTCAGCCTCAGCTTCACATCCCTGCTCTCTGTCTTACTCTTTACGATTCTGCTTCTCACAAAGGTCTTTGTGGTATTGCAACAGAAATTCACTTTACATAAGTCAAAGCAGCTATGTGTGGTATAAGTGTAGCCGTATGCGTGAAGGCAATGAAACAGCTTGTGTTTTATGTGAGCTCTCCCTGCTCAGACAGCTGGGTGGTTGCTGGGGCTTTGTTAACCTACAGCTCCAGGGGTCCCAGTTCTACACTGTACTGGTGTAAGTCAAGCTAAGCAATTCCAGGCCAGCTGCAAAGGCAGGAATCTGGATATTCAGATACCGAATAGAACAGAGAGGTTCTGTAGCCTCTCAGGACCTTTTCTGTTGAATAGACTTTGCATTCTTCTTCTGGGAAGCTTTAAAATCTCATGTTGGTACAGCGCTCCTCTGTAGCCCTGCAACCCCATCTTTCTGTTGAGTCAGACACACTTTGTCGCGTACACCATCGAAACCGAACCACTGGAATGATGTAGCAGCCTTTATGCCTCTCCGGTCATTTTACTGATGAGACCTCTGCTGTCTTGTTGCCTTGCTCCGTTTCATGGTTCAAGTACTTGTATGATTCCTTGGCTTGGACTTTTATTAGCTTTTCCCGAGCCTCAAAGAACTTGGCCCGGCCTGCTTCTCCCCGGCACTTTCCCACTAATGAAGTGCACATTCTGCCGGAGCGCTTGGCTGAGCCCTGTTCCTTGGCCATCCCTTAATGGGAATTTCCCCTTCTTCCATGCATCCCTGCCTGCCTCGCTCTCTGCCACTGCCACTCTGGTGTGTGTGACTCATGTCCTGAACAGGCAGCCATCAGGGACGTTTGATTCATAAACCTTCTTACACTTGTTTGCCACTGTTGGACTGGTTGGCTTACTGTCTGGGCAACTGGCTGGCTGACTTGTTAAAGGGCTGAATTATTGCAGGACTGGGTGGCTTAAAATGGGATAAAGGTTCAGAGACTGAGACACTGACTGACGTTGAGCTGTTTACTGTGAGGAAAAACTTTTGTGTAAAAAAAAGTGTAACCCTTGTAAAAACAAGTGTGTATTTGTATGCGCTGTCAACCTACTGTGAGTGGGTTTAGAACAAGAAAACATTCATCATCTGCTCTGACACATTTAAGAGGGTAATGTCAGATACTTTGACGCTGAAGCTGCAGACAGCCACCATTGCATTTTCCAAACTCAATCTCTGAATGCTGAGAACAAAACAGGCATTGGTGGAGGAAATTAGTTCAGATATGACTGCTTGCTTCCATACATGTTTTGCAACTCCTAAAATTCAGTTATCCCACCAGTGACAGCACCTGTTGCTCCGTAAATGAAAACAAATTGAACTGCAGCAAATCGCTTTTTTTTTTTTTAATTCCATGAGGAGCTTTTCAGCATATGATATTTTGGAGTGTCTTAATCATAGGAAAAATAATCCTTGTATGTTTTCGTTGCACAGCTCAATGAGGATGAGATAGTCTACATCCTCAAATCAACCTTGAAGGGTCTGTGCTATCTGCATTTTATGAGGAAAATCCACCGGGAGATGAAAGCTGGGAATATACTCTGTGACAGGGAAGGTCATGCGAAACTAGCTGATTCTGGCCTGGCTGGACATTTGACGGTGAGCTTTGATTCCACTGGGCCTTCCACTCTCTAAAAGTCAACATAATAAAATCAGGTCTCCCCTGGAGAATATGGCATATGATAATCATTTCTGTCCGCAGTGATTTCACCGCTATTAAACTAACCTTTCTGATGCAAAACAAAAGGCTGGGAGCAGTAGACTTTGGAAGTGTTTATTTCCACACGGTCTTTGCTTACATTTTATGTCCAAAGAATGCTGTTGGGCAGGCAGCTCTCGCGAAACATTTACTGCCCCTCGTGAGCTTTCATCTTGTCAGGATCTAGGTCTACCTCAAGAAAGCATTCGGGAGCTGCCAGAGAGACAATATGCTGAGGACAGAAGAGAAGAAGCTAGACTCTTCAGGCTGTGCAGTTAATTCCCATTATGAGCGGTCGTCATGTTTCCAACAGAAGTTTGTGGTTTGGGCGCTTGCTGCTTACTCAGGACATTTTACTTTTCCCACACTGGCGTATCTTTGCTGCACTCATCTTATGACCAGAGCTCCTCAGAGGGGGTTCAAAGAGGAGCCTTCAGCCCCCTGTGGGTGGTTTATCAGTGGACGACTCTTTGTGGGCGTTGAACTGTGCTGTGCCTGAGGGCAGGGGATATACAGTCCTATGGGCTAACATGTCCATTGAGAGAGGAAGAAATTAGCTGAATATGCAAATGATGGAAAATACAGCACAAAGCTGTGTGTAGCTGTCTATGTAGAGTGAGCTCAGAGGTTAACGACACAATCATTCAAGCCCCACAGTGACAAGCTTCCGCCCTGCCGAAGTGTCTTTGAGCAAGACATTGAATCCCTACCGGCGCCAGGAGTGCCGCTTTGTGGCCGATTCTGACCTTTGAACTCACCATTGAGGAGTGAAGGAGACAAGAAAAATTCCCCTTAGGGACCAGTAAAAATGGCGAATTATTATTCTTAAGTGACAAAGTTCCAGAGACCAAAATAACAAGAGTGGAAAAAATGACAGAGTGAAAAGGACAAACGAATTAATCTTCATCAGCTCTCCTTTCACTGAATTAAAATAAGCATTATCCTCTAAAGACTCCTGGGATATTTCTAACCAGAGCTGGTGACCAATGCTTGGAGGTCCGTCCCCTGGTTTCAAACCGCACAGCTGCAAACAGGCCCGGCCTGCTTCTGCTTCTGCTGGCTGGGTGGTCCATGGTCTATAGAGCATAAGCGCCCCATTACTTACCTGGCTGCATTGTTTAACTTTTTGGACACTTAGCCATTTTTGCTAAGCACTTGATGATTTAAAGAGATCCATAAAAACTGCAGGACCGTGACCCTCAAGAACCTGTGTTGGCTGAGACTGAGCTGGACTCAGATATTGGGAACAAGGTGGAGCTATAGGGAGGGTGTTAGGGTTTCAATTTAGTATGGCTGGAATATATATAGTACAATAAACCATTTTAAACCTGGGGTTTAACATATGTAACACAGAAATAATTTGAAAAGAAAAAGAGCGAGGGGTGAGACGGGGAGAATTTTTTGGTCCGATTTACAGCCAACAAATCTGCAGAGTTCATCATCCGTTTCTCCGTCAAGGCTGTGAGGGAGGGAAGAAGGGCTGGGTAATAGTGTGTAATGGTGATGTGTTTTACAGGGTCATCCTTGTTCTCGTCCAGGCTCCACTGGCCTATTTGGAGGCCTTCTTTTCACACTGAAACTGAAACACTAAAGATGCTGTTTGATCTCGTTCCCCTTCTTTCGTAAGATGTAATGTCTGAGGCCAAAAGGCCTTTTTAGCTGACAAGAGATGTCATCCAAAACCTGAGTAATGGCAGTTATATGTTTTCTGGATAAAAGTGTATAGAGATTAAGGGAACCCTACCACTGGAAATAAAAACATCCTAAATAGGTGTATTCTTCTCGTCTTCACACGAGAATATTCTCAGGCGGAGGGGAAAGGCCAGTAGAAATGATGCTGTGCAGACCAGAAGCCTTACTTACACATTGCCTCCTCTATTGCCGAACCCACAGCATGGCATATAAAACCTGCGGTAGGAAACAAAAAAAAAATGAGCAGAGCAGAGCTAATCTTTGGCTTTCCACAGAATGTGACATTTTTTTGCAAATAACAGTTGTTCATGTGTAAATTTGAGTGTTAGATGGCCGCTGAGGATATGACCTACAACATTTATGAGCCTGGTTATCCTTAAAAAATGCGACAATGAAAATGAGCAATCACAACCCCATCAGGCGAGCCAGCATGGGAAAAAGTGTCTCACAAAGATACCCTGAATAAGTTGAAGTGATAAACAAATGACGGTGATGGAGTTTAAATGTGGCCCTTCTTCATGTGGTCTAGGCGGTTGTACTTGGGGCTTACTGTTCTCTTATATCCATATGCAATCACTGAAACACTCTCAGCATGAGCTTTTTTTTATTAGATCAAATAAAGTAAACAGTCCCAGTGAGTGTTTTTGATAAATGCAATTTGCTGCTATGCTTCTTTCCAGGCTGCATCTTGTGTTCAGCCTGTTGTAAGTTAATTTGCCAGATCAACTGAAAAAACAGAGAAATCTAATGGAAAACACTGCCCTGGCATCCACACTGCATACCGGTGGTTGTCTAAAGAATGGGAGCTCTTTAATGTGGTGATTGCATGGTTTCAGTTTGAAATTTAGTTTCCGTAAAAAGAATGCGCTCTTCCGTTGTGTTTTTTCCTTATTTTATCCCTATTTCCTTTCATTTGTTGTTTAAATTATCAGCTTTGTGTTTTTTCCAAGAGAAAGTGCTGTTAAGGTACCAGACCTTCCATAACTCCAGCAAACTTCCACGAATAGAGGGGAGGGGAGCGTTGGGATTTTGGGCAAAAGTAAGCAGTCTTGGAAAAATCAAAGGCGTATGGCACCTGAGGGAGGTGTACTCCCAGCCATAGTTTTCATTTATGGTTAGCTACGGCTGGTTAGGAACTGGGTTTGACACTACTGCAGCAGTGGCGCGCTTCCTCTGTGTCCTTCCCCACTGTGCTGCGACTTCTGCAACCGCCTCACGCCTACAATAAGATGTTAGGTCCTCTTTCAAAACTGTCATTTATGCTCTGAACTGCCTCTCACCTTTTTTTTTTTTTTTGGGGGGGGGGTTTCACTTGTTTCATTCCAGAGCACACCGGAGGGGCTGTGACGGCTGCAGTTTTGGCTGCTTGTCTCCTGCAGGCCTCCATTTTTGGCTCAGCTTTTTCCTGCTGTATAAATAACAAATAACAATAAATTTTGATTTGGACCACACTTTTAATTCAGAGTGAAACTCGTAGTGCTGCGGTATTAATAACAAAGAAATTAAGTAAGAGTAGTGAGAGTTTAGATGAATAGGAATAGGTTCTTAAAGCCTTGTTTTAATAAGAGTCTAGGGTCTGTGCTGCCCTCAGATGGTTAGGCAGGCTGTTCCACGAGTGCGGTGCAGCAGAGCAGAAGGCATAGCCAGCATCTGCTACAGGGGGAAAAAACACATCCAGCAGTCAGCCAAACAAGACTCTAGCCTTTACAAAAAACACGTTTACAAGGCCCCAGGCAGAGCTATTCTGATGCAAAGGCATCGTAAAGAAGAAGGAAGTTGTATTGACCTTAAACCCAGTGTCCCGCTGACTTACAGAAAGCATAACCTTCTATGTATAATTCAGACTGAGTTTAACTACCGCCATCTTGCTTAATACAACCATCAAGTTCGCCTAATCATCATAACACCACAATCGCAAGTTGTCGCTCTGAGGTATCATGATGGGTCTGCTGAACATCCTGCTTGTACTGCGCAATGTGAAACGATCGTCTTATTATATTTTCTTTACCTCATATTGAGATACACACGGTGACATTCGCAGGCATGCACACACACACACACATACACTTGAGCACGCACAAGCAAATGTTACACTTCATCATATTCACCAGCCCGCTCCAATCGACATGGACACAGAAAGTAGGCTCCCTTATTTTCTCTGGAGCAGGTTGAGGGCTTGTGGTGTAGGTCTAAATGTGGGTTATTGTTATTCGAGAGTACGTGCTGGAATATTTGGGCGTATCGATTGCTTTTTGCTGCAGGCCCTCTTGGCAACGCCACAAAAGCCTCTCGTTGCACGCTGCCAGTAGGCCCATTTCTGCTACACTTATTTTTAATACAAGTATTACATGACTTTGCTCTCTCAAGGTTTCAGAGGGGAGGAAATAGCAGATTGAATGTAAACAAGATTAGCTTCCTTCTCTCCCTCTCTCTCTCTCTCGCGCCGCGGCACGGCCAGCTGCTGCTTCCACACTCGGTTGTAAATCTGCCAGGATGGCCGAGCTGTGTAGAAGCTGTGTGCTGGAGAAAGAGAGAGAGAGAGAGATGTCAACGTTGGTGCTGTCACTGTCTGGCGGGAAGCTGGGATGAGCTGCACCCCCCCACCCCCACCCCCACCCTCCCTCTCTCAGCTGCAATATGAACGACAGATTTGTTGTTCCTTTCTTCATCTTTTGATTCTCCAGCACTCCTGACGCCAGACTCCAGAGATTCCATGTTGAAATTTTGATAGGTGCAACTCTATAATTCATTTCACAGATGATTTTTTTTTAATCCACTATCAGCGAACATGTGGTTTGCATCTCCTGTATCACCTCCGTCATGTTGTACATTTGTCCTTCCCTCCTTCGGTCCTGGAGCTCACTGACGCAGGGCCTCGGTTCCTTCTGCTCCCTCAGCTATCAAAAACTAAATATAGCAGATTTGTTTCTCTTTCTCAATATATTCCACCTGCCAAAATACACAGGCCCTGCTTTCTTAACCTTGCGCAGTGATTTGGAGTGGATACGCAGTGAAAGGAGAAGCTGTGGCGCTCAAACACGGCTGGCTTAAAGGCGAGGTAATGACACTGTCTGCTTATGTTTTTGGAAGCTGTGAAACCACCGGGAGGGAGCCCCTTCCCCCCCACCTCCACCCTTACCTAACTGCTTCATTATAACTTCATGCTATTACTCATATCAGAGAGATATTGATAATGATTACCGTTGGAATTCCTCCCCTCTCTCCTTTCCTATGCCGTACTTACATAAGCAGGCTTGGTACAAGGTCCTTGCTCATAGTCTCCGAAAGCTTCTGGCTTCGCTCAATTGAAAGAGAATTACAGCAAAAATATTTTCTTTTAGAAAGTTAACATCAATAACATTCAAGTGGTATAGATCATTGAGCTCATACCCATTTACCCTCATTTTTCTTTACAGCACTCCTGTATATAATCCATTTATTATAATATAAACTATGAAGTCATCCGCATGTGAAGAAGGGTAATGGTTAACTTGATATTTTTCGACTTGTAGATATTTAGGGGGAAAAAATCACAGTGTGTGTATAACAGCTGGCACTGTTCCATTTCAAGTGCACCAAAACTCAAATGACTACTGAACGCTTGAAACAGTTTTAATCAACTTTTTTTTTTCTTTTTCTTTCTTTTCTTTTCTTTTCTTTTTTGGTGTTGTAAGGACTGCTTTTGCTCGCATCTAATTTCTAGCAGCATTGAGTAATATATTACACAACTGTGAGGAGAAATCAAATAGCATCTCTCGCTTTTGGAGCGTAATCAAATGAAAACGTCCGACGGAATCTGCTTGATATTTGAAAGAAATTACAGCGCGGCTCCTTTTCCAGATGCAGCGACTCGTTCTGAGAACTGTAATCAGCCGTCAGTTCGGTCGTGCTCGGTCTCTGCGGCGTGCATGACTGCAGGAATGTAACTGACTTCAGGAGAACTTGCAAAAACCGATGCTGCATCTTCCACCTCGACTCTTTACATTTACAAATGCAAATAATGTCAACATTGGATCTGCATTCCTCGCTTGTCTGCCTTATTCTGCTCACATTAGAATATTCTCAACTGACACACTATTTAATGATTAACTAAAAAACACATTACTCATGCTGAATTGTCATATTAATGCATGGAGAAGCCACAAATGTAGCCTTTTGTTTTGCCACAATTGGTCCTGACTGAAATATCTATTAGATGGATTGCTGTGAAATGTGGTACAAACATTCTTGCCTCCCACATGATGAAAAGTAATAACTTTGATGATCCACTGACTTCTTATATGTCTAATACTCATGGCTAAATACTTGCAAAACTAATGATGTCCCCATTCACTTCTGCTGTGCTTTCACATGGTGAACATTACCTGTTAAGCATCAATGTGCTGACATAGTCATCGTTAAAGCATTCAAAGGGCAGCCTCACAGAGCAGTTAACCACGACTGTAGATTCTCAGTCTTGTTTTATTTTTGTGTGTCTGTAAATGAGCTACATTAAAAGCATGAAGACAAACATCGCCAAAAAAATAACCAACGAAAAGCGCTTTGACAGCTGCTGCTCTATACAGTCGTGAATTAGCACTCGGGCCGGTCTACGGTATGAATGCACACCTCTGATTAGAATATATGAACGGCATCAACTTTCTGTCATCGAACTGTTTCTGTTTCATAAAATAATTACACACTCTCTACCGTAATAACCGCGCTCACGTAGTACACGAAATGCATCGCTTCTCAAAAACCCCTGCTTCGACGCTACTTAGCGATGACGTACGATCATGTGCCGCTGAGGGGGCTGCCAGAGAGCTGGTTTACATTCTGACCAGCTGATTTGAATGATTAGTTTTCTCTTCTTTTCCTCTTCTCTAATCAGTGGAATCAGTTTATAAAGCCTTTTTCGGTTGGAATGAAAAGCTGCATGACAACCTCTGCGGCCCGCGATCGCCTCTGCCGCTCTGCCGGTTAGATAAACAAATGCTGTGTGTAACAAACATGTCTCGTTTCAAAGGGGCGTTGATTGGAATTGTTATTTTTTGGGACACATTTTTTGAATGTATTAGACAGCTGAGATTATTAAGGAGCTGAGGCTGACATGAAAGTAGTGTGCTGGCAGAGGGGGGCTGGCGTGGCTTTAATGCAGAGATACTAATGGGGGTCTAAAAATGTACTTTTTAAAAATAGTAACTCCAAAAGTAAAATGTGAAAAATCAAAGTAAATATCCAGAAAGTCTGAGTTCTTGTAATAACAGAGAGCAGCAAGTACCCAGCACCCTCCCTCCTTTCCTTTCCTCTCCTCTCCCCACTGTCTCTCCCTCCAGTCACCCCCTCTCATTCCCAGGCTCTGAATGTGGGTGTCCCACTGGGAATTCAAGTAGCACATCGGGTCAGCCACTCAATACCCCCTGTTTAAAGGGATTCATTGCAGACTAATTGGGATAACATGGCTGGAAATGTTGACCTTGGTATTTCTAAACAAGGTTTCAATTAACTTGTAATAAGGCCAGGCAGCCAGGCCCTAGACGGATCCTCCACCAGCAGGAGGAAATGCGAAACATGCCCCAGTTGATGGTTGGCTTTTCTTAACTTTGATTAATCACTCAGAGAGTAAGCAAGTGGGACTGGTAAAATAATTAGAAGGGGGAAACACCCTGTTCTTGCCGCGGTAGCATTTTAGAGCGAAGGTTGAGTTACTGTAAGATACGTCAAACTGTCTTCTGTTCCCCCCTCTTTTAAATCCAAATCAAACACATTTCTGTGCCTCCATAAAGAAAATCTACTGTGAAAAACAATACCTCCGCACCTCCCACCCACAGAGAGATGTTGGACAGGCTTGTTCGCAAGACTCCGGTTTTTCATTTCCCTTATTTGCATAATGAAATCATGTTCATTTGAAGTGGGAGACTAAAGAATTTGAAATGTCTTTTTATGTCTTAACTGTGCTTCTCCCGCTGAGGGCAACCGTATTCAAAGCACGATTCTGTTTCTTGAAATATCAGAAAGTGGTGCTTCCCCATCTTTTGCGTAATACAATCAAGAGAAAATACAGCTGGTGCCCTCTGTTGTCCAAGGTGTGACTGTAATCTAGTACAGTCCAAATACATACTGCAGATATGTTTGATCTGTTTCTAATAATGACGTGTCCCTAACAATCTGCCATTAATTTTTTTTTCAACAAAAAGCCTCCTTAAACCACATGCTAAACTGGCTCAGACTTACAGAACTGATACTTTGAGGAAGTTTATTATTTCACATTATATTGTGTACAGGCTCTTCAGATGTTGGTGCCAGTAGGCCTGATCCAAGCAGGCCTAAAAAAACGGGGCTGCCAGAGTTTTAGATTTGGTACAGGAACTGAACTGAGCCACCTGATGAGAGACAGAATGGAGTTCTGGCGAAAAGACGGAGCGCTTTTTTTTTTCCTGATGCTGAGTCAGCGCTTCGTCTTCTCCTCGTATTAGGTCATTTGGAGCCACGGGACACCAGCTGACCTGCGTTGAATTATCGTTAATTCAAAAAGCAAGAGCGGGGCCGCATATCTGTGGGCTGCTCTGTTGACAGGAAGACTCGAGGACGACGGGATGAGGAGATAGACCCGGTCGGATTAAACTGAAACTCAATGAAAGTGGACGGCGAATTCTCCCTCCCTTTCATGTTGCTGCGGTATTATCAGGTTGACAGTTTTGTGTGTTTGGCTTCCTCGTCTTCTTCTCTGCCTTCCTCCTCCTCCTCCTCTTCAACTTCCTCCCTAATTCTTCTTTCCCACTATTTCAAATGATCATGAGTCCAAAGAATGTCTATCTGCAAGTGTTTAACACACTGGTCTTTGAAGCACGGTCCAAGTGGCTGGTTTGTCTGTGCTTTGTTGTTCTAAATGCTAGCTGTATTAAATCACCTCCCAGTCCCCGGCCTGTGTGCTTCATCTTCTCCCGAAACTCCATCTACATTTCTCGAGGAGGAAGTCCTGTTCTGCACTGCTGAGGCTGTCGAGGGACTTGGCATATTTACACAGGTTTGTAATGCAATTCTAATAGCACCGTGACACTTTAAATACTGATTTTTGTTGCTTTTGGAGCTGTTTCCCTCAGCATATATCATCACACTGGAGACAGGAGCTGACTGAAAGAGAGCGGGTTGCTTCTTTGTCACTTCCAATAACTGGTAACATACTTTCTTTTTCTCCCCTTCTGTCTAACCTAAACACGTGTTGCCAAGTGGGAGATGATGGAAAAGAACTGTTGATGACTTGTTGAATGATGCTCTTGATGCAAACTATACTGTCAGACGGACAGTCTTAACTTTCCATAGCGCAGTCTTTTGGGAGTGTTAAGAGTTAAAAATGAGACCTGACAGATCCAGGGCTTAGAAAACAAACCCGTGTTTTAAGGGAATTCATAATAAGTCATACAGGATAATGTCTCTTGCATGAAACACACCCATACCTCAGTTTAACAGCACAATTAACTTTGCATTCACGGAAAGCACAGTGGCTCGTGTTTGCTTTTTATTCCCAAACATTTGCATTTGATTCCTTTTACAGACCGTCTTATAAAAGACTGCGAAATGATGGAAGGACTACAGAGGACGTGCAGTAAACCGGGCAGAGGAAACACACCTTTCTTTTACAGCCGGGGCATAAACAGTAGTTTATGGTTGGAGTTTTACTGTCATATTGCATAAGCAGACAGGCCCCGTTTAGAAAAAGAAGTTAAGCTCTGGCTGAGGTAGATGCTCTTATGAAATGTTTGAATCTCTTACTCCTACACATGAATGAATTAGATGCGGGGTAAAGGTGCTCGCAGGCACTGATCAACAAGGATTAGTCCGACCTGCACCTCCTTATCCGTCTCATTCCCCCCCCCACATATTTTTCAGAAGATATCAGAGGAAAAATGACTGTGTGTAACAAGGAAAAATATCGCTTAGTGCATATATTGGAACGGATTTTCTTTACTTTAACCGTGCTTTCACTACATCTAGACCATTATGGATGGAAAACAAGAGATAACTATCTTGACTTTAAGAGAGCTCCCCTTCCAACTGCCAGTGGTCTGAGAAAGATGAGCCGCTCTTATCAGCTCGCTCAGCGCTCAGCCTTCACCTCTGCCTCATACACACTGGTATCTGCCTTTTGTCAAATAGCTACCCTAATTTTATGGCTTTACCACCCTTTGTGTGCGTCCCTTTACCTGTGATAGCGTTCAAAGGTGCATCCACCCAAAGATAACAGTTTACAGTAGTTAATTGGTGATTAAACGACAAGATGTCCTTGTAAAACGTCGCTACCTGTGTTATGATGTTTTAAATAAAATTTTTAAAGATGTAAATACGTTCATTGGGCTTTTAAAGTGAACGTTTGTTAGCTTTCGAGGGCGTTTATTGGCTTCTTGGCAACGAGAGAAAAACTTGTAAAAATGCGTGACATGATATGATATATTGGGCCTCTTTAGAGTGCACGGCATCGATAAACATGGGGATATTTCCGTATTAAAAACTCTTTGGCCTTATTCGAGGTTAAAACTTTGTTGATCGAGTTCTGGTTTGGCTTCTTTTCCGCTGTTTTTCTTTTCAAAGCGGACGACGGTGACATGATACTAATCTCCTCATCCAGACCAGGTCTTTCTCCCGCTGTCATTTGCAGCGGCAGTCAGATTTTACACCAGGGACAGGTCTGCCAATGTGAGATTTGCAGCCACCCCAGCCTCAGCCAGAGCTCTAAACCCATGTAATTACATTTTAAGCAGCGTTGGCTGGTTGAAATACCTCGAGTAATTAGTTTTGTTTTTCCACTCTTCCTATAATCTTCTCCTTTTGTGTGAGGGTTTGGACCATGAGCTGGAAGAGGGGAAACAGAACAAGTCAGTAGGTAATATGGAATGAATTAAAAAAAATCTGACGTAGTTGGATGTAAGAATAGAATGACCCCCCCTCATCCTCCGGTCCCTACCTCCACCCACACACACACACACACACACACATTCACACAGACCACCTGAAATGTGTTTTGGGGTTGTTTCCTTTGATTAGGAGTGTTATGGGAGTGCCGCACAAATATAAAAGCTATCCAGACGGTTTTATTGTGTTTATTTGTGGTACCACCTGTGTTTCCATACCAAAGAATGATCTTGTGATGGTGATGAGGAACATAGAGTGTAAAAGGAAGTACAGTCTGTGCTGTGCAGCGAGTTCCACCGGCCAGCCAAAAGCCAAAAAACATGCCTATAAAGTGCATCTTAATTTGTTCCTGCTTCGAAGAGGCCAGCAAATCCTCAGCTCAGGGCCTGACTTTTTAATTTGCGAGAAATCTCCAAGGCGCAGTTGTCACCGGGCTTCGAGAAGGTCCCTCACACCCCCACGCCCCCCATTTCCACCCCACCACCCCCCCACTTCCACCCCACCGCCTCTGTCCTGTCTTCCTCCTCCCTTTCCTCTCTCCTCATCTCTCCCCTTCTCTGTCAAATATTTATAGCTGATGGCAGATAAGATTATTTCAGCCTCAGACCTCTCAGTGCCAGCTGCTGCAGACCTTTGCTCACAATAAAGCCTAAGATGCGTTCCAGGCAGGGGGGAAGATTGTTTTATTTGAAGCTCATCCTAGACCTCTATTGATAGGAGGGTTTAGGTGCAGCAAAGCAGGACGCACCATTCACTTTTTTGGCTCAGAGCATCATTATTTATTTCTTATCTTGAGATGCTGGGAATTATATGCTTCCTTACTCAAGGTTTTCTGTGCTGAGTCATGGCGGTGGGCCTCGGCAGCAGGTTTCAACCTCTGGTTTTTTTTTTGGAATGTTTTCAGGGTGAAAAACGGACAACGTTTTTCATGTTAGGTCATGAGGAAGTGCTGTCAACACGGTCGCCTCGTCTGTTTGCCAGTTCAGGCATCTCGCACTTTGTAAGCCACACACACACACACACACGTCAACTGCCAGAGGCTTTGTGAGACATATGTGTGATGATTTGCAAAGTGTATATACAAGCTGACCACAGTGTATTAAATAACATTCAAAGAAGGACACGATCTATAACTCAACTTGGATGATTAACATGTTTTTTTGCTGTTTGTTATAAATTATTTACCATGACTGTAATCATGATTAAAGGAGCTGACGTTTGTCTGTTTGGAACTCTGCAGAAACAGGAAGTCTTACTATGAAGCCGGACACATTGAGAGATATTTGCATTTCATACATGTGCTTTTGTCAGAGTGAATCCGTGTCAGGATCTCTTTATGTAAGGCATAAATCAGCATGATGAAATGCCAGGGCTAATCCAGCTGAACACACTACAACCTGTCATAGTTGGACCAAGAATGGCCTCCTAGCCAGTCAGCTCATGAGTGGAAAATTAATCTTGTTTAATAAAATAGAACGCCATCTGGGCTTTGCAGTCAAAATTGCTACAATATGTGAAAAGTCATCCCGAAAAAAGTTTTACTAACCTCAAGCAACCCCGGAATTTCTGCGGCTGCACAAACAGTTTGGGAGCACATACTGCGGCAGATGCACAGATAAAGAAAATGACAGTGGCCTTATTTTTTTCTTTTTTTTATCAAGATGTCTTTCAGCTGTGAGCAAATGCAATAAAACTCAGAGCATTCAAAAATTCCTGTGAATCTTCAGTGAGTCCAGCACAGTCAGCATAGTAATTTTTAATCATATTTGATAATTTTATAATCTTCTTTAGTTGTCCTTAAACAGAGTTCATCCAGATAAAAACTGCAAATCTGCAAATTCAGAAGCGGCATGAGGCAATACATGGGTGTTGCTGTTGTTTGCTCTTATCAGCTGTTCAGAGATGTCCGTCCAATAAAGTGGCACATGGATATACACAATCAGGTTCAATACAGAGTGAATTAGATATACTTTGTGTTGTGTTCTCAGTTTTATCTGCTGTCTATCAGTCTTTCTTGTTGACATGTTTAGAGGGGAAACAACACCAGTGGTGCCCTCTAATGGCCAACAGGCCAAAAAACAAATAAACATGGAGGTGGTGAGACGTTATCAGAGCTACTGTCCATTGATTTCTAAGAGTGACTTTGAACCTCTTTTGCACTCTTGCTTCCTGATTAAAGATAATTGTACGTGCAAGAGTCTTGCACGTACAATTATCTTATAAACAAAGCTTTCATCTCTTCACGTCACTCTTTTGCTTTATCAGTGTTTTAGATTATCGCTTATAAAAGGACAATTGTAATAGTCCCAGAAGGTACAACACTTGATTGATGTCCAACTGTGATTTTATGGAGTCCTGGTTCATTTAAAAAGTGTTCAGAACTGTATAATCATTACAGTATTATACAGCATCCTAGATATAGTTCTTCATAGTTTAATTATTGTTCCATGATTAGAAAAAGTTTTACATTCATTTATTTTAATTTACTTTTATTTTATAATTTATTGAATTGTATTATTTTGAGGCATTCTTTGGAGGTATTTGCACTGCATTGATTTTTCTTTAAATAAAGTAAAGAACTGAACTATATAAGAGGTCAATCCAGATAAAAAACAGAAATTATTCCTTCATGTATTTATAATACCAACCGCAAATGAGCACAAGAGTTTAAGTTAAGCAGACCAATTAAAAATGAGGATATTCAAGTTATGTTTTTGTTTTTCAATTTTGCAAAAGGGGTTGTATTAAAGTTTCAACAAAGAAAGGAATCTGTCATATTTTATGCATCTAACCAAATATTCATAATATGAAATAGAAGAAATCTACAGTATATTGTGACAAAAATGGCCTGAACTCTACTACGCAAAGCAACACAAATCTTCAGTTATTGTACTGGGTCAATAGAGACATAATGTATATGTTATGTCCTGCTAGAGAAATGCTCTATATTTATACTTTTATGTTGGTGGAGTGTATAACAGCCAAACAGCTTCTCTGCCAGACTGGAGCCAGCCGTTTACCTTCACTGTCTGCTGTCTGTTGACTCTTCCTATCCTACACCTCTCCACTCTCACCAAACATAGGTGTGAGAAAAAGAGTGTGCTTCTTTCTATGTGTACATATGCCTGTCTACGTGCACATGTACATGTAGATTTATGTCTGTGTGAGAGAGAGAGAGAAAGATTGATATGTCCATTTTCACTAAACCAACTGGATGGTGACCTCATGAGCTAATGATATGATAGTTGTCATTATGACCTTTCAAAAAAACACCGCTTGAGAGCATAAAAATGAGTTGATTGTCAGCAGAGCAGGGCAGCAGATCCTCTCTACGAGCAGATGCCTGTGATAAGATAACGATAAGGCTGCTAATCTGGCCTCCACATCAACATGTTGACCACAGCATATCATTGTCACCATCTAGCATGTGTCCTCCGAGGCTGATGGTCCGATGCTGATGACGGAACAGCTAACAGGTCCATTAGAGCAATGAGGCCTGCAGGCAGACAAAGTGACGGAGTGGTAGACAGACATTGTTTAGAATATAAAGTGCACCTGTTTAACTACTCTGGGATGTAGCTGAAGCTATATAATATTGATTATGATGTGATAAGGACTGGTTGTCGTGTCAATAAACAGTCACACCCTAATCCTTTGCATGTCAATGACTGTTCATAAGTTTTATTTTCCCTTTTCGCTTTGCACTTTCGCATCCATCTTTCATTTACTATTCCAACATCAATCTTTCATATCAATTGTATTTTCCAAATGTGCCTTACCCTACTTTATTTACCGTATGGATCTATGTAAACATGTACTGTTATACTGTCATATGTTCTCCTTATCCTTGTCTCATCTCTGCCTGTGCCATCACAGACACTTACTGACACTGTCCAGTACAAAGGTGAACTGTTTATTGGTGCCGTTCTCCATCTTCTGGAAGCCACAGACTGCTACGTAATGAAGGCATTACTTATGTTTCTTTTTTTTTTATCAATCTGAGTGCTCTGATAGCCGGCTACCAACCTTGTTTGGATATCTCTTATTATCTTTTAAAGATAAGGGGAAGAGTGCTGTGGGGCTCAAAGGGTATTAGGAGCATAGCTCAAATCCTCACTGTCCGTATTAAGAAACAGCAATGCTTTGATAACCGACACAATGTGTGCAAAATGAATCATATGTGGTGCTTTTGTTACTGATTTTACCTACAGTGACCTACCTATAGGTATTAGTTCATATCTATCAAGGCGTCTTAATGAGTGATCGGTTTCTCTTTCTTCTATTTTTACCTTAGTGCAGCAGGTAAGAAACCAAAAAATAAAATCCTAGTCATGCTACTACTCATGAATGTAACATGCTATAACATGCTGATGTTTAGCAGGGAATGCTTACCATGTTTATCACCTTTTTTGCTAACTAGTATTCAATCTAAAGTACAGCTGAGTTGAAATATTACTCTTGAAACCACAACTTTCAGCCTCATAGTGGTATTAGATGAATAGTCAGAGGATCACCAAAGTCATTAGGATTCACCCTCTGGGGACCAAGAATGTTGGTATAATTGTTTTTATTTTAAAGATTTATTTTTGAGCATTTATTTGTAAGTATATGGCATAGAAGCCAACAGGAAACAGGGAGAGAGAGGGGGGAATGACGTACAGCAAACGTCCCTTGCCGGAGTCAAACCAGGGACTGCTATTATGTGGCATGCACTGTAACCACTCAACTACTTAATCGCTCTCTAATGTTTATATGATTTTTTAAAAAATGAAAATATATCCAATAGTTGTTGAGGTATTCCAGACTGGATCAAAGTGGTGGGCCGACTGACCAACAGACTGACTTTAAACATCCTTAAAAGTCCTGCATTAAATAGTCTATATTTTTAATTAAATACAAAAATAAGTTTGACTGTCAGGGGCAGTAAAAGCTCTTCTCACTCATATTTTGGTCATGACTGAAACCCTATCATGTTGAAAATGACATATATATATATAAAATCAATATTTGAAGGACTGTTGAATCCCTATACATCCAGAAGCCAACTCCTAAGGAGTCTTATTTTAGATTGGACTTACTTGGGAATTCAGATAATGATTTTTACAGCATTAGATTTTCATGTAACCATAAAATTTTAAGGATCCAACTTGTTTACTTGCTTGGGGAAAGTACTTCAATCATCCAGCATTATACAATAGTTTTAATAGATACCAGTTAACTTTTTACAGGGTGAAGTTTGATCCCGGCTCGTGCTCGCTCAGCTAAACGACCTCAGCTTCAGTGTCAGTTCACCCTGAGCCTTCGTTGAGCCTCTGTTTGTGTTCTGGCTAGACATCGTCTATAATGAGCGCTGATTAGTTAACTTGTTTAGATGCCTCTGCTATTTTAGTCTACGCCGCTCAGCCATCCATCTAGGCCCAGCCCCGCCGCCCTCACCCATCCTCCCACATGGGTGACATTCTTTAGAGGTGTCTGAGCCACAGTTAGAGGCTACTACTGGGCCAAAGGGAGCGGTCAGGGAGTTCAAGTTCAACTTCTTGGAACATACATTTTTTGTGGAAAATTAAAACTTGAGTTTAATGCTTAAATTAAACTTTCATCTAAATGCCCAGTTTACTGTCGCTTGTTATTAGATATTTAATTGAACCGACATAAAAGTGGTTTGTCTTGTCCTCTGTCTCTCCTTCCTGCCCTCTCACTTCTTTGTCTTGCCCTTTTCTATTTTAACAGTCTACAGATGTGAAGAGGCGTTGTTGGGCCTCTATATTCACCATGCTGCCTAGCCCTCCTGAAGCCACCTACACTAACTGGACCTCACCCTCTGCCTGTTATTCTTTCCACTGGGGGAGCTGAATGAATGTTGGAAGGGCAGGGAGGAGGGCCTTGCCTTTCAGCCCTCCAGTCTGGGTCTGTGATGCTGAGTGGTGTTTATTTGTCAATGTTCACCCCGTCTTTCCTTCCAAACCAGCGGAACCAAAAATTTAAGCGACGGAGTGAGCAAAGATTGGTCCCAGGTCTTCGAGATGAAAATCTATTTTTTGAAATTAGTCAACTGCAGTTCAACCATAGATTGAAAAATGGGTCATGTGCAGGCTGTCTGGATTGGAGTCAAGGTTGTGACCCTCCAGCAGATTTTTTTTTAACAAGGCCTTGCACAGAGTCTACAGATGCTTTTATAACCCTTGTAGGATGTGTAATAGCATCCTCAAGGTGTCCAATATCTGCTGACAAGAGCACTAAATCTGATGAATCCAATTCGCAGCAAACTGAGGTCAAGTTTGAAGCATTACAAGTAGCAAGGAAGCTTATCTTCTAGGTTTCTCGCAGGACTAGCTGTAGTGTTTTTCTTGTCTTATGAGCAGGCGCAAGTTTCCAAACTCAGTATGTGTGTGTGTGTGTAGTGTACGCGTGTGCATTTGTGATCAAGTGCTTGTCTACGAGTGTGTTCTCTGACACAGTGCTCTGCTGAGACCGCTGTTGCTGTGGTGTTTGTGCACAGGGTGAATATGTTTTTATCTGATGGATGGAGGTACGTGTTGGCGAGTGCAGCGAGGTGGAGGGGGGCCCGCCTCCAGAGAGGCTTTAAGCGGGCCAAAGATAAAGACTCAGAAGTGATGGGCTCTCTGTGATGCCCTTTTGTGGGAGGAAATTTAATGGAAGTGGCTACATTGGTAGCAGATGGAGCAGTTTCCTGGATCTCTGTCACGGTAGAAATATTAGACTGCCTCACATACACACACGCACGCACACACACACACGCCCCACCCCTTTAAATTTGTTCACCAGATTTACAGTACGATAGAGACAGGGAGATCGAACTGGGAAGTGTTTGCCTGGGATATCAGGCACCAAGGGTTCATATTTTTCTTTATTTTGTCTCTTTCTGTTTCATTTATTATTGTGTGTGTGTGTGTCTTTCTCTATTTTTCTTTTTGGCAGCCTGTTTTCAGGGTTCCCATAAAAACCCTTGGAGAATCTTCTGTACACTGGAGCAACAGGCTGACAAATTTGGTGACTTGTTGAAGAAAAGTTCTGATGAAAAATAAATTACTCCTCGGCTTTTGCAGGCTTAAATGTGTGTGTGTGTGTGTGAGTGTGAGGATGTGTATAAATATGTGTGGGGGCTGGCTGTGTGTGGGTGGATAAGCTGAGGGTAGAGTGGTTGAGTGAGATGACAGTAATAAATTCATTCACTTTAGTGCCTGTTGATCCATCATCAATCACATTTATTGATGATGTGTTTGGCAGACATACCTCTCTGAGTCCCTGTTACTCCTCTGTAAGATCCTGACACATCCTACACAACAACAGCTAACTGAACAGTGGACATCTGTCAAGTTGTGATGTATGTGGCCACAAGAAACAACTGATATCACATTGAGATATCCGTTACCCCCCAAGGGTCCTCTCTCTCTCAATCTGAATTAAGTCAGGTTTCAAGTTGAGGGCCGACACACAGCACTGCATACTCTACCCGATGCCAGGAGCTGAAAATAAAGTCAATGTTGTCATTGGAAAAAAGCTTTTTTTAATGAAATCACATGCAAATTTGGTGTGCTGAAGGCAACAACCATGGGGTTTGTGTAAGTCACGGTAGTGATAAGCGTGGTGCAGTTTCCCCCCGCTGTAATGCCTTTGTTTATACTGTGGGAACAGCTATGCCAGTAGAATCCAGCTCTGAGTATTTGCTGATGAGGGTGATTACGCTGGAGAAATTAATCGTGGTGTTTTTGATACATATGAAATAATGGAACAAACCTCAACAAAGACAGAGCGGGGAGGCTGATTTGGTCTGACAGTTTGTGTGGTGTTTTGTTGATATTTGAAGTTCTTTCTGGAATGTGAATTCCACTGTGTTCAGCACAGAAATGCAGTTTAGCCCTAGTTGATTTTGGCTAATTAAGCCAGACTCCTGAATGTTTTGATGTAAGTCAGTGATTAGAGGGCTCTGAGAGGGGTTTGAAATGAAAGCCAAACAGTTGTACCCCGGTTCCCTCTGCAGTTTGTGTGGACTTTGAGTTGAGCTTTAGTAAGGGTTCATTTCATAGATGAATGGCAAAACTTTGTGCACTTCAGTCCTGCATGGCCACCAGACACTAATGAATCTCTCTCTTTACACCTGATTGTCCTGGTGTTTGTTTTACATTCTTGTGTTTCATTGCAGCCTACATTTCTCTCAACAGAAGTGAGACGGATCCATTTATTATTCATTGGTTAGAATGATACAAGATCCTTAGTTTAAATCAAAAGTAGGACCAGAACTTTCACCACATTTCTGGGATTGAGAGCAACTTTGCACTGGAGCTGAAAAACACCTGCCGTGTGTGTGTGGAAAACTTCCATCAATGGTCAAAACATGGCAGTTAGAGCAGGGTTAGTGTTGTGATATATAGCACACACTTTGAGCAATTTCTTATCACATTTTTGAGGTGGGCCTCCATTTTATTGACTCTGCTTTCAGGCATTTGACCTACAGCCATCAGCACTTCTCTCCCACTCGTTATCTCTCTTTCTCTCCTGCTCCTTCACTCTTCTCTCACTCCCTTACCTACTACTCACTTTTTTTCTTTTTTTTACCCCCGTCACCACCCCCACTCTCTCTCTCTCTCATTCCTTCTACTTCTTCACTGTTGAGAATGCCAAATGTGTAACCCTGTTGATGACCTCTCAGGGAGGTCATAAATTTTCTGTTGAAAGATAGTGGGAGCAACACAGATAGAGAAATCTAAGGATGGTAGCTAAGTGATCCATCAGACCCTTCAGTACAAATTCTAGCTGTGGTAAACACTTCCAAATACCAGCTCGACCACAGACATCTGATCTAATAATGTGATTACAGCTCTGAATATTACTGTGATCCTGTATTAATAGATTTAAGTATTAATACAACTAAATGGAATAAAGTTGGCATGTGTTACCTGTTAATCAGTCAAAAGGAAGGGCACCTTCAAACCTGCTTGTTGATGTTCTCTCCTCTGATCCAGATGGATCTGCGGCTGAACTCAACAGATGAGCTCATTGAGCCGAGCACGCACTATGAATGATTTGACTGCCTGTTATGTATGTGTGTGGAAGACTGGCTGATATCTTTAGATGGTGTGAGAGTCTGAAAATGCAGACGGGGCCTGTACGTAACACAGTGGCCGGCTCGCTCCACACCACACCACGCCACACCACAGCCCAACCTTTCCAGCCCCTATACATCACAACCCTGCACGTTCCCTGTTTGCTCCCAGATAATGCTATCAGAGCTGATAACTGCCCCTGACCCCCTTTCCCCACCCTTCTCACTTAGACCCTCTGGCATCCCCCACATGCCGGGCCACTGGTTTTTCAGCATCAGCTGTAATGTAGTGGGGAAAAGGAGAGAGATGCCTGTATCCCCCCCGGCCCCCCACCCCACGGCCATCCTATCCTTTAACCCCCAAGTCTGTCTGAGCCACATGTCCAGACTGCCGTGCAGATAGGCCACACAACATTAAAGCTCATCACCACCACACGCCAATTCAATCAGCCACCGTCGGCCAGCGAGAATCCCCAGGACACCCTTCATTTTCTCCCCCCTCCCCCGGTCTTTCTTGTTTTGATAGCTGCTGATGTCATTCCGCACATTTTTTCACAAATTAGGAGGGCTGAAATTACGGGGCCGCCACGCCTCGCCTCGCCATGTTGTGCCAGCCCGACGGGAGCTTAATCCCCAATATCAAAGTGTGGCTGTTGGCTCGAGCGTTACGGGATATGGTGGCCTCTGTCCGAACCCACCCGCCTGCTACCCCCCCAACCCACCTCCTCCTCCACCTCCCTTCTCCCCCGGCTGGTATTCGAAGTGACAAGTGAAAAGTTGAGTCTGAGTTCCAGCAGCTATGTGGGGGTGTAGGCAAGAAGAGGGGTAGTTACAAATCACCAAATGATAGAAAAGAGTTTTTAGAGGGCGAGTTAAGGGCAAGGTAGTCTCAGAGATGTCAGTTATGGCTGACTGCTTTTTTTTTTTTTTTTTTTGTGGAAGAAGGGTATAATGATGGGAGATGATAAGATTACCAGGGGTTAGTGGTAGCTGTAGTGGTGGTGGGGGGTAAAAAGGAACAAGGATGGGTGGCTGGGCTTGGGGAGGGAGGGAGGGGGGGGGGGACATCTGGAAGCTTGGCGTCTGTCATGGGGGAAAGCCCTTGGTTGCCTGGAAACCAGTAGGAAACATTTGTAAATATAGCCATCGTGCATTCTAGATCTCGCCACTGATAGCAGCCTATTTATGTGAATGGTATTCAGTGCAGAGAGAACAAACTCCAACCACGTATATGCAGGATGACAAGACAAAGGGCAAAAAAAAAAAGGAGCTCCTCTGCTACAAAGTGACGCTGGACATCTCATTAGGACATGTTGTAATTAAAAGAACTTCTGGTAACTACTAAATTCAAGCACAAAATGCGGTTTGACCCTTAATAAATGGAATGATAACGAGAAATTCACAGTACACATGCGGACACACTTCCCAGGAAGACCAGTGACTCCTTGGTCCCCTGAAAGCCTGTAATTGCGGTCATCTTCGATATTGACTTTGTCATTTTTACAGCTCCTCTAGATGGTTCTCATGAGCACCCTGCCAAGAGAGCCTCATTGGAGGCAATACAGTTAATGGTTTCAGACATTTACTCTCTGTGCCCTGCTACAATGTCAATGCCAGAACTGCCTGTGTGTATTGCGAGTGTGTCGGTGCGTGCGTGTGTGTATGTTGGAAATGACTGCCTCAGTTATTATCAGGGTAATCCTGAAATTGGAGACAGTATTAGAGTTGGGCATGTCATTCAAGGGTGGGATCCCGCCTGTGTATTGACTACCGTCGTTTCCAATTAGACGAAACATTTCCTCAAAGCCCTGCAGATCGGGGGGACTAACACAGTCCTTTTTGGATGTTCACCACAGACAAACAGGTCGTTACTGGCTAAATGAGATCTCTAGGTGATTCCAAGAATACGGATATGTCCTCCCTAACCTCCACACTCCTCCCAGCTCTCTGCTTTTTCCCTCCTTTCCCCATCCTCACCTTTGGCCCTAGCTGTTGTTTTCCCATGAATCCTCATGTAATAGGTGTGGATATTAGCCTGGTTGGCCCAGTGTCGGGTGACAGTGTGCTCAGCTTTGGGCTGTATGAGACTGCAGGCCTGTCATTGTGGCCCCTCTAGACGCTGCTGATGGAGTCATTTGTTTTTGCACATTAATTCAATTCTGTCCCCAGACCAGGGTCGGACACCTGCTTTCCATTGCGGTGGAGAAGCCGGGGGAAGGCAGAGGGGACGGGGTGGTTAGAGGGCTTGCTGGGCCACCTGCTGATGTTATTACAGTAGAGCGGCACCAAGACGAACACACTCTGACATCCTTGCACATTCATTCATATTCTTGTCTTTGTTGTTTCTGATAAATCACAACTAAAATGTCTAAAATTACCTTGTTGTGTGCTCATATTTTACAAAAGTTACAACTACATAATTAGTATGTGATAGAAATTCTGCGTGAAGTGTGACTTTTTCTAAACAAACTGCCCAGGCTCACACATGTTTGGTTAACCTTTTAATTCATCATACAGCGCTGTAACTCTGAAGTGGATGGATTTTACAGTTACGGTGCGCTGAGGCCACCTCACTCTGCCAGTTGTAGAAATTCCGTCAGTGATTTCCGCTCATGGAGGTGAGGAGAGCTCTGGCTTTAACGCTATAACAGTCAGTCTATTGTTAGACCTGCTCACCCATGTGGAGCATGATGGGCTGTGTGGGCTGGTTCAACCCTACGGTACACTGCCCCCCAGTGCTCAACACGTCCCCGTGCCAGTAAAATGTGGAAATCAGATCCACGGCCACCTACTGTTCACTGATTTGCTGACAATCATCACTGCAACTTCACGTCGTCGAATTTCCCCGGAGTCACGTGCACGAGCGCAAAGCCAAGAACCTAAACGCACAGGCAGGTAAACAAGAACGCTCACACACCTCTATGCCGCAAATGGTATGCAAGTTCACACAAAGAAGACAAACAAACGTGCACGCACACAAACACACACATTCAAGAGTCACACAGGAATTACACATTAGCATCTATTAGATATGGATCTGCTCATCACCAGTAACCTGCAGCTAGAAATCCAATAGCCACTCATATGATTTGAAATCTGGCAGTGCTTAGCAGCTTGGTCCCAGGCTGCCCGGTAGAGCTGTGTGTGTGTGTGTGTGTGTGTGTGTGTGTGTGTGTGTGTGTGTGTGTGTGTGTGTGTGTGTGTGTGTGTGTGTGTGTGTGTGTGTGCATACTTTTGCAAGTGTGGTGCAGTGGATATATCTGTGTTAAATATTATTACATATTAAAGTCCTGCGCATGAAATGTCCTCAGGCGAGGCGGAGCAAAAGGTGTGAAATAGAAAGCTGTGTTTTAAATCAGGCCCTCCAGAAGTGTAAAATGATAACATTTATGGATCAAGCTTAAGGTTAAACATCCACAATCGTGATGTGCTGTGGGTATTAAGTAATTCCAGGTTCCTCCATTGTGTTTGTATGTACTGTATGAGGGGGAAAGCACAGATTGTTGTATACCTGTTGTATATGCCTGCAATCAACAGATAGTTATACAGACAAGTAAACTGCGGTAAGCCAGGAGTTATACAGAGTTTTTCCCATTACAAAATACTCCATTATATAGAGCTATTCAGTCCAGACTTTACATTAGGGGGCCCTAGTTCTATAATCAGTAGCATCAGTGAATTGTGTAGTTTCACAGTCAAGGACACTGTAATTGAAATGCATTCAGCCTGCCTGCCTCCCCGTTCACTTTGAAGCTCCTACAGTACATAGCTTTCTCCTCTGACATAAGGTAAATAGGAAACTAAAAGCTGATGTAACGTGTTGCCTAGCCTGCAATCAGCCCACTTACTACTGGGACGGACCCAATCAATGCCTGCTTGTCAGACCTGCCTGCCGCCCAGATGTAGCCTCTGTCTTAAGCCCCTGCTTGTTTAAGAAAGCCCGGTCCTGGAAGTAGGTTTTGCAAACCAAGGCTTCCCCTGGAAATGACCAATTAGGGGGTAATATGGACCTGGTTTCCTCCGTGCCAGTTTGAATCGGTGCACTGGCGCTATAATGCGATACGATCTGAGAGATACATGGATGGAAGTGGTTTGGAGTAGCATGAAATGGTTCCCCTGCTCCCCCCTCTCCCTTCCTCTCTCCCCACCACCACCACCCCCCCCACCCCCCCCTCTCTCTCCACCCTCCAGGAGTAAATTGGAGTACATAATTACTGCAATACCATGTGAGCCTAATTGATTACTGCTCCCCCTTGGCCATTGGCAGCAGATTGTGTGTCTGAACAAATCTTTAGTGACCACACATCCAGTTTAGTCTGCGCTGATCTGCCTAGGATGAAATTTCAGTACCTCGGTTTCTTCTTCGAGAAACATTCTTCCTTCAGTTCAGCTGCAATGCAGCAGATGCTTTGACCTGTTGTCCGAATAAAGTTGAGGTCAGGTAAAAATGCACATTTAATTTTTCCAATATTACATATTAGCCACGGAGCATTCAAAACCAGAAAGTACAGAAGATTGGGTTACATCTTTAGAAATCAATTTAAATGACTGATTGTTAGTTTCTGTAAGAAAACTTTCTAGACTGATTCAACATTTCTGTATTACTGTCACGTGTCAAGGTGTACAGTATGCCTTTGTCTGACTTTGTGTACACACTTAAATGGATGTGTGTGTGTGTGTGTGTGTGTGTGTGTGTGTGTGTGTGTGTGTGTGTGTGTGTGTGTGTGCGCGTGTGTGCGCGTGTGTGCACGTGAGGGAAGCAAGGTGGCCGCAGAAATGTGGTTTCATCTCCTCCCACTGGTCCTCATGAACGTGTCAGGCATCTGTTCAGACAGCTGTCCAGTCAGGACCCTGGCCTCAGGGCCCACTGCACCCAGCCTTGAGCTCAGCACTGGGGGAATCATGCTGGTGGCGATGGCAATGAGGCGAATCTCCCCCCTCCATCTCTCTTACACTTACACACACAGTCATGACACGCACACCGATGCATGCATGATTTCACACAGGCACAGTCTGTGCATACTGTATGTGCTCACAAACACACACACACACACACACACACACACACACACACACACACACACACACACACACACACACACACACACACACACACGACACATCAGAGGCCTGTGGAGTAGCCTTAGCTTTTTTAATGGGGGGGGGTGAATGCATGGGAGGTGTAGGATTTTATCATCCCCTGAGGTGTTATAATAAAGAATTTGGAGTCTTGATGGATTGCTGCAGCTTCCTGTAACCAGTGAAAGGTTTGAATCTGTAGCCTCAAACACTGACAATGTAACCATGACGATGACATCATCATGCCTGTGCTCTCAGCCTTGAACAGGAGGTGAAAAGAGTTCTACTTTGTGAATCTCATCAACTCTGTAACATGCAGTCCGGCCAGTATTACCCACTTAATCGCGGACCATAAGGACTTTAGCTCATACCAGTTTAGCTCAACTCAGCCATTTCAGTTAAGGCCAGTTCTTCCCGAGTCAGCACAGCTCAGGCCAGATTATCTCAGCTTAAGTCAGCTCAGCCCAAAACAAACAAGTCACTTTTACTCTTTCATCAAAAAAAAACCACCCCCTCCTTGACTCTGTGCCTCAATTTAAGGTTTGTTCCACCGGCCCAGCTCAACTTAGCCTTAAACCTAAAATATTTATCACATTTTAGGTCAAGTTTACAATCTTGAACTTGGCGCAGCGAACCCAACCAACAACAAAGAGTTTCTCACCGCTCGCCACGACCACAAATTATGTTTATAAGGGCGATCCTCGCAACTCGCCTGCTTTTTACTGTCTGTCACTCTCAAATAGAACCAGACTCCAAGCAACAACAAATAGTGAGAGCTGCTGCACAGTCAGAGTCTTTTCACACCCTGATTGAGTTTCCATTTGAAGTCAGATCCAAGCCGCCTAATGTCCTTTAAATGTTTTTTCCTAAACACAGCAGCAGTAGTCCTCGCCTCGGAGCAACTTCAAACAGCTGTCATCAGAACCTTGTTGTTGCACGTAGCCAGGAGGCCAAAAAAAAAAAGAAAATCCCCCTGCCCCAGAAAGGAGATTGTGATTGAACGCTGTGGCTGCTGTCAGAGATAGAAGAGAAATTGAGGTCCAGTGTTGATGTAGTCAGACTGTCTTCACTCTCTAGTTAGCACGGAGAATGATCCTCATGTCTGACCGCAGCTTGTCTGGAATTAGGTAGTAATATGTGAGCAAAATGATGAGAAAGAGATGTTGAATCGCAGGATGCTGAAAGCACTGAGGAAACTTGTATTAAATTATAAAAGGTGACAAATGAGTAGGAGAGAAGACAAATTACATTACAGAAAGAAGATGAAAGCACCTTGGTATTTTGTATGTGGGAAATAAGTCTGAGATCCTTTTTCTCAGTAGACGGCGAAAGAACAAAGTGAGACTGGCGAATGGTGCAGAGCTGGATTAAAACAGCACAGAGGCAGAATGGAGAAGCAGTTGTTACTTGGATGAGATGGAAGTGGCGACAGTGGTTAAAGATGATGACTTGGAGGAAAATGGACCTTGAAGGACTTTACGAGTCAGCATAGATACGTAGAGGGAATGGCCATGTTATGAACTTGTTTTGGAACATCCCGCTCTAGGAGAGCCAGGGGTCAGGACAGGCAGACACAGCTACATACAGAATCATGGAAAAGTCACTGCTGTCTTTTCACAGCCCATTGGAGTTATGATGAAGTGATTCTAAATAGCTGCTTTATTCCTGTGGAAGTCATCATCTTGTTCTGGACAGATGAGTGCTTATATAGCAGCTCAGACATTTGTCAGAGGACAGCGGAGGCGCAACTGGTAGGCTCGGTCATTCCTTGCTCATGGTTCAACAATGTGTCAGTAGGGTTGGTTCTATTTTTGAATGTGTAATTTAACTTTCCACCACTAGATGGGAGTGTTGCACCAGCTGTTCCCAATTTCTCTCTCTCTCTCTCTCTCTCTCTCTCTCTCTCTCTCTCTCTCTCTCTCTCTCTCTCTCTCTCTCTCTCTCTCTCTCTCTCTCTCTCTCTCTCTCTCTCTCTCTCTCTCTCTCTCTCTCTCTCTCTCTCTCTCTCTCTCTCTCTCTCTCTCTCTCTCTCTCTCTCTCTCTCTCTCTCTCTCTCTCTCTCTCTCTCTCTCTCTCTCGTCTTCCTACCTTTTGGAAGTTAAGGTGGAGGGAGTTACGACTTTTCAAATTGATTGTGATTGGCCTCTCTGGCTGTTTTATCCTGGCAAAAGGTGTCTGTCAGACACAGCAGATTGTGAAGTGGGTGTTGTAAATAAAACAACCGAGCCGCTGAAAAAACACACGTGGAGAAGAAAGAAAAGCAGAGGGGACTGTGGGGAAAAAACGCTGTGATGTGTGAATTAGAAAAGAGAAAGCAGGGAATGATGGAGGTGACAGAGGAGGTGGGCTACAATTAGTGAATGATCACAAGGGAGAGAAAAGAAGGGGAAAAAAACAGAAGGAGAAAGAGCAAGAGTGGGAAACCTTTCATCCGTCTTCAAACCGTCATGTTCTTTCTCCTTTGTTCGTGTCTCTTGGCCCAAAGCGGCTGGCACTGTACGCGTTTCCTGACAGCTATGTGTTAAGTGGCTCAATTAAATGTTAAATGTGAAGTGGAGCGTGTTTGTTTGCACCAGGTGTAAATGACCCATTTAGGCAATCAGTGTATCCTCGTAAGTATTGAATAACTGTGAGAACATGATTGCTTTTACCCACCACCTCCCCATTTAAGAAAACAAAAGTTACCTCATTATTCAGAAATGCCACCCACACCCGCACTTGTCAAGTACACTGGCCCACATAATGAAAGTGTATGTTGGAGCACAAGGACTTAATTGTCCAGCTTGATTAGGGAAAGAGCTGAATGTTCGATGATTCTAAATGTTAAAAGACTCGTGTGAAAGCCTCGGGTGTGTTTAAGGCTTGTTAGAAAGAGCTGGAAATCTTATTTATCCAGCAGAGCCTTTCTGATAAGATGGTGCCCTCCGGACAGCAGCTTTATCAGGTTGGGAGAAATGGACAGTGACATACTGCTGGGGGTTGATAGTGTGATTGGGTTTTGTTTAGAATTGTGCTGTCTTCCTTGCTGTCTGCTTAGTTTTATGAGGAAACCAAGATGTTTTTTTTTCTTTTCTCAATCAGTGAATTGTTTTCTTTGGCAGTTTCCAGTGGCCCAATAGTGATTCACCTGGGTTAACTGAGGTCAAGAGAGATCACACTATGGAGACAAGTACTGTATGTTAAGCTTGTGCATGAGATGCTCCTAGCCTTGTATCTGTGCAAAATTTAATTTACATAATCATAGCTGTAGGAAGAGTAATTTTCCTGCATCTGTAATGGAAGAAGGCTTCCGCATGCAAGCTGGGTTCGGTGGCAACCCGTGAGAATGCTTCCTGTAGACTCACGAACCATGTGGAGGAGTATGATGCCAAGTGGGACAGATACACAGTATTAATCATCACAGGCTTTCCCCGTCTGATTATTTTTGTTGGTTTCGTGCTATAATTTTGATTGCACTGATGACGCTAACGGGGATAACAAGACACTATAAGTCAGAGGTCGCGTAGGTGGTTTTAGTCATTGCTACATACGACAACAAAATGTCAAAACAGATTCATTCTGGAGCATGTGGGCATTGCATAAACACATCCACAACTCTAAGACTGTACTCAGGTTCAGTGGTGCTTTTACCTAAATGGTAATACCAACATGCCACAATGACAATGCTAACATGTTGAGGTTTACCAGGTATGTTTACCCAGTGACCATCTTAGATTAGCATGCTAGCATGCTAACATATGCAAATTACACTAAACACACAGTACAACTGAGGCTGATAGCAGTGTAGTTAGTAATTTGTTCATGAAGTATTGAACAAATTCAGATGTTTTGAACAGATGTTCACCAAAGGGTCACCACATTCACTACAATTCATCCTGTGAGGGATATGAATATCTGTACAAAATTCAACATCAATCCCAGTACATCCAATAGTTGTCAACTCATCTAGTGTCAGATCTTCAAAGTCATTATGATTCATCCTCTGGGCTGTATGTGCCAAATTTGATTGCACTAAAAAACAAAAATGTTGATGTACTGGTGTTTGAGAAGGTGAAGTCAGGGGATCACGGAAGTCAGCACGATGCATCCTCTGGAGATCTTGCATGTTTATAAAATACGTCATGGAAATCCATCAAACTGTTAGTGATATGTTTTAGTCTGGACCAGAGATTGACTTTGTCATCTCATGATTAAAACTGCTAGCATGGCTAAAAACCAACAGGAAGTCCGAAATAATACAATTCTTAGAAAAGTCTATCCTGCATTTCAACCACCAGTCCACTTTCACTAAAAGTAGGCCGTTGAAAAAGAAGATTAATCATTTATAAGTAATATCACAGGAGACCTGCGTACCTACTGAGTTCCTCAGTTACTTAAGTCAGGTACATCTGCCCAGCACATGTCAGCTTGAGTCTGCCCAATCCCTCTCCGAGTCAGGGTCTATCCTTGGGGAGAGAAGAGAGTCTCTGGGATCTGGGGCCTATTACATCCAGGTGAGGGGCTCTCAGGCCTTCATAAGCATCCCTGGACCTGTTAAAGCCACTCAGCTCTGCACTGCACTGACGCATACTAAAGCTTCGTGGCCTCTGAATGGATTACCAGCTGGACTGTTTACGGTTATGGGTTTTTCACACACAGGCAGCCATGAGAATGAAGATCCTGTTTTATGGCAGATAGTTTGGTTTGTGGCAGAGCTGTTTAATTTGTACTGTATTCTTCTGTTTTATTTCGGGTTTCTCTGATTATGTTCCAACAACGCAAAGTGCATTTTGAGAGTGTGGTTTGCTAGTTACTGGAAAAGACGGTTTATTTGGAGAGGATAAAATTAGATTGCGCCCAACTGACAGAGCAAAATAACTGTCAGCGGTCGTGTTGCTGACCACGCTACAAATACAAACAACGTTCAGTTTGGGATTTTTTATCGCTTTGTTGATTAGCCGAATCGTATTTACATGCCGCCTTGGGGAGATGTTAGTATGAGTGTATATATTATACTGAATAAGTGCCAATGACACAGCAATCTGTGGATTTGCACCTTGTGTGTAAATCTGTGTTTACATATGCGCAGTTGCTTTTTTCGTGAACGCAGCTGGGTGTTCATTTGTGTTTGTGTTTGAGGCATCATCGGTTTTGCGGTTCCTGTGCCCCTCTGGGTCTGAGTCACCATTTCAGGAACTGGTGCCAAACGGCTGAGGAAATAATGTTGATGTTCCTCCCGGAGCAATTTAGTGGCCTGCCGAACTAACACCTTCTGTACGGAGCTGCAGTCTCTACAGTGCTTGGCAACTCCCTCACCGCCGAGCTGCAACCATCACGCAGTAATCAGCAGAGCTTTACCTCAAAGTCATGTTACCTCCATCGGGTTGGCATGAGCCCAAGAACATGACTCAGGGAAAAACTAATATAGATAGATAGATGTTTGGGGATGAGGATAAAAAAAAAGGGATACACACATCTAAGTATTATAGAAATAAATGGATGTACTTTTTTTGGACAGAAATACACACACTGTCATACTTTCATATTGAAAGGTTAATCCATTCCCTTAAAAGCCTAATTCACCCGCTGTATTGAGTCAATTTGAAGAGCAATGAGCTGTAAGACCTCAACGGAGAAAGTCAAAGTTAAAAATAGCAAGCAATACATATATATATATATACACTCACATCGTTTGGTATCAAAGATGTCAACAAAAGTGCCAAATGGGCTTAGGGACAAGCACTTTATGAGTTGCTCTCCAGCACTGATATAAAAGCCAAGGTTAGAAGCATTCTGGATGAAGAACGGCTGTTAATGCGGCTGGGCATGACAAAGAGAAACAATGACGACTGATTTATCACAGAACAGAAGAGAGATTTACTCTGGCATTAGAAAATCTCCTCAAATTTACAGGCTGGGAAAGTCTCTGTCTTCATTATCTAATTTCACTCAATGTAATTATTCATTTGCTCGTTTTACTTCACATTGAAGACATTAGCAAGCTGTGCCATCAGTCTTACATAGACTACAGACTTAATCCGGTCCTATAAGCATCACATCTGCCCATCCTTTAACAGTCACATATACCGTACATAAGGGACTGTGAATGAGAATAAAGAGGAAGCCTTTCCTGTCGAGCATGCACTGGAGTAGAATACACCGAAACAATGGCTATAGTGCTTTGGGAGATTCTTAGAAAGTGTGACATTCAAATCCATTTTTCTCTCACAGCCGCACGCAATCCTCATTTTGCTGATACTGGGAGAAATGTCTTGCACATATCACCAAAATGTCAGCTTTTCAAGAAGAGGAATAGCTTTGTTTCTTAACATCCATCCAATTTGGAGTTTATATAATGAGATTTGCGGGGTTATTCACAAGCCAGGACCACTGTAACATTTCCTTAGTCTATATAAAATTGGTGTTAGAATTTTTTTTTTTTTACCTGACAGCATCAAGCAGATAAACCTGTAAACTATGTTGTATCTCCTGTTTACACACATGCACATCCGACTTCACTATTCACTTCGATCAACAGATTCCTTTTAGGTCCCTCAGGAGGTGTTGTGGCGAGTGAGACTAAAAGTTTCTGACTGGAAGAAAACAAGACTCCAGACAAATCAAGTCAAATAAAGAGGGAGTAGTGGAGATTGAGGGGGGGGGGGGTTCAGCGAGGGAGAGATGGCACAACAGGAGGGAGGGGAGAGGGATAGAGTGAAGGGAGGAGCGTGGGAGTCGGGGAAGAGTACAGGCTGGAGGTAGACGAGCTGGAATAGAAGGCATCTGAGGTGAAGAACGGGAAATGTGAGCAGGCCAGGAAGGCAGAACCAGGTGAGTCACTACATCCCTCCTCTAACCTCCTATGCTGGAAAAAAAGGTGCTTCTAATACAGCAACCAGCTCACTGCGGATCTACTCGTTTCCACAAACAAAAGCAACTAGACTTTAAAATCAGGTCAAACAGTAGGCGGGATGTGGGAGAGGAGTAGGAGACTGTATTACATAGTGTACATTCTCTTGAATAAATCTGAAACCTCTCCTTGATATCTCATCGTGCTCTGAGGCACACTGAGGCCATTTTTTATAATTGGACTAATATGAATAAACAAAACAGCTCTTTTCACTGACCCCTAAGCTATATACATTCATTCTACTTTCATGTTTAATATCCACCAGCCCCATCTACTCAACCTAAATAGTTTTAAGTGTGGATTTAACAAGGTGCTGGAAAGCTTCCGCAGGTGTTTTGTGACACTGCTGCAAAATTGTTTGTGCTGAATCTCATCGTAGAGGTTCCTTAGCTAGTAAAGACTTGCGGCGTGAACATGTTTGAGAAGACAATTAATCCAACTAATCACATGTCCACAAGGTTGTGAATGTTTGACAAGTTCAGCTTACTGAGATGCCGCCCACGTAATTGTGACTGGCAAATTTAATATGCACCTGTGAGCATTAATAAGTCTTGTTATTTTCTCCTGACCTCATACAGGTCTGCTGCTTCTTTCTTTTCAAAAAAATGTTTATTGCACAGTTCTCCATTGTGTTGCCCATAAAAATCCCATCAGAACAGCTGTTTCCACAATGCGTGAAGCAGCCTGTGAGGAACTGCTAATTATCAGTTAGGTTTAATTTGCTTGTATCAGACATTTTGTCCCATGGTAACGTTTAATACTCAGACAGAAACAAAACCTTGTAGCTTTGTTCACGTGTTGTACTTAATCTATTTTTTTATTAATATATGACTCATAGTAAGGAGCCGAACTATCTACATGCATGGTATAGTGAAGCGTGAAGTGCCATATCTACTGTATGTGTGGTGTTGAGGCTAAACCTGCATGCTGACTTTCTTGTAGAGACAATCATTTCTCTCTTACATTATTCAATAGGTTAAGTTAATTTCATGATAACCCTCCCGGTGTTCAACTAATATCTATTCCAATTAGTTTTTAGCTTTGAAAAATCCAGTGAGAATTGATCGAGGCTGCAGCTAAAAGGGGAGCGATCTGCACCTGTGGGGAGTTGAACGTGGTTATTGTACTCTTGTGTCACTGCTGAGCTTGAAGCGCGTTCACACAACTGTTCCTATCTGAAAATGAACAGATGGCACAGCCTCAAAACATGCAAAGTAAGCAAAATGCCAGCAAAATTCCCATGTGAAAAAGTTGTATTAAAGGCAGTAAGAAATTTTCTCTGAAGTTGGGACTGTAAGTGGTGATACTGTTAAAAACATCTATCATTTAGCAGCCAAAGCACTGATGTGAAAAACAAGACTTGAGAGGAAACTAGCAATCAAAATGTTGAAGTCATGGAAAGAAGCTAAGAAGCAGTGTCACGATGACCAGTAACATGTTGATGTGTACAGTCTGTTACTGCCAAAAAACAGCCACATCATTCTGACCCCAGCACCTGAAACTACAAGCTCCCGGTAGCTTATCTATTATTAGACAATTAAGTTTCAATGTTCTTTTTGCAGTTTTTACTTGTAGACTAAAATCGTGTCACAAAAAAATCTGCAATTGTGTGACTGTGCAGTCAGTGATCATCTAGAGCTAGACTATACCTCATGCAGGGACTAATCAGAAAGCTGTGGATAATATGGCACGCACACTCAAACAAATTATTCATATTTGACGTAAGTGCATCGATAAATCAGTCCTTGAAATGTAATAAGTTGTGTTTTCATTAACCTTTCATTTAGGTTCTTGAATGACGGATGTACGCATTAACAAAACACACCGTGAGCTGCTACTGACACACATGAATTCCTTCCATTGTGCAGTCTGTCCAAAAATGGCATTTCCTGTGTGCTCTCAGGCTTTTATAAAGTAGAATGTAACATCCAAACAAACCTGATCCCTTTTTCACGTGTCACATGTAGTATCGCTGAAGTATTTTTAATAATTGGCTTAATATTTGCAACAATTTCTCTGTGTATCTTTGCCTCCTGTGTCCTGAACGCTCACTGTCTCTATCCTGTTGTTTTGTGGTGAGTGGGCAGTGGGCAGTGGGCAGCGTGCAGTGGGGAGTGTGTGTGTGTGTGGGTTTTGGTGGGCAGTGGCACTGTTGATGCTACTGTATATGTGGGCAGACTGACGGCTTAATAAAAACAACCTCCAGCTTTGCGGCTGTTGAGCATGACTGCCTCTCATCATGATATTTTCATAATAACTCCCTCTTAGGGGAATTGTATCTGAGAAGATTAAACTGCTGTATATTGCAAATGTCATTGTATTGCTTTTTGGTGCATGCTAAAAAAGAACTTAGGAGTGTCGGAAAATGAATTTTTTTAAATTATCATGAATAATCACCTATGATTCAGTCTGCTGCATGATGCGGTATTAGGCATCATTTCTGGGAAGATAATGATGATTGAACTTTCTTATCAGGAAACCTCTCTGAGTGAAATACATTTGAGATAGTAAGGGATGATTATGATTTCACCACGTCATATCCTGTTGTGTTACATATAAAGACAGTACATGTCCTGACACTTATACACATAATATGTTGTGTTACACTGCAACATGGCCAGATCTACCATATGCGTTATCTATGCAAGTGCCCAGGGACCCTCAAGCAGAAAAGGGGCCCTCAATAATGGGAGGAAAAAAAACTTGTGCTTTTTATTTTTCGGGCTCCACAGAAATACGACACAAGGTAACGACCTGGTATGTCTAAAACAAAACGTAGAGTTACAAGGTTTCCACCCGACAGGAGCATTATCCAATCGATATAAAATTAGAGTTGTTTGGGGGACATGAGCTCCAGTGCCCAGGGGCCCCTGGGGGTACTAATGCAGCCTTGCCCTGCGCCATTGTGTGATATACTCTTTTGCTTGTATGTTCTCGTACATTAAGTCAGTCACAGCATTTTTTTGGCTGTTTATGTGTCTTTGGAGTGCACGCAGCTGTCCGAAGAAACCCTTAACAGTTATTTTCTGTACTTTGTGGTGGTGGTGTGTGTGTGTGTGTGTGTGTGTGTGTGTGTGTGTGTGTGTGTGTGTGTGTGTGTGTGTGTGTGTGTGTGTACTTTATAAATTTGTTGCCTACTGGCTTTTTTATCTCGACTAACCACTGAGAAAAATGTCCGTCTCTGCTGTGGTGGCCTTCAGCCAAGCCTCTCATTCTGTGTTATACTATGTCTGTGTGTGTGTGTGTGTGTGTGTGTGTGTGTGTGTGTGTGTTTCTGTGCAAGATTAATAGATATAGAGACATGACATTGGTTTGAGAGGTCACAGTCTCAGTGGCTGAATGAGAAAGTGGAATCAAAAATATGGTTCAGACCCTGAATGACACGTGGCTGTGTGTTAGGAGAAGGACAAACACTCATGTATTGTAGTTTCTCTATTTTGTCGTTGTTGTTGTTTTTTAAGTGGAGCTACAGAGTGATTGAATTTTGTACAGCTGGCTACGGTGTTTCACATCCCATCAAGAAAATAGAAAATCTAATTACTAATTTGTGGAATATGGTTAGTGCCTAACTCCAATTTCCTCTGTTCCAGTGAATGTTTAGCAGAGTGGGGACATCATCTGTAGCAGTGAGTCATTAATCACCCACCTTATTCTTTGAAATAAACCTCATAAATTGTGAAAGACAGTTACTGATCCTTTGATCCATACCAAGTTTCCCTGGTAACAGCAACAAAAATACTTTTTATTTTAATTATATACTAACTGTAATCTATTAGAACGTTTTAATTGTTTGCGGACACCAATCAGCAGCCTAATTAAACATCAAAGCCAAATTATTATGAATTCATTTCTAACACATTAGCCTTCTCTGCTTCAGTGGAGATAGAGCAGGTACGTGCATTTATACAGCGCGTGTTGCCTGCCTTACCTTATTTTATTCTTTGTCAGTGTGTGTTTGTTTGTGTGTGTGTGTGTGTGTGTGTGTGTGTGTGTTCATTTTTCTTTTATTACAGGCAAAAGAATAATAAAATAAATTCCCAGTAGATAATTCTTGGCTTTGTGGCTTTTAGAGACAATTATGTATTGGTCTCGGGGTTAAGGATTTAGATTAGAATTGAAGGATTTATTCACCCAAATTACAACAACAAAAAGCCACATTTTCTCACTTATCTCTAGCAGTATCTTGCTATGTGACCATTTCTGAGATGTTCATCCCTACCTCAACACAATAGGGAGCAATGGATTTTTGTTTGTGGTGCTCACAGCATCAGAAAATGTCCTAAGCGGTAACATCTTCTTTTTTTTTCTCCCCTAGAAACAGTGCCTCCATCAGAAAACACGCTGTAAACAGTTTCCACCCTACCATCAATGTTCTGTCACAAGCAAGTACATCGCTAATAGACGATTCTGCAAACCCCTGGAATAAGCTCGAGATAACTATTTTTAAATGACATTGCCTGCGGATGGGAAATAACAGAATGGTTGAGGTAAAGAAGGAAATGTGGTTGTAGAAAATAAACTATGGTTATATTTAGGAGTTCAGCAATGGAAGCACAAGGTTATGGGTAGGGAAAGATGATGGATTTGGTTAAAATAAAAATGTATTGGTTATGTTATTGGCATGTCTGCTAAATGTTCTTTAATTCTTCTTTCCCACTAACAAAAAGCCTGTTGTATTGAATTGGAGACAGAAATCATGTCTTAATACGTGGAGAAATAAACCTTGTGATCTTTGTAATTTGGGTGAATAAACCCCTTAATAAAAACAGGCACTTTTAGATAAGGTGGACATATGCATAATTATGTGTGATTGGATCAGAGTCATATCTCTGATCTGCATAGTAGATAAGCAGGAAATACAGCTCTGTATGTCCTATAACATCTAGTACTTCTCTGTTTCTTATTATCACTCCCAAAGACTGGGTTTTGTCTTTGCTGTTTTACCAAGTCAGTGAATGAACTGATCAGACTACAAATAAGTACACGATCCGTTCTTTTAAGGGTCATTTCCCTCACCATATTTTTCTTCTTCTACTAGCGGAGCTTTCATAGTGAATTTTACGGAATTGTGACTGGACACTCACAGGCTTTGGCAGCCAAATGGAACAAAACAAAACAAGAGCATGTGTGACTTTTCTGTGCGTGCTGCCGATGAAAGCTGCTTCAACACTTGGCAAACGAGCAGGAACAGTGAGAGTGAGAGTGTGTGTGTGTGTGTGTGTGTGTGTGTGTGTGTGTGTGTGTGTGTGTGTGTGTGTGTGTGTGTGTGTGTGTGCGCAGGGACAACTGTGGACAAGTACTGGCAGGTAATTAGTTTCTTTTTAAGGATGTTCCTAATCCTCTCTCCTCTCCTCCACTCTCCTCTCCTGTCCTCTCTTCCACTCTCCTCTCCTCTCTCCGACTGTCCTCAACAAGTTCAGAGGACTTGCACCCTGGGCTCTCACACCAGATCCCTTCATCATCTTTGGCCTGTTGTCAAGCTCATCCTCCTTTTCCTTCAGCCCACATCGAGTCTTTCACACCTCTCACAAACTAATTACCAACGCTATCGTCTCATCTTCAAGAGTGAGGCAAAGAGAAACGATAGAGGATAAGAGGAGGGATTGACAGAGAACACGGGCAACCTGACAGAGAAAAATGAGTGACAAGATGGTGGAGAAGCGAGGGAGGGTGTGAGAACGAGGGAGGGGCTGAGCCGTGCAATAATTCAAACAAAGGAATTCTGTGAAAGGAGTTGAAAATGAAAAGGAGGAATGTCAGCGACAGAAGACAGTTTGTGAGGCATCTGACAATTGATGCTGTCATTTATTTGCTGTGCCACCCACCATCCTATCTGCTTGGCTGTTTTCAAGATACTGTGGCTACAAAGACAAGACACTATACACACACACACGCACATTCTTCTCATGAACAAAATTCATTACAGTGTTTCATGCCAAACTATTTAACCTGATTCTCAATCAGTGGACAAGTCCCAGCAACTATCATGGCTAAAAAGCCTACAGTAAGGCTATAGACGGTGTCATTCATTACCAATTACAGCTTGCTGAGAGCGCACGAGTAGTGACTCCCACCTGTGAGTGCCTGAATGAAGACAGATGAATAGATGAGACTAAAAAAAAATCTCACAAACGGCAGAGGCACCATTGTGTAAGAGATTTGGTGTAGAGGAGCAAGTGTAGGAGGTTAAATAGAAGCTGTGTGCACAGATTTAACCTCAAACCAAAATAATACTTCTTATGTTGGTATCTTTGTCTTACGGGTTGACTTTTCCAAAAACAGCGATGCATCACACTCGGTACACTGAGGCCGTAATCTGTGTGGAGTGCATGTGCAGAATATGAGCGTGGGCATGTCAATTTAGTTATCAAGTGTGTACTTGTCATATTGGTTGTTTTGTTGAATCAGACCTATGACATCTGCCGGACTCTCGACTGTAGATTCCTGTAATCCACTCTTTGTACAACCACTCTCTCCACTCAGCTAAGAGCATCTTAACACCGTGATCGTTCCCTTTCTGTGGAACACACCGAGGACATTGTTGTTACTTTCAGATGTTTTTTGAGAAGTGTGAGACTGAGATGTGGATGACCCACAGTTCATACTCAGGAGTTATAAAACAGCTCTGTGGGTGGACAGGCAATGCCACGCTGCCTGAGCTCTTTCACAGAGTTGTCTTATGGTATCACTGGGACTTAACTTGGAAAAAGCCTCTACTACCAGTCTCAGTCCCCAAGGTGTCCCCAGGCGTTAGCTGGCTAAGACACTTCAAATGATTGTAGTCTGCACCGGCCTGAGAAAATTAACAAGGTTTTAGCATTTCTTAAACTTTAATATGTGATGAAATTGGAGGAAATTGGAGGATTCTGATTAAATATTACATCATTACGGACGCATTGTTGATTTGAGGCGCTTCATCATACCTTAAAAGTATAATCAACCAGGGTTGGGAATAATAATCAAGTTTTTATTTCCCCAATGTCTCTTTGTTTCCTGTTTTTATGTATTTTTTTTAAACGACTTTGGTACTAATTTCAATGGCTGACAGAAAAGTTGCATTTAACATTTGTGAAAACATCAGTAAAAATGATTGTGAAGTCAAAGTTGAAGTCATCATGTACCAAGATTGAAAATGTGATTTGGGGGCTTGATTAAAGTGCAGTGCCTCAAATGTAACATTTGCATTTGCAGAATAAATTTATTTTTTCCTGTGCATAATGTATGCTTTAGTTGTAACCTTCCATCTTACATGATTAAATGTAACACTCATTCCCCAGGCACTCAGGTAACAGAGAGCACTGCTGACCTTCAAATCGGCAAATGAAACACAAGAGAAAGAAACAAAACATAAAAACAAATTTCATTAACAGCCCGTCAATCATTTGGCTTACATGATAACTCTAGACTCAACTATTAACACTGTGTTGCAGGTGCGCTGTGTCCCTGATGATTGTATACGTTTTGTTTTTCCTTTCACGGTTTTTACTTGCATTTAAATGGCGGAGGATTACACTGCCTGTGTTCACCTCTTCTTTTTGTTTCAGGTAGTCTAATTTGGTGCACCTGGTGCTCAGCAATTACTGGGGCTCGCAGCTTCCATTAAGTGCTGTTTGTTTCATTGTTTGTTTCATACAGTTTTTTCCCTCAGGAGTAAGTTAATGAAACAGTTTGTAATGTCTTCCTTTTATTAATTTTAACTGGGTTCACTTATTCTCCCTGTTTATTCACTGTTGGAAGTGAGTGGGTTTTTTTGAATAATCCCCCATACATTCAGGCACAGTGAGTGGTGGAGGTTAGTTTTGATAAACAGTTCCTTGCTATTTAATTAGAAAAAAAGCACAATTGCCAATTTTTCTTTTTAATTCTGTGCACAGCAGAAGGGATTGTTTACTTTCTACTCCCTGTATATAAAATACATTGCGATTTAAGGTACGTATTATTATTATTATAGTTAATTGATAGGGGTGTGACGATACACTCAGCTCACGAGACGAGACACGATATTGAGTTCACGAGATCGAGACGAGATTTTAAGAAAACTTCAAGGAGAAAATATATGACTGGTCTTTTATCTGAAAGTCACAAAATGCAAAATAATGCAGGTGCATTTTGAAATATTTTAACTAATCATCTTGTAATGAATGTCACTTTAGTTCTACTTTCTAAGTATGAATTATCATACGCAATATGCAAGCACTGTAAAAGGTTTCCCCATAGATATTTTATAGATAGATCATTTTAGTATTTATGGAAATAACAACCATAAATACCTAAATTATGTACAATCACAAATACCAAAAAGTGAATTATAAAGAATAGAAACAATCCTAGTATATAAATATAAATGAGATAAAGAGTCAAATTATCACAAATTACAACATATTGCTAATAAAAAACACAAAAATAAAAGTAAATTGCACAAATCTTGTATCACATAAACACACAAGTAGAACAACATATAAATTGTGTTATAATTTGGTAGTGTGACTCATTTTACTTTTTGCATCATTAGGCTTCCACAGCTGCTCCTCCTACCTCAGACTTTCAGTGTAGAGACCTGAGGTCAACCTTCCCCTGCTCCTGTCCTCATCTACTTCTGTGAGATCTACTCAGCAGGTAGAAGCTGTAACAAGGTTAATGATCCACATGTGACATTATAAAAAAGAAGACAAGACGTGCAAATGAGCGATAGAAAACCAATCGTCTTTTTTTTTTAGTGCGCACCCTTAATATTGCTTCGTGAGACAACATTCACCTTGACGAGAAGTATCGACACATTTTAATCTCGGGAGATCTCGTCACACCCCTATTAATTGATGATTAGATTGCCCTGCCAATTTGCCTTGTTTACCTGTGTGTGCAGCAGGTGGGATTGTTTACTTTTTCTCCTTGTACAGTATATGACATACATTGAATTTGAGTTGGTTATTATTTTGTTGGATGCTGATTGTATCGCCCCTGTTCACAGTGGATTGCCTTCCCCCGTTGCCTTTATGTGTATTGGGTGTTTTCAAGTGAATTACATTTTTTTCACATTTTATTTTATTGTAAGTGATTGTGGTCAGCTGTGAGTGGCTTGTTTAGAGGTTCCATTTCTTCAGCTACACGTAGCTGTGGCACTGCTGTTTATTTACAGTTTAAAAAAACGGCAGCAGTTGAACAACCTGTGGGGGAACACATTCAAAGAGCCAGGTGGGTGGAGCAGTCTGTTGGTTGGAGCAGTGCAGCCTTCACCCACCCAGCTAAGTAAGGGGAGATACATTTCTAAGAAATATTCCTGGAAGCACAGACACAAGCACACCCCTGATCATAGGCAGTGGAGGGGCCAGGGTAAAAAACATGCTTCCCAGCTAATGCTGAGAATGGACTCAGCAGGATGACACTCAACTGCAAATCCTAGCTGCCATACGTGGTCTGTAAGAGAGATTAAGTTGATCTAAGGTGTCTTAAAATAAGGACAATGCCAGAGTGAGGATCACAAAGAGTTCCCCCACAGACTGGCTTCTTCTTATCAGGAGGAGAATATTGATCAACCTGATGTTTCTCTCTCTATTCTCTCAAAAACTTTAACCAGGTGCTGGTCCAAAGAACCAAAAGCACAAAAGAAAGAAAGTAAGTCTGCACACTGTAGCTCCCTTGTCAAATACAGGTTTAATGGGATAACCAGGTGAGTGACATTAAGCAAACTTCTCTTCTTCAGACTAAAACAAAATATATAGTCACTATCTTAAATAGATAGGCTCACTCGTGGCCAAAGAGGCATTGTTTTCCTACACTACTTCGCTTGGTTCACATCCAACTTGGGCACTGCCAGTAAAGGTGAGCCTTCTCTCCCAAGCAGAGAGTCAGATATGGCATCCCAAACCAGCCGTCCTACAGCATGCAGCTTGGCCCCTTAGTCCCTCTCTCTAGGGTTAGATGAGTCTGTCCTGAAGACCATAGGAACGCAAGGGCTAACTTCACTTGTGCCAACTATGCCCAGAGGTGAAAGGTGTTCTCCGTATCATGCCAAAATAGGTGGGAAGATCCAGCCATTTGCCCCATCGAGCTGGTTCCTACTTTCTTCAGTCACTCTTAGACTCAGAAATGGTGACTAGCACTATTAAGGTGTACACTGCACTATATCTTTCCTCCATGAGGCAGCGGGGGCTCAGTCAGTTCATTAAAGGAGCTTACTGTCTGCAACTGGGCTCTCAGAGCTCCATCGTAAGATCTCCCTTTGGTGATTTGAATATATCTGACTCAAGCTCCTTGAACCCATAGAGCTGTCCAACCTTATGTTTCCATCTTAAGGTTTCCTCTTGGCTATATGTTCTGCCAAGAGTGTGAGTGAGTTACATGCTCTGTAAGTGAGGAATGTTTGAGATGGACGGCTGATAACACAACCATGCCTCTCTGGCTGAATCACTCATATCTGCCTAACGTGGTAAACCCTCAGATGCTAAAACAAGTCGTTGAGATCAGCACATTTCAACTTGATATGGCTCTCCCGCAGAGAGAAATAGGCCTACTTATTTTGTGTCCAATGAGGACACTAAGGGCTTATATTGCACACATTCAGTCTCTGAGATGCTCACACTGTCAGATATTTGTCTGTTTCAATGATTAAAAAAAATCCCCCTGTCTAAATAGTGTTTATCCCATTGGATTGTTAACACTGTCTGAGGCCTATTCTAGGCAGAACTTCCCAGTCCTGGGTAATCTGGTAGCTCACTCCTCCACTTCCTGGGCCACTTTAAAAGCTGTTCCTCTTTTAGCACTCAGCAGCAACATGGGGTGAGCCCTATACATTCTCCAGGCTTTACAGAGTAAATGTGGCATCCCCTGCACCGCTGGTCTCTGCTGTTCTGTTCTCAGTTGCTGGATTTGGAGTCTTGGTCACCTGGATACTCTTATAGACAGCCAAGCATCCTGAGGTCAGTCACATGACTTTGTTGACGAATTTAATAGTTGATAATTGTTGGTTACGTCATCAGGTGTGTTTTTCGTGCTTTGCGGAGCGGTGAACTCCAGCAGTAACAAACTAAAGCAGCTGAAAAACACACACTGCAGCATTAAACAACTTAACCCAACTCTGAGCTGAAGAAAATAACTCGGTGCTCAGTCTGTCTCACCTCAGCAACGCTGCATCCTCTGTGTGTTGGACAGTGATGACTTTCCCGGAGCTAACTGGAGGCTGCTCTCCCTGCGGGAGACTGTGCACACCGCACACCACATGTTCTCCAGATATTGTCACCTTTGTCTCAAAAATCCTTGGGAAACCGTGATATAGCACTGTGGTGCTGTAGTAATTCATCCGATTCAGTGGCAGTATTGGCAGCCAGCTTCTTCCCGGGGGCAGCACGGAGCGCACACACACACACTATCGCTCATTTACGTCAATGATATAATGTCACCGTGTGGATCAGTTTACCTAGTTACACTGCGCGCCTTTTATTATAATTATTCTCAAACACGTGATGCAGTGCAACTGGTGGAGGACAGATTGCAAATTTATGCAACAGCATGGATGCACCTTTCCGTCAATGAAGGATGCTCATTATGTTCCCTTCTCTGTCATTTGACTAAGCCCTCTGAGAACCACATGAATTCTAATCAGGTTTCAAATGGCCCTGATTTGTGCAATCAGAGCAAAATATTATCTTGACATCACAGTGTCTGCACATTTTTGTAACGTACCAGTGTCAAAGACTGCATTTGAAGTTTATTTGTGTTGATGTCCTGTTGATTCATAGATACTGAAGACGGTCTAAAAAGCTGTTTGGGGGGTTTTGTGAATAACATCTCCTGTGTGGATGAAGAACTACTGAGCATCCATCTCACAGTTGATTGATCAAAGATAAGTCCTTGTGTAAGCTTAGTGGAGTAATACAGTAGCTCTTTAGTTAACTGGCACTGTGCTGAGAGACCAGTGAAAACGTTTTATTCTTTGACAGTTATGAAATATGGCAGTTGACCGCCTTAAGTGAGATATCAGCTGATGGGGTGATTTCTGGTGGCTCCTTATCATGCTGAGCGAAAACCAACAGCGAAAACCAACAGTGTGTTTAACACATCATTCTGCAGGTCAGTACTACAGGCTACTAGACTGCTGTCAGGGTTTTGAAGAGTGTTTCCATGAAAGATATCAAACATGATACCACCAAAACCTTCATTCTGTTCATCCCATGTAGCAGGTGCTACTGTACATCAAACACTAAGGAGTGTAGGAGAGCAATATGAACTTAATGAGCTGCCTTGTCCACAGCTTTCTGCTGCCACCCTCTTGAATCTCATCACATCCTTTCAGGTGGCGTAAATCCAAAGCCACACTTGCCATTCTTCATTTGAGTGTTGAATCATTCTAAATTGGAAGTCAACCAACCGAGAGTTCACTGAATGGAGATGAATGCTTTAGAGAAAAGTGATTTAAATCATTTTGGATATGGTCTGCGTGCTTTAGAAGCATGGAAAATCTCTCCTTCTCCACCTGTCTATATTTCTCCATGTCTTTCTTCTTGTCCTTTCTAAATGTTATACAGTACATTTTATGTTATGAGACATGCGGCACAATGGAAGATGACGGACATGATCTTCATTTCTTTTATATGAGAAAAGGAGTGGTAAAGCTAAAAAAAAAAATCATCCCAGACAGCAGTGGAGTGGGAAGCTGTTTCCTAGGGAACGTGTCAGATTGTAATGATATTGTGGGATGGCTGAATGTGTGTCATACATGCAGCTGCACTGATGTGTCCTATAGATTGAAAGAGGTCCTTCTAATGACATTCTACTTTTTACTGGAATGAATGGCCAAATGTATTTCCTCTGGGGACTGTCAGAGAATAATGTCCCATTAACCGCTGACGGATTACCATGATGAAGAACAGGACTGGAAATGTTTCATTTAATTGATTTTTATAATAACAATCTCAGGTGGCAACTGGAACTTTACATGTCATAAAAGTTTGAAAGTTGTGGTCTCTTCCAGTCTTATTTTTCTCTGTATTGAACTACTATCTTTCACCCACATAAGGCCTCAGTATCTGGGTCATTGTATAACTATGAACTCCAAATTCAAGGTGGAGGCTTTTTTTTTTTAAACCTAAAAGTCAGAGGCGGCAGTCTTTGAGATGAGACAGCTGTCATCATGAAAGAAAGTTGCTCATTTTCATGCATAGTGGACAGTTCACCTTCATGCTGTGTTTGATTAGTTTTTCTAGGGCGGCTGAGCTCAGTATATGCAGACCTCTACCTCAGAGTGATAAGACTTATACATGTATGAGATGGAAAAGTAGAGCTACAAACATCACAGCACTTGCAACAAATATATCTTAACTGTCATGTGTTTTTGGACTGTATATTCATACATTTTTGGCAGGAACATACTGTACACAGGGGGAAAAAGGCAGTGGTTTGGACACAATAAAAAAAACACACAAGTAGAAATACACACATGAATTTTAGGAAATATTCCAACTGCAGTGGCTCTTAAAACGGTTAACACAGCCAGGAAATCATGTTCATTTCAGCCTAATCCTAAAACAAAAACACTTATGGCTATGTTCCTGCTTATGTGTTGGTAAGATAAGAATCAGCACAGAAATACAAATGATGACACTGCTTTTGATTTGATTTCAATGACATTTTATGGCTTTTGATCCATATTTTATAAGAGGTGTATGTTTTCACTTGAATCTGATGAGGGGTCATGTGCAGACTGTGACTGACTGGCACATGTTGGTTTTGTTAGACATGTCATGGCAGGAAAACTTGAAATATAACTTTGACATTGTATGTTATTAAGGTTGACCAATCACAAGGCTGTTGCCAACTCTGTGGCATTTCTTACTGGGGCACTTAAATGGAACAAAATTACATCTAATATTATAATTTATAATATAATTTACGTTTCATTTCTGTCATTCTGTGTGCCGCAGTAATAAACTACTGATGTGAAACAAACCATTGCTGACATATCTGATGTTCTCTAAAGTGAAATAGGTTGCCAAAGATATGTCATTCCACTAAACTTTATTTTTTCAATGGAAAAGGAATTCTTCTAAATAATATCCTTGATAAGAGATTATTTGCACCACAGAGAGACACGTCGCTCTTTCTGTTGCTCTGGTTTAGTTGAGGAGTAAAAGGCGCTGCTCTGCCCGTCTGTGGGTGCATCACAGACCCAGGAGTGATCATGACCATGTCACCTATGTGCCCGACATAAACGACATGAACATCTCACTTCAAAACTCACTAGTCACACTGAGCAGACTGGAGATCTCTGTCCATACAGCTTCTGTTTTCTGCATCTCTAAAACTGTACAACGCGTTGTTGTACAGTAGTCTATGTGATGTGCAGAAACAGTCACAATGAGTTTATCTTCCATTGTTTAATGTGTTTTCGGGCGGGAATACATTTATTGAAACATACTTCGACACATCAGATGACTCTGTGTAGTAATTGGCTGCAGGTGTTCTCTTTCCAAACTTCGCAGCAAAAACTTAAACTATTATCACTTTTTTTTTTTTTGGGCCACACTTCGCTGCAGACGACGGCAGTGGCGGCAAAGAGTGGCCACCGCGAGTTTCCATAGAGATTGCATGGCAACTCGCTGCAGGACGCTTTTCAGTACTCTTCGGTGTGTTCACGGCGTTACGCCTCAACGACCTCAACCAGTTTTCTGTTAAATCCTAGTTTCAGGGTCCTTTTACTATGCATGCTGGCTCACTTTTTGTTTAACTATGACTATAATGTTTTTTCTGTGTGTGTGTTTTTACCATGAAGTCAAAATGTCTGCTGTAAAAAAAAAAAAAAAAAGGCCTATTGAGAAACATTATACAATGGCTAGTTTTCAACTATAACAATGTACTGTTTGTAACAATAATGTGGATTTTGGTAGATTTTCAATCTATTTTGAGAGCGCACAATTTTGTTTGGAGAAAGGTGTCAAATCAATTAGGAATGGAGTGACTATTGCAGATTTCCTCTGTGCATGCCTCTGAGAGAGAGAAAGAGAGAGAGAGAGAGAGAGAGAGAGAGAGAGAGAGAGAGAGAGAGAGAGAGAGAGAGAGAGAGAGAGAGAGAGAGAGAGAGAGAGAGAGCAAGAGAGAAAACTGGAGTCCATCAGGAGAGCTCTGCCAGAGTAAGATAAGACATGCATGTATAATCCTGCTGCTGTTAACCCAGCAGCCAGTCTGTCTGCCAGACAGTCAAAATACACATAACAGCCAGTCAGTGATTTGACCTGCTTAACACTGCTGTTACTTTTCCTCACAAACCTCACTGATTTTAACTCAAGTATACATTTTCCAGTGTTTGTCTATCTGAGAAACCACGCCAGGATGTTTGATTTCCTTTTCACCCAATTCATACTGCTGACGCCGAGAGGGAATTTGTGTAAAGAGACGAAAATGAATATAACTTCAAGCAGTCTGTTGTGGGACGATCCAGTTCTAAAATAACACTTTCTCTGACAGCAGCAGATGCCACACACACACACACATATATACACACAGAGTCGAGTTTCCATCACTTCAGAGGACATTACATTAACTTAGGTTCATTTCCTGAAGACTTGCACACATGCATAACCCCAAACTAATCATAACTTTAAACCGAGGACATGCTTTTGCTCCCTATAAGAGAGGCGAGTCCCCACTAAAGGACTGTGTAAACAGATATGCGTCCCTACAAGATGAGGAATATCTGGACCACACACACACACACACACACACACACACACACACACACACACACACACACACACACACACACACACACACACACACACACACACACACACACACACACACACACACACACACACACATATATGGTTACCTAAGTCACTTTTGGGTATTTACATAGACTTACATTCATTCACTAGAGACTTACCCTAACACTAATCCTAACCACTACTTGCCTAACTCTAACACTAACCCTTACCCTAACCTTAACCTCAACCACTGGCCCAAAAATCAGCATTTTACCAGTTGGGGACATGGCTTTTTGTCCCCAATTGCACAAACTGCCCCCAATCAATTGGTCTTCAGTCTGGTTTGTGTCCCTGAAAGTACCTTAAGTCATACCCACACCGAACGAACACACACACGTAGCTACTGGCAGGGAAACAGCAAGGTCTACCAGTCAGTGTTAGGTGGAGCAGGGGGTGCAGATGGGCAGAGGCGGGCAAAGACAGGTTTTAATGGCATATTGATTCCACAGACCTCATCAAGCTGCTCTCCTCCGGTGCTTTTTTTTCTCTACTCTAATTTGTTTGGAAACGAAGGATCAGAGAGTGACTCATCCAGACAGGCAGCCTTCACCGTCTGGGAGCTGAGAGCCGCCATCCCTTCACAGTCCCCCACCTTTTATTTTCCATTCATTTCAACCCATTTCATTTTCAATCCATCCAGTCACTCCCTTCTTCCCCTACTTTGTGTGTTTATGTTGTCTGAACCAATATTTAGTGCTCTCTCACTTTCTGTCTGAGATGTTGCAAGTTTCCATGTAATTGTTTTCATCAACCATCCAGTCTTGTCTTCATCCACTCTGTCTTACCGCCACAGGCCTCAGATTCTGGTAATGTAGTGAATATTACTATGTTAAATTGGTACAGTCTTTTTTTTTGTCTAAGAGCTTAAAATTCCATTTTTCCTTTCAGCCTTTTAACCACACTCACTTCTACGCAGTTGCACTCTTGCTAATATTTGTGATTTTAAAAATTAACTTACACTGATTCATACATGTTCCCAATGCGGAATGATGAATCATTCATTTATTATTTATTTAATGAAGACATTTTCCCGACAAAACAGTCAATCTACGAATGTCTGCTCATCTACTTATTCATCTGTGTATTGTGTAACCACAACAAAAGTGAATCTTTCTAAATAAGTTCTGCAATAATTAGGCATATTTGCCTCTGTCTGAACACTCATATTACTGTTATCTGCATGCTTCCCTAAACGCCACCGACAGAGGTTCCCCTACCTTACAATATTAAATCTTCTCAATTATATGGTTGGGCTGCTGGTCTTGGAGAGAGCTTATTGTTTTGATTAAAAATGTAATCAAGATACTGTCTCTCATTCTCAGCGGTTGCCACTTGGCACTTCCCTTTGGACAAACTGTGAGAAGAGAGAGGTGGCTGATTAACTGCCTCTGTTCCCCCACTGACACATACGTACAACCCCACACTCACAAACACATGACTGAATTGTATACATTTGTTTACAAAAAAAAAACCCCACTGCATTTTTAAATATATGTACAAATACAGAAGCGAGCTCACACTGTCACACACACATTAAAATCTGCTTATTTAAATGTGCTGTGCTTGAGGCGCTTCCTTTCATTTTCAGAAATATCAGTGTTGGTTCATTTTTATCCAACGTTCTAATGAAAGTAGCCCTCTCACAGTTTATTGTTTGATTTTTTTTTTAAAAATCAGTTTTAAAAGTTCATACTGAGACAGCTTTCACTAAGTTACTAACGTCTTGAATAATGAAGCAGCTCCTTTTCAACCACCCTTAATATCAGCATTGCTTTGACAGTTTTGACCACAATGTCTTTACTCAACTGCCCTGACAAATGGTTGCCAACACTTCACCAGTATGTTTAAGGTTCTAGTCATATTTATCTAGCCCATCTATTCCTATGTTATTCATGAATGGGCCCTGACGTACTTTATGTCACTTATCTTATAATTAAAAGATACTGCTTCTCTTTCACTTGTCAAAGCTTTTAGTGGTCTTGAGTCTCTGTATTTACCTAAGATGATAACATCAGTATTGCTGTGTTATGCCAACTCAATTCTCTTTTGGACTTTTGGTAAAGGCAGCACGCTCAGCAGTCCTGGTTGCTCTGTTGCTAATCCTGCAATTTATACACTTTAAACATTCCTAATCGCTTTAAGGAGTAAAAGGCACAGGGAAGTAATACCGACTCCACCGAAAACCCCTCCACCATGGACATCATGAAGGCTATACTGTCATTCAAACAACTCACTTCTCTTTTAAAGTTACATGCTTGGTTAGCAGGGGAGTAATAAATAGGCATGGTTAATGGAAACAATTAATCTCTCCTAACATGAACACCCAAACCTCAGGCTGAAATCAGTTTTAAAATAGTTTAAAAATAACATTGAACTCTTTCCTACAATGGTGTCTATTCACGTAAATGATATAAGAGGTACCTTTAACTTAAATTAACACTGTGGGTTCACACACAAAACAGCAGATGTTAACATAAACATAGTAAAACCGTGATGATACGCGTGGGAACGGAGAGGCCCAAAACTGTATGACCATTTCACCCAAAAGAGAATACAATTAAAGTGTGGTATCCTCATACAGCGTTCAGACTCTGCAGTTCTTACCTGTGTGTTGATCCTCTGAGAAGAGCACGGCAGGTAAACAGGTGTCCCAACAAAGCCTGGTCTCTGCAGCTTTAGCTTTCTCTCTGCCTCGGTTGTGAAGGTGTGGTCTCTTTAGCATTACCAGTCTCTCGGTCTTGGGTGGAAACATGAAGGCTCATGAAGAGTGTAATCCAAACACGACGGCTCTCTCCCGTAACAGTCCGGTTACTTAGGCCATTGGCTTGCTAGCTTGTAGCTCTATCTGCTAAATAGTCTACATTTCCAGGTGGGAAAGGATGAACTGTGCATGAGCTGGGTTAACTGTGCAGTGGCTAATAGCCCATTCACTACGCCAAGGAATGCTAATACATTGTTACAACTGTCCAACACATTTCTTGCATTAGTATCTTCGGCTCCTCACGGAAAGTATGAAGGAGTAATATCTTCGCAAAGACTGTCGAGTAGAGAGTCTCTCACACACAAACTACACAGTTGTCTGGCACGAACTTCACACTTTTTCCCTCACGACTTTGTCAGTGACACATTTTTTGTCAACACTTCCGCTGTTTTTCCCGCATATTTCTATCAAACTTGCATTGACCAATGAATGACCAGAATTACTCTTAATCAAACATACCACTTCCTGTCAAGACCATGAACATTTTTAACTTTACATGTCCGCGTTTTAAAAACGTATTTATTACACTGTACCTATTTAATCTTTAATTTTATATATTTGAACCCTATTTTATTGAACCGCATTCAATAAACATCTTTCAAACTTATTTGAATACATTACACTATGCTATTTTTTAACCTAGTTACACTTTACAGGGATAGAGCACAGTGAAAAGTTGATGTGTAAGAATTTAAACCTTCCCATGTGACAGACAGTGTATTGTATTATGGCAGTATTGACTAGTCACTGTGGATAAACTGTTCCCATTTTATACTGACATGAAACTTATAAACAGTCTCGCACCTGGATATGTATTCAACCATCCTACAGCTCATAAGCCAATTGCTGCCTGAGAGAAGATTATGTTTTCACACATTACAGACTAATCCAAAGATACTCAGGCTTTTTTAGTATTACAATCTACCTAATGAGATGAGTCTAGCTTCTAAAGTGCCCGTTTTTTAATGAATTAGCTTTTACTGAGTTGTGTTTTACAATGTGATTTTCTTCTCGTGTCATTAAGCTTTTGCTTTTATCATTGCTCTTTGTGATTTACTTTTTATCATTAGGCTATGTCACTGTTAATAGGTTTGGTTGCTTTATTGTTTTGTATGTTTTGTGAAGCATACATAACCTCTGGTGTTTTATAGACAAACACATTTGCACACACAGGTACAGTATAAGAACACACACACATATACTCACGTTTAACCGAACACAGAAACACATGCGGCTTTGTCAGATGCAATCTCAGATGTGTGACCACTGTGCTCCTTTCAGTTTTCCCTTCATCTATCAAATGTGTTTTCATCTTTTTTGATGTTGGGTTTTAACACTCATCATGTTTTCGCTATTTCCTCCGGATTGCTTGAGGAATTTCTAAGCAACACTTCCCTTTGCTCCTCTCCACCTAAGCTTACAGCTCCTTTCCTCATACAAATGACTGTCTCCATGGTAAATCATGCATCACCTCATTGACTTTGCTGTATTTTTGTAAGCCCGAAGAGTTCTCTGCCCCCCGGGGCTTGGTTTCCCCATTCGTGATGAGCTAGAAATTACAATAAGTCGATGTTTTTCACGTTTGCTGTATTTTAATGTTTCTTGATTGCAGAGCTCAAAGCAAGATAAAAAGGCTTTCTGAGAAACGGCACAGCATAAGTGTATAGGGGAAATAATAGGTCAATGTGAAATAAAGATATCAATCAATAAGTTTGTGATTCTTTATGGCGGGAATTTTGCTATGGAGAGATCTGTCGGGAGAAACATCCATTGACATTTTCTGCATCAGTCTTAAGCCACTGCAGCAGGTGCATTATGATCCCCTAGTTTAATAATTTGACCCTTTACCATTTAGTCTAATGTGTTCTGCATTCTGATTCATTTAGAGAGCAGCATTTTTCATTCAGCAGAAGGTTCACTGGTTTCAGTCATCACAGCACCAACGATTTTTGACTGCATAGTAAAAATGACTATTTCATAAAACTTTGGTTTACTTGTAGAAGGAAGCCCATCACCTCTGACACATTTAAACTATTTGGTGTGGCAGTTGTCAGTATGAAAAAAAGCCTTAAAATTGCCCTTTCTGCCCAAAGTGGCCTTGTTAGATTGACATGACTCCAATGCTGTGCTTGTAAACACCGACCACCTGGATAGCTGTGAGGTAAAAAGCACATTTATACTTTAGTAGCTCAGTTATATACAGGCTATTCAAGTGGTGTGAAATAGCAGGCTCCTTTAAATGGAGTAGATGTCTTCAATAGCTTTTTACCTGGATTTCCAAAAGGATTATATGGGTGTAATTTACTTATTACAGTAAAAGGTTAAACCCACCAAAGAATCAGTCACAGTGAGAAGCTTTCTCAGTCTCCCTTACTGCAGACCCTGGAAGATGAGTTAAGCCTCTGAATGTGAGTAATATTGTACAGTATGTGAGTGCTGCCATCAATTAAGTGAAACTAAACTCCATTACATCAGTGTACAATACTTCTTTAAGAGGTGGGTGTGATTATAATTATATTTACCCTGGGGATTTAAAGACTTCATTAAAGGTCCAGATTAGAAAAGAGATGAACAATATTTAACAGTCATCAAATGTATCCTGCAACATAAATGAAGGGTACATTTGAATATAGACTATGATCAAAAGTACAAAAATGACAGCACCACCTTATAGAATGAAAGGATGGTATCAAATTATGTATTGCTGTTCAAATACGAAGTGTATCAAGCTCTTCTCACTTGAAAAAAATATGTGTTTTTGTGTTTTCAATACACTTTTTATGGTCACTGTTATTTCCACAAATAATATAATACATATATAAATAAATATGTGAACTCAGTTTCAGTTCAGCTAAAAATAACAGTTCAACAGTTGGGACTTAATCCCTCTCTCACAGTGATGGCAAAAATATGACGGAGATTTCCCTTGTGTGACTTCTTGTAAAGGTGTTGGACAACAAGCGGCTGATCCTGTCACTTCCTGTGTGGTTCATATGTAAGCTGTAAATGCTTGATGAGGCAGAGAGCTGAAACCACCAATCAATCTTTGAAAGCCTTTTCTCTGGATATCAGAGCAGCCCATTAAAGTCGGGAAGCAGACATCCATCCAGCTGCAGACAGCGTGTCGATAGCCGTGGCAGAGCAGTGACAGACTGTGCCATTTTTAGGTCGATAATTCTTTAGATCTGCATGGACTCCCTGTGATCAACTGCTCCACATTTCTCCCTTAATGGGCCTCCGTGTGTGTGTGTGTGTGTGTAGGGTGGGGTGGAGTGGGGGGGTGACAGCCTGTTTCACTGTCTGATACTTGCTGGTCTGTGATGTCTAGCTCTGGTTTATGTGCCTGTGCTGTGTGCGCCCACATGTATGTATTTTCTTGTGTGTCCCACAGTCCGATTAAAATTAAATATTGTCCACAGTCTGCAGCTTTTTAGAGAGTAGGTAAATACCTTTTTATGGACTATTTCCATGATCAAAAGTATATAAGTATATTAACCAAATGTCATATGACATATCAGTTTTAGAAATCTCTGTATCTCAGGTGACCCCTAAGTGAGGTCCCGGCCTCAACATTAAGAAACTCTGCCGCAAGCACACATCGATTTCTGGCAGATGAGAGTTAATGATAGTGTCTTTCCCCTAACAGTCTTCTACATTTAACATGTTTGTATCAACAAATGTCAGCAGCCTTGCTGCATATTATAACACAGTGGTGATTCTAAGTGTATAAAATATCAAATAGGTCTTACATTTTTCATCAGACATGTCTTGCAAGAGGAAGAGCTCATCTTTTTGAAAAATCTATAGTAGACCTAGTTAATGTGAGCAATGTCTGAGGAGAGATCCAAAGTCAAGATAAAGGTGAAATTACACTCCAAAACCGACTACTTGGATTGTCAATGCAGTGCAAAAAGTCACAACAATGACCACCTAGCCAAAAATGTGTCAAGATCATTTTAACGAGTTGTAATTTAATGAATTATAACTCCAGCAATGGGAACGCTGAGCTCATACAGTACTGAATTAACCAGCCTGCTGTCTGTGGTCAGCATCATTATGAACCATGAAATCCTCACAGTAATCCCACTCTGTGACGTTGGTAGACTGTAGAATCTTCTACAACTTTGAACATTGATGAGGTTTGTCTAGGTTGCATGATTAATGTCCATGCTGTCGTTTTTTAGCTTGAGCTCCTAGAACCTTGTTGACCTTAGTTCTAAACTTAGCCCATCATCTTAAGAGCACGTGGAAGACTTCGTAATTGTCTGTATTGATTATAGAGTGTGGATATTGTTTCTGTCTAGCATTATAGGAATCCAATTATTCCCAACGCCCTTTAGCTGAAAATTAGCATTGACAGTGTGACTCACGACGACCGCTGTTAATGACTCCATTGTCTAGAGGGACTGTACAGTCTGTTTATTTATTCATGTAGTTACTCAGCCAGACTGAATTGACTGATAAATGCTTTTGTTAAAACAATTCCTTGCCTCACACTAATTCAGTAACTGTAAATATTGATTTCCAAAGAAAGCAGAGCATTTTTCCAAATCTGTGTTAGGACTCTGGGGCAATTTCTGCTCAAAGCTCCTCTTTGGAGTATCCAAGTTGGCCTTGTGTCTAATAATGAGTTATCAACCACAGAGTTAATTTCCTTTTTTAATCATTAATTGAAGACAAGTAGTCCTTCATTGAGAACCACTGAGGGTGTCCGCATAGTGAAGCTTGTAAAAAGTACAATTTGTTGGCTTTTGTTTCTTCACTCCAATGTTCAGTGGTGCAGTTACTGTGGTGGCATATATGGACACCTCGAAATATGCTGAAAACAACTGAGTTATAGTGTTGTATTTTAATAATGACCACATTATGAGACAGCTATTTGTATATAACATAAACTAACAAGACAATTGCAAAAAACTGTTTCTGCTTTATGTCAAAAAATGTGACTACAGTCTTCTCTTTTTCTTACAAAGAGTTTTTAGAGTTTAACGAAACCTTATATGGTGAGAAAAGAGAAAAGCTGTCAGAATAATTACCTACAGCGCAATTAGCCCTTTTTCTTAAGCACTGAAGCAACATCTTGTCTGTGACAGGGAGTCATGGTATTTAAATCGGATCTATTATTCCCATTTGCAACTCTAGACTATTTCTATTCTGGGACTCCACTAAAGTAACTTTGCATGAATCACAGTTCAGGGAACTCCTTACTTAACTTATATTGGTCCTTTATGCAGCCCTTCAGTTCATCCTCTGTCTTTAGGCAGTCTTAGCTCCTGTCTCTTTAAGATCCCCTCCAGCTGGCCAGGTTTCTGGAAGCCTGCTTAGGGGAAGTCATGTTAAGTTACTGCTGATACAAACCCAACATTTCCTGCTTTACTGCCTCTTACTCTAAGAGTAGAAGCAAAAACAGCCACAGTGATGATGATGTTTGATGAAGAGCCTCATATGACCAGCACACCTCCAAGAGGTAAACAACTTATTTTATTTTTTCAGCTTGACTCTATATGGCTCAGCTTGACGATCCCCAAAACAATGCCAACATCAGCTTGGGCCGAAAGTTGTAAACTGAGCATTCAGAGCAGTCAGAAGCTGGTACTTTTTGCTCACAGGGATTACTTCTACTTATGTTAAAACTCATTATGCCATGTTTAACATGAACATCTGAAATCACAAAATTATATATATGCCTGACAATACAGAAAAGCCTATTGGGTCCCCTTTAAGGAAAATGTGACTTTATAATAATTTAGAGAAACAGTAGCATTAGCAATATTACTGGTGATAGAGAGAGAGGTATTATAATAATATCATTTCTGAGAGAGAGAAATATAAAATGTAACCATCATCATATTCATTTGTTGTAATTATTAAACAGCAAAGGTATCACAGTTAATTTAACTGTGATTATGTTTAAGAATGCTGCATACAAGCTTTAAAGTTGCCACAACCTCTGCAGTTTAATTACACATCTATCTCTGAATAGAAATGGTTGCTAATTGTAAATGTTGTAATTATGTAGAGTTTAATTAGTTTTGCAAGTACAGTTCCTTGTTTTCTGATCCAAACTCCCGTCACCATTCAGAGTAGACATTATTAACCTCACAGATTTCTAATTTTGGTTGCAGCTCCAGTGTGCAGAACCTATTCTTCTTTTTCCACCGATTAGAGCACAACACCAGACACTGAACACAACTGATTTGGAAGCAAAAAAGATTACATTTTAAACTCTGACATCAAACTTTCATAAGCAATTTTACAGTTTTGAAATAAGTATTAGAATAGACATTATATTCAAAGTTGCAAATCAAAGGCAAGCATGGGCTGCCTTAAAATGGAAACATTTTCTTCATGTGCGAAAAGTGAGAGAAATTGGTTTGTAATCCATTATAAAAGAGACATGACTTGATAAAGAAAGCAGCCTCACATAGAAACAGGATGATAAACAGTAAGGGAATTACTCTCTGTGAGGTGCATGGGTATATTGATGTGGTTGACATTTGTGGTTTTGAGTGAGATTTCTCCAAAAATATAGGTCCTTTTCTTTTTTATAAAGGTATGATTAAGCTAAGTTTTGCTACCAACCTCCATATTTTCACTATTCACTGTACTATATGAATATAACACTAGTTCCTGCATTGGAACTGAATATTCTGGCAATATATTCACCTAAAACATGATGGCTAAAGCACATCAACTTAATGAGTAGGGGACAAAATGACACTATTAACAGAAATAAATGACAATAGACAGCATAAAATGGATAATTAGGATGATAGTCATTCCTGAAAAAACAAATGCAGCACAGTGCTGGCCAACTTAATGTATGCAGCCGTATGTCACATATAGTGGTAGCTTCTGACTTGGTCTATAATGCAATACTGTGTTATGCACAATGAAAGCAACAGTACACTCATGTTTTGTGGTGATTTTAATGTTTTTTGCGATGTATTTATTTATACATTAATATATAGTTTTCCTGATGGTGTGAGAAAAAAATATATTTTAGTGAGGGGGTATAATAAAAAGCAAAAAGTTTTCATGTGTGTTTGAGGGACAGAGAGAGAGGCTAGTGTTTGAAAAGAAGAAGAAAGAAAGAAAGTTATAAAGGAATATACCTGATATTCTTTCCATCTTTGCTCCTTCTCTATCAGGTCTGAAGGGGAAGATGAGTCCATGGTGGATTGCACACCGTATCAGCAGTGACAGAATGTCATTAACTCCACACCCACTGAGACGCCATTCTCTTTGCTGTGTTTAGAGCCCATAGGCACCAACAGACTGGAGCAAATAGATTCATGCCTCTGGATAAAAGAAAATCTGATTCCTGGCTGACTGATGGAGTAAAGGCTTTTTCCTTGTGTCCACAACAGAGTGTGCTTTCTGAGGAAATATCAACCATCCATCACTCCACAACTGTGTGAAGCTTAATTAATGGTGACCTTAGGACTGAATGCGTAAGAGTCCTCTCTTGCACCGGGAGAAGGTGTGTGCGTGTGTTTGTGTGCGTGCATGTGTGTGTGTGTGTGTAATCCCAGTGCTGAGGACTGACCATGAAAGAGTAATGAGCTCCTCAGAATGATGCATCAGTCCCCAGTGACTCAAGAGATACAGGGGAATCCAATCTTTTACGCAAGGAATATCGGTGTGACATTTCGCCAGAAAGCAATTGCCACCATCTGCTTCACCGAGGCGGCGTTGCTTCCTCTTGGGGTCCCATGAGCGTATGCAAGAGCACTATGGGAGTCCCCCAGAAGGTGGGTTGCTTAAAGGACCGCAAAGGTCCTGTTGTTGTGTCTCCACCCCACTGCACTCTCCATAAGCCTGGGGTATAGGTGCCTATTCGGTGCATCGCTGCACACACAGATGTGACTGGAATCCAGATAGGTTGTTATAGGAGACACCTCATCGGGATCCAGAACACGCATATTCAGATATGTGCACATGGGCAGCACCAGTCTCTACAGGACACAATGGAGTCTTGCTTAGGCGCTTCTTTTCGATTGGAGCTGACCCTTCAGCCCAGACTAATAGATTAGAAGTGTCTGGGTGAACAAATCTCTCTCCCTCTTTCCCTCCATTGCTCCCTTTTCTTCCTCACCAGTGATTATCTGATGTGACAGAGCCGAGGAGCCGAGATTCCAAACTTGACTGCAAAGGACACAATTTTGCAGCTAAATTATATGATTGAGGTTCTTGCACATTCACAATGACAAACTAGTTTATCATGATTTGTGGCACAGGTGTATCTTGATTTTAAACAGACATAATGTTAATGAGCAGCCACATAAAGCCACTTTAACAACTTTTAAACTGTTACAACCCCTTTAAAAGTTAAATAAGCACAATAAAGACACAGCACGTTTCCACACTCACATTAGCAGATCTTTGGCCCGCAGGAAGCCATAACGATCCATAATGAGAAGCCATCCGTCTGTATTCTTTTGTTGTTTTCTCACATTTACACCCCTGTTGCCTCCAGTGGGATTATGATAAACTATCTCCCAGCTGGTCCCTCTTTCATCTTTGGTTGCTGAGTCACCCAGATCCCCTTGAAAAATGCTCCCAGTGAGTGTATCCTATTACTTGATATCAGAATGCTTTTTCACCTTTAATCTATCCACATAATCACTTTCTCAGACTTTCTATATGTCACTGGCTTTTGCTCTTTTCTATATTTACCTCTCCATCTCTTTCAAATAAATGCCACATCCCTCCCTAGACAGTGCCAACTCTAACTTGCCATTTTGACACCTGTAAAACAGATGTCATGAAAATTACAATGAATTGTGAATACTAATTAATCAATAATATGTGGTAATAATTACGTGAGATGTGAGTATACAACTTTTGTTACATTGGACAAAACCAATTTAAGTCAGTGTCCACTTACTAGCTTTTCCAGATACATGTGGACCATCTACTGAGGAACTGTGGACCATGAGTTAAACTACTGTTACTTAAAACACTTAGTTTTTAAGGTATTATTATCTGTGGTAGTGGTATTGTTAATAATACCCAAACAGAGGGTACCAGTCACAGTAACATAATCTAACATAACGAATGAAATACATTTGAGCAGCTCAAATCAGCAAACTTTTGGAATGAAAATGAAATCAAACTTTGAAAATGTCTAAAATGATTATTCACTTATAAAATAGTTGCAGATTAATTTTATTCTGGCTCGAGTTAATTTTGATTATGCTCTAATGAATACTTGTTAAAAAGTAATATTAGTATTTTCAATTAATGATTGAAGACCTGGAAACAAGACATTTGAATACAAGGTGGTAACATATAGGCAGAAAACAATCTAATTATTGGTGAAAATGTTATCATCAATTCTTGGTAAAAGCAGGCCTCTAAACTAAACTTAACTATCACATATTACTCAGTAATTACGAGCAATCCCAATGCAATAACTTCTCAATACATCAAAGTGAATCACTCAGTAATTATCATTCACTTCTGCCTAGTTGTTGCCCTGTAATTTAAAGAGTACAATGTTCATTCAGTTATTTACTCAGCCGCAGGACAAGAAGACAATTTAATATCCTCTGGTAAGTCATGTGGATTCCTGTCAGTATCTGCTTTTGGACAAACAACGTTGTAGCTTTTACCTGGAATTGCAAAAACTACAGCTGACTGAAACTATTTATTAAGAGATTCTCAATCTTTGACACCAGCTGAGAAACACTTGAGGCTGTCAATCACCAGCAGTAACCAACATTTATATCTCAGGAGAAACACCAGGCACCTTCACCTTTACGTACCCAAACACACAAATCACCTCCACCACAAACTACCTTGAGATTCATTTATTTTTGTAATAAATTTCTCTGAATGCAGAGAGCCCAACTGAAGCTCAGTTTGTTTCCATAATCAGTTTCATTTAGACGCCGTTGTCCCTCCGGAGTGGCTGCAGCACTTTGCACAATATAATTCAAACGCCAGGTGGATTTCAAAGGCAATTAACCACACCAGACAAGGTACAGCACTGCAATTATAACAAATTAGGCAATTATCGAAGTTCTCCAATACTATAGGGGATGAATGTAGCCCTTAGTATTTAGTGAGTTGATGATCCAGGAAGATCGATGATAGCAAAAGGGGTAGAGTGGGAGAGAACAACAGGAGTGGGGCTGCAGTTCAAAGACGCGGAAATAGACTCGTTATGCTATTATTTTCAAATCATGTGTCGCAGTATGCCATCACAACTCCTTCTACCTACAGAAAAATTAATTTTCATCCAGTTTCTCTTATGTTGTGTCTCCTGACAGCTGCATAGATAACATATTCCATCAACAGCTTAATTTTTGCTTTTGATCCAAGATCTGTAGTATAGAATACACTTAACTAGAATCATATATACAGTATATTTCTCACTAGCCTGTAGCCATGACTGACATGACTGTAAATCATGCAACGTATGTCTTTACCTATGCAAGGGTAGTAGCGCATATTAAGGAAAGCCTTGTGGTTGAAAGCAGCATGATAATCCTCTACCTGCGCTGATATTTCTTGTATATTATTGCTGCAGAACCTTGCACATAACTGTCTTTTTTCTGAAAGCACACACCTTGAGGTATCAGGTTTTTCAGGGTATTATTGACGTCATCCCATCAGGCTCAGGTGGACTGCCACCGAGGCTCTCAGCCACACTCCTGTTCAAGCTTTACAAATCAAACCTGTCTGCACCACCGTCCTTGGCACATCCTGGAGGAAATTGATTCCGGAGGGACGTAATGACACAGACACACACGCATGCACAAACACACTCAAAAAAGAAATATACAGAATATGCAAATACAAACACATTACACACAGAGACTGACAGACGAGTTATCTGTGTGTATCTACAAACCATTTTTCCTCTGACTTTGAGGTCTGGAAAAGTCTGATTGTGTCTGTCCTCTTAACTCGACCCCCCACCACCCATCCAAGCGTAATAACAAATCCAATCTGAGCCTGTCTGACCCTCTGTAACGCCAGTGGGAACAGCAGTGTCTGATAAATATCTATAGTTCAATTCTGTCTGAAAACTCTGAGCTGTGCATGTGCAGTGTTGTGCGTTCGTGTGTTCACGAATGTGTGTATTTTCCTTAACAACCCCATTATGAACTTCAGGTGAATTTCCTCTGTTGTTAATTGACATGTGGGATCCTGACCCTGAGCTTGATTGGAATAATAAATTCCCTCTTCTCTGAGTAACCGGCCACGTTTACAAGGTTGTTACACATACAGATGCTGTCACTGCAGCTCACATGAGGTAACCGTCTGCTCATTATATTTCCACCAGGACCACTGATGTAGCTGCGGGCACCATTGCAACAGAAATGAAGTGAGTCACGCTTCAGATACAGAAGAGTACGGTGACATGTCTGAATTATGAGTAGAAAACTTCCCAGACATTGTCTCTGTCTATGTGTTTGACATTTTTTCAGACCTGGATGATTTCATGAACAGCATAAAAAATAAAGCTGATCTTTCACAAAGGCCTTTAGGGAAATTATGCACAACACTCATTCCAGATAATCTGTAGAAAAAAACTATTACTAAAACTATTACATACTGAAGGTTTTTTTTCCCCACCACTAATATTCCAGCATGTACCCTGTGGACTTAATTTAGCTGTATATAGTTCATAGAGGCTGATGAGTAGATGAGGTGTGTGAAATGAAATTGTTTGAAAGTCTGTGGCTGGTTTTTCTTGGAAAGAATAGTTTTGGCTGGATGGTCATGTAAGTCTCTGAAAAGGTTGAGAATTTCCAGGGAGAGAAAAAACACACAAAAAAGATTTCCTCTTCTTCTGCCATAACTGTCAAATGACCCTTGAGTAAGACACTCAAACCTGAACAGCACGATTGCAACGTATCTCCAGCAAACACTGCAAGTTCATGTTTTTTCTAGTGCAGATCCCGTAGTATAAGTATCTAAAGCATCAGGTAATGTAAGGGTTAACCAAAACCTTCTTGGATGTAAAGTTAAATGAAATCACTGGAGCATCTGACTTGCACATAGCTTCATCTCAGTTCCTCTGCTTGCACTTAGAAAAGACTGAAATTTACAGGCTCACATAATTAAAGTATTTGCTCTTACTGCCGCCTCTGTGCTATTCAAACAAAACTGCCAAAGTACACCATTACCATCCTTGGCTGTTGAGAACAAAAATGTATTTCCAGCTTCTTAGGCTATTTAAACAGGACTCAATATGACGTTTTCATATAAATGTAAGAATTGATTTTCATAAAAGTCATGGGTAAAAGGTAAAGCAGCACTTTCTAAGTGTTGCATTGGACCATTGTGTCCTATCCATTAAAATTTAGTAGGGACACTATTGTGATTTAGATCCCAAAAACATCTATCTCTCTGGATGAGTCACTTAATGGTTGTACACCTAGAGATGCATTAAAAAGAAGGCAAGTTAATGGTCCCATTTGTCCAGAATTATTGTCCTTCAGAAGTTCTTCGATGATCGAATGCCTGTTGAAGTTTTCTGGTGAATGGCCAACACCAGCCTTACCTACTGGAAGATTTATGCTGTGGTTTCAGTATGAGCTAGTATGTGATAGGATATTTGATGATTTTATATATTGTGATTTTAGTACATTTGAAATAAGATAGGTATGTATTACTTACATTGTAGCTACACAAAATGAGTCTTGTTTCTCAGCATGGCTAAACATATTTAACAGCGTGGCTGTGCCTGACTGTCTGTTGGTTGGTCCACCACTTAGTTGGTCAATGCCTCAACATTTATTGGATGGATTTTCATAATTTGATATCCATTTTTCCCAGATAATGTATCCTGATAACATTGGTAATACCGTGACTATTCCTCTCATGCCACCATGAGACTAACTTTTGTGGTTGGACTGAAATATCTTAACAACTATTGGATGTATTGCCATGAAATTTGGTACACACATTTATACCCACTCAAGATGAATTGCACTAACTGGTGATTAATTAATCATCTAATGGTGTAATCAAGTCAAATATTTAATTATCACTAAATGCCTTCAAAACTAACGATCAATTAGCCTGTTGTTTTTGTGTTTGCTGCTAATTAGCATGCTAAAATGCTAAATTAAGATGATGAACATGGTACACATTATTAGCATGTCAACATCGTCATTGTGAGCATGTTTGCATGCTGATATTAGCATTTAGCTCAAATCACTGCTCTGCTTCAGTAAAATCTCACAGAGCAGCTAGCATGTCTGTATACTACTGTTTAAGAAAAAATAATCCAAGATTACTTTTGTTCTTCTACCATTATATTCCTTGAAATTTCAGTTATGGCAAGTCAGCACAAAAGTTTATCTTAATAAAAGAAATAGGTCCACATTAGAACTAAAGCGTGAGCTCCAAATAAAGATGCCAGCATGTGGGTAAAAACCAACATTTATTAAAAAAAAAAAAAAAAAAAAAAAAAGTAGGTCCTGATTATCTTCCTCAAACCACTAAAATCCATTATTTCTTTACTTTAGATTTTCTACAGGTGGCATAAAGGAATCTGATCAACCATTGTTCGGCATTACCTGCATTCTGCATTTGCATCAGAGCTGTAGGTGATAATTAGCTATGCCATGATCCATGTAATGAGAGATTACTTTTGGAGATGTTCACAGATCAGACATGGTGGGAAGAGGCAGAATAGGGGGGAGGGGGGGGCAGAAAGAAACAAGAACATTGAATAGATCCAATCTTCCCACACTGTTTAAAGCCAAGAGATAGTAGCAGATGGTAATGTGCAACAACACGGAACGCCTGCTTAGTAACAGAGTTTTATATCACCAATACAGAGCAGACTGGAGATGACACTTCTGCTGCCAGCTTCAATAAGTTCCCCATTAGACACGCTGTCTGGTATGTTTGTGTACTGTACAGCTGCACACGCACAACATACACACACACAAAAGCGCATACACCATTTAGTTCTTATTCCCTGTCAGCGCAGCATTAATAAGCTCAGTACTCTTCACACATTTTCTGCATCTTTTCATGCTCTTCCTTTCTTGTCTTTGTTCCCAGCAAATGTAAAAGGAACCCAATACGCCCAGGTTCATTTCACTTTACAGGAAGCCCTATTTTACATCAGAAAACATTTGATCAAAAGCATAATTTTGATTTGGTAATTAATCATTCAAATAAAATAATTAACCCTGGTTATCAAGCACACCTCTGAAAGCTTTGATGATTCAGTGTGGGATTATTAAAAAAAACCTCTTCAATGTTTGTCTTTTTTATCTGCATGATGAGTCACAAATTTCAGTCTTGTTGATCAAACGAAATGGTTGGACTGGATTTATGCTCTGGTGGTTACTGGTGTAAAATCAGACAGCAGACTTTTGCCACGGCCTTCCTCTAATGACCCAAGCTGCCATCTGTACTCAGATGTGCCAGGCAGGCGCTGTGCTTTCCTTACATCTATCACCACAGTCAGAGGGTAATGATACAGGCGAGCCAAGGGGAGGCTGTAGAGGAGCCAGACATCTCCATCTTCCTCCTCAGGAGTCACACTGACCTACACACACACAGAAAAAATCCTTCATTTTTAGACTTGGATGACATTGGCAAATCCTTCTATTGTTGTTGTTGTGTCTCTTATGCAACCACTTCAAAACTATATTTCAATTTTCCTCTCAAATTCTATTATTACTTTCCTCTTCCTGAGATGGAAAAGATTGACTATTGTCCCTTTTTTTGTGCGGCTTTGTTGATATGTTAAAATGTCACCAGCTCTCACTGTGAACTCATTTGCAGATTTTCCACGCTACGGTGCCACTGTGGTGTTTTGGATTTGCTCCCCGGGGAGAAACCTTTAAAGTTTCAGGAGTAAACAAAAAGGAGACTGATATAATTGGTCTCTGAGGGTAAATATTATTTCAAATGAGCTTCCCAGAAATACATGGAAGTTAACCGACAGTTTGTGGATTTGTCATTAAGATTTTCCAAGTGAGCATGACCTTGTTGCCAGTTTGCCACTCAGATATTCTACTATCATCCCTTGAATGAATCAAAATTCAGAGTAATTATACTGTTGTGTTGTTATATGTAGATTGAAAAGCTCTTTGCTATTCATTGAGGATTTTAGATTTGTATTTGAAACCTTTTTAATGATACATTTTCTAATACTAACATCTTTTACATCTAAAAAAGAAATTATTATGTTTTGGCTGGGGACTTTCTGCTCTGCAGGTGACACCATCCAGCTCACACTGTGTGGTTTTGTACGCACAAACTAATTAGCTACAACCACCAATGCGAGTGATACCACAGCCCGTCTACACACATTAATTTGGAGACAATGAATTTTAAATGATCCCCTCACCACTGAAGCAGATTAGTGTGATTGCTCAAGTAATTGAAATGTGCATACATGTATATATTACCTGTAACTTGAGAAAAACAAAGTTCTGAAAGTGATAAAGATGGTACAGTGCTGTCTTTTCTTTTCTTTTTTTTCTCCAATCACTACTATGATGATGAGAAGATATAGCTAAAAAATGAAGACCTGGCTTTGAAATAAAACACTCTTTACATTATATCAAAAACCGAAACTCACGTAGATTACTTTATAGAAAAATGAAATGACAAAAGAATCGACATTTTAGAGCCTCAGCCTACTTGTATCAAATGGATCTTTATCCTTTAAACTGAAATCAATGCCTCTAAGTGAGTGCTCTCCGTTGAATTCCAGAAACTGCTACCTCATCAAGTGAGTGAGGCTCGCACTGCGATGCCGATCAAAAGCAAAGACTGATGGTAAATGTTTTATCCAGGCATCTTGAGACTTAATGGAAAGAGGACATACAGTATGTGCAGGTTGTCTCCACCATTTATCTACTAAGTTGTACAAGCTGTCAAGGAGATAAACTGCTATTGTATAGTCTTGAGGAAGTGGTGGCCATATCTTACATCATCTTACATCCATTTATTTGAGGTAGGAATAGCATTGTGCAGAAGGCATGAAAAAGTGTATCTTCTATCATGCTCAAAGATCAATAGTCTACTTCTACTATTAATATAACACCATGTCTGTTAAATTGTAACACTTTTACCCTAGCATATTGACTAATAAACATATTTTTGATGGTGATGCAGCAAAAAAATCAGATCCTCTCCCAACAAATTAATTCAACATGTCAGCTCTGAATCGTTGTTGATATGCCTGTCAAGCTGTTTTAGATATTGTGTCAGTCGCTACTATAAATCTCTTTCCCCTGCAGGCTTCCATGTGTTATTTCAATCAGTAAATCAGACTTAGGCAGACAGTAAGACCCTCGCTCGGCAGATGAAACAAGCAGAAAAACTGTGTTACGTATTTCTTTTTTTTAATACAGTTTGTTTTAACTACACATCTGAAGTAATTTTGTTGCAACACCACAATTACACATCAATAACTCTTCCAAAAGAGGTACAGCTGGAGCTACTTCAGACATATTTGATCACAACAGGTATAGCTGAATGGAAGGCTACAGTGTGACACCATTTAGGACTGTAAACAACTACAGCATTCTCTTTCTTTTCTTTCTTTTTTTTTTTTTTTCTTTTTCTTTTTTTTCCTTTTTTTTAAAATTTTATGCCGTTCAATTTTGTTTGGCCTGTTTGGTGAGAGGCCATAATAACGCACAGTGGAATATTATACTCAGGCTGTCCATTACATTTGCTTATTTTCTCATTGTGACTGACACATAGAATAACACATTATTGCACTGAGCTACAGAGAGGCAAACGGTCAGATATCAGTGGGAAGGAAGTGAGCTTTTTGAGCCAGAGGTTTCAGTACCCCGGACAGCTCCTCATGCAGCCACATTGAAGGAACAGCGTCACCCAAGCCGGCAGGGTGTCCGTAAGAAAAGTGTTTCAGTGTATTGACTCATTCAGACTGTGTTCACTAGGTGAACTCCGACTCATGTTTGACAGGCTCGCCATGAGGGATTTGACTTTGTGTGCGTAATAGTTCCTCAGGTTGACTGAGGGCACCTCTTTTATCTCCTCGTCGAAATCGCAGCTTCTCATTGCGATCTCCAGCTGTTTTTGTCTCTTGTAGAAGAGGGAAAATTTATTGAAAATGAGCGTAATCGGAAGCACAACTACTAAGATCCCTGCCAGGATGCACGCCGAGGCAGTCAGCTTACCCGCTACGGACACCGGGACCACGTCTCCGTACCCGACAGTGGTCATACTGACGGTGGCCCACCACCAGCACGCCGGGATTGTGGAGAGATCCTCGCTGTCCTCTTTCTCCACTGTGTAGGCCATGACGGAGAAAAAGGACACTCCGACGGCCAGGTAGAGAAGCAGCAGGCCCACTTCTTTGTAGCTGTTCCTGAGCGTGGCCCCCAGAGAGCGCAGCCCTGTGGAGTGACGGGCCAGCTTCAGGATGCGGAAAATCCTCATCAGCCTCAACACCTGCGCAACGCGTCCCAGATTGGCCAGCGTCGGGCTGCTCTCCGCCACCAGATTTATAAGGAGTGTCAGGTAAAACGGAAGTATGGACACCAGGTCTATCAAGTTTAACGGGTGCTCGAAGAAGTGCAGCAAATCCGGTGCCACTGCGAACCTGGCCACCAGCTCCAGAGTGAACCAGCCGATGCCAAAGTGCTCTACTGTCTCGAAACGGGGGTCCTCTGTGGGTTGCCCCTCGCTGTCCAACAGGCTGAACTCGCTCATGCTGTTCATGCACATAGTTGCGATTGAGCCGAGCACCACCAGGATGGAGAGGGTGCTGATGATGCGGCTGGCCACGGAGTAGCCGGGGTTATCCAGAATTAACCACATGCGCCTCCGTGCGCTCCCGAGCATCTGCTTGTCAAACTTGGTGGCGTCGTTATAGAACTCCAACAGCTCGTCAAATGATGAAGTGGTGCTCCCTTCATCACTCCGGTCCTCCCAGTCATCCCTGTCCTGGTCCATCTTCCTACAGTGATAGGCGCTGCTGCAGCAGGAGTCAATAAAGAACTCGTTGATGCCCCAGTACTCGATCTCCTGGCTGAAGGAGAAGATGCACAGCTCGGCCATGACATGCAGCCGCCCGGTGTTGTAGAAATTCAACACGTAGGGGAAGAGTGACGGGTTCCTGTCGAAGTAAAACTCTTTCTCTGTATCGTCGTAGTCGTCGCACAGCTCCAGGATGGACTCTTTGGACTGACAGTGGAGTAGACGCGCAAGCCTCGTCTCGGGGAACCGGGAGAGAGTGTCGGACTGGAGACGCTTTTTGAAGCCTCCCACGTTGATGCGGATGGCGGCGTTGTCATCCATGTGAGCCCCGCGGACCGGTTCCCCCCGGACCTGACCTGTCATTTCTTGGAGTCGGACACGCACGCGTTCGGGGTACAGAGAGAGAGAGAGAGAGAGAGAGAGAGAGAGAGAGAGAGAGAGAGAGAGAGAGAGAGAGAGAGAGAGTAACAGACAAAATCACAAAGCAAAAAAAAAAGAGACGCACACAGACAGAAAGAGAGAGACAACACAGAGAGAGACACACGCACATTTAGAAAAAGAAGGGGAAATAAAAGGGAAAAAGGGAGAATTAAAAGTCTGCTGGTGCTCATCTTATGAATTAATATCTTGCTTTTCAATTAAAAGTCTCAACTGGCGCTAATTGTCTTTTACAACCACGTGTTTTCTCTCAAATTATTGACAATTTTATTAATAATAGTAGGCCAAATTCACAGCCTTGGCTCTTTTGAACAATTAACTTACTTTAAAGCGCAGTCAGGTCACTTTATCCTCCTACAAGAAGACTCTGCATTTCAACTCCAGCGATGGCATACTGCAGTTTGTGGCCAAGTTTGGCCCCAGAAGAAGCGCACGGATCTCTTTCCCCCTGGAGTCCAGACAGACGCGTCTCTGTCAGGTTGGCACAGCTTGGCCAGAAGAGCTCTTCTAAAGGGAGTCGGCGCGATTTCAAATATGATGTTGTTGCCTCCAGACAGAAATAAATTGACGTTACTTCCTCAAATATAGGCTATCCCGAGGCTTGGTATAGCTGGCTGTCTTTACATCCTGCATCTTTCAGCCACAGGTCTCCTCTACATGCACAACAGTAAATTCTGGGAGCCGTGTAGGAACGGATACACGCCCTGGCAGAGGCTTTTGTTTGTGCGAGGGAATTCCTCTCTCTCTCTCTCTCTCTCTCTCTCTCTCTCTCTCTCCTCTCTCTCTCTCTCTCTCTCTCTCTCTCTCTCTCTCTCTCTCTCTCCCTCTCTCTGTCCTTTCTATCTGTTGCTGCGCAGCAACACGTAGCTCTCCCTGTGCACCGCCCATCCACCCCCAGGAGTGATCTCAGCATCGTGGTGCTGAAGGGAGAGGCGCAGCTTCGGGAGGAGAGGGAGTCACCACCTGACGAACATGCAAAAAGCATCCAGACAGATAGACAGAGCCAGGGGAAGCTTTAACAGTTGCACGTGTGTACGCGTAAAACAACTTATCATAGTAGGATTGATGTCACTGCAAATTACAGTGAATGTAAATGGAGATTACACAAACGAAGAGCCATTATTGTAATAGGTATATAATAAGATCATCCGTGCCAGAGACAGTTACATATAAGCATATCAAGAAAGCAGAGTATTTACACCATTAACTAGCTCACAGTTATCAGATTGAAAGAAGGAATGGTTGAAATCTGTGCAGCAGAATATAAGATATCCCAACGTTTAGTCTCTGGTATGTGGGTCAAGCTCCAAAAAATGCTGGATCAAATTCCCTTTCATTTCATTAGACCCTCCCTGCTGGGTAAACACCCACACCTTTACTGACTCCTCTAGTTTGTAGTGCTGGAGTTCCTTAAATATGTGCTTTCTTCCAACCCAAGCTGAGATAACCTTGGTGACATCATCAAGGTTTCATTTGTCAAACTTCACAAAGCTCCTTCAGTGACATAATACAACTGTTTAACAGGCAGGTCAGTAATCCTCATCACAAGTAAACTGAATTTAAATAAATTGATTGAAGTGATTTTTACATAAAATGAAAGCAAGGCAGATGGGTACCATAGAAACACTGTAAGCATCCTGTGTGAATGTGAAATGTGTAGAGGTTTGTTACTTTCATGTAAAGGTTACAATTGATTGTGGAGTCTATGGTCATTGATCAAACACATTCACTGTCATGAAATGAGGATCAATAGAGTTATGACATTCAAACAGTGCCGGTGTGTCCTCAGTTGAAACACTGTTTGTTAATCCTCACCACAGAGTATGTGGGAATCGAAACACTGTTTGATCCAAGACAAAAACAACAAAGAAAGAGAAAAGGTATGAGCTTTCAACACTGACCACCCCGACCTCTGCCACCACCCCAATGTCCTTTTATCAATTCAGTGGCGACATCATTAACAGCCCGTCTGGCAGAACATAAACCCGGTTTTAAAGCGGTGGCCTTGCAGAACAGCCTTGCTTCTATTGATTAAACGCAGAAGGTTTTGTTCCACATACCCCAAAGTGTCTAATGAGGGTTATAGCAGTTGCAGATAAAACCTACCTTATACAAATTCTCTTGGGGGGGGGGGGGTTGCTTGTTAGTATAACATCAATCAGCTCTTTGTAAGCATTTTGCACACAGTGAGAAAGTATGATGCAGGTAAGTTGTTAGTCGCATCCAGAAGCTACGAAACATTAGAGTCCCTTTGGTTGAGGCTGTTTGAGTATTTGACAGTTACACAAGCGGCCCATTTTAGATTCCTACTGACACTCTAAGCAGCCGTGATGAAGGTTATAGCTCCAGCACTTCGTTCAGTTGAGTGAGAAGACCTAAAGTGAAAGCTTTAATAGCAGCTATTGCTCCCTCAGGCTGTTCCGCTGTGATCATTTCAGTCTCGCTGCTTTCCAATGTCATTTACTGGCCACCCTGTTTAAGATGACAGGGTTTAGCTGCATTTGAAACCACATTCGGGATCATAGGAAGTTGTTTTGTACTTGCTAAATTGTATTGCAATACTTGTTTGGAATTATAATCACTAGCTGCGGGCACAACTGGCTCGGCTCACTACTAAATAGGATCCATCACTCCCAGATTTTTACTCGCTGGCAGCCAGAACATTAGTATTTCATCACATTTTTTTTCTCTCTCTCCAACAATGGGAGCTTAACAGGAGGATGTAAACCCGTGAGATTGCCAGCACAGATTTAGTCTTCCTAGTTGTATTCACACACGGCATAATCGTAATTCTGTATGATTTAAAGGGTTTTTAATGAAAACTAAAACCTGTGTTCTTCAGGTGCTCTCAATAGGATGCTATTATAGATCCTCTCACAGGCCTCTACAGATCCTCTCCACCCTCACACGGCAGATTTGTAGGATTTGGAAAAGCTTAACAACAGCCTTGAAAGCACACACACACACACACCAACACTCTCTGCTGATTACAACGTTGGTAAAATTACAGACTTTTTCCTATTAATGCCCCTCACTTGCGGGATCCATCTGCGTTTGTGTGGGAATGTTGTGCTGTGATTATAATCCTATTCAGCCTATCATTATCCTCGTCCAGCAGGGTCTTATTGAGTGGGTATCATCCTCTGCTCACTGCGATTCCTTGATGTTTGTGATCTGTATTATCCTGCTTATTTCTCATCATATTACCTCTCACTGTGCAGGGCATAATCCCATGTAGGCAACAACACACCTTTAGCACTGCACTTTTGGATGGCGCTCAGATGTCACAGCTGTCAGGATTATATTATTAAGTGACAGTCAGCGTTTATCCTTCACTTTGCTGGGAAATGATCATTTTTCTATGCAGGGGATATCAGATTGAGGTGAAAATAATGGGTGTCTTCTCGCTCTGCAAGCTCCGTCAGACCTGAATGGTATCTCTGACGGCACACACACCTCCTCAGACTTCATTAGCGTGGGTGAAGAAGCTTGATGTTTGTCATAACGAATGTCATCAGCGATATCGGGACTTTGTTCGGGATTACTGAGGTGTTTCGTTCTAAATGATTTGAGGCTATCATCGGCAGATTATTCACTTTGTGCTTTTCATTGAACCAAGCCCCTTTTGATTCATTCCTCTCCCACATGGCCGAGTTTAATGCGCTGCTTTGTGGAGGAGGAAATATTCCTCATAGCTTATTCCTCAACAAGTCTCCTTAGATCTAATGTCTTATTGATAAGGCTTTTCAAAGAGATCCCTCTGTCTCACTTTTGCATGGCAAGTTTGCTTGACTCAGCTATTCTAACAACTGGTGGAGGAAGTAATCAGATTCTTCACTTAAAATAACTGTATAATTTTCAGAACCTTTTCAACCTAATGAAATATGTCCTCTTTTTAAATCACCGTCATTTAGATTCTCCACACTCTTGGCAGGCTTTCATTCACATCTCATATCTTTTGATGGAGACTTTTGCTGAACCCCAGTATAAATTCAATCATAAAATAATAGACAGCTTTATTGTGGCATCTCAGCCCTGACAGCTGAACAATAGATAAAGGAAGTAAAATGTCCTCAGTATTAAAATGATCCATGGTTTGAATTTAAACCTGCAATCTTAAATCAGAAGAAACAAACTGTTGTGTTTGACCTCATTGAATTAATTTCAAATAGAATAATACAGCTTTTGAGTGATGTAGGTTAAAAAAAAAACAGTTTGGATTGAAACTGTAGTGCTAATAAATTTCAGTTTGAAGAAGAACTTTTAGGGTGATTTATAGTAAGTGTGTTGAGATTGGGAAATTTTCACATTGAAGGAATAGCTCTGAGCGCTAAAGGGACCAATCAATTACAGAGTTTTTAATCATTGTGCCACTTTTTAAAGCCTTCATTTTCAAAATCTCATAATCCTGCTCACGTCCAGAAGAGGAGACACACAGTCAGCTCATTCATCTCTTCCGGAGAGTCGAGATGCCTTCAGACTTTTACTGTAAGTTAGTGAGGATGCGAGAGGAAGGTGCCGAGATAGATAAAGAATGGGTGGAGACGTGAAAATGAGAAAGACGTGGAAAAGACGGGAGAAAGCAAGAAGAGGATGTGGTTATCTCTCTGTTTCCTCTCTCCTTCAAAGCCTGAGGTGCAGGCTTGAGTGAGTGTGTAGGAGTTTTTTGTGTCGACTAAATCTGCCGCTCCCTATCTTTTGCTCAACCGCCTTTATCTTCCTCTCTCCTTCCCTCGCCCTCTTTCCCACTCTCTCGACGAGAGGAGTTGATGTAAAATGTTAGCGTCTCTGCTAACATTTTACATCCACTCCTCTCTTCTTCCATCTTGTTTCTTCATTGCACATATTTCCTCTATTCCACCCTCCAACAATGTTTCTCCATCGGAGGTCAGGCTTTAACAATACGTTGACCTCATCCTTCACTGAAAACATCAGGGTGTCATCCGAAGCATCGCCGGGGGAGTCCATACTGCTGGGGAAAATGCCACAGTCCTTTATCCATGACAAAAGCTGTCAGTCAAAGCTCATTCTTGAATCCCTGCTGCACTGATGGATGAACCAGAAGTCTCCTGAGAGATTTATAGGAACTGTAAAAATAAAAAAAGAAAGAAAAGAAGGAGGAGAAATCTGTTAAGTAATGTTATTTCAACATACGAAATAAAATGTGCTTTCATTCATCTTCCCTCTTCCCCTTCACGCCACAGTAATCATATCAAATGGGCCTTGATTATTATGGCAGAGAAAGCTGGCTGACTCAGGACAGAGCGCAGACACAGTGAAAGAACAGAATGAATACAGATGAAAAGGAGATGCTGCACCTATAGCTTTAAGTTAAAATTAAAGAGCCTCAGTGCGTTCTCAGCTATTATACATATACCCACACATACCCTATTAACAAATGATTACACCTATAGGGAGTCTGCTTGCTTGACATGATGAGCTGCAATTGGCAAGCAGTAATGTGCAACAGTAGCCACAGTGTGACCTAAATACAGTACAGTGGCAGCTCTGTGACAATAATCAGAACAATAAGATCTTGAACTCAATGTGGAGGTCTGTGCACACCAGGAAAAGGCACTGTACTGTACGGGTGCTCGCAATTCATTTCTGTGCATAAGCTTCCTCTAGTCTTGACAGTCAAGTGGGATTTCAGGTGTCCTTCACATTCACTGGTTAATATAATCACAGTGGTCCAGAACTGAGCTTTGACTGATTGTTCTTTAAAGCTCAAAGGATGAGAGGAAATGTAGCATCTAAACACGGTTGACCTCTCTTTTTGCTGTCTTTACTTTAATCTGAACACAGATTCAATAAACTGCACTTGTATACAGTGTGTGGACATTCTGTGGGAGTATGTGGACAGTCCAGTGTCTGATTGTTTTGCAGTCAAATTGTGCCTAATTCTCAGCAGTCTCCTGAGACATTGATAGAAAATGTAAAAAAAGGAAAAGATTATTGTTGTTTGTTGAATGTGTAACCTAAAAACTGATCCCAATTAATGATGTCACACAATATTATCGTCAACCATAGATTTTAATACTAGTGAAGTCTTTTTTAAATGTATTGTATACTGTGTGTAGATTATTTATGCTAATTTATTTAGAATATAAATGTATTTATGTAGTAGTTAATGATGTATCCCTGTATACCAGTGTGCTCTGTGTTTGTAAGTGTGTGTGTGTTTGTGTGTGTGTGTGTGTGTGTGTGTGTGTGTGTGTGTGTGTGTGTGTGTGTGTGTGTGTGTGTGTGTGTGTGTGTGTGCGTCAGGAAAGGCTGTTTATGTTTGAAAGAAAGCAGCAGCCCCATCTGCACGAGATAATTTTGTTTATGTTGAGCGCACCAGAACAAACAGGCATTTATCATTCATCCACTCACAGAAAGGAAGCGGCATCAGTGAGATCCCATAGACAAGACAATACAACAATGTGTTTCAATTCATCCCTTTGACCAGGACGTACCCACAGCTGGACCCGCACTGAATGGAGAGCAGATATCGTCCACCTGATCGTTTGTATCATTGCTTGTAATCATAATCTATTTTTTTATCTGCCTTTCAGCTGTAGATGTGGTCCCCGAAATAGCGTGATGATGAGGAGTGAATGGGTATGCATTTGCACATTCAATGACACAATGAAACACCTGTTGTCCGTAGGGGAGAACATTTCCAACCCAACAACAAGTGGGATATCAGATGTGTTGTCCAGTCATCTGGCAGATTGTCACTCAGATTTCTCTGCCATCCTGAATGTGCCCAGCAGGTGGCAACATGTTTAACACAAGGAGCCTTCATTTGAGACTGAAGAAGCCTTAAGCCTTTTTAACTATTTAAATTCCTGTAGACGGCTTTAAAAATAGGTTTTACTTTCTTTACAGTCAACACATCACCTTCAGTACACATATTTACGCAATTCTGAACCAGTCATCCTAAATCATACAGTCCTCAGCATACCTCAATAGAAAGGCCTTGGTGTTTATACTCATCAAATTCCTATTGCTCTCTGTAAAGCTTACACTAGCTGCTGTATCAAAGACCCTGAAGGCTCAATACTACTGCCAAGAAGAAATGAAATCCACTTTCCATCTCAGCACAAACACTATAAATCTTCTGGTCACGGGGCTATTTCCTCTGAGAATGAAACAAAATTCATGGAGAGAAGTAGCCTTGACATATAAGTGTGATCCTCAAGATATGACTCCAACATTTTAACCAGCTGATTGTTATTTTAGTCTGCTCAATACACTTACAAATGCACCTGAATAGAGAATGTTTAGTCTATTACAGCTTCAGCAGTGTGTGCTTGTCTGCGCCCTGTGCGGCATTGAAGCGCTCTTTTTTACGCACAACAGGAACCGCACCTGTTCGCATATGCTGCATTCAAGTGCATCTCGTAAATCACAAACATCAGCGTAATTCCAGAGCCAATCGCTTTCACAGCAAATTATTATAAATATAATGAGACTCGAAACAAAACAGAGAAGTTGAACAGGATTTTTCATTGCTCACTCTATTAAAAACTGTTACCAGATATATTACAGTACCAATTTCTGTCACAGAAGTGTCCATATTTCCGACAGTATTTGAAGTGATCACAAACTCCTGATCCACTCCGCAACAATGAGGAACTTTTCTCTTCTGAGTTTCCACTGAGGCGTCTGGGACGTGGGTTGCATGGGATGGGAAGAGGTGAAAAGCAGCTGTCAAAGATGTGAAGAGAGAAGGAGTTGTGATCTAGAAGAACATCACTTCCTTATTGAATGATAAGGAAAACATGGCGAATTTAAGTTCTCTGCAGGCTGCTCTGATCAACTCTCAGGCTCACCGGGCTGAGATCTTGGAAAATCCACTCCGGGTAAGTTTGTTTACGTTTCAGACTATTTGCTCAGCCAAATGGAAAACTGCAGAGCCCGGGTTGAGCGTAAAATTAATAAAACAACAGTTGTTGTAAGGCAACTATTAACTGAGACTTCTTCCTCTCTATGGTTAGAATTAAACAATAAAATTAGATTTAATTTATAAGAAACATCTGTCAGGATGTCCTGCTAAAGAAAATAAAGCTTCCACCTTAAAAATGAAAATATTTTCACTTAAGTTTCACCCTTGAACTTGTTTGCGTATTGCTCAGTTACTTCCCAGGATATGTGAAATGAATCACGCTCAACCTGTTTTAGCTGTTATCAGATTTGCTGTGATAAAAGCAAAGTTTAGATTTCTGCAGGAACTTCCCTCCCTACACTCCACTTGGAGCAGGAAGTTACTCACTAATGCTCAAGAGGAGATTAAGTTAGTGTCAAAAAAAATCATGGAAGTCAAAATATAACCTCAGCCTCTAAAGCTCTTTGGGTAATGAGCACTCAGTGTGGATGAGGAAGCCAGAAAAGAGATCTATTGGTGTTGGCACCTGTCAGAACTATTTTCTCAAGTAATCATGACTTCTGATTTTGTTAGAAGGCCTTTTCTTTCTTATGAACTTTTAACTTTGAATAGGGGACTTAGAGTATGCGGAAAGTGTGTGACTGTTAGTGGATCGTAATGGAAAGAACAGCTCTTTTTGCTCTTTTCTTTCTGTGTGTGTGTGTTTACTAATGTCCTACTAATGTTTGCTAATTTGTGTGTCAGTCCTCTGCCCTCCTACTCTTATGCATACACACATTCTCCTCATGCTCATCTTCCCCTGTCAGTGTGTTTCTCTTCTCTTTTTGTTATGTTTCCTGTGTGTGACATTACCATTGGAGGGCAGAGGAAGAGAGAGAGAGACAGAGAGTAACAGAGGAGGAATGAGAGGCGTGAGTAATGAGTAATGGCCCATGGGTGGGCTGTGAGAGAATAGCTCTACTGTAAGAGGCCCTGAGCAGCTGTCTAATGGTCCCAGCTCCTCCCTGCGTCCAAAGCTACCCACCATCCCAGGGAACATCTCGACATCTAGGGGACAATATCAGTCTGTCTCACACTTGAATCGGAAATGTTTGTACTGGTGCAACAGCAAATAGGTGTACCAAAGTTTTGGAGTTGGCCCAAATGGTTTGCTATAGATGAGAGTATAGACACCAAATTCATCCAAAAGTATTCACTAGATGACTGGCTCTGATGCAGATTCACAGCTCTTTGGTGTAAAATTACTGTGTGGTGCAAACAGTAAATTCTTATCTTTTTTTTTTGTGTGTATGGCAATTTAAATTCCTCCTGCAACAACTACTGTACAAATACTACATTACCAGGTTGTGAAGGGAGTAGATGATGGGAGACGATGCCACTACAGAAATATAACCTTAATGTAAAAGTTTTTGGCCCTGGTGGCAGACAGGACAGTCGGTTTATCTGGGGACATGATTTGAGGAGCATATCCTGATTGTTTAACTTTACTAACAGGCTGTTAGCTGAAATAATGTCAGGTCAGTTTACATTCAACAGAAGACAAAGTTCGGGATGTCACTGTAATCAGTCATCACAGTTTTCGCTCTCTCTCCCCCATCTTTGTCTCCTCTCGCCCACTCTTCTTCTGTACCCACCACCTCCGAGCAAGAAACTGAAGGGCTTCATCCACAGATCAGCCCATCTCAGGGAGGGACAGATCCCCATTGTCAGTGGACACAAAGGGCCATGCTGTATGTCTGTTAGTCAGTGTCCTAGCAGAGGAGGAGGAGTGCTGTCAGTCCCTCCGCTTCTGTCACTCTAGTTTAGACTCGGACGGGACATTCAACTAAGCATGCTTTTATAGATGGGATGAAGTTTTTGTTCAGTTATGATCCAGATTACAGTTTGCTGTGTGCAAGGACACACTTACATGTATGAAAAATTGCTTTTCATGAGAGTTGGGTGCTGTTATGAGGATGAAAAATGTCCTTGTAGGGTTAGATGTGTGCAGAATGTCTATAAATGAGGTGTGAGGTAAAGCATGAAACTTATAAGTGCACAATAGATGTGTGTACTTGTGTTTGTTCAGAGTCTGATGCTCAGTCCAAACTGATATTACACTATACTTTATTTAGCTTTATGTGAAGTTTGTACCTTGAGGTGACAAATTACCAGTAACTCCAATTGACTTTATCACTGACATTTATAATAGAATTTATACAACACGCTGGCTGTCATTTATTTGCAAAGATACAGAACCACAGGAATTTCACTATAGAAACGGTAATGACTAAAAGTTGACGTGTGCTAGATCGTGTCTTGAAGATGAATGTGCCTTTACTTCTCAGAGTTTTTGTTAACTTCTGCTGATGCTGATATTTAAACTCGCTCGGCTGGACTCCTGTCTGAGTTTGTGTCATGACTTTTAAGTACTGCATTATCATTTTAATAGAAGACCAGGCATATTATCAGTCAAATATACTCAGCACCTCAAAAGTGGAAAAACCAATCATGCAGAATTTAGGTGTTATATTATTATGTATATTTTATTATTGGATTATAAATATTGAATGCATTAATTTATTTATTATCATAGTTGGTCAAACTGGGGGAAATCTAACTACTTTATATACTGCTTGGTAGTTTAAATTATAACAATATATCATGTATATCATGTTTTGTGTGAAATAGCTGAATCTACAAAGTAACTAGAATGCTCTCAAATAAAAAGGGCAGTATTCCCTCTAAAAGTTAGTGGAGAAGTATTATAAAGTACCATGCAGTGTGGATGCTCAAGTACAGATACCTCAAAATTGTACTTAAGTGTTTGAATAACTGTATTTTCCACCTATGTATAGATGAAGAGGCCTCATCTTAAAATATTTCCAATATGGCTGCAGTTAAATTTAAAGGGATGTCATACTACAATGCCAACATCCCTCTATGGGCACTGAGAGAGTAAGTGTTTGCTACAGTTATTCCTCCTTTCTATACTCTATAACATAATTTCAGTGTAAAAGATGGGGTCAAAAATAGGTATAAATTCATGATGCCAAAAAAGGCAGTGTAACACAATTCAGGTGGGAATCATCCAAAGTTAGTCTTTTTAGTACAAAATGTCCTGTTGGTGTCAAAGTTATAAACACACAAAGCAGACTCTAACACAGGGAGCTTTGTGGTGTGGAGTCTCTGCTGTACTTGGATAAAGTGTGTAATGTTTGCTAAGTAAGCTTACAAGCCAAAGGCACTCCCAGTTGCATCGGCCTCGCCTGCTTTGTTTGCTCTTCCTGTGACAGGAAAACTCTCTCTCACACTCTCTCTCTCTTACTTTCTTTTACACTCTCTTGTGTGGATTCGTCTCCCTCAGTGGGTAAAACATTAAGCTACTGCTGCTTGGGGTGAGGTGATCGGTTCCCGTTGTGATCACCTCTACTACAAATGCATGTGGTCTCTCTTTTCACCGAACACTGAGACAACAAAATACATAAAATAAACTAAACAAAAGAATAATTAACTGTAATCAGGTTGAATTCACATCGTGGGCCGAGCTTGACCTGATGACATAAATGACTCCAATAAAAGGTGAGATGATTCTCTCCTCGCACTTCAAATTGCTACATCTCATGTGTGAAGCCTGTGGAACAAACTGTCCTCAGGCTGTACATCCACCACCTTGTGCTCCTAACACAATGTTTCTTTCTCTCTTTCACAGACACACACACTCACACTCACACACACACACGTAGCCACACACACACCTTGCTCTGTTCACCAGCAAACTCATAGGCTCAGTAACAGCAAAGCAGTGGGCCACTTACACTTTGTCCTGTAAAGCTTGACAGGGTTATTGATCTTGGTTTAGTGAATAGAGCACAGCTGGCCTGATAGATGACATCGTCTGTCTGATCAATTACCACAATCATCTCTGATGCAGAAGGCCCACCACCACACTCTCACACTGTCTATCTGTTTACCTCTGATGCACTGCAATCATCGCACACATTCACACATATAGACACACACACACACACACACACACACACACACACACACACACACACACACACACACACACACACACGCTGAAGCCTAAATCCTGTTCACCTCTGATGCACCGCAATCATCGCATACATTGACACGTATAGACAAACACGCATACACACACACACACGCTGAAGTCTAAATCCTGTTTACCTCTGGTGTGGTTTCATCCTCGCCGTAGGTATGTTACAGGTCAGTAGGCTCATCAGACTTGGTGTCAAGATGAATTTGGAGCGGAGGGTGAGGAGAAGATTGGGTCAGGCTGCGAGACATAGAGGAGTTTCACTGAGCTTTCGAATTTGAAATTACCTATAAATCCATTCGGCTTAAACGCTTTATCAGGCTGGTGAGGAGATGATAAGTTGTGTTATGCAATTAAGAGGGCGCAACAAGTGGTTCTACTTTAAATGGGCTGTTGGATGGATGGAGTTACGTTGTGTGATCAGATTAGTTGAAACTAATTGAAAAGTGCTTCAGGTTTAGTAAAAGTAGAATCTAAGTCCCTTAACTGTGTAATTAAAAGTGAAGGGGGGATTTTTTTTTCCTTTTGGTGCACAGACTTTAAGAGGGTGAGGGAGGGAAATAATTTCAACAACTATTGGATGGATTGCCATTTAATTTGATACAGACATCCATGTCCTCCATAGAATTCATTGCAATAAAGACCAAATGCCTGCAAAACTGGCATTTCCATCAGCTACGGCTGCTAATTAGCTCATTTGAGTACGCTAACATGCTAAAGATGGTGAACACAGTAAACATTACCTTTTGAACATCAACATGTTTTGTCACTGTGAGCATGGTAGCATACTGATGTTAGCAATTAGCTGAAACAGTACCAGAGCCGCTGGTATGGCTGAAAGCTCTTAGTCTTGTTTAAAGTGGAAATTCATTTATGTGGGAAATTGATGTTTTATTGCTATGGTGACGATGAGTTGCATAAATGTCACACAGAGGCAGTTAAGGGCAGCCCATGAGCATTGGAGGACTTGAGGAAGCGTAGATGTTAATTTAGTTGATCAAGTACTGTGTCTACTTAAGAGGACCAAGTGCACTCAATGAGCAAGTGTACTACACAATATTATTTTAAGTGTTTATTCTCTCTGCATAGTTTATTATGACAAAATGTTACTTTTGGCTGGTGTTATTCATTAAGGAACATATTGGGATTAAAGATGTATATAGAAAGTATAAAAGAGTCTTAGATCTAGGATTCCAAATCACTAATCTCATATTTTGCTCCCGTGATGAAAGAACTTGAAGATTAGACCCTTGCTGTTTGATTGCTCATTAAAAGAAAGGTTATTAAACTGTGTTCCGTGGAAGGGAACCATAATCATTTTCATCTTGTCCTCATCTGTGAGCTTCGCTGTAGTTTCTGCGGCTGACAGAAAGAGCAGAGGGTTTTGGCTATTTCCCTTGTCTGGAGAATGGACTTGGTTTTTTTGCTTAATGACCTTAATGGTTAGCTGTAATGACAGCTCTACCCCCACAGTGCTATGGAGAGATGTTTAATAATGTGTTCTGACAGAGCGATAGACCACCTCTGGATTTTGTGATAGCGATCAGCTGTTGTGTTTGGAGGCCAGAGAAATTAATTTACACTCCATTCATTTTGGTATCATTTCACCACCATGTTATCTCATTGTCAACCATATCAGATGAACATTACTGACAATAACCCATTGCCTCTCTTATCACTGGACCACTGATCCTGAACATTAACACTCTTTCAGTTTTTGGCTCTATTATTTCTCTGTCCCCTTTATTTCTTTTTAAGATGTGCTATGCATTTCTTCCTCCCTCTCATTCTGCAGCTTACTCCTCTCTCTCTCTCTTTCTGTCTTCCGCTTAGCTGATCCTCAGCTTATCCTTTGTTTTTCATCTTTAAACTCCCATTACCGGCCCCTTTCTCTCTTCTCTACACCCTCCATCTCCCTCATAATATTCTTTCAAAGGATAAATACTTGGATGTGCTTGGACTGCTGTTACTTCTTATACAGCGATTGAGTTTCTTTCTTTAGGTTTTCATCATTCACATTCCACCCCCACGGTGCGCTTTCATTTCTTTGTAAACTTTGTCCGCCCACAGCCACTGGTATGTTTATGACCTAAAATTAAATTTCCTCTTGGCAATCATTTTCCAAGCATATGGGGGAAAGCAGCCCAACATAGCCCTTGAAAGGCTTTAAGCGAATGGATCCTGTTTCTCTTTCCATCACTTATACACCAATTATGCTTTCCTACTTACAGCTGGCAACAAAAAATATACTATATTATTTCCCCCCAGTATTTGTATAATCGTATGATACTGTGTAACTTGCCAAAAGTGGGACAATAAAAAACCATGATACATGAACATATTTTGGAATCAATGTGTTTCCATGTGTTTCCTAGTGGCGTGATATGGATGGGAATGTCAGTCGTTTACATGGTCAACTCCTTTGTTCCAGTATGAAATCTATCAACAATTATTGGATTGATTGAAATTCAGTTTTATACAGACATTCATGGCACCCAAAGAAGGAAGCCTAATTACTTTGGTGATCCCCTGACTCTGTCTCTGACATTTTGAATTATTAATGAAATGTTTCAACAAATATTGGATGGATTGCCATGAAATTTGGTACCAATATCTATCGTGCCCTGAGGATAAATTGTAATAACCTGATGCCTTAACATTCCATCTAACATCATCATAAGGTCAAATTTTCACTTGATCAATACTTTCCCAATGACAGTCCCATCAGCCTCATCTGTACTCTGTGTTTAGTGCTAATTCAAGGAACTGCTGTGCCGATATCCAGCCTCACAGAGCCACATAGATTGTCGACTCTTAGTCTTTGTATAATATTCTTCTGTGACATATTGATCTTGCCCACAATACCATTCTCTACCAAAAATACTACTACATTGCGACTACATTGACCTAGTTCCACACCTGCAACCTTGCACACATGTGGTGACCAGGTGTCCAACCTGCATCAACACCTGCGTGAGGTGTCGTATATCGTGGGAGAGTGAAAAGGCTGAGGGTGTCTTTGTGTATGTTTCTGCTAAACTTCTGGCTTTGTTGCTGTATGTTACGGGTACATGTGTGAGAAATGAGATTTTGATATCACAAAACCTTAGATGCCCTGGCTCCACAGGAGTGTACACACACACACACACACACACGCACGCACGCACGCACGCACGCACACACACACACACACACACACACACACACACACACACACACACACACACACACACACTTGCATGCATGCACACTAGTGCCTTTGAACAGCACACCAATGGAACAAAGCACTCTGGGGTTGTCATGGAAATGACAGATGTGACAGCTGGAGGGAAGACTTTTGCGCGGAGTATTATGGGATTTTTTGACTTGTTGTGTGATAAGTGGAGCTTCACCTAATCTTCTGCCTATCTGTCTATTGTTTGTCTCCACAGACCTATCTTGTGGGAATCATCATCTCTATATGTGGGAATGTCCTCATCAGCATTTCACTTAACATACAGGTAGGAAGCGCTGGAATCCAGCAGTACAGCAGACACTCATCACACAGCGGGAACTTAATGCCTGCAAAGACTAATTTTTCCTCTCTCTAAGTACTGCCAGACTACCTTCCTCCTGTCAGTGTGCGCTCTCTCTCTCTCTGTAGCAAACTCTTTATGTTCAGCAGGATTTTATTTTACATTTAGGTATTTGATCTGCATGTTCACAGCAGGCAATGTGCAGAAATGACTTTGTATGTCATCATCAATTTAACATTGTGATCAGCAGTATAGTTCCTGCCCAATTTGCATCTGGACTGCCTCTGATTATAACACTAATTATGGTCTAGCACTGTGTTTAAAATGCTATCCTGATGGCTAATCAGTCCTATTTCAGTTAGGTGTTAGCAGGGCTGTGTACCAGTAAATAATCAGTCCAAGTCATTCAGACTGAATATATTAATTAACTATAAAAATAGATTGTCTATAGCATGTACCAGAGTGAGACACCTTTATGACTGAGGTCTAATCTATCTTTTTTTTTCTATACTCAGTGAGTCATTTAATACCAGTCTGTTGCTCAGTTACACACTGTTTGGCAAATGCAAAAACTCAGGTACAGTAACTAACAGCAGCAGCATGTCAGATGTGTAAGACACATTTTAAGAGACCGTGACAGCTTGAAGTGAATGTGAAAAAGTGCAGGGAAAGGCTGTTAACCATTGTCTATTAGGCAGTGTGAGTTTCCAGAGATAGAATTGTTAATAATTATGAAGTATACATTTGCGTTTTCCTTGTACAGCTTCCCACCTCATTGATTTGCTTAATTGGTGTCATGCCTCTTCTGGAATGAAATACTAATCAGCAGAGTGTTATGCTGTGTGACAGCCTTTGTGATGCTGTAATATCTCTTAAATTGCACCTTTTTTTCCTTTTTTTCTTTTTCTTATTTGTGTGGGGAAGGCTGTTACGTTATTAATATCTGTGCGGTGGATGTTTGAGTCTGTCTTGCACAGCTCCACAGTTATTGGATCCACATAATCTGACTGATGCCTCAGGCTCCTCTCCCCGACAGAAATATGCCCACGTCCGTCAGTCTCAGCGTGGCTCCAAGCCCTACTACACCTCTGTGCTGTGGTGGAGCGGTGTGGTTCTCATGGGTATCGGTGAACTGGGGAACTTTGCTGCCTACGGCTTTGCCCCAGCATCACTCATAGCCCCGCTGGGCTGTGTGTCTGTCATAGGTACGTGTGACCTTTTTTTTTTACCGCCCTCATACATTATACATGAGTGAAGGCAAGAGGAAAGGTTGCCTCCTCAGGGAACAATGAAACATTGTCATATGAGGTCTGTTCTTTTTCTTCTGATCTTGTCATAAACAGATGTTATCATGCCAAGCATTTACAATACATGCTGTAAGATGTCACTAACAACACTTAAATTCCTTTTGATGAATAAAGACCAAGTTCAGATACATGACAGTGGAAATAAATTGTGTTAATCACATAGAGTTCTACATCTAGTACAGTAGTGCTATTTCCATCCTGTGTGTTACGACTACACATCTAGCTGCACAGGCAAGGCTGTTAAGTCTTCACCTCATTCAGCAGGGTATCTCAGGCTCACAGAAAAATGGCTTTAAAAAGAAAATTCCAACTGTTGCTGCCGACAATTTCAGAAGCCAGAAACAGTCATCCAAATCCCGGACAATGTATGCAGCTCCATTCTTCACACCGTGTGATTCAGGAAGTCCAATTACTTCTGACAATATAAATCCACCAGCCCCGTTCCAGAAAATGTTCATTTTTATAGCATGAACAAAGCCAAATTCATTAGCCAATCAAAACAAAGCCTGCCTGGTTGCCACAGCTGGCAGCTGCTCTTTGCAAACACTCCAAACGCAGGTTAAATATTGAACAGGTTCATTTCTTACCTCCTGCCATCCATCAGTCACTGCACTGGAGGTGGTGGTGAGTCATGGATATTAATGACAGCTATTACCCAGACACAAATGATTTTCCTAAAGTCACATCTCATAAATGGATGAATGATTTGAATAATGCACTGAAACCTGAAAATCTGAAACCGAAACCACAAATCTTGTTAAGAAGGCTGCACCCTGTGTTCATTTTAGTTTTATTGTTCACCAATGTTGTACTGGCTTCAGTGAGCAACGACTTTCTAAAACGCTCTTATCACAATTACAAGACTTGAACACTTTACCCTATTGAGTCATTATGTCACTGAGTGTAAAGCTGACATTATTGTGACTCTCTTCAAAAGCCACAGGTATTGACAATTACTTTGCTCATTTCCATTTTACTATCATTATTATGTATGGAGACCATTGATTGCTAGACTCTTGTGCTGCACTGGAGTGTGCATGAATAATGTGTAGCTAAAGTGTATCTTGAAAGAGCATCTTGAGGAATTAATGAAGCCAGAGATGAAGAGGTGAAGGGAGAGGAGAGCAAGATGTCCTTCCTCCTCAGAGGTAACAAGTGGAGCTGAGGGGAGAATGTGCAAGCTGCTTTTTGTCATCGTGACTCCACCACTCACCTCATGCTGACTCACACACCGCATGCAAATGAGAAAACGTGCACACGCCGATGCATGCATAGCTGTAGTCATGTAGAAACACCCATGAATCTGGATTTTCTCAACCAGAAATGCTCCTTAGGTTAACACACACACACCCCTCCTGCAGCGATGTTGTGCCTCTTTTTCTAAGAGCTGTGTGAAGGCTCAAAGGGGGGGCGGACAACGGGAGGCCTTGGTTGAGTAAACAGGAGGGAAGCAAGTGGTTGGATGGGCAGAAATGAGGAGAAGAGAGGAGATACAATGAGAATAAGGATATAGATGAAATGAGAGGCAGATATACCGAGTGGAAAGCAGAAGCAAGAGGAGGAGAGGGACGAGATCGGCAGAGCTGATGATGCCGCTGTCACACGCCTGTCCCTGCATGTCATACTGGCACTCTGACACTATGGAGAGCAATTTCTTCTGTCCCCCATCCACAGAGCCCACCACTCTCTATTAGGAATGACAGCACTATTCTGAATGCTGTTCTATGGAGCAGAGCATCGGCTCTCCTCGTTAGATACCATGTCCATCACCTGCAAGAGAGGAGAAAGGCTGGCATGGTGGAAATAAAAAGAGACACTGAGATTCAGACACTGCATCAGCTCAGAGATGTCAGACCTGCAGGGCGGTAGAACTGACGAAGATGTGTTGTTTTAGCAGTCAGTTTTTATCCACTTGTATTGTATTGGGGTTTTATAACATCTTATATTATGTCTCAAAACACTTGCTCTTCATCTGGTGTTAAAAGGTTTCTTAAAGTCTGGCTCAGTGCTCTGTTCACGGAATATTAATACTGTTCACACGTCTTCAAGACACGACAAGCTGTCCAAAGTCTCTACTTTTTGTCATTTGTGACATTGAGAACGTAGAATACTTGCAGTGTGGTACCAGTTCTTACATTTGAGCTTTCCTTGAATTTTGCTCCTTTCATCCAATGTCAGATCCGTGTGGTGAAAGAATGTTTGACATGGGGTTTTTTCCCGCAGGGAGGTTCCCAGTAGTAGTAAGGAGCATGTAGAGGGGCAGTACTTATCTGATACACACACACACACACACACATACACACCTCCGTAAACAGACACATATAAGAGCTGTGACAGAACTATGAACCCCAGAGGTTCCTGTTGCCACATTTCTCATTTTATCAAGCCGTGTGAATCTCACTTTGTATGGAGTTGCTATGGTTACTTGTTAGATCCAGCTGGTCCCAGAGGCAAAGAAGGAGTCCTAAATGTGTATGCGAACATGCTCGCCGTATGAAATATTTAACAACTGACTGTTTCATCCGAATACCAACGAGAGTCTTTATAAACTTCCAATTTGACAGTCGTGTCCCTGCGGCATCACGCACATCGATACCTTATATCACACGTGTCCTCTGGAACACACCCTGTCAGCACGATTCTGTTATATATTTAACCAATTTCGCTTCAATTTAACTTGAATTAGTGGTTTACAGGAAAGATTTTCATGGCTCAGGTTTATTAGTGCTGTCTAACACCAACCTTCTGTTTGTAAGATTGCAAATAAATCTGCCATTGTGCTGTACCGTCAGCGTTAAACATGCATGTCGAGACCCTGTCCGTCATGCTTTGAAACCACAGTAACCCCATGCGTGACACACTGTGCGTCTCTGACATATTGAGCTGTTTATGCTCTGTAGCTAATCTCCTTAGGATGGTGGCAGAGCTCGTGCCCAAACTCAAACTGCGTGTCTTTTATGGGTTTTTTTTGTCGTTGTTTTTTTCTCATTTGGTATTTTCCAGCATTTTTCCATTTAATTAGTCTCCCTGTCTGCGTGCCATCACCTGCACGTCCGTCTGTTTGGCTGGCAGTGATTCAGTGCAGTTGTGCCCAAATTCTTCCAGCAGAGACAGCTGCCACAGCTGTCTCTGCTGAAATATTGGTGTAATATATGACAGCATAACTCCATAAATGTAGAATTAGAGTAAGAATAAGTCTTGACCCCTCTGTCTAGTGACTGACAGGCTGTAAATCTACCTTGTCAGTCCACTATCTGTTCGTCCTCCAGTATATTTTTCTGTCTATGTCTGTGTGGCCACCCGTCTGTGTATCTCCCTGTGTATCTGTGTGCATATCCGCCTGTCTCGCAATCCGTCTCTCTGTGACAGCCAAATGCTGCATGTTTATTTGTCTCTCTCGCTCCGGTGCATATTCCAGGGAAACATTAAGACTAATCTGAGCCTCAGCTCGTGTGAAACTGATGGCTTTTCGGCGTCGCGGTTCTTGACAGCGATATTGATGAATGGGTTCAAGAAAAATGTGTCACGGAATAGCATCTTTGTGTAATTTGATGCTGATGTTATGAAGCACTACTTCTACAGAGTGTCACTCATCTACATATGCTGACAGCAGCTATCATGCGTATCAATATAAAGCATGTCAAGCGTTGTATGTGTATTGTGTACATATCTATTTATGTGGACATGCGTTTATATATTATAATATCACTGTGTGCAGATGTGCATGACTGTGTGATTGTGTGTGTGAGCGTATATAATTATCTCATTTGTGTGTACAATATGTGAGAAATTACTGTGATATTCTCACATTGCAAACTATATCATAAAACTTGATCATCCTCATCCAATTACAGTATATACAGCCATAGCTGCTCAGTCTGTTTGCAACACTCACCTCCTAATTGTATATTTTGATCAAGTCAGTGTTCATACAAGTATCTGACCCTGCCTGTGATTAAACTGACGTGTTGAATCCAAAAATAAATCAATCTAGAATATGAGGTTACCAAAAAGTGGCTGAACACAAATTATGTTTTTTATCTTCAAGGGGAAAGCATTGATTGTGATGTTTTGCGATAACCGAAAGCATGTTGATTTTAATCTAAAGTTCAATTATATGGTGTCTAGACTGTGTTAAATGTAGCCGTTTGGAGATAAAAGTGAGTTCAGACTGTATTCTGTTGAATTAAATGGTTTGTGCAGAGTGGTTTTATTGGCTGTTAAACTAACAGGAATATATTTTCACTCCACAGCCAGCGCTGTCATATCCGTGGTTTTCCTCAAGGAGACGGTCCGAGCCTCTGACATTGTTGGTAAGCAAACACTCAGTCGGGGATCATAGCACTTGAGGACATAAGACTGCTGCTTTGAGTTGAGAAATGACATTCAAGCTGGATATATCAAACTGGCTTCATAGATTTTCTCAGTATGAAAACATCTTATAACAAAAGGAAACATATTGGAGTTTGACTGAGATAGAAATCATATTATCCACTGATTAAAATGTCTTATAATGTCTTATTGCTCTGTGTTCCTGGCAGCGGGAAGAAAAGGTGCAGTGTATTCAACAGGCCAATTCTGTTATATTGTTTCATGAAAAGCTATTGTCACAACGATTTATAGAGTCTGCTGGGAAATGACATGATTGTGATGGTCATTACAATAATGATTATTACAATTCATATCAGTACCACACAGCTCAGCACGTTGTTAGTTTGCTGGATTAATAATTTACAGTTGGTTCAGTTTTTCTTCCTTTTTGCATAATTGTTCAGTGACATTTTCGGGCCACATATTGTAAACATTTAATTGTATGAATCTCTCATCCATAAAAGAGGGAAAATAACTGTGAGTAAGCTCTGTTTATAGGGTTGAACAAACCTGAAATAGATGTGACAAAGTGGACATGATAAAACTAAAATAAAATTTCAAATAAAAAAACTATACACGAGAGACAGTATGTAAATGATGGTAGTTAAAATATGTTAAATAAACATTCTGCTTGTTGTAGTATATAAATAATGAGTCAAATTGTAAGTTTGCCAAGTGCAAAAATATTTTAAAAGTCATTTCTTTTGTACAGTGCAAAGTAACTAAAAGCTGGCTGAGTTTAATTCTTCAATAAGTATTCAACACGTCAACTTTTTTTCTTGAAACATATTCCCAGTGCAACTATTCACAAGCAATTAAGTCCAGACATTGATAATAACTCAATAAGGCAAGACAGCAAAAGAAATCATAACATTCCACTCAATAAAAAAAGTTATATGCATTAAATTGGAATGACAGCGGGGAAAAAAGAGTTGGACACAATAACTGAGATGTACTTAATATTTGATGGAGAAGCCTTTGTTTGCAATGACAGCTTTGAGATGATTCCTGTACAAAGAAACTAATCGCACAGTGTCCGGGGGGGATTTTGGTTCAGTGTAATTTAATTGAGTGTTATGATTTTGTTGCCTTGTTGAATTAATATCAACGTCTGGTCTTAATTTCATATGAGTAGCTGCACTGGAAATATGTTTATTGAAGAAAAAAAAAGTTGGATAGGCTACTTATTTCCCTTATTCAGGAGTTTTGTATTATGGCTTTATCAAAAGTAATTAAATGTGTAAAATGTTAGTGACCTGCACAACACTTTTGATTAATTTGAGACCAGTTTTAAGATTGATGATTGATGCTGCAGGGTCAGAAGCATAAGCAAACAGTTGCAGCTACAGTTGTGAGAGACAGTAGAGACGAGATGGTAATATTACCAGCAGTAGTAGTTGCTATGGAATGGAGTGGTGAGCTATAAACTTCATGTCAACCAATCTGCCAAACCAATATAAAACTCTTCTCACTACAGTCTCACACTCTCTTTCTCTCTCTCTCTCTCTCTTTAGGTGGAACTCTGGCAATAACAGGAACGTACCTCCTGGTGACCTTTGCCCCCCACACTTCTACACACATCACTGCCCATCTGGTCCAGTACAACGCCATCAGCTGGCACTTCCTGCTTTACTTAGTATGTAACCCTGCAGCATGTTCTTGTTTTCTTGGAGTTAATGTTTGTACGTCTAAATGGCAGCTCGCTACTGACGTGTCCTCAAACAAAAACACTGTGTATATATATATATATATATATATATATATATATATATATATATATATATATTATATATATATATATATATATATATATTATATATATCAACTGTTCTGCCATTTGTTTATCCCAACCTTTAAGTTCCCTGTGGAGAAGGGAGAGAGACAAAGACCTACAAGGTTCATTCAAGTATTACATTTAAGTAAGAGAGTTGAAGTAAATTGATAGAGTGACCTGGAATGATGATGTAAGTAATCTGCCTCTAATTCCTGGTCATAGGTGAGCCTGGCTGTCCATGCTGCTGTCATGATTCATGTGAATTTTGAAGTGGTAAACATATCAGTTAAATTGTCTTTGTTTTTGCACTCAGTATTAAAAAATACTGGCCCGACCTCATGGTTTACAAGAGCAGTAGCACTCACCCTTATGCTCTCCTACTCTAATTCCGCCTCAGGCAGGGATGGCATAAACATAGCTGTTACCATAGAGATGGATCTGCTACAGAGCTGAAACAAAGTGTTTTTCCCAAAAAATCGCAAAAATGTAAATGCAAAGCCCCAACAGTTAATACTAGTCTCGGTGCAGAAACGCACCTTAGATGTTCTTAAAGGAGGATTTCTGCAGTAGAAGGTCACAGCGTTTCCACTGATGCCAATACTCCCATGATAGCAGCAGAGAGACGGGAAGCCGTGTGTTTCCCATCTCTCGGGTTAAACTTCTTTTGTAGAAATGCAGTCCTTTGTGTAATTCAAGAGTGAGGTGTTCCGAGAAGCACAGCTGGCTACGAGAACGTATGACACCTTTGATCTGTTATTCAGGAAACTAGGAGTTGAAGTTTCGAATGCCATCTAGACTCTGCAGCCTATTGTATTTCTGCTGTAAAACACCATATTCTGTACATGTATATATATTTCCTCCAGTAAAACTTATTTACAAAATAGCTGAGACACATTACAATATAGTAGTAATAATTTTGATGAATCACTCTTTAAAAATGTATGTCATCCCACATAATCTGCTTGTAAATCCTAAATATTCCCTGTACTGTTTGTAGAACAACCAATTATCGGCAGCATTTCTCTCAACCATATTTCACATTCTACTCCTAAATCTAGTCCTATTTGCTGAACAGATGCAAACACACTCCAAGCCAAAAAAAAAGAGCTATTTTGTGAAAAACAAAAGAGAAATGTTCTAGACGATGTTAAGAAAATACAGATGGATAAGACAGGCCGGCAGATGTTTTCAAATTGAGATAGTCCTGCTGCCTCTGGCTGCAGTGATTGATGGTGTGTAAAAGAGTATGCTGTTTTCCATTCCAGCAATGCTTTGTGAATACTCATCAGCCCACAAAGAAACAGCCCCCAATGAGTGTGGAATTAACTGTAGATGGTGATTAATCAGAGGAAAATGAAATATCCATCACTGTCTTCTCATTATTTTGCTAAGGTCATACTATTATACAATGATTTCCTCTGGAAGGACTCAGGCTATTAAACCATTTTGTGTCATTTTGTTTGTGTGTGTGTGTGTGTGCGTGTGCGTGTGCATGTGCATGTGTATGTGAAGTTAGTGATCTATCTATCACAAATGACCTAGGTCTTTTTAATCCATTTGATTATGGGCAAAAAAGACTAATGAAATCTTGACATTGGCTCGTTATTTAACATATTTACCGAGGCACAGAGATCGCTTTGAGAGACATTTAAAGGTCAGCTTGCCCTTTTTTCCCTCAATTCTACTTTTGTACTCTGTTCTTTTTCTCCATCCATTAAAGCTCTGTGGTGTTATATCAGCGGTCAATGAACAGCTGAATGCTATTGGATTCACAAGGACAGCCCCCAGGCCCTTCTCATTAAAGACCAGCAATTCATTTTAATCTCCCCCCCCCCCCCCCCCCCTTCTCTCAACAGGTTATAGAGGTCGTCATCTTTTGCATCCTGCTTTATCTGTACAAGAGGAGGAATGTGAAGCACATCGTCATCGTGATGCTGCTGGTAGCCCTGCTCGGTATGAAGTAGAAGCCGTCTGATTGAGTGTAGAGGTTATGGATTAAACCATTTTAGGCAGTCAGAGGTTGCTTTGTTGCTTGGCTACCAAAAATGGACTCGTGCTCAGTTATCACTTCAGTAACGAGCTGAGTAGAGCATCACGGAAGAAAATAATTCACTGTAACTCACTAGGAGACAATTAACCACCCCCACGAATCGGCACGAACCAATGAGGAAGTTCTTTATCGCTGCAAGTTGTACAACTAAATGTTAAAGTGATGTTTTGTGTCTCTGCAGCCTCTCTCACAGTCATCTCAGTCAAAGCCGTGTCAGGGATGATCACAGAGTCGATAAAAGGCCAGCTGCAACTCATCTACCCCATCTTCTACGTCATGCTTGTCGTCATGATTGCCTCCTGTGCCTTCCAGATCAAGTTAGTCAAGGTTTTCTCTATCTACTTCTGTGCACTTTTTTTTTTCATTTTTATTGCTCAAATCCCTCATGCTCGCCACAGGCTAGATGCAATTCTGGCTTTCCAGTTCCTGAACAAACAGGAGAAAAAACAATACATTGGACATAGTGACATTGTACCTGCAGCACACCTATAGTATCAAGATGGATGAATATACTACTATATAGTGTCTGTGTAAACAAGGTCAATGTGTTCACTGCAGCCTTCCAATCTGCTTTTCTGTCTCCACAGATTTCTTAATCAGGCGATGAAAATGTTTGATGCCACAGAGGTGGTTCCTATCAACTTTGTGTTTTTCACCGCAAGCGCCATTGTTGCAGGTATGTCATCATCCATACAAATGGCACTGTGTCATTCTCTGCATTCTGTTTTAAGTATGTTTTATTTTTTTCTTATTGTTGGACAAATCCCATGAAAAGACCAAAACCAACAGTTTGATGCCGTTTCAAACAAGCCATAGCAATCATCATACCGCAGCAAAAGAAATAAAAATAAGAAAGGAAAACCAATCTAAAAATAACACAACACACTATAATGTTCCCTGGTTTGTCCCAGTATGGTATCTCTGACCCACAGAGAGAGGAATAAAAAATTATAATTAGACATGATAAAATTCACTCACATCACCTAAAGATACCATCAGTTAAAGCAGAGTTACCAATAAGGTAATATGCTTAAAAAGAGACACCACCTATATTTTAGTTATTGTGTCTTCAGTCCTGATTTCACTGTAATCTGTTAGTTGTTGCAATACCTAAACATGACAATAGATGGCGCATTAAGCACTATACACTGCTGTGATTAGGCATAAGTCTTTTATAAAGTATTTTTTAACACTTTACAATATTAATAACAGGAATGCAGCTACTACCTAGTTTGGCATAGCGGAGGTCAACATGTGGCCAGATGTGGTGAAACAGCTGCAGAAAGGGCTCAGCAATGCTAAGTCTGCTAAAAACAACTTAGCTTCATGCTATTGTCTCGATGGCTGCAGCTTTCTGTTTGATTTTTTTCAGAGAGATGTTTTAGGTCTCGTTCCCCTGTCATTGTCCACAACGCTTCGGTGCTGACACTTTGAAACAGCAAACAGATAAAGCAATAAAAGGAATAACTCACATTGCATCCAGCTAGCCAGCTCCGTTTATCATAACAGCAGCTCCTCCATCACCTGCTGCTGCTTTATCCTCTTTCTTTCTTCTAGTGAAAGTCTTGTGAAATTATGTTTTTGTAGAGAAATTACAAAATAATCTTCTTTAATTTCCGCGGCTCCACTTTAACGTCATCTCCTGAACCTACCGTCAGCAGGAGTTTTGGTGACAGCAGCTGACGGGAGGGCGTGAATGACAGCCGGAACTGTCCAATCACAGTAGATTAAAAAACGCGAAACAACAACAATTCGCTGCACCCCGTGGGAAACGTGACGCAGGCCAATGAGAGAGCAGCCTCAGGTCATGTGCTTGTCAAAAGTTTGAGGGCTTGCATTGACTCCCATTAGGCCGGCGCCCCGCATACAGGAAGTACATATAGAAATTAATAAAATACAATTTGGAATCGATTTATAATGAATGCTGACAGGTGCTGAGAGACTAACAGGCGCATTTTACAAGCAAATACTTTTTATTTCATAATGATTTAGCATTATCTAATTAATTTATATTTAATATGTTTAAGTAGACTTTCTCTAGATTATTGGATGGGGCGGCGCCCCAGCGCCCCGCATTGACCAGCCGCCACTGCTTACATGCTGTTTGTTTGTATTTTGGTGGGAATGTCATTAGTTAAGCAGGTATTTTGGTCATAAAATAGAGTACTGAACAATTATATATCATGAGAGGAACATGAAAACGTGTATCTAATGTCACAATAATCCTTTCTAAACCTGTCAAGATATTTCAGTAAAAACCACAAATGTCAATGTCATGGTGGCACTAAGGGAAAAGACTTAAACGTATCAAATTTTGTGACAACCTACCTAGTAGAAGTGATGTTTTTTCACTGGTTATGTGAAAAGTTTGCTATAGGCTTTGGAAAAAAAAAGTCAGTGGATAATCAATATCATTAGAATTCATCTTCTGGGCACCGTAGATATCTGTACTGAATTTTATGATAATTTATTCAATATTTGTTGATATTTCAGTTTGGACAGACCAACAAATTGCCATTCATAAAGCTAGAGCTCCACTGTTGCACTACGTGACATGTTTTTGAGATAACTTTGTTGTGATTTGGCGCTATACAAATAAAGATTGATTGATTGATTGATTGATTGATGTTTTTTCATTACTATCCTCACTAGAGCAGTATTAATCTGCAGCTGAAAAATGCACTACTTTCTCTTATTTGAGTAAGATTTTCTAAAAACTACAGTGGCCAGCTGCTTTAGGAAACTACCGGGCCTTTAAAAAGAATGAAACTATATATGTGTCATTTTTTTAAGATGTATGTCCTACAGCTGAAATCCACAGACAAAGTAAAGATAGTCTTGAGGGACTAACACGTGCTTGTTGTTTTTTTAAAGTCAAAGTTAAAAGAGTAACGCCACACTTATCCCTTAAGAATTGTATGAAGGATTATAATTTATCTCACTCGCTGTAAAACTCACTGCAATAGTTGAAATTGATTTCTGATGCAACACAGTTTAACATGATGTTACGATGGTGATTCACTCCTGTACATGTGAACTTTATTCATTGAAAAGGTTTGCAGTGGTGACGCAGTCTAAGGAGTCAATTGGCTGTGTGCTGGATAGCTATATGTCAGGAGTGTGCCAGGCTGAAGAGGGGCTCACCAAGGTCAATCAAAGAACACGCTTCTTAGCAAGAATTTAACATTTTCTAGACAGGAAAGCAATACTGACCTCGGCAGGAGCTCTTGTCCAGTTTCATTTTGACTATACCTGCTGTTCTTGTTATAATTGCTGAACGTTGTACCTTAAAAACAGACTTTAGATTTCTCAAAGCAGGGTAGTTAGAGTTATTCGAGAGCCTTGGGTGGTTGAAAATACAGGAAGGAGTATCTCAGATTGTGCATCCTGCTGTCCCACAGTACCTTAAACATGGTTTAATCCAGGTGAGGGACATTCACAGACTGCCTTTGTTCCTCCCAGGTATAAGAGTTGCCTAGGGAAGGAAACTTTTCTGTACATGTTGATCTTTGGAATAAATTGCCAGGAAATCTTAAAATCATAAGCAGCTTGGGATGTTACAAGCTGGAGGCTCAGATGTTATTTACAGTATATATTATATGTGATAATTGGATGCCTTCATTTTATTTTCTTGGTTTTGTATCGATGTAGCTTATTTATTTTAATTATCACAGTCCCAGACCTGTATATAATCTGTCAAGGGGGCTGTAATGTTTATTTATTATGTATTCATTTTTGATGCACAGTTTGAATTAGTTTTATTAACTGAGTGCTGAGTAAAGCCAGGCATTATCCAATGAAACACTGAGGTAGAGACTGATGTTAATATAGTGAATAACTTGCTGAGTGATTATTGTATTGTATTTTTATTTTTTTATTGATGTTTTTGTATCACTCCTGCCATGTCAGATCTGCTATCTTGACCCCTTCACAACCCCCCCCCCCCATCACTATCAATCAATCAATCAATCAGTCAGCAGAAGCCCAACAGTATTTACAGCATGTGTATTCTGTCAGGTCAAGTCTTTATGATCCTGTCTGTAATAGTGTTCTTTGTTCAATCTGAAAAGAATCAAGAAAGGATTTCTCAGAAGCAGTTTTATCTCAAAGGAAAAACCTTTTATAACAACCTGTCACCTTTACATTACAAAATCCATTTCCCTGTTTGCAATTTTTTCCTTTGTGGGTAATTTGCCTGCGAAGTGACGTCATTTCAAGCTATTTCCAGTGCAGCTTCAGTGGAGTGTAACAGCAAGAAACTGTAAACATCAGCTTTTGGTGTCAGTCACTTTGAAGAAAAAAGCAACAGCTTCCCTCCACATTTTGGCACTGATGTCCCGTAATCACACAGAGAGAAATCCATCATGGATAAACGAGAACTACAAGGGATTTGGTTGTTTTAAGTATTTCTCACCTTTTTCTGAAAAATCTCCTGCTCTGATATTGTTCATGGTATTACTATTGCTCTCTCTCTCTCTCCACCTACACATATAACCCACAATTGACTGCATTGAACAACAAATTGCTGATATATTATATCTGGCGGCATAAAAACGTCCGGGGGTGGACTTCTGCTTTAAGATTAGTTTTGTTCCACATTGAAGAAAATTATTGTGGTAGGACTGTGAGAATCTGAGCACAGAAAAAGTAAAAATACAAAGTGTTCCTTGCCAACTGTCCCTTGATCACAAAGAGAAATTATTTTATATTGGATATTCTGAGAGGTAATGATCCTGCATAGTTTCAGTGTTGCTACTCATCCGTACCGGCACACTTCAGATAATAATAAAACTCTTTCTTCTCATGATCCCAGTGTAATGTTTGTTCAAGGTTTACATGGCTAGGTTTCACAAATAAACAAAGCACTAGAGACAATCTGTGAGGCGGGAGTTTCATTTTAATGTGCTTTTTTTCTTTTCTTTTTTTGCAGGGATAGTATTTTACCAGGAATTTGAAGGCTTGGCTTTACTGAACATTTTTATGTTCCTTTTTGGGTGAGCATTCAATAACACACTAGTAAAAGCAGCTTGTTGAAATGTGATATTTTCTGTTAAATGGTGTCAATCCTTTGTCCCCCCCCCCGCAGTTGTCTTCTTTCGTTCCTTGGAGTTTTCCTCATAGCCCGAAACAGGCCAAAAATAAAGCAACAGGATCGCAATTTTATTCCAATGGATAAGATTCCTGGTAAGTTTTGGATCAAGTTTTAATCAGCCCCCCCCCCCTTACAATACTCTGTGACCTATTTGTATTGAATGCGGTGCATTGATTAGAAGGCAGTGACAGTATGAATCTGCTGCAGCTGACCCTGGATTTATCTGACGGCTCAAGTCTGCAGCCCTGGCAGCAGGGTCCATCTAATGAGCTCTGCTGTCCATGTTCACAGGGAGGAGCCACACAGACAAAGTGCAGCCCGAGGCAAAGACTCTGACATACGGATCGCTGGCAGCCAAACTCATGTGCAACAGAGCTGGCCAAACAGACGATTCATAGGACCAGCTCCATCTGTTGAGACTGTATTTTTGTGGATTTGTGTGTGTGTGCGTGCCTCATCCTGGGTAGTTCAATATTGCTCTATTTATAGAAATGAAATGTTAAGCATCAACTCAACCCAGTACCAGCTGAGTGCCAGTATTGGTGGTCAGTGCATCTCATTAAACAGCTCTAGTTATCCTAGAAATATTTCTGTATTATCTTGTGTTAACGGTTTCTTTAAGCAGGGAAATAACGTGATAAGAAAAACATACTATAAATGATATGAAACACCTCAGGACCTAAGTGCAACATTAATTGCAAATTTTAATTAAAAAAAAAAAAAGCAGGTCGAGGAGGCCACTGTGACAATGCCTCCCAAAATATTATATGTATTATGTTTATCAATTGAATAAATGGGTCTATGTGTGAATAGTAGTTAATAAGCAGTGAATATGATGTTTCAACTGTATGAAAATGTCATGTCACAGTAAAAAAAAAGGTGCACTACTGCCCCCTGATGGTGGGGGAAACTCAAAGATGATCAGGTAACTTGTACATGTCGTGTTAATCTCAGTTAATGTGATGTCACTTAATTTGAAATGATAATTAAGTGGTATGTGTAGTTATATAAATCTTTCCTCATGGCTGATTAGTTAAAGCTGCTCACGTTAATGTCTCACGTTTCTTTTGTCTTTAAATAACTGAGCATCCATGCATCACTCTGAAACCTGTTTCCAAGGAGTTAGTAACAGCACTTGTCTAAAAAGTGCTAACGTACAGCCTGCCCACCCAGCTTTACCTTAAATAAACCTCAGACTGCATACTGAACTGCTACCAAACTTTAGTGTTGCCAAGCAACAAAACTCTTATCTGCCACCTACACATTATGGGATGTGTGGGAAACCAGTGCTCATGCCAGTGTAACTATAAAAAGAATGAATGTTAAACTATCAGTTGTTCAATGCGTTTAGGTGTAATGGACAGGCTATAATGTGTAATTCACTGTTGAAGGATACAGAGGATATTCACACACAGTATATTCTGTCAATGCAGTATGGGTATTTTATTAGCTTATATTGAAACAAAACCTCTTCAATACTGTGACAATTTTTAAACAAACTGTCACATGTAAACCCATTCATTTCACTTAAAATTGAAATAATTCATGCCACCAACATAAAGTCTCCCAGCATCATCAGTCTGGATAAAGAGAGGTGTAAAAGAAGTGATAAATTATTTGGAAACTAACTAAAACCTAGGCTTTAATTCAGTTAATACTATTTAACTGATCCTTTTTTTCGGAGCCATATTCAACTGAAACAATAAGTGTCTCTTTCCTAGAGTACAATATCCACAACTTAAAATGATCTTTTAAACCACTACCAGGTAGCTTGCTGTCATACCACATGCATGTCATTAAGTCTTCAGCCAACACAGTGAAGTAGATGATGGCACAATCCAAGGAGGCCACTATCAAGGCACAGAGTTTCTGTTGGCTCACATGTCATTTGATTGAATGAAGCATCATGCGACTTGATTGCATGTAACTTCAGGCTTCTGCAAAAAGGTCGACCTTTCTCCATTAACCTGCCGTTCCATGTAATCAAGTTCTGCACACGCTCAGATGTTTCAATCAGACCTCTATGTTGATTTTAGCAAAGCGATACTGGAGAGATGAGGGGTTGCGCAGCAGCACCATTCCTCTGTGTTCCACCGGCTGGTTGAGGAGGGTGTTGAGGAGACCTGAAACACTGACCAACCCAAGAGCTTCCCCACAGCCTGCAGACAGGGAGAAGTCGCCCTGAGTGACCCAGCCTAGTGCCACCCGTGAGCAGTGAGAGCTGACGCTGGGCAGAGGATCCGGCCACAGCCCGAACACAAGATCAGAGGAAGGCGAGGAGGATGATATGGCATCTTCAGATGTGGTGGGGTTTGGGTCTGAGGCAGAGGGAAGGTCTGACGCTTTACCCTCAGTTTTATCAGAGGATTGAGAGGTGGCGGCAGATTTTTTGGAGCTCTTCTTTCGAGATTTAATTCTGCTTTTAAAGTGGTCTCTGTGGGGCGGCTCCTGGGGCCCGCTACTGCCTCGCTCTTTTTTTAGCAGCTTCAGGTCCTCTGCGGTCGGCACACACACGATGGCGTGGAGCTCCGGTTTACCCTTCGACAGCAGCGTCAGACGCACCCACACCACACTCATCCCGTGGGCGGTGAGAAAAGACCTCATAGCTGAGCGGTCGAGAGGCGGCACCTCCCCGACGCGGCAAGGCCTTTGACCTTTAGATGTAGAGGGCCTGCACCAACCGGAGAGCAGCCTCACAGACTTGCGGTTTCTAGGGAGCAAATAACCAATTTATAAGAGATGATTCATATTTAAAGGAAAAGTTGCATTTTCATTTGCCCTGAGCGTCCTTAGTGACAACATTTTGCTGAGGAGCGTTTTTTAAATGTATTTCTAATGCTGAAAACAAAAAGGCAGCCAATGGAGAGTGAAAATCAATCCAATTTTTTCCCCATAAAGTCAGTCATTACTCAAAGGCATGTGTGATGGTTTTATGGGGATAGACGCAACTCTTCCCCTCTACTAATCTCTGTGATGTATTGCAGCAATTTAAGGCTGGATGTACTTTGGGTATTCTCATCAGGGAAATTATGATGAAAGGGAGGTAGACTGGAGAAGAGCCATGCATCAAGCCTGTCAAAAGCAGCGCCGAGGTCTCTTAATAAAAAAAAAAATTTTAAAAACAGGAAAGAAGTAACAGATGATTGGAGGACAAAAGCTGTGCACATTTCTGCTCTGGGGACCCTTAAAAGTCAACTGCATTAATATTGTTAGAAGTGTGATTTAGATGCGCAGGATGTTTAAATGTCTGCGGGGACCTTGACGTGTTTTGAGTCAATTCTGATGAGAGTTTATGTTCACAGTACTACAAGAGGGAGGATGAAAAAGATAATGAATCATCAGCATAAATCACAAATAAGAATGCAAAAGAGGCAAAGACAAATATTTACCTCAGAACAGTGAAGCGACTCGGAGGCTTTATCATGGTGACATCCTGACATGATGTCATCTCTTCCATCTCTGTGTCAGCCTCTGTTGTGCTTTGGGTCCGGCTGTCCTCTTTTCTCTCCTCTCCTCCTTCCCTCACGATGAGCTCCCACTCCTCGGCCAGCTGTTGCCATGGGCAACAGAACGGAGCCAGACAGCCATGTTTAATGTAATTGGTCCTTTTGGCGGGCGGACGCCTACAGAGAAACGTCAGAAGGTCAAACCCTTGTCAAACTGTTGGGGCAACCCTGCCAATTTATGAAACACATCCCGACTGTTGAGCAGAGGGTAGTAGGGGATGAGCTGCTCGCAGCCTTATTACCATCTCATCTGCATAGAGGGAACGATGCGCATGATGGGAATTAACTGGGGTCAGAGCTGTGAAGTGCTTCTCTCTATCAAAACCTCTAATCCACTGACAAACTCACTACTAACTTAAGATGAAGGCTAGTGAATATTATATATATAAATATATATTTGTGGATGGTAACTGTACCGTGATACGATGACTGAAACCAGGACTAAGTATCTTTAGTTCCAACATAGTCTTATTATCACCTTACTTAATGTTTATGTAACTGTAAACATTTCCCCCTCAGTTAAAAAGGTTTTTTTTTAAATATATTGTAGGAACATCATCTCCATCAGTATAATTGAGCTCATGATTCTCTTTTCTAACAACAGGTTGACATATTAGTTACATGCCAAAATAATTTTACAGTATACACAAATATTTTGGTAGCACAAGATGTAAAGTGAAACAATTCTTACCAAGAGGAGGCAGATACATTTTCTGATAATAATAATAATACACAGCATTATTTTTTGGTGACTCTCCCGCTGGGGCTTTAGCTAACCTTTTGAACTTGTCTAAAAGCTCGACCTCCTGCTCCTCCTGAAAACGAACGCCCGCAGGGCAGTCTGGGTAGTCGTGGGGGAAGTGAGGAGCTCCTTTATTTTGAGAGTGTTTCAGGCTCATGTTTAGGCCACCAATGCGAACTCCTCTGTACACCTGGCAGAGGAAGAAATAAGGTGGGGAAAGAGAAACATTGGATTTTAGGCTTGACGAAATAAAGCAAACCCCAGGGCTTCCAGGCTGCTTTTAAATTTCAAGGTACATTTAACATTTTCACAGTGCCTGTCCAAACAAAATGGAATCGCCCCAAAACATGAGACAATGCAAGCAAATAATGAAAACATCTTCTACAGAACTTTCTAACTTTCACTGTATTGTAACTTCACACACACACACACACACACACACACACACACACACACACACACACACACACACACACACACACACACACACACACACACACACACACACACACACACACACACACACACACACACACACACACACACACACACACACACACTATTTAATGAAATCCATATTATCAAGTTCTTCATTTGAACTTCTTCAACATGTGGATGACAGTGAAAAGATAATAAAGTTCAATCATAATCAATCAAATAACATGGCCATCCATTCTACCTACCAGTGGCACCCAGAAGGCCATGCCCCAGCCTTTAGGGAGCAGCACGTCCCATCCAGCGCCCCAGGAACTCATCTCGTGTCCCACCTGCTTGCCAGGCTGGTGAACCAGCAATATGGGAACTCTGCCCTGCAGGGGAGTTGGGCTCAGCCTGGAGCCAGGAACCAGGACCTCACTCTTCATTCGGTTCAACTCCTGTGAAGAATAGATAATGATAGAGGTAAGAACATCTGAGCTTATCTGTGCTTTTAGAATCTGAGATTTAATGTCTGATGTTACAGAAAGGAGTTAGTCAGTTGTGATAATCCATGTTGTGATACCTGCTCTGATATTTTGTTATCAGTGACGTTGTCGCGGACGGACTGCTCCCACAAGAAACTCTGACAGCAGTGTTCAGGTACGCCTCGTAACATCAGCTCCCTACTCTTCTCCTCGTCCACCTCTGAAACAAACAGCACACACACACACAAAGAATGCTCCTGTATGAGCAGCGTCAATGTTATACGTCTCAGGCCTCTAACTAAACATGAGTCACACAGCCAATCCTCTCATTTATCTCAACTTGGAAATTAACGCAGATTTGTGTCAGGCGAGACATTAATCTTGCTACATCTGTTTTTAATCAATCTACTAAATGAACAGTTAATTGGTTGCTAATTAATAAAATGTATTCCACTGTGTCCTTCATTTATATATAGTTCTTATATGATCTATGAAATGGTGGTGACCTTTAGCCTTGTTGAACAAACAGTTTAGCACAGCAAAAGTTGCACAAACTGAATACAATACAGACTGGAACAAAGCAAAATACCCATGCTTACTGGGTTTCACAATGGGAACTGGTCCATATGAAACCTATGCTGTTCAGTCTTTCCTGTTATTCTTCTATGCTGTAAACAATCTTTATAAGTTCAAGAGTGTACATAGGCTTTCAAATGAGTTCTAAATATTTTCATTTTTAAATTATCCTAATAGTTTTTTTTCCCCCACATACAACTTAAGATGAAGATAAAGCAATTAAATTCTGTTTCTCCACCTAACTAATATACTATTAATATTAGGGCTGTGCAATATGACAATATGTTATGTGATGATAGAAAAACATCTTAACATCTATTCATATTATTATTCTTATTATAATATATATTACCGTTTAATTTGTAGTCTAGATGGAGTCTGTCCATCTCTTATTGGCTTTTACTTGCAACGCTTTCATCGCACTTACAGTAACGTAATGAGGTCCATATTATGTATGGAAAGTCTGACATGTACATGAAACTCTTTATTCACTGAATTTACATTACATATGTATAGTTATCTGGTTATGAAACAACATATCATGATATGAGATTTTGGTCTTATTGCACAGCATCTAATTAATATCATGCCAGCACAGCAAAAATATAAACAACCAGTGAAGTAATGTTATTGTTAACTAGAACTGTCCAAAAAGGAAAAAGTCTTGACAGTGACAGGATTGACAGATTTTTCAAAACTGAAATTATGAGGCCCAGTTTGAAAGTAACCCTCATTATCTTTCAAGTTCCTTCTCCTAATCAGCGAATCAGCTGTTGTCTGTCACTGAGGGCGTTCTTGGAGTACAGGGTCCTGCCAGGATTCGAACCTGGAACATCTGCATGGTGAAGCAGAGTCCCCCCAGGAGCACAGAACCAGATGTGTACTCAGTGAAACAGCCTCAGGACCAGAAACAACAGACTCATTCTGAGCTCAACTTTAGATAGCTCTTATTTCATGATCAGGGACCATCTGTTATATATGAAAACAAAGACTATATCAAGTAATGTAGGACATACATGAACAGTACAGCTCGCCTGATGAGTGCACTTAATTACAATATAACTGCCTAACCCTCCACTGTTCGTCTGGTAGGTCAGATTTTACCTTGTGCCTGCTTTACACAGGGCAAAGCTTTAACCTTCTTTGTTGGTAAAGTCAGCCTGGGGTCATCTACAGTAAGTCCCAGCACTGTGCCAGAGGGAAGCTCTCCGGTCGAATAGATGCCTGCATGAATTATATAGTCATGGTTAGACACAGGGCACACACACTCAGAAACAAATGGTAACACAAGTGTACTAGGGGAAAAAACAGTATTCTGATTAACACAGCAATGGTTAAAAAAAAAAACAACCTTTCAGTATGTGGAAGACATCAGCTTGTTGTTGATGCAGATTCATCTTGCTCTCATCTTTGCAGTGCTCAGGCCACCAGAGGGAAGAGGGCTGGGATTTGTTCATTTCCTTAAAAAATACAAACATAAAACATTGTTATTCAATATGAAAAAGGAGAGGTTGTCAACTTTAGAAATGTTGTAGCATTATAAATCTTACATCACAGTCTGTTGCAGCTTCCAAAGTTTCAGCCAGCACAGAATGAGACTGTGGTCCAATCAGACGATAGCGTACCATCTCCATTGTGAGATCACTGCAACACAAAAATAACAAATTAAAGAATTCATGTCACCGCCACCAAAATGTTCACTGCCGCATTTTAATCCAATTTAGAAACTACACAAACTTTATAACTATTCCATTTGAGCTGGACTTCCAGGTAACTGGGGTGTTGGGAGATCTGGTTCCATCTCCCAGGATCTTCTTGGCTGGAGGTCCACTGTCGTCCTTGTGGTTCCTCTTCCTCTTAGTTCCAGTCATCTTCTTTGCCTCAGGGGTCTTTTCAGGCTTTGGCTCTGATTCTACAGTGGATGCGACCTCTGCAGGCGTCACCACTGGCACTACTGGAGGAAGAACAGCCTCACAACACTGGCACACAGTTTGTAACTCTGGGAGAAGGTCCTGGAAAGAGCACACAGATTCTGGAGTCAACATTACTGCTGACTTCCTCTATCTTAACAGCAAATGTCAACGCTACTAAAATTCAACCTTTTGTTAAATAATACCAACAATACCAATAATATATAAGCTTCTGCATTAGGCATCAACATACCTGCTTGAGAGTGGGATGAGCCCAGATCCATAGCTGCCTGTGAGTTGAGTCCTGTGTACGGGGTCTCCAGAGGAAGGTGACAGGGCCCAGGGGCTGCGAGGGGTACTGACCTGCTCTGTACACCACCACACTGCCCTGTCTTCTTCCTGACAGACACAGCGCTGCAGCAAATGTAGGACCTGCGAACACATACCAACAGCACATTAATCCAACTATTCAAGTTAAACTTTAATCAGTGAAAATGAATCACAAATCTAAAGCTGTATTAGTGGCTGAAGTAGGGCTCGCTCTCACCGGCCTCCTTGCTTGTCAGCTGCGACAGAGAAGCCAGCAGCTTGTGTTCCTCTCCCTGTAGCTCGATGCAGCAGTAATAAGAAAGGTCCTGAGTGGACAGAACCAGAAAAGGTTAAGTTAATTTTAATCACATCCTAAATGAGTGAAGTAAATAAAACACACACTCATTTACGTGAGTGTCTATACCTGCAGTAGGCAATGGCTGCTCATGGCTCTGTAGCAGGGACGATAGCATTTGTATGTGGGTCGTTCCCCCAGGCAATAGCCCCACTTTTTCACCATGTGGAAGCGCTTGGCGTGCCAAATGTGCGTCTCCAGCCACACATTCTTTCTCTGGCGGCGGTTGAACGCCAGCAGCAGATTTCCGTGCCGGCGGCGGGCCTTGCGGCTCTTGCTCTTCGCCTGTTCCTTCTTCTTCTTAGAGCCAGCTTGGAGGCTCTTCTCTCGCTGGAGGGGGGGACAACAGAAATTTTCACGGACCATGAGGATGTGACAGTGATATTTCAATGTGTGTGGAGTGTAGACACAAAAGGACACATTTCTACATTCAGGTGAATAAGAGGCACTGAAAACAGAATGACGATGCAAAAAAAAAGGAAATGCATCCTGAAAGTTACCATTCTGTTGGCCACTTCTCTCAGCCTGTGAGGAAGACGCTTGGTGTTGTGGCTCATGGCTCGTCTCCTCATGTGTTTGGGCAGGGCTCCAAACACGTGGCAGCTGCCCGTTGTCTTGGTGACGGCTTTCAGCATGGCACTTACTTCTGCTGCCCTGGCTCTGGCGAAAGCTCCAGCTGGATAAAGGTGGGAGCAGAGGAGAGCGGTGGAGGCACTGAACTTTTAAGTATGTCAAGTGAGTCAATAGCAGTATGCATCTGTAAGAGTAAACCAATGTCTTTACCAGTAATGTATTTCGGCATCTCTTTGGCATAACCTCCACCATCTTTATGGTGACCGCGGACCCATCCACCCTTATGGTGAGAGCTCTTCGACCTTTCTGATGATGTTCGAGCATCAGATTGTCCATCACCACCTTTACCTTTGGAAAAATTATTATTTTGTCAGTTTCATGCAAAAATAAGAATGTAATCAATATTGAAATATGACACATTTTAGAAAAATATCTTGATAGTAAAGTCAATTCAAGCTAAAGTACTATAGTAGATAAACTCTTTATTTGCTTGTCCTGCATCCTCAGAGATGTTTGGTGTAAAGCTGACAGAGATACTTTGTGACAAATTCTGGTTTGTTTTTGTTGTTGAAACTCAACCACCAGCTGACACTGCATTAAATGGTAGTCAGGGAAATGATGAAAACTGCTGACCTCTGTGAAATGCATGCAGCTGTAAGAGGAGTCCAGGTTATAGACAGAAAGAACAGTAAAGCATCACAGGAACAACTTAAAATGCATGTTGTATAAACAGAAAAAAAGACAGGGTAACATTACTGGTGGTCGGTTTGTCTCCTCCATTCAGGGGAGAGGAGGTTGAATACTGCACACTGGCCGGCTGGTTTCTCATCTTCTTCTGCCGCATTTTCACTTTAGCAGCAGACATTTTCTGTAGAAAACAAGAAGGCATCGTTCACACGTTGCTAACTTACACTGACTCCCTTAACAAGCGACATGACCTAAGAATATGTCACCAACTGCTAGTTAGCTAGCTGATTGGCTACGTTTCTTTATTTATTGAACAAAAACACAAATAAAATATGTCTAAACAATACATGCAAAAGGATTACATATCATACAGTTACCTCTAGATTCCCCAGTATGACTGTATGTCAGAAATGTAGTGTAGACGCCCTGTCTTTATCAAGCTAGCTAGCATGTGAGTGTCTTCCACGCTGTCTGGTGTGATGTTTGCTTCCGGATGGTGCTCATGGGATGTGTAGTGTATCGGCGCAACGGAAAGTTATAAAGACAACCAATATCAGTTATTTTGAAATAATGTGTTGTTTTCTCAACTAATTAATGTAGTTATTGTATGACAGATTTATATGCACTTAAACTAAGGGAAACACGCCAAATAAAAACATGTCATGTGCGCCCTACTTGGTGATTTACGGTAAAGCAGCTCTGACGTTTTGCGTCACGATCATCCACTGCTCATTGTCCTTCCCTTGTTGCAGCACACTGTTGCAAAGCCTGTTGTCATTCACCTGTTTTGATCAGATATATTGTGAGTGAAATGGCTGCATTGATCAGGAGGATTATCAGCACAACTAAAGCTCCTGCTGCTATCGGCCCGTACAGGTGAGACACAGCTGTGAGTTCGGACCATTCTGTCCAATCTGAAACTGAGGCTGAAGTTTACACTGGCACACAGCTGACAAACATTTAGAGCATATGTAAAGAGAGGTGACTGTTGGGAAGACTTATTAGAGGAGTTAGGGTCATTAGCATTTTCTTAATGTGTACATCTAGATTAGTTTCATTGCATTGCTCTGTCCAGTAGTTACAGCTGGAGGCGGATCAGTAGTCACTTCAGGAGCAAAGTGCACATTTTGGGATTGAACTTTGAACTGTGTAAGCTATTCAAAGGCTGAACTATTAAAATCAACTGTACTGAGCTCACATTTTTGTTTTTTCTGAATACAGATTTGTTTTAATGAAGTTTATTATGACTTTTCATAAAGTTTGGACAAATCCTACAGCTTCGGTGTGGCCACTGGGTGACAGCATATTATGTATTTCACCCTCAACATGTTAATAAACCTTAATAAGAATTCTTCTATGTTACAAAATATCTGTATCTAGCCAGAGAAATCATTATGATTCATTAAATGTTTAAAATCCATGATTTGACCACATGAACTTTGGGAATTGATAAGTGAAAAGTAAGTGGAGGTATGCTCATGTAAAATATGTATAATAGACAGTTAAATACAAATACAAAAACTGCCCTCCTGTAGCAGTAAAATACTAAAGATGACAGGAATACTTAACTTATTTTCCCTAAAAAGCTCACTTTTAATCCAGTGTGGATGATTCTTTATTCCTGTTTTCGTCTCACAGCCAGGCAGTGGTGGTAGATCGGACCATGTACATCTCAGGTCAGCTGGGGATGGATCCTGCCAACGGGCAGTTGGTGGAAGGTGGCGTCCAGGCGCAAACCAAACAGGTGACTCACCACCAACCACACTGTCATCATTCATTCATAAAATGTGATCATTACTAAATTGGAAGTCATCCTAGATTTTATTGTGTTTATATTAGAGTTTCTGAGTAATGATGACTTTTATGTGGTTAGTTTTTTTTCTGCTTCAATTTAATCTGTTTGGTGCATTAAACTTCTATTATTAACCTGATTATCTCATATCCAATCCATTAAATGGTTGCTATGAATGAACTGCAATTTGCATTTTTATTATTGATTATAAATTCATGTCAAGCTTGCTTTATAGTCCTCTCTAACATCTCCACTTTCTATTATCGTATCACTTTTATTAGCAAATCAAAATAAACGACTGCTGCGTGTGGCTCTCACTAATAAACTCTTATTTAATCTCCTCAGGCTCTTGTGAATATGGGTGAAATCCTTAAAGCAGCTGGGTGCGGTTATGAGAATGGTGAGGAGGAGAAACTAAAGTGACACATTTTGAATGAACGTAGAAGCTCACGTGTAGGAGCGTCTTTTATTTAAACATTATGTCATTGTTTTCTGCAGTTGTGAAAACCACAGTGCTGTTAGCCGACATGAACGACTTCAACAATGTCAACGATGTGTACAAGCAATGTAAGTATGATGGATGGATTTACTTCTCAATATATCATTGCTTCATATGCTGCTTTTCCTTTCTGCAGAGTCATGATAGACCTTCATGTGAGTAATCAAGCAAAGGTGTAGCACTTGCATCCTGCAATATAGACTTTGCCACTGGGTGTCAGCACAATCCAGAAAACCTGCATTATCCAGGCGTACATGATGGTTGCTGAATACATGACGTCTCACTTGGTTGGCCTGATCTCTGGCTCTATCCACACTGGCCTAATTTTTCACAAGATTTCCTGATCACTTGTTTGGAGTGCTATCTATTGCTATCTTTCTATTCACTCTGTGCATCTTTACATTTGAGTATCAGCACCATATTTTCAGGATGCATGATTCTGATTTTTGAATTGACCTTTTTCTTCATAATGTTAATGTATTAAGAAGAGAGTAAATACAGATAGAGGTATGTAGACAATGTTCAGAAGCACAGGTGATTCTGTCACCAAACTCGTAGTTTCTGCTGAAGTGTGCTGAGTCACTAGGCAGAGTGAAACCTGAGCTGCTGCTGCCAGCTGATCAAGTCCTACACTAAATGTCATCCCACATCTGATGCTCCAGAGACAGCCAGGAAATCCTCTAACTCTAAACCATACCTGGAATTTTCAGTATGCAGAGTATGATATTCATCCATAAGCAACATAAAGTCAGTTTATTTATAAAGAAAACAAATTATTATACCAGGAGCACTTCAATAATTAAGGACTAGCATTAGTGTTTAAAGCCCTGAACATAACCATGTCATTATTCTGACTAATTAGACTTCTGATCCGTTTGAAGTTGGGTGGAGCTATGCTGGAATTACACACGTTCACCGAACTTCATGAACCAACAAGAATGATAAAAGTAATAAACTCTCCTGCCTGAAACAGGTCCAACTAATTTATTAGAAGCATCAGAGACATGTCAATCAAGTCTTGTCTGCACACACCCTCCCAGACCGCTGAAGAAATTTAATAAGGCGAATAAAGAAGTGAAAACATCTGTGTGGGTGCAGCAACAGTTTGCAAAGCCTTTTTTTTTTTAAAAATTGCAATACTTTTGCCAGACTTCTCCTGTCAGTTATGCATCCAGTAATTGTTACAGTACACCGCTTGCAGAGAAAGAAAGAAATACTTTAATGTTTTGTAATAATGTGCAATATTGCAATATGTGTGTCAGTAGAGAGCCTGGAAAGCCAATTGAAAAACTCACAAAACAAAGCAAATAGTTTTATATTCAGATTTTTGCTTGTCTGTTCACATGCTGTTAGTGTTTACCAAAAAAAATCATTTCCACTGAACATGAGGATTTTTCTTAATAAAAACCACCATGACATTACAAAAGCATAATAAACTGGATTTAAGCCATTTAACAAAAGTCCTTTTCACAGGAAACATGTCATAGCAGCTAAGCATGAGTGGAACTAATAAGGCTAACCACTGCTTGTGCAGACTGATGGGGGACAATGGGACAAAGCTCTAATTAGTGTTATTAGTTACACCTGTGCTTTCCTTGCTGTGACAGTCAAAGTGCCTGCTGGGAAAAAGGTTGGATTTATATTAGTCGGTGATGAAAAATCACAAAATGAATGTGTTGATTAGAACTTAATGGGCTGCATTGACTAGTCAGTGTCTGATTTTGAATGAAAAAACAATATTGCCTTCATGTTGACTTAATATGAGAAAATAAACCGTTTGTAGACAGACCAGTTGTGGAACTTCACCCCAGCCGCTCCATGTTTAAATATGTGCCTGTTGTAACCTTCTATGTGTATATGTCATATGCTGCTTTCTTTAGTCTTCAGCACCAACTTCCCAGCCAGAGCTGCCTACCAGGTTGCTGCTCTTCCCAGAGTGAGTATTTGATGAAGAATTGTATTTTTCTTTATTGCTTCTCTGCTGGATTAAACCAAACATAGCCATCACCAAACAACCAAGCTGCCATGTCTCACTATTCTCTCTGTTTCTCTAGGGTGGACTGGTTGAGATTGAAGCAATTGCTGTTTTGGGCCCTGTGACCGATGCATCCTAATAAGAACATCTATCAAACAATAAAAACATCTGAAAACTCATTATATCACTGAAAACTATGTGCCTTGATTTGTGGACCAAGCAAGCATTGATTTTTTTTTAAAACAAAAAAACTCCTGTATAGAACCAATCATTTTAATGATCTTTTTCTAAAGCGTTTAGTGATTTTTAGTGCTGTCAAACATGTCGATAGGTCACCGCGCAGATAAACAGCAGTCAGGCTCTGTCACTTTCTCCTCCTTTATTAACATTGATGAAACACTTTTGGAGACGACACTGCATTCGAAATTCCCTCTGCTCACATTTCACTTACAATAGCTGAAAAGTATCTAAGCTTGTTTGCTGTATTGAATTACGCTACCGGTCTATGCTGTCACCAGCCGTACCCATGACAGCTGATCCTCTCTCATTATGCCACATGATGAATGATCAAATATAACTCAATAATAAATGTTCTAATTGACTTAAATGGTGACTTGTGTCCTTGATTTCCAATAAAGATATTTGTACATGAATACTGTAAGATGACTTTGTGCTTCGTGTCTTCCTCAGTTGGTGCTTAGTTCTTATATATTTATCTGTTGATGCCGCATGGAACAGTATGGGATTATATATCCCATGTGGACATTCCTCCACTGATTTTCATTTCTGGGTTATTACAGTCATTGCACCAACAAGCAGAGATGATCTTGATCGCCGCCTCTCTTCTCAAACTGATACAGATGGATGTTCAGTCTGAGAACAGTGTCTCCCCAGGGGCTTAATGAGGAATTAGATCCATCTTGTTTCATCTAATCCCCTCTTGTTTTTATTTTATTTTTTATTTGAAGTGATTAACATGAAAACACAAATGAAAAGGGACAGTACAAGCTAAACTAATCCCCTCTTGTAATACATGTGTAGTTCTCTACATTGTGTCTAATCACCGTATTTTGACATATTTTTGGCTTGAGGAGTGAGCTACCTCCAGATTACATGTTCTTTGGCATGTTCCACCCCTCACACACTGATCATGATTTTAGCAAGCATCCCATATATGATGTGACACATTCACTGTGTCATTTCCTGTCTTTTCTCTCTTTCTCTCTCTAGAGACACGTCAGCATAAGCTTCTTGATGGTGCCTGAGGGCAAGCGGCAAACTTGAATCACATTGCAATCCAGTAGCAGTTAGCTAGGAATTGTTCTTCATGCCATTTAGTGCCTGTGTTCACACTTATTAAGTATTTTAATTATCTCACCGAAGATCTGGCTCACTCCCTTTTTTCTGAGCCAGATCATGGGTTAAAATAGATGATAGATTGCAGTGTGTGTTTCTCTAACTATTGTTCTAATCATGTTTGACATTCACTGTGAGTATGGAGAGTATAACCAATGATGCATTTCATTCATTGGGCTTAAAATTGAACTCAATAGAAAAATAATTTCTACAAAAAGACTAACACATATCTTACTAAGTACATTTTAAGAAAGATTTCATCATTCTCAATGCTTTGTCAACTAAGTTTGTGTACATGTAGATTTCATTCCAAACACTACATCGGCTGATTCCAACACTGATTCAATAACTCCTGTTTAGATAAAAGTGTCATGTGTGTGGTTTTAATCTTTGTAATCAACTATAGTACTGTAGATATAGTACTTGTAGATAAACCTGCACACTGTTTGCTCCATGCTTATCTATTTTCTATGTTTTCTCTGAGATTGCTGGCACTGTGGCAACTCTTATGCAAAGTATTAAGTTGTTCTAAATGACGTGTGGTTGAGTTGGGCACGTTTGTTCCACATAGTAAAATTATTTATTTGAATTGCCGAAACTACTTTCATAGTTTCTGGTGAGGACGATGACACAGCACAAAATAAAATCATTCACCTGAAATAATTCTAAAGATCTACAGATCATCATATGATGAAATCATTATCCTATGGTAGCTGGACCATGCTGGATTTTTTTAATATGCATGAAATGTATTGGAGTATTTAGAAACATGGTGACTACCCTACACTAAAACATGACCTCATTACAGTGAGAAAAAAAAACTCCACCACATGTATTAGTGAGTAAACCTTTATTCTGTACACTAGGTTAGCAGAATCATAGACAAAGCTCAGAGAGTGAATATATATTACAGAAAAAAAACATGAAAAAAGATAACAGACATCAAAATACATTTTTGTTCCCGCAACATCCATCTCACCTCACACACTTACACAAGTTTTTTTAAAACACGGCATGTAGAACTAATAGTAAATTATCAATTATTTCAACTAGGTGATCTCTTACTGTGCTGCACATGAATATATTTAATGCACTAAAACCAAAACCAATGTGCATATGATGTCAGAGCTGCCAGGGCCTATGGTGTCTTTAAATCTATAGTCTGAAACAGCTTTATTTTCAGGATGATCATTTCATGAACATCTGCCAGCTAAAGTGTAGCTGCACAAAACGGCTTCATGGAACAGCAAGATGACATATCAGTGAGTAAACCTGGATCATCTGCATCCTCAACCTGGCTCTGGTTCATCACGTTGTTACTAATCTTCTACATATCCATATAATCATCTCAAACACATCCTCAAAAACATGTTTAAAAAATCACATTTTATTCATCATTTATTCATGGAAACCAAAAAAACATGAAGAAAACATGGATTTGACTTACAGTAGTGCTTATCAGTATTACACTGTACACTCTGTTACTCAACACTTAGTACTGTCATTCCTATTAAATATATCAACCTTATTAGAAAGGCTGCTCTTAAGATAGTGTGTAAACACCGGATGAAGACGTGGTATTATGGCAGAATTTACACTAAAACTTCTACGTCATAATTATGATCTTTTAAATAATATCTGTGTTTATCATTCACGCTGTTTGGTGTGTCTGTTTCCCATTAAGCTCTTTACATCATTTCATTCACAGTTGTGTTTGGCTTGTATTCCTCATAGAAGCAGCTACTTTAAATAGTTAAGGATTTTCCTGCACGTATCCTCGACTACACTTCAACATCCTGCCACTCTAAGTCTCTGATGAGTTAACAACCTCTACATGAAGAGTTCACGGATTTCACAGAGTATTGCACCCCTTCTTGTCTCATGTTACCTGTCCCGTGTGTTTTCATAGTACTTTCGGTACAGATGTTACACGTGCAGTATGTGGCTCCAGGCACTTTAAGGTCTCAGTAGAAAAACGAAATCGTAAAGGTTTTATATTTACAAATGTAGGAAGAAATCCTGATCTTTCCTCAATGACGTGTTAAGGCACTGTGCGTATTAATGTATGTGGTGTATGGTTTGGTGAGAGCTGATAAGACAATACTGAAAATGTAGTGTTTGCTTTGATGCCGTGTCATGTTTTTCCTCCAGTTGCCTTTTATATTTGTAGCTTTGGGTTTTTTTCGTTATTTCGGTGAATCTCTTCTGCCTGAAAGAGGATAAAGAACAGAGAAAAAGACATTACACAAACATAGGAATATGAACAATATGTGTAGTTCTTCTGAGTGTCTTTGATTGAAATAGCACTCTTCTAAATGTAAAGTGAGTCTGATCCTGCAGTGTTCGCATTGGGTTAAAGTGTGGTTTGTGGTAGTGCTCTTACCAGCTTAGTCCTCCTTTTTGGCTTTCTCGCTCTCTGCTCCCACCACTGCACACACACACACACACACACACACACAGAGAAGAAAGAGAACACATTACATTTTCATTCACAACAAGTCAAATTCTTTTCATTCATGCTGAGCTTGTTTGACATATGATTTTACCATCATCAGACTAGTACTGTCACGACACCCCACAGAGGAGAAGAAAGTGAGGAGCTGGCATTCCTTCTCCATCACATCTGGTTCTGCTGAACTGACTTACTAGTGATTTACCTAGCGTCTGAACACAAACACATACACACACATACTATACAGTATGGTAATTGGTCTGGCACACAGCTGTATCCTCCAGAGAGAGAGAGAGAGTCTCATAAAAGTTATGCAATATGTCTCACACCAGGCCAGTTTTCTACACGTGCTGCCTGGAGGGGCGTCTCTGCCCTAAAAAGTACAACGTGTTCTCTTAGAGTCCAGAGTGGGGTGCAGGCTGAACTGAAACCTATCATCTCTGTCTTGCACAAGGCAACTGACCACTGGAGGCACATTTAGTTCCACAATGAAGTAAACAGTTAATAATAGTACGGTACACACGTTGGGGGTATTTCATAGATTTTAACCAGAGAACTCTGGAAAGGTGCAAAATTCCACATATTGGGGTGAAGCATGTAAAATACTGCTGCTATATGTGCACACAGTACATGGCATCTTCATTCTAAATGAGATAAAAATGGGTGCAACAGTGTAAAAATAAATGAGAATCATACAGAGTAATCTCAAGTATAGTACAATCGACTGAATCTCTCTTTAAAATAAGCCATTACGTCTAGTACTTCTACCAATTTGCATGATATTTGAGTCCGGTCAGACTTGTAGACCATTTACATTGTCTTATGTAATGCGAAGCAGCAGGGCATGATTATTTTGTAGGCAGTTAACAATAGAGCACAATGACTGAGAGTTGCGTGACTGGAGCTATTGTGCTGACAACATGCTCCTGCTATAATCGACACACTCAAGACGAGCTTCCAGTATGCGTGCCCGCTTTCTATTTCTCACACTGCCTTATCTGTTCAGCCTCACAGCCCAACAATATTCTGTTCTTCCTGTCAGCTCAAGCCAATAACAGGAGTACAGACAGGAACCTATAGGAAGGATTGTTCACTGTGTGTTTGACGTTGTTAGCCATCCATGTGTTGGATACCTGCTTGGTAACCAATACCAGCACCTTTGAGGGGGTGATGTTGTAAAACTTTGTCTTTTGAGAACGACCTTATTTGGGTCGTCTGATGCAAGAAGACTGATTGACTTTTCTGACATGTGAAGGACCATTCATTGTTTTCTTTGGGTATAAACAAGATCTTCTTATCTGAGTCCCCCCCCTCCCTTTTTTGCTCTGCTTGCTCACCTCTTTCTGCTTGTTTGCACATGCTTAATGGCGAACACACGTTTGCATAGATTTCTCAGCTATTTCAGCCAGTGAGAATGCTGCTGTGTTCCTGGCCAAAAGGCTGTCAGAATATGCTGTTCATGCTTTATCAGGCACATTATAATACGGTGCGACGCCTTCGAGTCAAAGTTAGCATGACAGGTTTGTCAGGAAACAATGCTGTGTTAAATCGGTTAAATTACTGAGCCAGAAAAACTGGGCATGAAATGACTTAAGACAAATTCTTGTCAACAATGGCAGCCATCATCCACTGGAATCCCACTGGAAGGAAATGTGACCACAATGCAATGCAGTGTGACACTCATCATGTGCAATCTTTAAATGGCTAAATACATATGAGTTCTGTTGAGGGGGATCTTTTTACTTTTCAATAATTGATAGAGAGACGACTAAAAAAGCGGGGAAAGACATTTCTTTGTGCAAATATGCTAAGGGGTATTAGTCAGTACCTTCAGGTGAGGGTTCAGGTGCTGCTGGGGTTGGTTCAACCACTGGGGCTGTAGTGTCTGCCGCTGACTCTGAAGTCACAGTTGCTGGTGGAGCTTCTGGGGCTACTTCTACTGAGGCTTCTGAAAGCACTGGTGTGGATGCTGGAGCTTCCGCTGGTGGGGCAGTCTCAGCTGGGGCCGCAGCAGGTTCTGTGGCCTGTGCGGCAGCAGGCTGAGGCTCAGCTTGGGCTTCATCTGCAGATATTGGAGGCATAACTGGAATAGTTGCCACAGCAATCGCTGGATCTATGAAAGGCTCAGCAGCAGCAACGGGTGCTGAAGATTCAGCTGGTGCGGAGACTTCACTTGGTACTGAAGCCTCATCTGGTACAGCTACAGCTTCAACTGGCGCTACAGCTTCAACTGGCGCTACAGCTTCAACTGGTGCAGCAGCTTCAACTGGTGCAGCAGCTTCCACTGGTGCTGCAGCTTCCACTGGTGCTGCAGATTCAACTGGTGCTGCAGATTCAACTGGTGCTGCAGCTTCGACTGGTGCTGCAGCCTCGCTTGGAGCAGAAGATTCAGCTGGCACTGCTGAGGCAGTAACTGCTGCAGCATTGTCAGCTGGAACCTCTGCTTCCGCAGGAGCAGCCACTTCAGCAGCTGCTGGTTCCTCCACAACCACTGGGGCCTCTGCAGACTCTGCTACAACAGGCTCAACAGCAGGGGTGGCAACTTCAGGCAAGGCCTCAGCTGCCTCCTCAACAATAGCAGGGGCCTGCACTGGTACAACAGGTTCCACAGCAGGCACCTCCTCTGTAGCCTCAACAGGGGCTTTGACCTCAGGAGTAGCCTCAGCCACTGCAGTTTCTACAGGGGCAACTTCCTCCACAGGGGGTATTGCCTCCTCCGCCACTACAACAGCCTCAGGTTCAGTAGCAGCTTCTGCCGGAGCAGCGGCTGGAGCTGATTCTTCAGGGGCGACAGGTTCTTGCTTTGGTTCAGGAGCAGACAGGAGGTCCTCCCCAGAGCCAAGATCCTCCTGAGCCTCCAGGGCCACTAACACAGCCTCCGCCTCTTCATCGGCTCCTGGTTGAAGATCATCTGGTAAGGCGCTCTGCACAGGCAGCTGCATCTGGTCCTCGATGGTTTCTGCATCCTCTGCGATGATGCCGTTCCTGACTGCTGTCAACAAAGAGATGAGCAGAAAAAAAGCTTGATTAAGAATTATAACTGGTAAGCATCAGTCTGTTCAGGTAGTGATGTCCTGTTAATCTTTAACACTAAATACATGGCAACAAAGAGCAACAAAAGAGCTTTTAAGAAGATTTGTCATTTTAATGAGCTGGAAACATGGTGGGGGGTCTCAAAGTGTACTTGAGCTAGTCTTTGAATGGAATAGTTTTGTTAATAAATGATCACATTTGTCAGGACAGCATTCTTATCAGCACTCATATAATGCACTGGCACTAAGACGCTCAGTCATCCAAGCATCAAGTGCTATATTGCAAGCTGTTTTGTCTTTTCTTGAAAAAATGAATTATTGCTGAACTGATAGCAAAATCATAATCAGCAGAAAACTTCAATGTATAGATTAAAACAAACATTAGTATTACATAAACATTATAAACAACACATTATTATATACATGCGGATGATCATTTATACATTTAAGAGATTACTTTAACTCTCCTTTTGACCAAATCACATAAAGCTAAACCCACAAAACAGCAGAAATGCAGTTAAACTCAACAGGGAATGGAAGTACTGTAGACAGTAAGCAATAAGGCACACAAAATGCGTGCTAGAGAAAACATCCTTTCATTTCCTTAGTTGAAAAATATGACTTATTGAAGCCTGTGCTCGTCTGGAGCCCTGAGGACACACAAGGCACTCTCAGAGGAAGTAAGATACACGTGACTTTCAGCTTTGCTGCCTTTGGAGAGACACCCTACCTTTCTTTTCATTCCCCAACCCATGTTTTTGTATCTGTGGGTGTGAACAAGCTATCAGCCCCTGGGCAGAACCATAGTAGATGAGGAACAATAGTGTGCCAGGATACTTCAACTCAAATGTCAGGAACAGCAACTTACATCTAAGTTACAGGAGTTACAACAGCGCAACGGAAACTGAGTTTGTCTAATTATTTCACCAATAACCTTGTCACAAAAACACCGGGTGGACATTGTTCACAAATGAGACAAACCAGAAGGGTTCAGTTAGCTGAATGGGTGGATAGGGACAGCTTCCTGATTTTATTTGTCTGTCAGAAGTGGTACAAAGAGCTAAGAGTGATGGGTGGAAGGGAATGTGAGGGCCTGGCACCTCAAATGAAAATGAGCCTGTGGAAGAGAATGTAGCACAGACTAGTATTTAGGTGCAGTTCATTATTTTTTACACACTTGAGTGTAGCATTGTAACGGTAAACATGTTTTTAGGTAGCTTTTAACAAACTACACATCACTTAAAATGTGTGTTTTACTTCAAATTTGAAAAAGATTTAAAGCATTTTCCTTCCTTTAAGTAACAGTTTGCTTTTGCTGCACACCAACACCGACTATGACAAAGAATGGATAGCTGTTGTCTGTACAGTAGGTCAGAACCACTGTTGAAAAGTGTGAATGTGTGTGGGGTGTGTGTTTGGGTCGAGACAGAGACAGCCTTTCTAGGCATGGATGACTCGTGTGTCAACATGATTTACCAGCCAAAGATGACAGAGATCCCAGTCAAAACAGTGGCAGGGCTGGCTACGAGCACAGAGGGAGGGGAAGGGGGAGGGGGGGGGACAGACAGGGGGCCAGGACAGGGGATGGGACCAGTGGTGGCTTGGATGGCATACAGCTGGTTTGTTAGACAGACTGTATACTGTATGATTTTTCAAACTCCACCCGTTCAGCTACATTGGAGAAGCCTGTCGTCTTGGCAAAGAGTACAATAACTGGTTTTCTTGTTGTGGTGATGTAAGACCCTGGAAAAGGACCCGAGCTTCTACAGGTGACCGTATAACTGGACGGCTGGAGGGACAATACCCTGACACAAACATCACACAGTGACATAGTGGAAAATGGAAATGCTGCTAGTGACAGGAAGTGTTTATGACAAACTCTTGATAAGTATGATAAGAACATAACACATGTTTGCTTGCTTTCTTGCTCAAAAATGATAATCGAGCCTTTCCTCATTCAAATGTGCCAACTTGACTCGAGCATCAACGGTCACACACAAAGAGGAGCACTTTCTAACAAGGGCAGTGACTGTCATGACGCATGTACTGTATGTGGGGAGATGAAGAGAGAACATACTGTACATGAAGCTGTGCCTGGTATGACATAGGCATGAGCCGAGTAGATTGGACCCGTGAATGGACAATCAGCCTGTGTTAAGCCTCTCGATGGGCGTCTACACATCTACACAGGCTCGAACATAGTGTACATATGCAAAGTCAAACAAACCAAGGCGATTACCCACAACATCTCTTGTATATGTGGCATGACTACATGTCTAGATACAAAACTGTTTCACAGAGGAGAGAGCAGAGCTTTGCTGTTCCATGCAGAGGAATTTCAGGGTAGCCTGAAGGCATGCGGGTTCTTTTCAAAAGGGGGTTAGGGTTAGGGTTAGGGTCAATCTTCTAGCCTTTCATCTTTCTCCTATACAATACTGCATCTAATTTTAGTGAGCTGTAAATTCCCAGACCTAATTTCAACCACATAGATTATAATCTGTGCTTGCATGTTATGGAATGCACCTAAGTGACTGACATTTTTAGAAACCTTTCGCTTGCAAATTTTGCCAGCATGAAGTAGATGTTCCCTCTTTTTTAGATCAGTTTGATCTTGTAGGAAAAAGAAGCTCTTTTTAGCATGTTAAAGTATATTAACTCACAAATTAGACTACTGAGGAATGGCAGCAAACAGGTTAGGTTGCAATTCTTGCCTCAGGCTGAAAAATGAACTGCTAAGCACTCCCAGGTGGCTTCAACACAGGGCTGCTATAAGAGTTCGAGTCAAGTCAATTTTATTTGCATAGCCCAATACAAATCACAAATGTGCCTCTGGGGGCTTTCTAGCAAGAAGTTCTTCTAATCTAGGTTGATCCAAATGCTCAATTAGCTTTATGGAATGAAGCAGCGAACAAAGCATCAGCACACAAGTCAACTCTCTCTCTCTCTCAGGTCTCTTTTCATCAATAAATCATGTAATGCAGTTTACAGTTTTTGTCAACACACTGTCAGTGGATCTCAGGCAAAAAATAACAACCATGTTTCATCATTTATGAGAAAAATGGCTGAACATGAATAATTCTGTCCTGTACTGTGCTGTGCTGTGCTGTGCAGTGCAGCAGAGTAGAGTGAGAAAGCACACGGTGTACCAGAACAGCCGGCAGCAGTCCTGACTGAATGAAAGTAACTTAGGACAACTACTGTGTCTATCCTGAGAAAATGTATAGATCACAGGCTGAACATACACACAGATCATTTACAATTTGAAACATTTAAACTATGTGAGTGATCACTACTTACCCACTGTTTCTCCATTGCTCTCCTCTGGCTTGGTGCCTGGTCTTTTCTCTTGATCAACAGTCTGTGCACTGGATGAGGAGCACCCCATGTTTGAAAAACCTCAGATGAAGTAGATGAATGAAAAAAAACAACTTGGAACCTCTTTCAAGAGCGAGCGCAAGTTCCACTGCTCTCTGTTAGCAAAAGACAGAGAGTGTCTGGCAGTGAAAACATGGACAGCTAAGCTCTCTTCAGTTTCCTAAGATTAGCTGGGCACCATTATCTCCCCTTGTCTGTCTGTGTGTTCATGCATGGCCTGCTGCCCTCTTGCCCCAGACAACGATCTGTTGTGAGCAGTGCAGGCACTACTGCTGAATGTTCCCTGACTACCCTCCTGCTCACAGTCACACTATTCATACAGGAGGAGGAGGCAAACATGTGTGCATGAAGTGAGTGTCCTCCCCCTTCACAGGAGTGTCCCCTCTGGAAGAGATCCACCACCTTGTGGTAATGTTTAGGTTAGCACATGTACCCAGTTCTTAATAGAGTGGTATGTTTTGTAGTGTTTTTGAGGATAAGGTATTTGGATATGACTAAACAGCTTTCATAAACTTCTGTCTGTTGTGATAGATAATATAGGGGACTTTCAGACTGCTTAAATGTCCCTACGACAATCATAAAAAACAAAAAAAATAAAAATGTGATATATAAAATGTGATATATAAAATGTTTATTTGTCAATCCACTGTACAACGATACATTACTTATATTTTGATTACATAACAAAGAATATTTTAAGCAAAAATACATTGTTGTATACAAAAGTGTATAAATAGCTTCAGTAGAAAGCATTGCATTTGCATATATTTCAGTGTAGCTCGTCGAGCAGGAATAAAGGGATCCTGTGAAATGCCATGCTGCAGTTTAGAGGGAGGGAAGTCTCAGCCTTTCATTTGAGCACAAGTTGATTCTCAAGTGTCTCCAGCTTCTTTGACATGGCTTCAAGTGGGCTTGTTAAAGAAAGTAGCAGATTCAGATGAACAAACAACCTATGGAGTTCTGTAAACCAGGAGAACCATTGATATTTAAAAAACATAAAGAGGACAGTTACTCCAAAAGAAACAGATTAAAATTCATCAGGAACACAAATGATAAATACCAGCTGTGCCAACTGATTGCTGCTCAGTTGCATCAGTTAGATTGACGATATCAAACGTCCACACTGCTTGTAACATGCAACATAAAACATGATTTTTGGAGCACTGATCAAGGAAGGATCATATCGTTTAATGGGAAATGCTTCTTTAAGTAGTAAAATATTAAATTCTCAAAGAAGCATTTGCCATCTCAGAAGCCTATGACATCAGCCTAATCATCTGGCACAGCTGGTGTTTATTAACTATTGTTTCCTTTACTAAAACTAAAACAATGCCTGAAGTTCTGAAATGTATTAAGCACAGGCCTGTACTGTTTAAGAGATCTTACATTTCAGCAACCACATGTTGGCACTTAATGCACTTGGTGTCAGAATTAAGACTTTCTGAATGTATTCGTAAGGCAAAATACACATAATGTGTTTGACCCCTAATGAATATGTACTGAAAATGTTTTCCTCAAAGTCCAACTGAAATCCCATCTTTGCAGTATGTTGTTTAAATTTATAAATACTTTTGTATAATTAGAATGAATAGGAAAGGCCTTAAAGGGAACATCAGAAATGTTACTTTTTGTCCCAGCATCTAGGAAGGCCCATTGGAGGAATGTTTGAATGACATTTCTCTGTTACACCCTATAGAACAAAGTAAACAAAGCTAATAGCTACAAGTCATGGAAAGACAGATTTCGAAGAGCAATGACAAAATCAGCACTTATGTGAATGTTTGTTTGGTGGCTCGTTCAACAAGGTGCAAGACCAGACGTGCATTCATGTTTGTGAGTTAGATAAGAAATAAAGAAGCTAATGTTGGTTATTGTTCAGAGTTCAGAGTCTTTGGCTCTGGTGTTGTGTAACAGGATGCTATCAGGCTCAGTGTGACCATCTGCTCTATATGATTAAATGCCACATTATCGCTTTATTCAAAGGTTTGATTTGCTGCGTTCGACTAATGACCAGCTACTTAAAAGGAAGATGGAACAGGAGTTATATTTGACCAGGATCTGTCCTTTAATTCCCATATAAAGTTTCATCTGCGTAACATTTCAAAAATTAGACACATCCTGTCTCAAAATGATGCTGAAAAACGAATCCATGCATTTGTTACTTCTAGGCTGGATTATTGCAATTCATCATTATCAGGCTGTCCGAATAAATCTCTAAAGACTCTCCAACTGGTCCAGAATGCAGCTGCACACGTTCTGACAAAAACTATGAAGAGAGATCACATTACTCCTATTTTAGCTTCACTGCATTGGCTTCCCGTAAAATCAAGAATAGAATTTAAAAACCTTCTCCTTACTTTTAAAGCTCTTAATGGTCAGGCTCCATCATATCTTAAAGAGCTTATAGTACCTTATGTACCTACCAGAACACTGCGCTCCCAGAACGCAGGCCTACTTGTGGTACCTAATATCTCTAAAAGTAGAATGGGAGGCAGAGCCTTCAGTTATCAGGCTCCTCTCCTGTGGAACCATCTCCCAGATTCGGTCCGGAGGGCAGACACCCTCTCTACTTTTAAGAGTAGGCTTAAAACTTTCCTTTTTGATAAAGCTTATAGTTAACCAGCTCCTAGTTTATGCTGCTATAGGCTTAGACTGCCGGGGGATTCCTACCTCCATGATGCACTGAGCTCCTCTCTCCTCCTCTCTCTCTCTATCCATCCATCTATATCCATTAACATTCATGTACTATTAATGCATTCAATAACCTAAACTTCTTCCCCGGAGTAGACGTCCGGATGACAGATTCCAATCCACTTTGAGCCTGGTTCTGCCTGAGGTTTCTTCCTGTTAAAAGGGAGTTTTTTCTTGCCATTGTCGCTAAGTGCTTGCTCATGTGGGAATGTTGGGTCTCTTCAAAATTAAAACCTGAAGAGTTCGGTTTAGACCTGCTCTATGTATAAAGTGCCTTGAGATAACTTTGTTGTGATTTGGCGCTATACAAATAAAGATTGATTGATTGATTGATTGAACAGTAGCTCATTAAAATAATGTATAACTAGGGGGCGCCATCATCAAAGAACTGAAAATATGAATTTCTCCCTCTTAGTTTCTGATTTTTTTTTTTAAAGGAGAACAGGACAAGTGATTCACAGAGCTGATGCTGTAGTAGACAAAAAAGGCAATTTAATTTCAGATGGACTTTGAGTCAATATGAGCATATTACTGGTCTGACTAATCCATTATAACCACACACTGATTTAATTTCCATTTATTTATGGCCTTGTGGCCTCAATATCCTTGGTTTAGTTCTGGCAGCAGACTTTTGTTGAATGCAGTACCCCAAACCCATCTTTCTCTCCTCATTTCCTGTTATCTCTCTACTGTCCATGTCTAATAAAGACATACACTGCCTAAAACAATTTTTAAAGCACTTCAAAGTGCCCCGCTGACACATGAAATCATTTTTGTCCTCATCGTCACCTCAAAGCACAGCATAGTCTGCCCTGAATCCTTAAAAGCAAATAACCAGAGTGAAAACTAAAATCACAGGAAGAATGTCAGCATTATATTTTCCTATTAATTTTAAACAGTTATGCAGATATTCTGTCACTGGAGATGATTACCTGAAAAACATGAATGTTAATATATCTTTGAGACTGACAGCCATTCAGAAAAGGATATTATTCTGTAGCAGGTTCTTCAGTTTCTGGCTGACCTGGGTCTGAAACATTATCACGTTCTCACACTGGCACATGTTTTCATCAGATAGTTTATCTGTAAGGAAAGAATAAATGTGATGAGAAAATCTTTCTGTCCTTGAGTCCGTTTTCTCTCTCTCTCACAGCCTTTTTCTCACCCTATCTGTTCTAATCTCTCCCTGCAGGTTTCCCTTCCTGTCTCTGCCTGTAGAGAATGTAGTAAATGTGGATGAGATACAGTCAGAAATACCATGACAACAGACAAGAAACAACTGATCAGTTAGGTGATATGGACTATTGCACAGTGCTGCTGTTCTTATCCAATCAGTGACCATTATGGCAGCAGTAGGTGGCAGCGATGCACCATTTAATTCAAGAAACTGGTCTGTGGAAAACTGAACGTAAGCTGTTAATCTGAAATTCTTTTATAGTTTAACTAAGAGCACCTTCCCACCATTTTGGAGACCCTGTGTTAGGTACCTTTACATATCCTGGATTTGAGCTTCTGTGTAATTTCTCCCATTTTCTCAAAATCCTCAGCGTAATAAAGGTGCTTCTCATCAGGCTCTGATGCTATTTCTCTCAGCTCCTGTTCAATGGCTTTGCCAACACCCAAAGCATAAATGGTGACTCCTGAAAGTAGAAGAAAACAGGAAAATGAAGGAAAATTGCAAGGAGAAATAAAATATTTTGATTAGATACTCCAGTGCATCTGGGTGATGAGATAAAAAGTTTACCAGAGTTTTTAGCTCTATTAGCCCATTCAGAAACATCATCCTGAGATCTCCCATCAGTGAAAACGATGCTGACACGTGGGATGTTCGGCCTGCCGCCTTCTTTGGCTGAAAAGCTGAGCTCACACATGTGGCGTAAGGCTGAACCGGTCATTGATCCTCTCCCCATGTACTGCATCCGGGCCACAGCTCGCTTGATGTCCTGCGCCGCGGTGTACTGGCCTAGGGTGAACTCTATGCGGACCTTGGTGGAGTATTGAAGAAGGCCAACATGTGTGCCCGTCCTGGAGATGTCCAGCGAGTCCACAATACTGTTCACAAACTGCTTGACTAGCTCAAAGTTGGCAGAGCCCAAACTCTTAGAGCCATCGATGACAAAGACTAGATCCATGACTGTCTCACCACACTCCGATTCTGTCAGAAACAAGAGCATCAAATACATGTTTTACAACAAATACAGTCCTTTTTATTGTGACTACTTTGTTGAAAGAGACATTTTAAAGAATACTTTTGCAGCTCTTTCCATCCTCCGCCAGCAGGAATCCTTCATAACATCTGCAGATGTAGGAGTCAGTGATGCTGACACACTGGTGTTCACAACCATGGTCCACCGTCTGGCACAGATCCAGACCTATGAGTTTAACAAGGATGAATATGCCGTTGACAGCTTATTTATATGACACATTGTGGAGGTGCTGAGTGATGATTAAAATGACAATATTTGGCCACTGAAAACATCCAGTGAAGGTTATTTTACGAAGAAAGGGCTACAAAACACGTAACACATGCATAACTATCTGAGGACATGGTAAACATGAATGGAATATTCTCCTTAATCCAGGGGGAGGGGGAAACTAGAATTTTAGCAAGCGCTGGGATTAAAACTGACCTCACATGGGGTCCAAAATCATCCAAAATGATGTAACATGTAAATACCAGGATAGAGGACAGACACAGCCATGGCAACATTTGCAGATGAGATTTCTTTTTTTAAATTTTGTTGATTAAGCCTCTCACGAATATCAACTCTGTCTTCTGCTATGCTGCTATTTTTTACCCATTATGTCAAATAAGGACATTCTATTCTGTAGTAGCTCATTGAATCACTGACTTTGAATATCCACATCACATTTGGTTGTTTACAAAATATTCATGACAACGACTCAGCTCGGACTCACTCTGACATGTTTTGCCATCAGGTCGGAGGGTGTAGCCTTTTCTGCATTTACACACGCATGAATTTTCTGTGCTCGTGAACTCCTGCTCACAGCCGTGTTGCCCGTCTGCACAATGGTCAATCTCTGCAGGGAACGATTGGTTTAAGAACAGACAGGATTAAGGAGTTATTACTGGGAAAAATCAAATAAGTGCTGCAGTGATTTAACGTATCACGCCCTCATCTTACATGCATCAGAGTCAAACAGATGAATAAGACTCTTGCATGTCTTCCAATCAGATCTGAGCACATAGTCTTTTCTGCATTTACACACACAGACACACATACACACACACACAGGCCATCTGTGTTCCTAACCTCCAGTTTACAGCATTAAGTATCAAGGGCACCATAGTCCAGCTCTGCAATGAATAATTTTTAGTAGAGAAAGACGCATCTGTTTTCTGAAACAGGCTATAAAGGACTTAACAAACAATAAACCAAGTATCTACAAATTACAGTATTATTTTTTATCATACTGAGATGCATTAGTCTTTTAAGCCTGTTTTTCAAAGCCAGATACAGGATGTTAAAAGCTAATGGCCACTTATTTCCCCCAATGGATCAGTAATGTTTTTGGTGACCCCCTGACATCTCTTATACTGTCACTATGAGGCCAAAATGTATGTAATAATTATATATTAGAAATATCTAAATCACATGGACAAGTTGTGTGAAATTGTACAAAATTACTGAGCTCATTTATAATCCACAAACGATGGATGTAATCCCAGACATCTAAATAATGCTGAGGATTAGATCTGAACATGATCAGCTGTTACATTGTATTGTGTGAAGGCTCTGTAAGAACATCATGAATTAAGTTCTGCCCTTTCAAGATTAAAGATAGAGGGATCAACTAATTATCAAATTCCTTCTAATGATTATGTTGCACAATGTCAACCCCAGAGACAGATTATCCACACAGTCCTGTAGTTCTAATGCAAAACAGGTCAAAACAGGACATCAATAAAAGATATGAATGCATGTAATGTTACACATGATGTAAATTAAGTAAGACCTCACTGTGAATGAAGTGTCTCATTCTAAAATTTTGAAAACAACCCTTCCTAGTTGAAATAAGGGTAATAAGAGGAAAAAGCATTGGATACTTACTCTTGCATGTTTTCCCATCAGGTCTGAGTGTGTAGCCTGTTCTGCATTTACACACACAGGAGTCCTCTGTGCTCATAAACTCCTGTTCACACCCGTGAGTGCCGTCAGCACAGCGATCAATCTCTGCAGGGAATCATCAGTTCATCAGGACAGGCAAGACTAACAGGAATTACTTATAAAACCTATTCTGACTCATGAAAAACATTTACACTTTTTACATGTTTTCTCATCAGATGTTAGTGTGTAGTTTTGTGCATCTAAACACACAAGTCATCTGAGTTTATAGCCTCCTGTTTACATCCAAAGGTATCGAGGGCATAGAAGTGAACCTCTGCAATCAATCATTTTTGGCAGAGAAAGATGGTGATGTTGAACACAGAAAGTTGCATCTGCTTTTTGTGACACAGGACAACTAACACTACTTAAGTACACAACAAATATCCTCCTCACTAATGAAGCATCTTTAGACAACATTAAGATGTTTTCATCATTTAAGTCATATTTTGCAATCTGTTAGTCTACATCCACCAAAACATTTGTTCCAAAGCTAAATCAATCAATGCAAAATTAGATGTATATATGTCTTTACTTCATTGTTCCAGTGTATCAGTGACCAGAAAATGAGAATATCTAACCCCATACAGCTAAATAATGTTGAAGGATAGATGTGAACAGAATTAAGTGTCAGATGTCATAGTGTGCAGCTGCTGTAGGGATGCAAAACTACAAATAAAATCTTCCTTTCTTTGTTGAATAATAGTAATAGGAGCGAAGAAGCATTGGATACTTACTCTTGCATGTTTTCCCATCAGGTCTGAGTGTGTAGCCTGTTCTGCATTTACACACACAGGAGTCCTCTGTGTTCATAAACTCCTGTTCACACCCGTGGGTGCCGTTAGCACAGTGATCAATCTCTGGGCAAGAAACAGAAAAGAGTAGAAAGATTGTTTCTTTGTTTATGCTTTACTATGTATGTAGTGCATTTCATACTTGACCTTTTTCACATTCAGCTCAAGTTGTAACTGCATATAAATGTGCATGTGTCAAACTACACTACACCTGGCTGTAAAATGACTGTTTCCAACCATCTCACTTCATTATCAAAATAACTTACTGCTGCAGGTCTTGCCATTCATATTGAGGACGTAGCCCTTCTTACATCTGCAGATGTAGGACCCTGGAATGGTGACGCAGTCATGCTCACAGCCGTGGTTCCCCAGGTCACAGAAGTCTATTTCTGTGGGGGGATTCATTGTTTATTAAAGCGATGCTTCTACAACTAGTACTGCTGCTGTTTATAGCACTGCGTCACTGCTGCTATAAATAAATGTCCATATACTGTTGTAAAACTACTTCCAGTAAAACAAGTGTTGTTTCTTCTACATGCATAAAGCCTTTCAGACCAACACACACATAGACAGAACACAAACATTCGAAGAAAAGTGAAGAAAAGAATCTGTCATGCACAAAACTCCAAAAGTACACTCTCAAAAAGACCTAGCTGTGAAGGCACTTTCTTGTTTTGGATTTCAGAGATAATTTGACACCCTGGATACACCCCTGCATCATAGTAGCTGCTCTGATGATTGCAAAAGCAAACTTCCTTCAGGAAATCTCCCCCACTTCCCTTTCTGTTAACATTCATCCAGAGAGGCAAAAGGGACGTTTTCCATCAGTGGGTGGAGAGACATCACTGGCAGGAAGAACGCTGGCTCTGATTTTGGATCAACCCATCCAAACTGGACATGTTGAACAAGTCTACTCCAGTACATCAAGTTTTATTCGCCAAAATGTGTTGGCTAAATTGCTGATATGGGCAGCATCCATTTTCAATACTATGTAAACATGGGATGTTGTATTTAGATTAGATTATAGATTATGGTTATGTTGTTTTGTGTACTTGTGTATTTATGGTGGTTTAAGACTGATTAATGGGCTTTATGTAAGGAAAGCTGAATCAACTGATGTCTGTTGTAAAGTGTTGTAAAAAAGTTTTTTTTAAACAGGAAGTAAAAGAAAAGGAAGTGGAAGAAGAGGAATAAAAACACAGAGAGATATGAAGAGCAGAGTGCCTGGGAAAGTAAGATAATAAAGGTATTATTACTGTTGCATGTCTTCCCGTTTATGTTGAGTTGATACCCTGGACGACAGCGGCACTCGTAACCATCAGACAGGTTGGCACAGATGTGTTCACAGCCATGATCCACTTCTGCACAAATATCCTTAGCTGCAGGGCAGCAACATGGAGAAACATCCAACTGTCATCTACCATGGAGTTTGTACCAAAAAAACTGATTTTACCCACCTCGGGGCAGCTAAAACAAGTTGTAAACAACAACACTGACATATTACCTCAAGTTGATATGGTGAACTAGGCCTATATAGTGTATGGTGGGGTTTAGAGCTTTTTCACTGAAAGGATATGCCTGCTGCAGTCCAAAACAAAGCTAATAAATTGCCAAAAACAGAAAAAGCTGTAGCTGGAAAACCAATACAAAGAGTTAAAGGACACTGAAATGCTCTGTAAAGCTGACTTGGTTGAATAAGGTAGTCATGTGATCCATTTTTACTGTAAAAATATTTGTTAGCCACCATAGCCACTTTAAAGTACTAACAGATGACCTGCAATTTCTCATCTGCTGTATAGGAATTTTAATGAGCTCCCCTTTTGTCTTGTTTTCCAAGGGGACTGGTTGCAGAAAAAGAAACGTCACCTTTTCCTGTGTGAGTATATTTTCAAAAAGAACACATCAGATCAGAGAAGGGAGATCTTTCACCTTTACATGTCTTTCCATCAGGGTTGAGGGTGAAACCTTCCATGCACTTGCACCTGTAAGAGGCAGGGCTGCTCACACAGATATGCTGGCATTGATGGTCCACCACATCACACATCTCTGAACCTAATGCATATGCATGTACACACACAGAAATACAAACACTCAGACAAAAAGGTGCAAACAAACATGCTTAAATGAGAAGGGACGCAGGCATAAAAACAGATCTAGAGTGGATTCATCACCTCCGCACAGTTTGGACTGGAACACTGAGATTAGGCTCTCTATCTGGCTGAAGTTGGCCACCAGGTGCACATGCTCAGAGTGTGGCTCACTCCCTATGGCCTTCAGGGTGTTCATATCCACCCTGCCCACTCCAATAGCAAAGATCTGGATGCCGGCCTTCCTCGCCTCAGCTGCAATCTCCTCCACAGTGTCCTGAGGCCTCCCATCAGTCACAATCATACAGATCCGTGGGATCTGGAGGTGAGCTGGTCGTGCTCCCTCTGTCTCGCTGAAAGCCGTCTCCATGGTGTACTGGATGGCTAGACCGGTCATGGTTCCTGAGGCGAGGTGCTCCATCTTCTTCACAGCCTGCTCCACTTCAACCCTTGTGTTGAAGGTGTTGAGAGAGAATTCGTTCTGGACCACGCTGCCATACTGGAGCAGACCGACACGTGTGGAATCAGGGCTGACCTCAAGGAACTGAAGCAGGTTGACGATGAATGTCTTGACCTTCTCGTAGTCGTTGGGGCGGATGCTTCGGGAACTGTCGATTACAAAGACAAAATCCAGCGGGATGCCTTTGCAAGGGTTGTCTGTGGTCAAAGACATGGACGGTAGTTTGAGATCTGGGAACCAAGTTTGGACCAAAATCTAAAGAAAGCTGTTTTTTATATCTTAGATGAAATTTGACAAATATGTAGCTGGTAAAACAGACATAAATACACATTAATCTCAGGAACTTATCGCTTACCCACTGCTTTGGTTTGGACAGTAGTCTCATTTCTCCCTTTGGCTGTGAGGGGTCTGGGGCGCCTTTTCTCCAGCCGAACTGCATTACAGCATAACAGGCAGAAGAGGCCGAGGGCCAGGGACCTCATACTGATGAGAAGTGACAACTGCAGTGTTTATAGAGAGAGAAAGGCACTATTTTGATGGTAGAATTTCTTTCTAAATATATTTTTTAATCTGGCTCCAGATCAAATCACAATACACACCGTGTCTAGTGGTGCCCATGACTTTTGGAAAATAACATAACCCAGTCTGGGAATATTAGGGCTTTGCCTTGTGCAAAATTTCACATCATGAGTCAAATTTATAACCACTGATTTGTGGAACTAAGTTGTATTATGTAGCTGGATCATAACCTAAAAGTTAAAAGCCGTAAAAGTCAGCACGATTGCTCAGAGTAGGTGTGCACCTGTCACAAATACACTTAACTTAAATTTAAGGCAATTTATGTCAAACGGGCTGCACCCAGAACAATTTGGTTACCAGCTATTATAGAATAGTATGATGATTCATTTTGATGAAATTTGTTGGAGGAATGTAGAAAAGAACTATTAAGATTCAAACTGGCAGACAATCTGTAAAAGTGGAAACAAGAATCCATTTTGAATATATTTCTTTCCTTGAACTTTCAACTTCATGTAATGTGCTTTATAAATGGCCACATGATGGCGTTATTCACACCAAAAAAACAAAACAAAAGTTCCTCTTGTGTCCATGCCTTAACTTTCCATCAAATTTTACAGACAATCTTTTTGGCCAAAAGTGAATCTGAAAGCAATAACTTGCAGACACATAACCTATAATACTATCCCAGGTTTGTTTGTATGTTTTATTATATTTGGTTACAATTCACATTCCAGCTAACTTTTTCATCAAAGTAAAACACAGACTTTTGAAATTTAGAAATGTAGTTGTTTATCGGTTTAGTTCAGAGTTTCATAAGTGAAGCATTTTCTTTTATGCTACTTACCATACCTACCATCTGCTTGACAGACAAAGGGAAAAAGCAACCATTTACTACCTGTGTTTTTACACTGATGACATAATCAGTGAAGTCAGTGGGTTGGACTATGTATAGGAGGCAGGTGTGTGTGTGTGTGTAAATGTTTCATTTGGAAATACGGCTTGGTTTAGTACTCACATGATTTATACTTGTTTTGGCTTATGAGGTTTATGCTGTGAGTAATGTGTGGTAAACATGGTTGACTGATACAAGTAGCATTGTTAAATGCCAGTTGGTATAATGTAAGGACACCCCTGCAATACATATGGTTCTGCCTAATAGATTGAAGGGCCTATTTAAGGGGAGAGATGTAGATTAAGGAGGGCAGAAATTAGAGGATGATGATTGGAGACACCTTTTTTGTTGTTTCACTGGACTGAATAAAACAGTTTTTTACTCATTGAACAAGAGTCTGAGTCTGCATCCTATACCACCTTCATAGCTACTCTGGTTAGGCTACATCACACAGACAAATAAAAAAAAACAATTTAAAAAAAGAAAACAACCTCCTTGATGTAGGAAACACATATACAGTAGTGACACTCTATCAGTGAGGTGATACATATGTAGTTAAGTTAATGATGAGCATGGATATAAATAGGGAGAACTTTCACCTCCTGCATATTTGTCCTGCCCAGCTTCAGATTTCACATTTTACTGTGTTAGGTGTAATACACACAAGTACTTGCAGAGCCACAGGAAGCAGCTAAGTCCAAATGCTATATTATCTTTGTAAATTGAACATATTTACTTATTGATTTACAGCAGCTTTTATGGTGTTTCTGAACAGGTGTGGGCTACACAGGAAGGTCGGGTTTTCCCATTTGCCCTCACATGAAGTGAACCAAACTACATAAGAATGGGCTTTTGGGTGCTTTGCAGCATAGGTGGTTTAAAGTGCTTTATGGGAGTCTGAAAAGTACCACAGACTGTTTCCCTATCCAGTCCTCAGGAGAGTCATTCACTACCTGTCATATGCCGACTGCGGGCTCCACTGATGTCTGAAACCAGTCTGTGATCAGTATAGAGAATGACATGACAGAGTTCTAGCATATAAATTCAGTCATTTCAGGATTTCTAAATGGAGATTCTAACAGGGTTAAGGGTGAGCTGTTCACAGCTCCAGCAGATGAGCAGTCCCATACAGACATGTATATGGTAGCCGCTGACCTGAGACCTGCAGGGGTCAGATATTCATGTAGCATCCCACACAGAGCTGTCGACCTCTGACCCCACATCTGTTTGATGTCTCTTTGCCACAATTCTGACGGTGGTCTCACTGAAAACTATCAATCTGTGTGAAAAAAAGGTAGTACTTTTACCGTAACCTTAAACTTGGCAATTCCAACAACTCAACATGCATCAACAAATGATTTACTTAATATATACACCATTTTCCAAATACATTTTCCAAATCACTGAGCCTATGATAAGGAGTGATGGTGATAAACAACTGCTAGATCTGTGGCAAAACTAAAAGAAAAAGCGTCCTTTTACACTTAAAAAAAAGTAAAATTGAGTTATGAATTTCCTAAATTGTCATATGTGTGGTTGAGATGGTTGGATTCCATCACAGAGCAACACCACTCATATTTCCTCATGAAATATAGCCAAGGATGCGTTTTTACTACGAAACACTAAAAACTGCATGTACCAGTGTTTAACAGGAACTGATTTGATTTGCACATTTCAGACCTTGATGGCTTTTCATGATGCAGCCAGAAGGAAATGTTGCCTAACCTTAAGTAAATACAGAACAGGTGGCGCCTGGAGAATCCTTGTTTTTACATATTTGTATTCTTTTATAAAAGCTGATGAATAATTATCACTTATCTCAACAAAAATATTACAGTTATGGTAAATATAGTTATATGTAGGTAAAGCGTAAAAATCTCCAGATGTTGTCAACTCAATAAATTAAAAACTACTTACCTTGTTATCAAGAACAATGATTTCTCAACTCGTCTGACTCCACTGCTCAAAGAACCCCAACACAGATTCAGGAAAAGAGCTCCAGATTGCAAACATGCAGGTATCCCAGCCGTCTGTCTTCTGCTCAGGCACTTGCATTGCTCTGCCCCTCACTCCATCCAGCTTCTGTTTACTCCCCCTGTTTTGCCTCTGACTCCAACTACGGAGACGCCTCTTGTTTAACTTTAACTTGTCTGGTAAAACTGTATGTTTCTCTCAGATGTTTTTTCTCACGTTCATTCCTGATAGCTGAGACTGAACCCCTCAATATATCGTAAAATCTTCTTTAATTTAAGATTAAGGTAGAATACGCATGAAATAAGTGACTGTAAGGGGTAAATTAGAATTTGAGTTAAGTCAAGCAATATATCATGTTTGTACTCATCAATCTGTTCATACATTGATTGTTAATTCAATTTTAGCATTCATTTATACAACTTAATCCCTAATTTTATAAAATAAAATGAAGCCCAGCTAAACCTGACTTTCCTGGTTTGTATTTACTTTGACACATTTTATGGACAAAAAGGTGGAGACAATTATTTCCATTTCTACCTAATCTTAAATATACTAGTTCAGAGTGCACACATTGTGTCCGCCCATTCCTACAGTATAACCTGAATAATTAAAAACCATATGAGAATACGTTGTTATAAAGCTGGGATCTCACAGGGATAACATATTTGAAGCCAAAGTGAAAATACTGTTATTTCACATTGACAGTCCAACTAAACGCTGCTGTAAAATATGCATGTGGTGTAATTATATGAGTGATGCTTTGATAAACTCTCCACATCCCCACTTGTGCAGCAGTTTATAGAAAGACCTGGTAAGTGCTGTCATCATTATTCCAACCACTCAAGGGGTACCTGACCACCACATAATAAACACTTTTAAACACAGCAGTCACCTCTTACAAATATTTTCCAGGGGCACATCTGTCATTTCAGTTGAGGATATGTAGTCACTGTCAGCAGCAGAAACAATCAGGAACATTTTCCTGCTAAATTATTTGAAATAATGCCCATATTAATAAGTACGTGTACAGTAATGTACTTGAAGTTTTCTTCAACTTGGTCCTTGTTATAAAAATGGGAAACCCTGGAGTTCATGGTGAAGCCTGTACTTCATATGCAAAACAAAACGCAAGCATCAGTCGGTGAAATTCAGTTTTAATAGACAAATAAATGTCACGTCTTTATTACAGCAGCAGTCTTCAGCTTTGACTTCTGTGTCCTCGCAAGGACAATTTATGTCCAGGAAGCAGCTTGCCAATAACTGCATCTGGTGGAACAGACTCGTGTGTTTACACAGACCAGAAGCTCTCATCGGCTTAATTGAAAAAACACCCGGGGTCCATATTTATTGAGCTCCCGAACATATAGAGGCCCGATCTAGTCATTACACCCATTTCCCATAAGTAACTCATTCATAATGACTTCAAAGAGAAAACTGATTCCAGATCAGTCTGTGCTGTCAAAGTTAATAAATAGCAACCCGAGACATTTCTCATCAATCAGTAGAAACACACAATTACGTTACATTTAAAAGTTATAAACCGGCACAACTCAACACACAAAACAGTTCTGTCTTTAGATGAATATAACAATAAAAGAAGGTGATATGTTCGATATACACTAGGTTGCTCTTTGATCATGTCAGAATACAGGCAGATGCATTTCTTTGGGAAACTTCCAGTCAAGATGACACTTCACATATTATGAAGTGCACCCCATCAGAGAGAAAGTTATGAATGAAGGCAATCCAACCGTGATCACGAGCAGAGACAAACAGGTAACACTTGACAACTAGTCGCCCTTAACTGTGTTCTGGGGTGGGGGTGGGGGGGCAGTAAGATCGTCAGTTTTGAATTTGTGCATATAAGTTCATATCCATCAAAGGTCGGATTCACAAAATACTATTACAGGTACACACGGAGCGTAAAGGGAGTTCATAAAAATATATATAATATATATCATCTATCAAACTTTTCTAGTGCTTTCATATGTCATTTCACCCAGATCCAAATGCATAAAAATGCACCTCATTTCTGGAATTATACTAACAGAGACAGGATGGTTACATGGAAGAGTTACAGCAAGTATATGAGCTCATCAATAAATAAGGGGTGAGAGGTCACGGTGGCGGTGGTAGTGGTGTGTGAAATGGTTTTGTACGTGTCAGTGCATGCATGATGTACAGTATACTGTATGTGTGTAGCAACAATATATCCATGAATATACTGTCCAATGGAGAGGCAGTGTGGTGCATACATTTTGCTGGGGTTTCAATATCAGCAGGGTCCAGTCAGCAGGATCCTGGGAATGTCTTCATGCTGTGGCAGTGGAGTAGGGTGGAGGAGGCTGCTTAGGTGGGAGGGTGACACTGTCGTCATACGGGGGTAGAAGAACCTGGGGGATATGGAAGGAAATTGAGAAAAATACCCTTTGATATGAGCACTTATGAGCCTAATATTGGGCTTTAGTTGTAGCAGTGTCCAGGCATGTTATTGTTAAAGTTGCGTAATATTACAGCAGGTTTGGTGTGATTTCAAACAGAAGAAATAAACCCTATCAAAACTGAGCTTTGGATTGCATAATATATTCATTAGCCCAGAGAGAGTAAAAATGGCACAGAAACCATTATCATTTTCCAAAAAAGAAGCTAAACTGCAGGATTTAAACTAAACGTGATTGCGTAACGTGTAATAAAACTATTTAGGTCAAAGCAAATTTATTTGTATGGCACATTTAATACAGTGAGAGACAAAGCTGGTTGACACGAAGAACTTGGAGACTATAATAACAGAATAAATCAGATTAAATGAATCAAATGGCAAATAATATTTCGTGTAGATTTAACAAATCTAATATTCAACAAGCACGCTAACAGCTTTGTGAGGCTGTGCTCAGCTAAATGCTTATATCATCATTCTAACATGTTCTCTGTGACAATGCCGACATGCTCATATATCGATATTATATGATATCATGATTTGAGACTAGATATCATCTTTTTTGGATATTGGACTTTTAGTTAGACAAAACAAGCAAGTTAAATATGTCAAAAATAATAGGAAGATGAATCCATAATGACAATAATCGTTAATTGTTTCAAAAGTTTAGTTAGTCAGTACTGAAGTAGATGATCAGAGATGTATTTTGGTCCTGGACCTCTTGGTGACTATCTATAAGTCTCAAAGCTGTTAAAAGTCTGTTTAAAAACAAAAAGGAAAAGTACATGGAGCACGTCCTGAATATAATGTAGGTGGTGAATAAGATGTAGGACACAAAAAACTATGCCGTAAACAGATTGTCTAACTAGAAGGATCATTCGCTGTTTCCTCTTCCATTATTCATCCTTGACACCAAACATAACAGTAAGTGGTGAGTGCTGCTACATTAAGCTGATGGCTGTATGTGCATCACAGATAAGCCACTGTTTCTGTCAGACAGATGTCCCTGCTCAGTGCTGAGTGTCCTGTTAGTTGACATAATGATAATCTGACTAAATATCAAGGATTTCTGTTGTTTTCCTGTTGATTTGAGTTTCTGTGGAAAATATTTCAAACCAGTCAAAACATCTTAGGTGTGACTCAACACCTACTTTGGGTTTGCTGTTGACACAAGGCAAACAGGCTTGTCACCCCACATCTAACAATGAGTCATTGAAGGTTTCAGTCGATACAGACCGGCTCAGTCTTTCCTTTGAGAAGGTAAACCACTCTCATCTATTAAGGAGTCCTTGGTCATTAAATAATCAATAACCTTTAAACGTCTTTATCGGTGTCTGGTTCCTCCTACACAAATCAATGTCCCCTTGAACTGTGGTGGCCTGTATTGACAGATATAAGAGGCTATGTGATGAGGGGCTGCACACCTAAAACAAATATCTAACAGAGAGGATAAAGTCATTAAAAATATAGTAACTGCTGCATCTCATTGTCATGTACCTTTGTCAGTCCAGAATGGGGCTTTTTATAGTTCAATTCAAGGCAATGGCGGAGTGTCTCACTGGGAATCCTTTGTTTCAATCTCAAGAGCACTGGACTAATTAATGGTTGAGTCATCACCTATATCAACTTCATTCAGAGAGACTATTCTTTTGTTCCATGAAGGACTTTTAAGGGTTACTTATTGCCAAATAAAGCACCTAACTGCGTGGGTGTGAGCAGGATTTCAACTCATATGGAATGCATTAGCGGACCTTTGACCCAACCACAGTATAAGTGATGTGTAGCCGGGCAAGCTGTTAACAAAAGCCACAAACCTGCCTGCGGTCTGTGGGAAGGCCCTATTGAAAATATCTGGCTCTGATTGATAAAGCATACCTGCAGAGGTGAAGCTAACGTCAGGAGAAATAAAGGAGCAGGCTGCTGATTTTTTGGCACTTTTCACTAATGATGTCAGTTTACTTGGAGAGCAGACTCCTGTTTCCCTCTTTACAGCTCAGGTGTTTAACACATCATGAGCCTGTGGATGGCCCGAAACATTGCATAAAACCACACAGTGTATAAAGCTGTTGAGTGTAGTGAATTATTTCCAATTGTGTGGATTGTTACACTCAGAGGAGTCTTTAGCTACAGACCGAGTAGTACAGATTTCTCAAAATTCCTGTGAAACGTGACGTACTGCAAGATCAAATACAGTCTCAAGAGGAAGCCAGTTCCTTGAGATGTTGAAAACCAAAATGATTCCATTTGAAAACCAAAAATACCCAATATTTTACCAAAATTTCATGTGTCATAACTGCATTTTGTGATAGTCAAAACAAGTGATTAGTGTTTTTACAGCCTGATATTTCATCTCCTTTCTGTCAACGTATAAGTAGTTATAATAAGTGTGTGGGCAGCAGGCGCTGCAGCAGCGGTCTGAGAGCCAGACCTGAGAAACAAGACACCAACAAGAGACCTAGAAACAACCAGACAGAGTTCTCTTACTGTACTACTAATGTGCCTCAGCCAATGTCATAATGGCTTTGCCAGCATGGAGCCTCATCTCTCCTTCCAACTCTGATCATCCATGCATGCTAAGCCTGTGCAATATCTCCTCTGATAGTCCAACTTTTTTTTACTTCCTTCCTCCCCCAACATGATGACTTTACAGTTGCCATGCTGGCTGGAGCAGAGGAAACCTACGCAAACGATAAAAAAACATGACTTGTGGTCTGGAACGAAAGAGGAAATCATTTTTCCACAGCATTTGTTTTGTTTCCTTTGGAAGTAGAAGAAAGCAGAAAGTCAAGATCAGATCTTATTTTATGTTGGCTCTCTAGATGACAATAGAGACATAAAAGATAGTATAATGGACTATGAATATGGTAGCAATATGCATGCACTATTACACACATGCACAATGCTGCTTTTGAAACATAATCTGATGAGTCTTTATTTGATATGGTCAACTTCTACATTTCATTAATATGCACTGACTTGTAAATCATTTGGTTTGGCTTGTTGGACATTATGATATGTTGTGGAAATATTTATCTTATAGTTAACGCTGACTGAAGTATTTGTTCAGCTGTGCACCACACATGAGGAATGTCTGTATTATATACGCTGACATGAAAGCCTTCAGACGGCTGTTGAGCTTACTAGAGTAACAGCTCGTTGAAAATGTTACCAGCATTCACACAGGTGGTCTGACAGGAAATAAAGGTTGGAAGGAATTTTTTGCCTAATGTCAGTGTGATTGTCAATCTATATTTTTTGTCTTATTCTTCTGTGCTTAATTATTAAAAATCACACTGTAGTTTATTTAGAGATGTGACTTACCGTAGTGTCATTGGTGGTAACGTAGAGCAGGATTTCAGAAGTACCCCGGCTGGTTACGTATCTGTAGCAGTTCCACACGCATGCTATCAGATAGGCCTGATGACAAATAGAATGAACAAACACCCAGATTAGAACAAAGATCATTTGCAGTATGATCTATTATCCAGGAAAATCAATAATACTACAGAGGTTGCCAATTTTCAATTTTCACATCATACATCGCTGTTATTTTCAAGCACAGTTGAATGTACCAAGGTGTTCCAAAATATAATTAGGTCATCTTGCCCCCCAGGGAAGCTGTGATGTAACATTTCTGTCATGTATTTTCTGCACAAAGACAGACGCAGATGGCACCATAGTGTCCTAGTGTCCTGCACACCATGTCTCAATGTGTTTAAGAGACCGTCCTGTCCAACACACGCTTACTAACAGAAGTTAAACGTCACATAAAATATAAATAATAATCCAATCCCTCACTTGTTGAATGCAGACTCAGGTTAGATATGAAGGTCATGCATCAACTTTACAGTTCCAAAAACTCTTGCCTTCTGTCTGTTTTCATCCAGGAATAATCTCATCTCTCAGCAGGCAGCTTGCTACTGGAACTCCCTGGCTGATCACACCACCATCTGCTACAGCCATCCACTAGCATTAAATAAACCTTTGATAATAACCCAATTAAGAAGCCCCTTTAAAGGTCTGGCAGCTTAAGTTGTTTTAACAGCCTCCTCCGTGATCTGCAGAGAGCCATTCACTGAGACAGAGATCAATTTACCTTCCAGTCTGGTGTAAATGATACTGACACTGTGATAATGATGCTGATTGTGCTAAATGAATTACCGCATCATTCAGAAATGACACCCAGCTGATAGAAATATACACTCTGAGGAGGTTTCAAGTCTGAAAATGTTGTCTATATCACTGTATAATGAACTGCTAAAAGCAGTGTAAATGTGTGTCTTAAAATCTCAGACTTACATTGGAAATTATTAAATATTTTGGTTGTTGGAAGTGTTGCATTATAACCATCTAGAGAAATTTCAATTAAAGCCAAAAATGTAAACTCATGGTTCTGGAATCACCAGAGTCAGTATGCTTCATCCTCTGGAACCATAAACATCTGTATGAAATGTTGTGACAGTGGATAATTGTTGAGATATTTCAGTGTGCACCAAAGTGGTGGTCTGACTGAGATATTGCCATCATTAGAGCCACACCACTTGCTTGACTAAAGAGTTAAATGATTGAATGCATAATTCATGACTGTGATATTAAATTGTTCCAGTAGTGTTGGGAGGGCCTACATCATCAAACACAGAGGACACTTTGACATGTCACAGTTGTATTGTACTGGTAATGCTGGCTCAGTGTCACGCTGTCATGGCTTAATGGGAAACTTAAATAGAGCAGAGCCATATTTAATGATATTAGTAACACCTGTGCCTTTCCTACTGTGACAACTTAAAATGACTGCTGTGAAAAAGGCCTATTGGAACTATAATCCATTGTGTTTTCACATCTTGGGTTCTATGTTCCTCAAGATCAGCCAAAGAAAAATTCATTTACAACCCATTTTATTCAAGATAAAGCCACATCTGGACTGAAATTACATTTAAAAAAAGCACAAAACTTGCATTATACATCTTTCCTGTTCTAATAAAATGTTTTTGAGCTTAGCTGAACTGCAAAACCTGCTGCTGGGTAAAAAATATAAATGAATAGAAACAAAACATTACCTTGAAGCCAAGAATACAGCTGATAAAGAGCAGCACGATGAGGACCAAGCACACATTACTGAGAGCGGCGATCTCCTCTTTGTAGGGGAAGTTATCGGGCTGCAGAGGGGTCAGAAAGAGTTCCTTTGATGTTACAGAGCAGCACTCATTAGACAGTAGAGGCAGCTGAGGCTGTGCATGGATACTGACATGTGAAATGAAGAATGGCAAATGCTTTTGAAAAAACCTTTGCCAACTACAAAAAAAAAGTCGATATCGTGCTATTAGGTGTCACTGACTTCACTTGAGAGGTTTCTTACCAGCTGCTGCAGGTAATCCTGTATCGTGTTCGGGTAAACTACAATGCTGACGGCGACCAGGGTGTTAAGAGCAAAGTCAAATATTTGGTAGCAGAAGAATGGGATGATCCAGGTGGCACGCAGCTGAAACAGAGATATGGATCAATTTTTAGGTATTTAGGTATTATAAGAGCACAGTACATTTAGTTTAAAAGGCGATCATTACTTTACCTTGTATGCACCATATGTTGCCATCCCACATATGAGTATCATTAGCATAGAGATCGCTGAGGCAATGCACATGTCTGAAACAGAGAGAGGTGTAGGCATAATGACGGTAAGGTCACTTTGATTGCATCAGGTTTTAATTCAAATAAGTCAAATTACTGAAAATGTTTACAACATCATGTCTGGCTGATCCGCATCAAAAAAACAGCAGATAAATGACATGCTGCATCTGTCAACCAGACAAGGAATTAACCTCTATTATGTGATTCACAACAGTACATGTCAGCCTGTCCTCATATCAACTCCTAATAACAGAACTAATCATTGCGTTACATAAGGTCGGCACAGGGAACTATATATATGCAGCAATACAAGGAAAAGTGGTTTATTCAGTGGAAGAACATTTCTGTGTCCTGTGACCCATTAAAAGTCATGTACAGTAGATCGTAATATGAACTGATTATGAATATTTAGCACTTCTGAGTCACAGGCTGAATCGTGTTTTTCACAGAATATAATTTAGCTGCATTTATGTGGAGGTTGAATCAGGTCTTCGGAAAATCAAACACCAAGTATCACCTAGCACCTAGTATCAAAAGTCGATTTTAAAGCTTTTTAAACCTGCAGTAACAGATTTCATAACAGATTCTAAAATTTTAATTAGTGTCATATGAGGTGACCAATCACGTTGTACCTTCAGTGTTCATCAACAACAGAATATCAGGTTAGGAGCAGAGCATTGTTCATTACCTTACAGGCTTATATTTGATATCATATATATCTCTGTTTTGAATATTTGATGCCTTATCTGGCTGCTGAACAGGCTTTGATGCTGTTCTGAATTATATTTTTGAGGCAGTGCACCAAAAATAATGACAAGTGCTCTTGTCAACAAAGGCTTGCTATCAAACACACACTGAGTTGGCAGGAAAGGCATCTACAAAGTCTCCAATCACTTTCACTTGATTATCACATGCATTATTCAGCGTAATCAGCTGCACATTTCCAACTCATATGAAGTGACAGACGCATAAAAAGAAGAAAAACCCACACAACAACTGCCACTTTAGTTTGTTTTTAGTCAAACATGATTATTCTGCAGTGCTTCAACATTACAGTGTTTCTTGAGTCTCTTTTCAGGTTGAGTGTGTGCCTAATGCAGGGGTGGCAGCAGCTGGCCCGGCCTGCAGTAATGGATCATCGGACATCCTAATCTCCTGGAACTGGGACAATACAGTCATTCCCAATCAGAGGTTAGCAGCGGCTCACAGTGTGGCCCCCCCTCCAGTCTGTTCCAGTGTACACCTGGTCTGTTAAGAAGGCTTTTCAAACGCTCTGCACAGATGGACATTAAGCGGTGCCTGCCTGCGGTGTTTGATTTAAAAAGAACTCCTGACCGTCGTCCAGAGTCTAGCCAAACGTGTGAGGTCCCTCTAATAACATAATAAATCATTCTATTAGTCAGCTGACAACACAATTGAGACTATCAGCCCGCAGGAGGAGATTAAATCATCTGTCACAGTCAATTGTTGGGGATTTAGTTTCAGATACTACGAATGCTAATAGAGGTTTTATAACAAGAAGAAGCTGCTTATTGTATCACATTATATTTAAATATATGTAAAAACAATAAATCAGTAAATATATGACAACAAATAACAATTTATTTCTGTCCTCTCTAAGCCAGTGTACAGCTTTGGGCCATTTACTGTAAAGCAGTAGTCTTATAGGCTACTTACTGGCATCATCCATGACATCCAGGTCATTGGCCAACTCAGCGCTGGTCAGGTGGTATTGGTCAGGATCACTGAGCGCTGTGAGCAGGATGAGTAACACCACGGCATTGATGAGCTTAAGGACAGAGAACATATGGGCAGATAAAGGCAACAATATGGACGAGCAGGTGGGGGGGCAATATGTGTCATGCTGTCAGATGACGTGTAATAGATTCATCATCAGAAGCAGGAAAAATAAGGAATGGTAATATTCTGATTTTCTTAAGGAAGTGACTATAGAAACCACAAAAATGATCATTAAAGCTTAGATAGTGTAGTTGTGTTAAATTGTAGCCTATACTGTAAAACCTCTAAGTCCAGGCACATACAGAACAGACAAGCCGTTTGTTTTGGTGTGTCCGGTGCAGCTTATTATGCAGATGACTCATACATTGCCCATTGATCAGGTGAATGTAATGGAAAATTCTCTGCAGTCAATAGGCAGCCTGACACAAAACCTGCTACCTGAAGAGGCCCGCTGCTTATTTATTCATAGGGAGCAGACACAGGATTTTTCCACATGTGGTGTTTGGTTTAGTTAACCCTCTCCTGCTGCAAGCTCACTGTGACACACTGCTGCATTCAACACAAAGTCATTCATTTATGACATTTAGGTTTAAATAGCTTGTAATCAAAGCAACATAGCTCCAAAACAAATTCAACCTTTTTTTTCACTTTTTTCTATTCTGGCCTCTACAAGTAAACAACAAACTGATGATCTATACTGAGACAATCTTTAAAAAAAAAAAAAATCATAAGTAGATTTAAGATGTTTATAATGATGGAAAACACAGACAGATGCAGGAGAGATCCTAAAATCTTGAATAATGAGTGGTTTGTGATGAGGTGATATTTATCTGAAGGATGCAATGAGTGACAGACAGATAGGCGGTGCTCACCATGTACCAGACGCCCAGGATGATGGTTCCTGTGCGGACATGGCAACACAGGCAGCAGCTGGTGGAGTACCAGCGGTCCCACGGGGACATCATCATCATCATCCTCTCTGCTGTACTAGGTGAAGAGGAGAGTCCGCTGTCCCAGCAAGGTTCTCTCTGCGTCCGTCCTCCGCTGAGGAATGACGAACAGGATCCGCCTGCCTCTGACCTGCCCGTTACTTATCACCGTGAGCAGCTTAACGGAGCAGAGCGGCCACCGTCAAGGTAGCGTCAAGCCGGCGTCAGGTGAAATATGACTTCCGGTTTCAAAATAAAACGCTATACTAAACTTGTGTGGTGATTTCATTCTAGCAGCAGGTGTAACATAAAATGTGTATTGTGTGAGATTATGGGACTATAAACAATTGCTTTAGGCGTAATGACGTTTTACCATTATGAACTAAATGCATTGCAGATATTTCCATTTGCAGTGGTGCATCCCATAATATGCTCATCTACCTAGAGCAGTATGTCACAGGCTGTTTAACCTGTCTGTGACATAGTAGAAAGATGGAAATTACACAGCAGGATGGTTTGAATGGCCTATTAAAAACCATAGCTATTTGTCTTCATCATCATCATTTATATTGGCATAACTGTCATTATAAGGGCTGCCTGCAACTCATTAACATGCTGTGTGATTTTTGCAATAAATCTGTTAATCATTTCATCTATAAAAAAGCTCATTACAATCTGCCAGAATCCTATCCTTCATATTGCCTTTTAGTGTCTCTGTGACAGCAGCAACAACAGTAATCTAATAACTGCAGAAGAGCAATAAAACCTCAAATTTGAGAAGCTGGCTCCAGGGTTCAACTAATTGGTTGACTGCTCATTTCAGCTGTAATATCAATTAAACTAACGAGTATTTAATTGGTTGATTGTATAGTGAATGAAATATCACAAATGAAATGACTTATATTGTTTATTTTGAGCGACTGACAGTTTTGTATCACATAAAACAAAGAACATCAACACTGGAGCAGGTGGGAGCAGTGTTTGCTCGGAAAATATTTAATGATCAAAATAGTTAATAGTAAATCGGCTAGTCGTTACAACTTTATATAGTCGTGCACAATGTATTAAGAGCATCAAATACCATCCATAACATGATGACGTCAACATCTTCTGACTTCCGGTATTTCCTCTCTTGATCCCTGCCAGCTTGACGCAGCTGCACGGCGGCGCACTCCCGGTCCTGCTCATGAGCACGGGAGCGTGTGACAGATGAGATAGGATCAGATCCGATGATGTAACACGTAATATCCAGAAAGTTACAGAGAGGAGGCTCAAATTAAACACTTTGAGTCCAGAAATTACAGTCCCACTGCACTGTTTACATAATCAATCTCCTTTAGTCAAACTATGAATTATATTATTGGCTGGATCTTTGTTCTTTTTCATTTCCTTAGGGGCAGCTGCCATGAAAAGCTTGTTTATACTGATGGTTAAAATAAAGCACATTAGAGCATCATTAATCTTCAGGCAGTGGTGGGTTAGTGACATTTAAAAAAAAAAAAAAAAAATCCTTGCAAAAGAAGCCTGAATATAGAAAAACTGGCCTTTATTTAGTCTTTTTACATATGGCTTTAACTTTTCTTTTATTACAAACAGGTTTTACAAAAGGTTCTGAAGACTTTTGAATCAACCACAGGTGGAAAATCATGACGAGGTTGATGACACACTGCAATGGTACATCTATGATCAAGAGGCTCTCCCACAATGCTCCGGCCACAAAAAGCAGTCACAGATAGTAAAAACAGCAAGGAAACAAGTCGTCTCGACACACCGCAGTACAACATCAGACATGGGGACAAAACCAGATGGACTCCAATCAGCTGAAAATGTTCGGCGTCAAAAAGAAAAGAGAACGATACAGAGCAGACATGATTCCCTTTTCTGCATCCTGTGATGCTCATGTCTCCTTTAGGTCACAAATGTTTACACCCTGTCGAAGCTGAAACTGCTGACGTTGACGCTCGCTGCTGTTGAGATAAACATTTGATCTCTCCGCTCTTTTCTCTCCCAGCAGCGCTCACTGTACCATCAAGGCCCACGAATGTTAGAGCAAAAAAAAAAGACTGCAAAGCAAAGGCCAGGTCAACATCACGGCGCCAGTGTCGGGGTGACCTGACGCACGTTGACCCTTTTTTTCATTCTCTATACAGTAAACTTCAGTCGTTAGCCACCACAACATCAAATTTTTTTTTCTAAACATGATCAGTATTTTCTACGTTTCTAATGACTACAATAATGCTCCTTCAATCAGTTATTTGATTCAGTGGAATTAGAAGACAGAATCAAGAGTATCAAATGCATACTTAAAAATCATTAACACCGCATTAGATTGCACTGCATCTAGGTTCAGTTTTCAATGATCCGTCGGCTGACACTCAACCTGCTTTAGAAGTTGGTTTAGTTTTCCAGGTTTCTTTTATTAAGGTGAAGTCCGTCGTGTAGACCTTAGTTCAAAGTCCTTCTCATAAAAGGTGTTGCATAAACAGGATATGAAGTCTTTTGCATACAGAGGTCTGCAGTAGTGGACTCGTGTCTCATGTCTCTCTCCTTGCCTTCTTCTTCTTTGCTGGCTTGGGCGCTTGGTTCTCCTCAGGTTTTTCTGTGGAGGGGAAAAAACAAAAGAGAGAGAGAGAGAGAGAAAGGGAGAGGGAGATTACTCACATGACTCTAAACATGTGGTTCTCTGCTTCTTTAAGTAGTTTGCAAGTTTTTACAACTGCTGACCATGTCAGGAGGGGTCACACATCCTTTTGGCAGATTTAATGATTACAATGTTAATGTGAAGGTGGTGGGGATGACTTAAGAGCAGGTGCTGTGCTGGCTCAGATGATTGGACATCCTGTTAAACTACTGCTAGTCCTGTGGGCCTAATTCACAATCACTCAACTGAGAATTTAAAAAAGCTATAACAGATTTCACAAGGTCCAACAGGAAGTCAGTGCTAAAAGATGACTGGAAATTTGACAATATGACTACATAATGTGTTATAAATAAATCATTTATTCAACACGTTTTAAAAAGCTATAGCAGAGTCTTGCAAAGAATCTAACAATGTACACTTGAAATTATGTTTTTAACAACTAAAGAAATTAAATAGAATAAATAATAAAGTTTTTAAACATTATAAACAGCTAGAAAAAAGTCCTACTACCTTTGAATGGTGGGGATAGTAGTTTTGGCACTCTATAAAAAACATGTATTCAAGTCCTGATACACTGATGGTGTATCCATACTCCCCCCACCCTAAAAAGAACCGCTCAGAATAGATTCAGCTACTTTTGCTCACCACTACCCTCTGCCTCTTTATGGAGCCACTGAACACACTGGTGACTGTCACATGGACGGCAAATATAGGTGACGAGGAAGAAGAAATGAGAGCAAAATAAGCAGCCATGTGGAGCTGCTGTAAGACTGTGTGTGTGTGTATGTGCTGGAAACACAGAGCTTTTACAGTCACCTGTGTTGATTGTAGCTGAACTAGTGGCTGAATACATAAGATACGGCAGGTTTGAATACACTGGGAGAAACTCTGAAGAAAGAAAGCTGTTGGAATGTCATAATATTAAGCTGACTATCAACATTGTAACAAGTGACATTGTTAAAGACGGCTGATGTAGAAAGATGTTCTCACAACGTAAGAAATATCCCCTAAAGCTTAATTGCTCATTGTAAAGAATGAGAGTTCTCTTTGTACTTCTTACTTTGTTGTGTTGGAGCAGGAAGGTTGTTCTGCTTGGCAGTGGGTTCTCCATCAGTTGGCTTCTGTGGCACTTGTGTGACAGGGGGTTTCTGGGATATGTTGTCCTTCACTGGTCGCTCCACTCTCGCCTTAACAAAAAGGAAAGGAAACAGTTCATCACATTAGCAAGGAAAGAAAGAAAAAGCCCTACATCATCTGCACAAGGGAAAGTTATGTTTCTATGCTTCTAACATGACTGAACAGGAAGAGTAATATAGTGTCACATATAAGCACCACTGACCTAGGCTTTCTGCAATATTCTAACTTAAAATAAGAGGAAGATCTAAACTAAAAATCTAACATTAAAGATCAGTTTAAGCGCTCTACAGATATTGAGCGTCATGGATGAATATCTACTCTACACTGACCTCGGCAGCAGCTGCTTTAACAGGCTGGACGGCAGCAGTGTTCTCCTGAACAGGTGCTGGCTGCTTCTTCGCCGGGGCTGCAGGTGCCGCCTCCTTCTCTGGCTCCTCGCCCTGCACAGGAAACAAGGACACGAGCTGAGTTTACATCAAGCTGACAAGAGACTTTGAGGTAAACTTTAGAAATGTCAGAAAATGAAATGTGAATGAGGTGAACTTCTGTAATAAAATTTTTTTAAAAACTTCCTGAATGTCAAACACAGAAAAACATCTACTAATAACTGCATCTATTTCTGCACTCCGTGTTACCTGTGCTCCTGCTCCCTCCTCGGCAGCCTTCTTCTTCTTCTTTTTCTTCTTTTTAGTTTTAGCTGCTCCATCAGCAACAGTCTCTCCCTTGTCCTTCTCATCCTCATCATCGTCCTGAGAAACAGATAAAATGTTACTCGAGAGACAAAACAGTGACAGACTCAAAGACAGAGCAGCTGCTATATCAAATGTAACCATTTCCAGTAATACTGTTTAATTCTGACTGAGAACTCTGGAAACTAAGCTTCAAATGGTATAAAAGGAGAGTTGGGTTTTACAGAATAAGTATATAGTGTGGTGTTTAAAAGCTATTTCTTTGGCGCCTCCTGGTGGCAATATCAAAAAAAGACACATTGGCAGACAGCAATAGAAGCCAACTAGGCCTAAATTTATGTTAGTACTGTGTCATAAATTGCTGCTTTATTTCATGTAACTACAAATCAAGCTATCTGCTATGAAAAATGTCTATTCAGTCTGAAATGAAAGAACTAAACCACAACAATAACTATGTGTGTGTGTGTTTTATCTATCTGATCTAAAGTGGTGAGTCACTTGAGCTGCAGGGCCACAGTCAGGGGAAGAACCAGGACAGCTGTCCTGAGGCCTGAGCCCAGAGGAGTTATCTATTACTGGATTGTTGTTTTTTTAAAGTCCTGGCTACCCCGTTTAATGTTTAGTTGTCACACATTCCTAGGTGTACTTACAGCAACGGCCCTCAGCAGGTTGACCTTAGGGGTTTCAGGCAGAGGCTGCTCCTGAGGGACAGCGGGCTGAGGGGTGGGCTCTTCATAGTTGCCCCAGGCTTCAGAGGGGGCGTTCCAGTCAGAGCCGGGGTCGACTGAACCACCGTCTGAAAAACACAGAGGCAGAAAATGATTAGAGCAGAGAAGGATCGCAGTGGCTACGAGGTTAAGTAAAAAGGTTAAATAAAGTGGACAGGTGAAAGTGAATGTATCATCCTTACTGAGTCCAGACCACTCATCATCCACTCTGGGCTGACTGAGCCAGGGCAGGTCAGCCACAGGCTGGGGCTCTACAGAGAAAAAGGGACAGTAAATCAGCCTGCAGCCACACAACGCCATCTAGTGGTGTGAGCCAAATTACACCTCCGCCCATTAAATCCTGAATGACTGAACACTTACCAACAGCACCAACTCCCAGTTTAGTGAAGGACACCAGATTCAGATCGGTTGCTTGCATCCCTTTGTCAATCACAGTCCAAGACTCTAAAACACACACATCCCACAGACGCTGAGACATTATTCAAACACAATTAACTAGTGATCGACATGAATAAAGCAATTATCAATCAGTCAAGTGAGATGATGGGGACTGATTAGGTTTTGTATTGCTAAGAAAACCGCTGTACCGTTCCTTGATTATTCAGACCAGTGTTATTTTTAGCTCTGTATTTAAAGGGTAATTACATCTTTTCCCCTCTAATCAGAGCAGTAATTTTATAGCTTCTGACTCAATGTCAATCAAATCTGATTGACCTTTGGTAAGTCACTGTAGGAACAGGAAAAATCCAAGCCGTTTACTCTACATGTTCAACTTGAGGAGACTTTTCTGTAGCTCTAACCTAACACTGTGCAAAACTATTATTTCTAAACAGTGATTTACTTAGCAGTTCACATTTAAAAATAAGCTGATTTTTAAAAAACGGTTCTTTTGTTAGCAATGAATGAGAAAAGAGGAGTGAAGCACCACTTTTCTTAATCCAATTTGAACTGTTGAACTTATTTTATTCTTCCACACAATTAAGCAAACTTTAAATAGGGATACACCATTTCTAAATTTTCTCTTCTAAGACTTCAGATACCTAAACTCAGGGTTTAATTGAACATCAATGCGAGATATGGTAAAAATGCTTTTCCCTACCCTTTTTTTATTTAACTACGCCACACTTCATAATTATAAATAGATATGTTTCAAATGTATTTTTCTAGAAGGTTTGTAACTTCTGGGAGTTATGACAACAGTCACTAAGAGATGATATTTACTGTGGATTAGTCACATCTGCCCAAGTCTCAGTTTATTACTGTTGATTTTGGTGCAATGCATTCAGAGAATTCAATTAATGCCACACTAATATAGTTTCTAATATAGCTGATGCAGAGGTTTTCATGCATTATTAATTGCTTCATGAAATGCCATGAAGCTTGAAATAACACTAACTCAAAAACCAGGCAGTTAAGCTGTGGGTATGTATGTGGGTATGTATATACTTGTGACATTTTTACCATCAATATCCGCCCTCCACAGTGAGGCTGGCTGCTCCCTGCTGGTGGTCCAGGGGCCTGCCTTCGGAGCGGTGCTGAGAGAAGGAACTTTGACTGCCATATCAGTCACACTAGCAGCCACCGCGGCCTTCTCGCTGCTGTTAACTAACACCAAGACAGAAACATGTGATACTCAGCCAGAATTAACACAGATCAGGTTGGCAACACATCTAATAATGGAGTTCCCACTTAAAGCGTGTGAACTTTTGATTAACTGAACAGTATGCAAAGATGTGAGATCAGTGGTGGGGGGTGTCAAACAATATATGGGTGAGCGTTTTCTGATGGTAATTACCTTGAGCTGCAACAGCCTCAACCTTCTCTGCCTTCACTTTTGCTGATTCTCCTGAGAAGGAAGGATTGAAAAAGGTTAATATATGCCAAGTGCAGCATCCATATCAGGCTGTTTGTGAAGAACACTCACACAAACACTTCAACTAAAGCACTTCAGGGAAAACTCACTTGAGACTCTAATAAAGTCTCCTAATGCCTGTATTTATAGACTGTCAACTAGAGACCAACCACACACGAGATCTCTCTCTAGATACCAAATTAGGGTGTTTATCAAAAGATGGTCAGGAGGGTCCAACCTTTGTGTTCATGTATACACTAAGAAAAAAAGCACACAAAACCCTTCAAAACTCATTCTCTCCTCACAGTTTTAAAACTTTGCCAAAGAAGCAAATCACTACCTAAATTACAAAAAAAAAATTTCAGGAGTCTAGAACTACCTTTCTTCTTCTTCTGGCTGGCAGTTGGGGTGGTTGCAGAGGCCTTGGGCTGCTCTGAGGGAGTGCTCACAGGTGTGTTCCCTCCTCCTGGACTGACTGAGCCATCACTGGAGCTCTTGTCCTTCTTGCGTTGCTCACGCTTCTCCTTGTTGCTGACCTTGGTCTCCCATGTGCCTGAATAGAAACATTGAGTGTGGAATTAGTTGCAAAATACCACAAGGGTTCATTATGGGATTAGTGTGGAAATATGGTATGGATTAGGCAAGGGGATGAAGGAGTAGATGCAGAAACTGTTCAAATGCACCCTTGATATATTTAGCTGAGGAAACGAGCTCCATTCTAACGCAATAAGTCAGATATAAAGCAGAGTTAAGTAAAAGCATTGATGTGGTTACTGAAAATGGTGGCACAATAAATAAAAACCAATGAGAACAGGACTCCACTCCCAGACAGAACTTTGACATAAAAACAACTCAATTACAGTATTATTAATAATCTCTCACCTTCTTCTGGTTCTTTGCCATTTGCAGTCACGGCCTTTGTCTCCTTTGCAGCCTGTTTGGCCTTCTTCTTGGACTTCTTCACCTAGAAGACAAGAGATAATAAGCAAAGGGTAGAGGACAGCACCCGTTTATAACCAAAGAAGTCTAATTGATACACTGAGCTTAAAGAAACGTTTGAATGGCGCTATCCAGCACACGATTTCATCACCATGAGACCCCCATGCTGACTGAACTACCAGCAATCAATCAAATCAGCTTGCTCAACTCACGTCTATTTATAAAGTGCAACTACACACACTGTCAAGACTCCCTAAATCTGTTATATTCCCTTTCTGTAAGCCCTATTTCCATCTTTTGGTGTCTGCACTGTTACGTCTTCTGACTCTACTGCCATTAGGGCCACAGATTGTGTTGTTTTCTGATATCCAGGGGGTAGCGTTAGATCAAATGCCCCACCTTGCGCTGTCTTGAGCCAAGGAGTCTTCTTCTAGGATTTTGCTGTATCTGCAAGTCAAAAAGTGTAACCTAACACTGACAGCTGGTCTGGCTGCATCATTGCAGGGTGACAGTGACAAAGCCTGGAGTTTTTCCCTGAACTGCTTTTCTTTGAAGAGGACCCCCTAAAATAATGTGACTTAAGTGCAAACCATTTAGAAACACAAAGCAGGGCGCATCCATCACAAAAAGGTGTAGCACAATTTACCTCTGATGCCTTGTCAGCCTTAGCTTCTGCTGGGGGCGGCTGGTGATGTGGCACCACTATCTCCTCCGACACTATGGCGTCTTCCTGCGGTTCAGCCACTGCTCTCCCATTAGGCTGAGCTTTCTAGAAAAAGAACATGTGTAAAATGAAGCGGCTTATAACAATTTCCAGCAGTGTTACAATATATATGTATAAAAGCACCTCGAGTCAGCATAGCCGGGTCGGAAAACTAGCAACTGGCTTCAACTGTCACTGGGGCGTTAGCTTTGACAGCTAGCCTTGCTAACGGCGAGGAAAGCTAGAATTCAGCTAGTACTTGCCTTTTCTGCCTTCTTCTTCTTTTTCTTCGGTTCCTCCGACTTGACAGGTTTACTGACAACTCGCTTTATTTCTACATCTTCGTCCACCAGGTTCACGGAGGGTGTTTTCCTGAAGAGAGCCCGGCAGGTGGAGGCCCACAGGACGACCAACAGCACTAGTCCAGTACATGCCGCTAAGAGGATCACCCATGGCGGAATGAGCTCCGGCTTCAGTCCCAAATCCACGCCGAGTTCGGAGCGCAGCAGCCCCAGGCCTTTAGTCAACAGCTCATTCAGACGAGCAGTAAGCAGCTTGACCTGCTGGGAGGCCTCGTCCTGCCACGCATCCATCTCTATTGTTTTGTCAGACAACAGGCCGGTTAGTCACGCTTTGATGGCCGCTATTAGCTGCAGTGCTAGCTAAAAATAACAGGACGACTTTGACATGATGGAAAAAAATTAATTCACCCCCTCCTCCGCCTGCAACATCGGCCTAGCCGGACAGCCAGCTAGCTATATAAATCTTGTAAACTCTGTAGTATCAAACCAAGTTCACTAGTTAGCCAGTAAGCTACCTACTACCATAGTAGAACAATATACCACCGTCGGCTGGCCACCACGAATCTGCTGTGGCCGCCAGGAGAGCAGGTTCACCTCATATGGCTCCGTCTGCACTGGAGGAGTGATGCCTTCAGGGCGGCTAATAAATGACAGTTTCCGGGTTGTAAGACGTGTACATGCAGATTGCAGCAATCTGATTCATAATAAAATAAATCTGAAAAACATCTCTAATTGTTTTGATGCGTACTATTTATTTGAAGAGAGCATATTTACTAGGTGTTTAATAAACATAGAAGCACTTTTTATTTCAATTTACCAGTATTTGAATTATTGCCATTTGTTGATGACAAGACCATAAATAACACATTCCGACTTTACGAGTGTCCCATAAAGTCTGACCTTCATAGTCTAATCAACTGAGCACTCTGAATTCCCTTTTTCAACGAAGTCATTTGAAGGCATCAAAAACGGCCAGTGACAGCTCCAATGAAATGGGCGGGGCTATGACTTCTCTCATGCTGATTGGTTAAAAAATCTTGGTTCAAAAAAATATGCCAGACCTATTTCATATGTAGTTAGGCAAATTCTGTCAAATACCCTGAAGCAGTTTTATTTTAGTCTGTACTTTCTAATGTTGTATAGCCATATTTTGTAACACTTTGTAAGCTTTTTCTTTTAACATGTATGTAATGCTTGTAAAGACTCCCTCACTCTACAAATCCATAGCAAGAGTGAAACACATCCACTATTATACATCATGATACTAACAAGTTTTATCCAGTAATCCAATATAGTCTTCCAGATAAATCATATCAGATGTGTAGCATGAGATTAGCTTTTTAACATTTAAACTGGTGTGGTTTTTCAGATGAAGTTTGATCTTGTTACACCACTGTTTTATTTCCAGCCTTCAAGGTCACCTCCATTTCCATTCTGGGAAGTCTTATGTTTTGGTACAACAGTGTGCTAAGTAATGGTGACGACAGGATATGAAGCTGTGCAGTGAGATTCATGTTATTCCCATCATGGAGTGTAATTTAAGCAGTATGTATTCCTAATACTCCTGAAGCACTGAAGAAAATCAAGACTGGACAACTTATTTGCATCCAAGTTTATTTTGAAATTCCCTACTCCCCCTGTACAAGAAAAAAAGGACTTTCCACAAAGGCAGCAGTGAACTGTCAGTGATAGTACTTTTCTAGGGAAGGAAAAAAAAAATGATAATCACAGTGTGTCTTCTTTTCTTCTTTTAAATACTTCTACTGCTGTCATCTTTGGCTGGGTTTCGGCAGACAGCTTTCTGTCAGACCAAATTCCTGGGAAGCAAAGGTTGAAGCCAATAGAGCGGAGCTGTGGGCTTTACATTTTACAGTGCCAATGCAGGAATGTTCTGGACTGTATACCTCTTCTTCATTAACACAAAAGAAAAAAAAAGAAAAAAACAATAAAAATTGAAATAAAAATAACAAGCTGTTTGTGTTCACAACACAAACAAATATTACCGCCTGGGGAGATAGCGACAGTATGTCGAATTTCATAAAATTGTATAGACAAAAAATAAATCTACAAAAATGGAGCTAGGTAAATATTACACAACAGTAAACATGTTTTCTTTTTTTTCCTTTTTTAAACTCTTCTGTCGAACCTCTACACAAAACCAAAATTCTTGGTCTTAATGGCTAGCAGGAGTTTCTGTTTGAGTATCTGTTTTGAAGAATAGAGTGGCACGTAGAGACGTGAGATGCAGGTGTTGGCTGTGGGGAGGTGCTGGTCATCTGGAGGCCGGATGGTGATGGAGGGCATTGGCTGAAAGCCCTCCTCGCTCGCTGGCAGAGATGGGCTTGAAGTCCAGAAGTACACCTGAAGACACAGAAAATAATCAGTCACATTAGTTACAACTGTTTTCAAATTCTACAAAACATTCATAATGTTTAAATCCTCGTGTGGGCAACAAGAGAGTGAGAGAGGCTTTGAATGAGACGCATATTACTTAATACGTTTGGTGTAGTTCACAAGTGCCAGTTATGACAAATAACTACAGACTAAAAGCAATACTGCCACTTTAGTTGTTCCCTTCATGAGAACAGAAATGCTTCATTTGAACATTGTAATCTGCTTGAAATGTGTTTTACTAACACTTACAGTACATTAAAATGATGTTGAGACCACAGAAATAGTTTCACATAATCTTTATTTCTGTTGTTTAGCATTGTGAAACATTTGCTGTATGTGAAACGAGGGCAAATGAGAGACGAACGAAAAGGAGAGAGAGAGAAATGAAACAGAGAACTGAAACTTAACTGGCAAACACTAAACTGCTTCTGTATTCCTCATTTACAGTTTGAATATTCAGCTTCAACAGATGTAGCCATGACAGAGTGTAGTACAGGTCACGTGTAAGATGGTTGTGCAACAACATGTCTGCATAACATGGCCGGACTAAATAAAGGTTAGGAGTCCCTAAAAGCCACTGAACTAGACTAAGTGGTTTGGACTGACAAAGCATTGCCTTGAGTAAGGTAGTTATGACCCTGCACTTTTACAAGTAGGGCTTAAAAAAAAAAAAGACAAGCACCTGGCAGAAACCAATTTACTGCAAGATTTATGGGACATAAAAAGACAGAAGTGCCTTACTGTAAAACAAGACATTTTATACAATTGGTGAGTTGTATGAGACATTTTTATTGTTTTAAACAGTTTTATAGAGAGATTAAATGACTGATGTGCTAAACTCATGGAGATTGTTTCTCAGCATAGGAAGAAGGCTATGCATGTTTTAAAAGGCTTTTGAAGGTTAATTATGATGGAACACAGACTTACCAGGTCTTGCCTCTCAGTCATGCTCATCTTCTCGACTATGGACCAAAACCAGCGTTTAAACTGCAGCAGTTTATCAGCATTCTCCCCTGTTGGACGAAGAACAAGCCTCTGCTTAGTATATTAACGCAAAAATGTACAACAGTAATTCTTTCGTGACTAATAGTAAATGCAGGAAACAGAGATATGACAGGATGATGGATGTTGACATAGTAGTCTTACCAGACTCATCATTGAAGGAGGTAAAGCTAATGAGCATCTGGACGTTGACTTCTCCGCAGCCGTTGACCAGCAGTCTGAAGTCCTCAGCGGTCAGGTCCTCCAGAGCGTTCTTAGGAAGAACATCCAGCAAACCCTTCCTCATCGCCTTGAAAGGACACACAAACACAGGTCATAATTAATGTAAAGACAGACTTTGGTAATATTTGTGTTTCAAAAAATGGACACACTTAGAGTGTCCATTTTGGTAGAATATCTGAGCATTCACAGCCAAAAGAGTAAACTCACATGGAGAGGCTGCTCGGCCACCACCAGCATTCTGTGCTCTGCGTACTTCCTCACATACTCGTACACGTTGAGGGGAGTTACTGGCATGTTGACCCCACCAGACAGAAGCTCCACCTGAACCAAGAAGAACACAGTGTCAACAAACTGCATAAACAGATATGCCAGAGTACATTTTCATCATAAATCTTTCTATTGAAAGTATTCAGATTCTGATTTTAAAAGCAGAATCTCAAGCAATAATGTATTGTACATAATGCATAATGTATTTGACTGAAACCAAAAAACGGGCCAATCACTTTTTCTAAATGATCTTTTCAGCAGTACACAACACATTCCGCCTTTAAATATATTGCTGCTAGCTTCTCATTAGTACCTACAGCCTTGTGTTTTGTTTTAATATTGTGAATTTTTTTTGTCTATTTTTAGTCTGAACACTTGCTGAGCCTGAATTTGTTGACATTCAGTGAAAAAAAACCTACATATGTTGACACAATGACAGTGTAAGCTATTACCTGTCCAGCCCCTTCCTCTTTGCAGAGGTCAATGGCAAAGGCCAGGTCCATGGCAGCAAATACTGCCTCTGCTTCACCAGCCTGTGAGTGGCGGATAAGCTGCCGCAGGCTCTCATACATGACTGGGTCAAAGAAGGCAAAGTCATGCCAGTTCACCTAGTGACAAACAAGAGTGTTAGTACATTTAGCAAGTTCATAGTGAAAAGGGAACATCATGTATCATGATCTTACGGAAGTAGCAAAATGATTCTAAAAACATTTCTCACCTTCCTCCCAAGCAGCACCTTAATGACATGTCTGTTCAACGTGATTGGACAGAGTTCATTCTGCAGCAGACACAACCCCAGTATTCTGGAAAACAGTAACATATTCATTTTGATGTTATTCAGTTTCTCTAATTGTGTGCTCAAACTAAACTTGAAGCACATTTTTTTTTACAGAAGTATTCGCAAAAGTAACAAGGCAAAAATTCACTTCATGTTTAGTGTGAACACAACATGACCGTGTCCTCTTTTGAAGATTTTGATCAAATCAAGCTTCCGTTTGACCAAATTAACTGAATACAGTCTTCTTGTTGGATTCATTACCTTCCAATGTTGCGGAAGCAGTTGAGTCTGGCCTCCGTGTTCTTGCCGGGTCGAGGGGAGTAAAAGCCTCGTTTGCCCGGCTGGTAGAAGAGAGGGGCGTTGTCGTCCCCGTCATCTGGGTCGTCCAACTCCATGTCCACCACGCTGCGGGTTGACCCGTGACGCTTACGGTTCTCCTGTTGCTAGAGCCACAAAACAGGGGGAAGAACAGAGGACTGTGTTAAGTGTGGAAAAATGGGTCAGTTTAAAGTCAGTATCAATTTATTTGAAATCTTAATTTACAGGATAATGCCTGAAATGAAGAACTCCATATGGGAAAAGAAAGAAAAGAAAAAAGAGATTTTGAACTTACTTGTGCTTTTTCCGGAGCCTCCAAGAGACCCAAGTCCAATATACTGTCAGCACCATTTTCCCTGAAGAAGAAAAGAAACACCAGAGTTAGCTTGACAAACTGCAGTGTGGGAAAAATACTGACCCTGTTTCTCAAAAGCATCTTAAGGCAAAGATGATCTTAGTGCAATAGACTTATAACTGGACTAAAAACTTGATCTTAAAACTTTTGGTAAACAGAATCTAGAATAATCTGCGTTTCGTTACAGTGAAAAGAGCAGATGATGGTCACTGTTTTTTAGCATGTGTGGCTGTGTTAGTGATCAGGTCATTTTTACCTTCCGTGTGCAATGAGCAGCTCCATGGCCTCCTCCACTCTGGCTCTGAGAGAATCCTCACTGGCCAGCAGCAGCAGCAGCTGAGCAGGGGACAGCTCCAGCAACATGCCTGTGATTTTACTGGCAAACGCCTGAGTAGAAAAACACACAGTTGGTCAGAGTGCAGGCAAGGAAGCGTATAAAATCACTCAGGCCTATCAACTGTTCTAGAAAGACATTTAGAAGTTATCATTATTAAAATTTTCCTTGAAATTAAACTTATTTTTTGACTATTTGTGGTGAGCATTTTTCCAACAATAGCCATTCACTCTATATAATATTGGTAGAGGTATCAAAAATGTGTCTACATTTAAAGATAGCACTCATATTCTGCTTTTTTTTCTCAACAGATCATTTCCAGTTTTTCAAAGTGTGTAACGGAACAAGAAGCAGCCACAGTGACTGTTAGATGAGGAGCTTTACTGTGGCCTGCTGTTGTGTGGAAAATGAATTGCCCTGTGTGCAACATTACATCAGATTGCAGCTGTTATTATAATTGACCGACTTCTTTTTCAAACTACATACGTTTGTTTGGTTGCATTATAAAAAAAATACATCTGTGGCTCTTCTGTTGTGTTCCTGTCAATGTAGCTGCTCAACAGATGTTTGCTGTTGTTTTAAATCACACTTGTTGATACCACAGTGACCTCGGGTGCAGCCAAATCCACCTGGACTGAAATCTTCAGGATTATAACAGAGACTCAACACTGATGCCTGTTGATGATTAACTACATTTACTGCTTATAAATATTTATAACTAATCCAAGTGTGTTTCCACTCATTAGAAAATGTATGAGGCCTGACGGAACCCGATTTCTTCCAACTCTGGTCATTAACAGTCAAGAAAATGTGTTCAGGTAGTAACAGATTTTTAACAGATGCACTTTTATTACCGGCTGCATTGCATGAACTCGTGGGTAGAGCCTTTCCCCCAGGGCTTGTCTGTGTGCAGGCAAGGGATCGGGCTCGTCACTGGGGTTGCCCTCTGACGAAGGTCTAAAAGGCCTGGTGTCAATGGACAGTTGCCTCCTTGAGTCTCTGTAACACACACACACACACACGCCACACAGAGGTTAGCAACAGTGTCAATCTTAAGTGACACAGAGGTTTTTGTTTATTTTAAAAAGGGATATTATTTAGCTGGAATTTACCTGTCTCGGTCTCTCCGAGAGCCGGCTCGAAGCCCTCCACTTCTCCTCTCTCTTTCTCGGTCTCTGTTCCTCAAACGCTGCATCAGATCTACACACAGACACAAAAACACCGGATAGAACGAGTTCACTTTGAAGTGTCGTTTGTTTTTATGTAATAAAGTGTTTCACTCATGTGGTAACTGTTTCCAGCATCACAAAAGTACCACTGAATGCAATAATGAAATAAAGTTCCATAATACGGTATAGTTTCTATGTATTGTCATACTTGAATTGTAATCGTGATGACACGTACTGCTGGCCTGCATGCCCTTGCTGACACTCTGAACGCAGTCCAAGTTGGGCAGCTTGTCATTGGACAGGAGGGCCAGGGCGATGGCCGTGTAGAAGCTGCGGGCCACGCCGCTGCCTTCCCCTGGCTCATCTTTAAAGGTGACCTTCACCCGGTGCACGGCCATTGGTGTGGTTGTGCAGCGCCTGCCAAAGTGCGTGTTTAGCTGACGCATGGTCTGCTGTATTAGCTGGTCTCGATCCCGGTCCACCTCCAGAGCCAGGTCGCGGGACTGCAGGTTCCTCAGCTTCTCCATTTCCCGACGGAACTTGGATTCTTTCACCTCGAAGCCGCCCAGCTCAGTGAGGATCTGGGATAAAACGACAGAGACACAAATCATTATGAGCCATCAGCCCAAAAATACCACTGAAACAAAAGAGTCCTTGTAATGTGAAAGAGGTTTGTTTCTGCAGCTCTATCCAACTTTGAGCTGGCTTTTTTTGTTTTGCCAGTCTTGGAGAGTCCAAGAAAATAAATCTTTGGTGAGGGGTTGGCAGACATGGGAAAACAAGCAAAAACTGGAACAAGAACGAGGCCATCATTGCCCATATTGCTCAGTTTCTGCTGATGTGCATGTAAATTCAGGCAAATGTTTGGAAACACTTTGCCAAAGACATTCATATACTCATAAACTTCCATGTATATTATATGGAATTCAAAAATTAATTAATAAAAGGTGATATGTCAGTTTAGAAATTAAAACAATCATTTAAGAATATAAGGAGGAGTTATGTAGAGACTGCATCTTGGTTTTGATAAATGCTGAGAGAAAAACGTACTGATCCAGGCTCAGCTCCGACATCCTCCATGAAGACGCGACCGAAGAGCTCTAGTGACAGACGCCAGCGGCCAAGCAGCATGTCATGTGAGATCATCATCCCCATGAAACTACAGTGAGGTCTGGAGAGGGGATAGAAAGGAGAAGGGACCACAATTTATCAACATATTAAAACAACATTACAGCATAATAAAACATTTTTGACTTTCTTCAGGCATAGGCTATAATTAATAATACATGTCCACTAACGTGTGTGTGTCAGTGTGAGGCAAAAACTGGTGGTTTGGTACCTGAATGATGGGAGAGGAGGTCCGTCGCTCTCGGTAAGGCCGATCTCAGCCAGTAAGCTGCTCTTCAGCTGGGCAGCGAGGTCGTGGGGGGAGGGGCCTGGTTTTGAGGCCTCCATCTCCTGCTCTGCCAGTGACTGATTCTCAGTGCTCCGCTGGCCAGTTTCCATACTCATCACATTCTTCAGGTTGGCTGAGTAAGACATCTTAGTGGGCAGGATCTGTTGTGTGTGTGTGTGTGTGTGTGTGTGTGGTTGGGGGGAGTTCAAAGTAGTTTTTAAGTAAAATGAACAGATTTATATCTTGAGATGATGACAGTGTGATAATGAAAGAATGGAAAATGTGGAAATGGGACACAGAACACAGGCTATGTTCTAATATCCACATATGTGACTAAGCAAAAACACGGTCCATTAAGATCCTTTTCTTTTTTTTCTCCTATCCATTATTTCCAATGCTTCTACAGAGCAGTGGAAATAATGAACAGGAAATAATGAATCCTGGATAGCTTTCACAGATTTCTATTTAAAAAGTGTGGCGTTAATTCAAGATTCCAAAGGTGTTCGTTATAATTAGTGGATATTAGGACACAGCTGCCATCGTGTTTGTCCAGTGAAGAGGGGTGGTATACCTGAGAGGGGGAGGGTAGAGAGGAGCCCATGTTTACCTCCAGGCAGTTCCTGTCCATGCTTGCCTCGGCCAGGCCTTTTGTTGCCATGTAAGAGGAGGAGTACAAACCCTGAGAGGGGCGACCGAACAGATCCTCTTTCCTGGCATTAGGCTGGAAGAGAGGAAGCAGGATAAAGAGTTGAGGCCACAAAGCACAAAGACTGATTGGCTGTTATAGAATATCTTTCTCTTGGAGACTGAGCGGTGATTCTGACCTGCAGGAGGTGGGGCTGGTCTGCTAGTGGAATGGCCTCAGCCAACGGGACGTCGAAGGGGTTGGGTGGGATGCAGCCCAGGAAGGTCATGGAGTCAGAACGGCGAAAGAAGGGGTGGTTCTGACCCGTCTCAGCTGGAACCGCGTCCTCATCCTTGTCCTGTAGAGTTGAACCTGATGTGAGATAGAAAAAACCGTGTTAAGCACCGACATTATAATGACCGAGCATTTTAATGTATCCTTTTTGACTGATTCGCTGTCTAATATTATATGCATGAGTTATCTGACTTACTTTGATTGGTATCCTCATCGTTCTCATGCTCAGAATCCTCATTGTCCAAACCCAGTTCCAAAATCTCTCGATTCCTACAAATAAAAGTCAAATGGAGAACGAGTTTAAAACAGAGGTACGTGTAGTCATGCAAGTTTTTCACATTTTCAACAACAACTAATCAACTGCCCTGGTATTTATCATTCTTGCCGTTTGTTCCAATAGCAATCATGTGCAATTCTATGAACGCAATTCAGTTTTCCAGTCACCAAGACCCATAACCATTAAAAGTTGCCCTTGTTTTCTCCCGTTTACCTCTTTCTGTCCATCTGTGGGGTATCCAGAGTAGTCTGCTGGTTCATGGCCTTGATCCAGTAGATGAGAGCCTGGAAAACGTAGGCCACGTGTTTCAGCGAGCACACGTCCAGCACGGGCAGCACGTCGGAATGCTCGTCGTTGTGGGAGCGCATCAGCGATAAGGCGTAGTTCAGGAAGTCGCCGCGCGCTGACATCATGCCCTGGCGAGCTGTCAGCAGAGTGGCCGCTCTCCTAAAAACAAATAGAAGACATGTGAGGACACTGCTGACTTTACTAATGAAGGAAGGTACAAATATGGAGCTATGCAGTTCTGCAAAGTGTGAAGCAAACTATTCTGAACACATGATGGAAAATATTAGATTATTATTATTACATTATCTTCCTAATTTATTCTGTGGTTGCCCCGCTCTTCTACTTAAATGACTACAGAGTATATTTGTGTAAAGGCTCTACAGCTGCTCCATCGGGACACATTCTAACTAACCGGTTCAAAAAACTAAATAGCATGAAACATTTTTTTTTTTTTTACAACAAAATAAAAACGAGAGATGTCTTTTACCTGCGTCCCTCCAGGGTGCGGAGGCTGGCCTCCTCTCGAGCGGTCATGCGTTCCCTGCGTGCCGAGTGCTGAGAGGCGTGCAGAGGGTGACTGGGGTGACCCGGGTCTCCGGCGGATGACAGGGCCGAGCCGTATCGCAACTGAGCCTCGGTGGAGTCCATGATAGACACCATCCAGTTCCAGGTGGGGATCAGCTTCTCTTCCACATAGTTCTGTTTCAACACATGACAAACGTTTCACTCTTACTCAATTCAATGTACAATGTGGTTTAACATTTAATAGGGATGGTACTGTAAAGCCTATTTTGATGTAGATCTTACCTGCAGGTTGACTGCGTCCTGGTAGGTCAGTTTTACAGCAGCAGGATACTGTGAGTAGACTAGATGGTTGTACTTGGGGATCAGACTCATGAGGTCAGAGATCTGCCTGATGACGATGCTGTAGGCTCGGGCCAGGCTGCTGGCGGACGTCAGATAGCTGCTGGAGTTGCTGGCCTCCAGAGCGGCGGCGGCTGCAGCAGCACTGGAGCTGATAGCGCTGGAGCGACGCAGGTTGGTAGGATCGATATATATCAGCCCTGTGGAGCTCGCTGTGAAAGAGATAGAAGATCAGCACAGGTAAATGTCATATTCCAAGCTTAAAGTAGACACTAAAGAATAAAATCTACAATCAGAAAGCTCCACTGACCGGCTGGCGTTGAGGAACTAGAGGGCGCGCTGCCGGTAGCTCTTTGGCTGGGGGTGTTTCTAACAGCCCACTGCATGGAGCGAGGGGCCTGGGCCGCACTGTTGGCGTGGGAGGCGCTGGTCGTCCTCTCCAGCGGCTCGTCTAACAGGAACGTCTCCTGGTCCACGTCGTCGCTCTGACTGCTGCTGCTGTCGGAGTCGCTCGAGTCGTTGGACTGCGAGTCGTCCTCTGAAAAGAAGGCGGGGACGCTGCTGGCACCTTCGGGAGAGGAAGAGGAAGAGAGGGGGGGAAAAAGCGACAAATTTAATGGTCTGTGGATTCATCTCGACCTTCCTCTCTTTTTGTCTTTCACAACAGATTTATCCAGGCAAGGAGTGAGGGTTAGTGAATCACACCACTACAAGGCCAAACAAACACTAATGTGACAGTGAAAACACCGAGGCTTCAAGTCAAAACAACAGCTGCACTTCTCTGTTGATCAAATATTATATGGCTTAGTTTTAATGTTATTGGAAAATCCATTAGAGAGAAAGAACAGAAATATCTCAACTGTACTCAATTTTCTTAGAGGAAATGAACATTAGTAAAAAATAGACATTTTAGATGGCTGGGGAGGAAAAAACACCACACCATTTGGAAAGAGCTACAAGTTGAAAGGTTTGTTATTTGGATGAAAAGAACAACAAAACTATTAGTTAAAAAAATAAAATAAAAAAAAGACAGTAACAGTGAAAATGTGAAAAGGGGACAAACTGAAGGAACTCTCAGCAGGAAAACTGTGTATGCACTTTGAAAAAAAAAAAATTCACTCTTGCCCTGACGTCTGTATATGCATTGAAGTAAAGAGGAGCTCATACCAAAAATAGGAAATGCCAAGGACACCCTACTGCCTGCAAATGAAATACATTGGGTATTCAGCCAGGGACCATTTTTGTCTGCTGTATCATTAGCTCTTCAAACATAAATCCCCACAATCCAAAATGCTGACTTGTTAAGCACAAAGAGAATTTTTTGTAAGGATTGAATTAGTCTGTAATTCAAAAGAAGAAAAAAAAAAATACACCACAGTGCAGCAAGACAGAAAAATGCAGATTCTATTTAGTAAGCAGTTGAAGCCTTAAACAAATTTGGACAGATTTCAGTAAAAAAAAAGAAAGAAGGAGGTCAAAAAAGACAGATGACCGCATTGCCACAAAAATAACCTCAAAGGAACAGTGTGTCAAAACTGAGGAGAATGACTGAAAAGAAAATCTAAACTGACATCTGAACTGGGTGATTAAAAACATCTGGTTGACCGACCTGCTTCGGAGCCAGCCGTGGCCGCCGTGACGACGCTCCTGCGGCCGCTAGCATTATCTTGATTGCTGTGGTTGCTCTCGCTGTCGCTCTCGGTTTCGGCTGCCGCCAGCAGATCCAGCTCCATGTCGCTGCCTGAGAAAAGGAATAAAAAAGACAAAGAGGATGTTTTACGTGCTCGGTGTTGGCTGGAGGTTTCAGGCACGAGTGATTATTTACCAAGCTATAAATTAAAAAAAAGAAGGGTCCAATAAAATAAAAAAAGGAGTTTGTCTCACCGTCCTCATCGTGCTCATCATGCTGCCCTTCTGCCTCAGCGTTTTCCTCTCCCTGTTCCTCCTGGTCGTCATGGTGGTCTTCCTCCCCTGCTACTCCCTCTACAACTTCAACCTGAGACACAAACAATAACAATCGATCACCTCTTAAGATTTAAGGCCTTTTTTACAAAACGTTTTTTTTATTTTATTTTTTTTATTCTATATTTTATATTTCATGTTTTTGTCTATTGTTGGTTTTACCGTTTCATGATCATCTTGATTGCTCTTTCTAGGTTTTTATTTCATTTTAAGGAGAGCACTTTGTAACTTTATTTTAAAAAGTGCAAAGTTTTTAGTATTATCAATGATTAGATTCAAGAGAGAAGGAAAAAAAAAAAACCTCACTTGAGTTCAAGTTAAAATTATAGCGTGATAGAAGTAAACTAAATCAACTCTAGAGATAAAAAATATGCACCCTAAACTGAGTGAAATCTCGCTTTGTAAACAGTTTGAGTTCTTGGTGGCATTATACATTCACTATGGCCTTAATGATTTTATAATGAGGCTCCCCACCTCTTCGACATCTGCTGATACGATATCATCCTGCTCCTCGTCTCTCCCTCTGACAGGCTGCGACTGGCTGCTGCGCCGAGGCTGGGGGTTCCTGATGATATAAGAGGCAGCTGTCTGACTGGAGCTGGAAAAATGAAGCACGAGCCCAGAGTCATTATATGTAGTGAATAAGAAAAATCAAGCATCTTCTTTTCCTTTTCCCCCTTCTCTCCAAGTATAAATCCACAGATGGACTCGATGACTTGAAAAACATCATATAATAAACACACATTTTTATAAATCATCGCTATTGTCAAGAACTATCAAACGGAGAGGAAAATGAGGGTAGTAAAAAAACTAACGGACCTGCTGGACTGGTCAGGTGAGGGTCTTGGAGGAAGCGGTTCCACGGAGAAGAGCTCCTCGCTGCCCTGAACGGCATCGATACTGGTGCTGGCCAAAGTGAATGGAGCGGTGGGTCTGGCGATGCCCATCCGCACCGGGACGATCAGAGACTCGGCCACGTTACACAGTTCCTCCACGGCGTAAGGCAGCAGAGCTTGGAACACACGCCGACATTTACCAATGGGCTGAGGGATGAAGTTGCTGAGTTGAAGAAATTGAGAGAAAAAGACTGTTAGTGCAAAATTTGTGCTAAATTGTGTAGGGCTAACTCAAGTTATATTAATTCCTTTGTCTAAAATGTTTGCTTAAAAACCATAATGATGCGTGTTCTTACTTTTTCTTCTTGGATGAGGCCATCTCCACGCTCAGGATGACAAATACCCGAGCTACTGAGCGTAGGAACCTTCTGGTGACGTTGACCGCCTCCTCTCTCCGGCCAGGAGTGTACTTGTTCTGCAGCTCCTTCACCAGTGTGCCCAGTAAAGTATCTATAAACTACAGGAGAAAAACAAAAAACGCCCACTGATGACCGAAATACCGTGCAAGAGTGATAACACCAATAAAAATGCATTAGCACTGGTATGTAGCATTTACCTAAGCAAGAATGACTAATAAATAACATTGTGTGCACATTGAGATATGTAATATATAGAAAGAGCTGACAATCAGAGAGGAGAAGGAAAGATTAACTGGACTTACAGTGATGTCAGGAGCACACTTGACAATGAGGCAGTGGGTGAAACAGTCAAGGCGAATGGTGCCACTCTGCTGATTCAAGTATACCTGCTCTTCAGGCAGTAGGTGGGCAATTCTGCTACTGGCACTGAGTCTGGAAATATAACGAAACACACAAGTCTAAATAAAGGCTTTTACAGAGCTCAAAACTGTATACCGCACTGAAAACTGCTTATAAAGAGGTTCGGCATTATCTACTGTGACTGGGATATTTTTTCTGGAAAGACATAATGCTCTTGAGGCTTCTGCATGTTTTTTCTGCACTTTTTCAGTCTTTGAATCCCTTAGTAACAAAAACAGAGACTACACTCACGGGTCTTTATTCTCCTGAGAACCGAACATGATCATAGACTTAAGGGCGTTCCAGTCCTGCAGGACTCTCTCCAGAGCCAGCTGAGCAAAGCGAGGAGGCTCTAGGTCATGATCGGGCATATCAGAGTCTGAAAGAGAGGAGAGGACGATAGCGTTTTATACACCACAAGCCTAGGTGTAATATATTTTAAAGACTGCATTAGAAACTACATTCACAACTGAAAATAGCAGGGAAATTATCTTGTTAAATGGTTTTAAAATGTACAAATCAACAGTTTGCAGTGATGGTTATTGAATGATGGTGAATCTACCTTCTGCATTAGCAGCCTTGCGATTCCTGTCCTCTCTGATGCGAGGTGGTCTGTACTGACAGTGCTCAACACTCTGCCTGGCAACAGTCTGCACCAGGAACAGTAATATATGCTCCCCCCTACAGATGGGGGAAAAAAAGAAAAGAGACAGAGAAATCAGAAAAGACAATGATTTTCCCTCAGACACTAGACAATATCCTTCATGTTATTTAAAAGGATACCAATTACACTGAGAGGACCACATTTACTAGCTTATTTTAGTGCTCAAATGAAAGAAGAGTAATGTAAGTAAATTGGGGATGGATGGTCATACCTGCTGTTTGGTGTGGTGACCAGGTTAGTGGTGGTGAGTAACCTGTACAGCAGATCCAGACGAGCGGCCTTCTGGCCTGCGATCAGCGTTTTACACTTGCATTTCTCCCAGCAGTCGCAGTATGCTGTGGGAGATGTCCTCTTCAACCTGGTGGAGAAAAACAAACAGTATATTTATAATCATTTATGTGACCTAGTCTGAAATACAGACTCAAGAGATATTGTGAGACTTACACAAACTGCTATAAAGGCTTAATATAGTCGCACTAACACGTGGGACTTACTTGCAGTCATGTCCTTTGTGACACACCCTGGCACACTCAGTGCAGCAGCAGAGGGACTCCAGCAAACCACAGGTCCGACACTCGAATATATCCTGAATACAAAATCAGTATGATTAAAAAAAAAAAAGGCAGGGTGCCAACTTTCTATTGAACATTATCAACAAACACACTCTTTAATAGCAGTGAGGTTACACTTGTGCACAGAAACAAAGCCCAGCAGCACTTAATGTTATCAAAGTTGGCCTGTGTGTTCATGTCCTCTACCTTAGTGCCTGCTGGCAGCGTTTTATTCTGCTGATGTTTTTTATGCTTCAGTGAGCAGCGGTAATTAAATTAGAATGAAAAACGTATTATGTTTTTTATCTCTCTTTTTTTTTAAGCTAATCAGGTTGCCGGTTATATAACTGTCTTCAAACGTTAATAATATTAAATAAATGTCCGATCCCTTAATTGACTGCTGTGTACACGCGAGCGACTTTTCCCTCCGAATTTCAGGGCGAGGGCTGACCTGGTTAATGTGCTCAGCCCCGGTCCAAGTGAAGCTGCAGGTGTCGTTGCAGCAGAGAACGTAGAGGGGCGAGTCGTCCGGGTTGGTCCCCAGGGGGCAAATCATTTCCATGAACACCGAATCGGCATCCTCCTTCTCTGCGATGCCTGGGTCACCTACTGTATCGAGGACATTAGAGAAAAAATGTGGAAACGGAGGAATGCCAGTTACAACATCATAGTTAGATCTCGAAAAATGGGGCCAAATTAAAAATAAAAAAATAGGTCAGGATGCACGCAACTCATGGATAACCTCTAATATTTCGACTGTTATCTAACCAGTTTAAATTACAACTAGAGTCGCAAAAAGTGTGCAGTTTCCTCTTTGTATTCACAGAGGAGGTGGCCAGTTGGTCGTGCAAACTTTATTTCCGTCCCTACCCCCAATCTTAGTATCGGGACCACATTACGACATATGTCTAGCATATGCTGTATCTACATCATACGAGGGAAGCAAGCGGTGCTGACATTTAAGTATAGGTCTGCAAGCCAACAGTCTTTTAAATGACAACCCAATTTACAGGCGAAAGCAGGGAGCTGACTTATTAACTTACCCTTGGCCATTTTCTGAGCAGCCTCCAGCACAGTGATGGCTGCTGGATAGGCTCTCCCACTAACTGCCAGCATGAATGGGGTCATTCCACGGGCGTCCCTGTTAAAAACACAGCGACAATATTATACAAAAAGTAATAAAGAGACACAGCGAGGCAAATAAAGAAGAAATAATGGATAAATCAGGACAATCTAATGTGCAATAAAAGAGTTTTTATAGGTGTGCCCTGTTGGAAATAAAGCATCGTACTTGGCAGAGAGGAGCTCCCGCAGGTGTGGTCGAAGAACAACACTGTCACACATCAGCTTTAGGATGAGGTGGGCGTTGGCCTTCCTGTCTTTAGACTCGACAACGGATGGCTCAGTGGACGGCCCTGTTCATGAGGAGAACACAGTCTATTAGATGTTACAAGCACAGTTTGAATACCCCAAAACATACAGCTGCTACAAGAAAGCATCAGCATGTCATTATTAATACATCTAAATTTACTTCAAATTATCTCCTGTAGCAACTCTACCTACATAAATAAATCAGCATTTTCTCTACTTCTGGACAATTTCACTACCTTAGCATGTCTAATAATACCATTTTTAGGAATGCTCAGTAATATTTTTGAGGTGTGACTCAAGACCAATACAAGTTTACCACTTTTTGATATCAATATAAATCTTGACTAGCACTAAAAAGATCATCTGCTCCTTGCTTCTCCTTTTATAGTGAAGATGATATGTGACCTGGTATGGTTGATGTGCTGGGTCCCTGGCTGGTCCCAGTGGAGGCAGTGGTGAGTGAGCCCACAGCTGGTGCTAGAATAAAGTCGATATCACCATCTGTTGATATAATAAAAAGAGTCGAGGAAGAAGAGTTCAATTTCACCATCGAAGTCAGACTCAAGCACGGTTGTGTAGGGTTGCCTTCAGATTGACAACAGAACAACTCAAACAGCTGCACTGGTCCTAGAGACAACAACACAGTAGATATTGTACTTATTCTAAAAGGTGCACTGACCAGGATCCATGGGTGGGGGATCAGGGACCCAACTTGGTGGGGCAATGGGTGGTGACACAGGGTCCTGGTGGTCGCTGGATGATGGGCCGGACTCGTGGCGGCCGAGACCTGCTGCTCTTAGAGATCTGCGCATCATCTCCCTCAGACGAAGCCTGATGACAAAACATAAAAGAAAATATGTGATGTCATACTGCATTACAAATACAAAATTACTAGCATGTTTATTTGAATGTTTACACCAAAGACTTTTCTTAAAATGTACCCTCGGCTGCTGGAAGAGCCAGTCCTATTCCCAGAGCTGTTGCTTGAGACCACAGAGATGGCGTTGGCAATCGCCTCCACAGCAGACAGGCGCTCTGCAAAAGTGTTCCTCTCTGACCTTTCAGCTTCTGAAACAAAACAGCATGGTTACTTAGCATGAAAAAGAGAGTCGGGAGGCAGCAGGCAATTAAAGTGATACAGATGAGCAGACTCCGAGCTGGAAGGCCATTTTCTTCCACAGTTTTCTAAAATTGATGACGTTCAAAACTGAGAAACATTAGGAGGAGAATGTAACCATAAACAGCACATTAAAGATAAGAAGCTACTTGTCTGATGTAATTATCATAATGAAAATCATTATGTTAGATTAGACTTAGCTTTCAGAGAGACCTTAACAGTGACTGCCTACCTTCCTCTTCTTTGGTTTCCTTGTTACTAACAGGAAAGCAGACCGAGACAGCAGCATGAAGGATGTTGCGGTTTCCATCGCAGCGGTGGCCTAGAAGTGCTCCCAGCGCCTGGCTGCCCTGATCCAACAGGAACGCTTGCTCGAGGTTCACCAGGTACTGTCGACACGCCTCGTAGTCACAACGCAGAACATGCTGCATCAGGGTCTGTTTCTATAAGAGACAATAAAGGATGCGTGAGTCATTGATGTTTTGATTATGACATAGACAGCATTGGTTTTTGCTCAATCAGACAGATTTATGAGTAGAAAGTAGGGGTGTAACAGTATGTGTGTTTGTCCCAAACATGTAGAGCAATAATTCTAGAGCACGAGTTCCACCTGGAACGTTTTTGCAGAGCACTACTTCGCTATAGAATGCTCATGGGTGTATGCACAACTAAACTGTTAGCCTGGTTACCCCGGTTACCACGTAGTGTCGGTGCCATCAGAGTGACAAACAAGAGACCCACACCACTGACTGATTTCAACACTATCATTAAAATATGCTCCGTTATCTCTGTAGTGAAACAACACTGCCTCTCCCTGCCCCCCCTCCTCTCTGTGACAGTCTGCTTTTTCACTCCGCCATCCAGAAAAACATTTAACACATTTCATTGGTCAGACAGAATGGCGCAAGAATCGGTTCTGAGAGAGAAAAATGTAGTATGCAGTATTACAGTACAAGTAGTGGTTTGGTCCCTCTGACTGATATATTATTATATATGACATCATTAGATTATTAATACTGAAGCATAGGTGTGTAAGCAGCATGTAACTGTTGTAGTTTCTGGTGGTGGAGCTAGTTTCAACTACTTTATATACAGTTAAACCATAAATCAACAGCTGTCCTGACTCCCTACAAGAAACAAAAACGTTGTTTTCTTTTTCCGCTGAAGCACAACTAAACTGTTTAGCTGAAGTACATACACAACTGGGAATTTTGTGCACTGTTACACAGCCAGTAGAAATGTAGTTACAACATGGCAAAACTTGGCAAAAACTAAACACACTAAACTACACACTAAAACTGGCAGGTTGGGTTTTGCGAGGTAGCAGATGGTCGAGAATAATGTTTGATAATAACATTTCACTCTTTTTATTATTACATAATGTTTACCTCAACAGCCATTATAATAATAGCAGCTTTCTTTTTAATGGTGGAGTTAGAGGGGAGGTTGGCCAGAGAGTGCACCCCCATCCCCAGGCTGTTTATAGGTGGCAGGTCCAGCCAATCAGGATCTCGAATTCCACCCATGCAGTCTTTAGCCATGGGGTAGATTGTGCCGTTTCCATCTCGGAGGATGATGGGAGATTCCTGGAAGAAAAATGATTGATATTTTTAAAAATGCAGACAGTAAAAAAAAAAAAAATCTGCAAAAAGCATGTTGGGGGATCATCGTACCTGTCCTGCAGTAAAGATCGCCACGTTGCGCTCACTCTGCCCGAGGAAGGCCAGGTTACTAGTAGGGAAGTTGTTCTCCTGCTCAGCTTTGCCTGTGGCCAGGTCAAAGATACAGTACCTTACCCAGTTACCAGTTTTCAGCACTGCATGGACTCCTGAAAGATGGACGGATGGTGTAAGAGTTAAACATACTACATTCAGTATAATAAACATAATATACACTGACTAATAGAAACTAGCGCATAAAAAAAGACAAACCTTTGGAGTCAACATTCACAGCCAGAATCTCAGCCTTTTCTGGGATACAGAGCTTTTTAGGTGTGCGCTGAAAACAATCAGGAACTTTAGGAGTTCCGCCAGTTTTGACCACCTGACAGAAACAGAATGAAGGAAACAAAACAAAAGTCCACATGTATGAATACCAGGAGGATAGATGCTTAGTCCAGCACACATGCATATTCCAATAATTCACTTTGAAATCCATCTACTGAGATGAACACCATCAGTAACACATCTATTGTGTTCATACCTGCAGCTCATCTATTCGGAGGAGCCTGCAATCCTGTAACAGGGATGAAGGGTCTGAGTCAGTGGGAGCAGCAGTGCTCTGATTGCTCATGCTGCTTGATGTCCCCGGAAACTTCACAGCAACATACGCACCATCCACTTTAAGCACCTAAGACATGATATGAAGATGATTAGTCATGAAACTGAGCTGTAGTGACATAAAAACACACATACGTAGACCCACAGTCTCACACACAAACATTTCTCACTATTCCAAGATATTTAGTGTATCACCACAATTAAGATGTACTCACTTTTCCCACTGGGACATTTTTAACGTCCTCCACAAACACCACCTCCCTGAGAGGCCACTGTTCCTCGTTCACCTTCTCTTCCTCTTTCGGAGCCGGGGTAGAGCGCCTTCGCTCTGCAAATAGCACAGCATACTAACTGTTAGTGCTCTGAATGTAGCGTATTTAAATACAACGTAGTTATTATTTACATTAATTAATTGCAAATGCTTTGGAATAAAACTCCTGATTATGGCAGTAAAAACATTCTGCTGACCAGATGACAAAAACTTGAATGTGGACTGAGGAAAATTAACACTGGCAGCTAGCCGTATGTTTCGCATGATAAGATATGGTAAAAAGGCAACCCAATATACCACAGTATATACTGTGAGCCGGGGAAACTTCCTTCACAGGAAAACAGGGGGGGGGGGAGAAAAAAACTTGCTGATAAAAGCCTGTGCACCATCTGTTTCAAAGTCAAAGGACTAATGAGAGCACAGAGTGAGGAAGAAATTGGTTCTGTGCCTGGGAGATAGAGAAGAAGAAGAAAAGCCAAGACTTGAGTGCTGTTGAGAGAGAGGTGGAGGTTAAGAGGGAGAGATAGCACAAGAGAAGTGGACATACTGTAGGGCAGTGAGGCACTGCTAGCAATAGAAGACGTATCACTGCAGGTAGAAGCTGGGGAGGGAGGGGGACCCATCTCAGTCTTCACCAGCTCTGGTTTGCTTTCAGTCCTATAAAAAAGGAAAAAACAAGATACTGACATTAATTTGAGTTTTTGCTTTATGAGATCTAGCACATCTTTTCAGATCAAAACATTGGCAGTTGGTTTTTTTTGCTATGAAAAACAAAGACACTGACTTGATTTCCTGGGTCTTAGTAGTCTTCTCCATGTTCTTGAGGCTCTCTGGCGAGCGCAGCTGGAACCTGCAGCTGTCATTCATGTTCCACACCGACTCCAACAGGACGCCCACTTTGGGGATCCCAGCGCTGACAGAAAAGGCCACTGCACCGGCATGGTAGAGGGGGTTATTCCTCAAGCACACCTAAGGAAGGAACCAGTAAATGTATCAGTACGGTTTAAATAAAGCTTTTAACATGAGTTATAAAGTCTAAAGACAAAGCCGTAATAAACATCAATGTGGAAGACTCCCAAAAGAAGGGGCACAGAATTCACTGCTGTCATCAAATGAATGAAAATCTAAAATAGTCTTACCTGTGTTCCCACTGTGATGTTGGGTATTGAAGAAATGCCAGCACTGGACTTTGGCTTTTTGTTCTTGGCTCTGGCCTTTTCAAGCATCTTCTTCCGTTGACTAAAAGGCACAACACCCCTGCAGACAGACGCAAGCATTGAACGGTCAAAATCTCACTGACATTCATACCTTCTCCCTGACTGCACTGTTCTTACTTTGCATTAACAAGGACATCACCCTAAAAGCCAGCGGTTCAATGGTGTCCTGCTAAATATCAGCTCTTACAAAGGATTCACACATTGCTTGCTCAAGGCCCCCATTGTGTATCAAATATATGGCTGAAAACTGCAGGAAAAGACCCTACAGCTGATATTTTAATTAAAGTAAGCACGGCGTGGTGAGCTATGTGCTAGTTTCAACGGGACCGTAACAATTCAGATAACATTAAATCATGTTATGGACCACGTATATTTCTGGCGCAGGACAATATAACTTTTTTTTTTTTTTTTTTAAATATAATTCTGGACAATGTGACTCATTGGATGAATATTCCAGTGCAGAAAAATGATATTACTCATGATCAGATGTGAACCACATGGTAGATCATCACTATTTGCTTACATAGCTAGAAGCACTTCTTGACTTACTGATACTTATCAAAATACAAATATGCAATGTTTGGCTTATACCCTCTCTGACCACTTCTGTAGCTGCTAAGAAACTACACATATAAGGATAACAATATCACAAGAAAATTCAGAAGATCATGTTAAACAATTGCAATTGTATTCAAAGTAGTTTAATGGAAAAACTCGTTCTTACCACCAGTAGAGGCTGTTCTCCAGCTGTACGCATGTGTAGAGGGCACAGCAGTGCAGTGACACCATGCGCTCCCCCTGCAACTCAGGGAACGCCTGAGCACTATGCTCCAGCTTAGAGGCCACTGTGCTCAGTGTGTCGTCCACCCAGGTTGCCACCTAAACAACACAAACATACATAATCAATTCATGAAACATATATGTGTAATGTGAGACTTGCTAATACCTGTAGAAACATATATTTAGTTATACTATTTGGACAAACATTATGTCAAGAGAAGCAAAAGTAATGTACCTTGTTGGTCTCTGTAGCTATAGTAGCTCTGATGCTATTGGCAGACAATAAGGTGATCTTCTCATTGGTCAGACCCAGGAAGGACACACGTGGGTGATGAATGGAAGGATTCTGATTGGACAAATGATTGGAGAGTTAAAGACGGCAACAAACCATCAGTGTTGAATAGCCGTAGTACACGCACCAATAAGATTAAATGATATTGTAACACATTCAGTATATAGTCAATTTGTTATTGTTACAGTCAGTGTCTGAATCACCAACATCAAACCACACCCTTGTTGCATTGATGCAATAGCATGACAGTAAATAGTTGTTCATCATAGCAGGAGGTGAAGAAAGAAATTTCTTCTGTTAATACAGATCCTAAGAGACTTAGTAACTTTTTCATTTTCTTCATCTTAACTTCACTGTCCACCTTGAGATTACCAAAATCATTCAGTGCTCAATCAAACATGTAATTCCATGTTCAAATGTTAAATTCTCCACCTGTGCATTCCTGTAGGGTTCAGGTTCGCTCCACTTCCACTGATAAAGCTCTCCTTTGGAGCTGATAGCCACCAGCTCTGAGAACATGGCTCCAATGCTCACAAACTTCACACCATCCTGAAGAGCAAATCAAGAGATCTCAATGTGTCAATGTGGTAAATTATTTACTTTTAATCTAATTGGCTACAAGAATCAAGTTGTAGAGACATCTCAAGATTATAATAAGAAATAGGATAATCCAGAGCTCCATTTATGGTGTCACAGCAATGATTGCACTCAAAAATATGTTTACTATGAGTTGCTGTTCAGATTGATAGCACCTACCTTGTCAGGCCACCACTGGAGCTCTTCTCCCAGGGAGACAGGACTCTGAACCGGGATGTTCTTCTTGTCCAGGCTGGGCTCGCCCTCACGGCTGGTGGAACCTCGCTCCGTGTCGAACGAGGCCCCATCCAGCCACCGGCGCTCGCGCAACCTCAATACAGACTCGCGCTCACGCAACAGCTCTGAGTCGCGCTCTAAGGGAAGAAGGAGAACTGGTATGCAATAAGGTCACACCAGTGGGATAGAAGTAAGCCACTCTCTGGGAAAGACCCGTCAACATAGTTTTAAGAATAGAGAGAGAGAGATATAAGATTCTTTAGAATCACTTAATGCAAATCAAAATTGCAGTACTGAAGATTGAGTGGGAGTCTAAATTATACTGGTGGGTAAGTCAGTTTGCACGCTCATATGTTAAAATGCGAGATAGAAGAGGAAGTGGATAGACAGAAAGAAAGCATGCATACGGGCTAAGAGTGGGCTAGGTAGGGTTTTTAGAATAGACTGCCTTGAAGGGTTCCTGTTAAGACAGGTGGGCCTAGCGGGCCTTTCTCAGAGAGCTCACAGTATGTTCTACAGCCATGCACCATACAACACCAAACATTTATAGCTTGTAACACCAAACACTCATATTACAAATCAAACTGAACAGACTGAAGAGAAAAAAGGATTAAATTTCCCCAGCAAATGAATTTTCACCTTTAATAAATACGTTTTTTTCCCCATTACCCCAACAGTTGTCATTTTTTGCCCCCAAAAAAGCTTTGATTGTAAAATAACTTCTGATTATTCATATATTAACAGCTCCATGGGTCACTACTGTCTTGCTTTCCCTACTTGTTTGTTTTGTTTATGTCTTCTTAAGCTGTCAAAAGTTCCCTCCACACAAACAAAAGCCATCACCAATGTTGCCACCAAAGCCTCTCTAACATCCTACGTGCCCTTCACTAGTCTAGAGGGGAGTTGGTGATTTACCTCTGGAGGATCCTAGGCGGGACAGCGAGGAGCGTCTAAAAGAGGGGTATCCAAAGTAGCTGATGTCCTCAGAGAACATGGCATCAGCATCAATAATCACACTGGGGTGGGCTGAGTGAATGTCTGCATCCAACAAGGACATCAGGTCCTCTGTATGGGACAAAGACACAAGAGGATCTAAGTTTAAAAAATACAAAAATGTAAATACAGCCATTACTGTTTTGATTATTGCAATTATTACATATAAATTCTCCTTCAGTGAAATCTATCATTTGAATACTCTTTGACACACTTATTTGTATCATGTGCATGCACTGTATATTTTCAACTGCTAAAATTCCCCAACTATTTCATTATTAAAGAGTAGTGTAAGTGAAAGTATCTCTCACTGAGACGCCATGCAGTAACATTTCATATAACCCACTGTCCTTTCTGTGCCCATTCCCTGTTTTTTTTGTTTTTTAAACAAACCTCCAGGGAGGTAGGACTCGCTGGCTGTATCATCTCCATCATCTCCATCCTCATCATCCCTGCTCAGCAGGTTGTTGACAGCTAGGTTGACGTCAAGGTTAGTCCTCTGGAGCTCTCTAATGATCACACTCCTGGACTTCCCCTGAAGGACAACCTGGGCCTGGTAAAAAAAAAAAGAAAAAAGAACATGACACATTTATAGATGCTTATGCAACTTCAGGACACACTGCCAGCTGTCGAGTACACAATGGTTCATTGAGAAAAGCTGAAGACAAAGATTGTCAAAGAAAAATGTGTGCAAATATGTGTACCTGAGAGATAAGTTCCTCTGGGATGACAGAAGCTGGTATGACAGGCTGAGGCTGGCTCCCTAGAAGGCCTGAGCCGCGATCCCTTCCTGTACGAATCACTCTAGTCTGTCGTCGGGAGTCTCGAGCTGCTGTCGACGACCTGCCGGACGTGCCTCCGCCTCCTCCTCCTCCTCCGCCACCTCCGCCTCCACTGCTGCCGCCTCCCGCTCCACCTCCCCCTGCTCCTCCTCCACTTCCACCTCCTCCGCTGCCTCCATTTACCCCAGAGCTCCAGCGACTCCTGTTACACACACAGCACAAGGCCGGAGGTCAGACAACGACTGCCAAAAAAACACCATCTGATTAACAGAGCAGACTCAAAAGCACACACACACACACACATGTGGGTATGAAAGAGAATCGCCCCTGTGACAACAGAGACTGGGAAGTGCACACGGTTTTGCATCAGCAGCACTTACAGGAAGGCAGAAATTAACTGGTGCTACTTTTCCTAATTTGATCAGATAGCATAAGAGAAAAAGTACTAAATGTATTATGTACATCTGTAATATATTTAAGCCATTGTATTATTTCAATTCTGTATTAAACTGTGAGGGTTATTTTGCAGCTTAATTTTAGTTTTGCAACTTCTATATGAGGACTCACAACAGCTACATTATTTAATACGGAATATTCTCCAAAAAACAGTAAATTTACAACCAATCACACTGCAAAATGTAACCATGTTTTTGAATTACGCCATTTGGTGGACAAATGTACCCAATACATTCTCTAAAGTTCTTTCTCCAGATTGTGTGGCATTGAATCCTAGGGAGGGAGGGGAGGGGGAGGGGGCGGGGGGGGAGATACACCCCTATCCAGCTGTAGCAGTCAGTGCTGTGCTCTACAGACTTGAGCTTTCACAGGACCATTTGTCTCTGTCAGCCCTGCCAGAACTTACCCAAGGGTGTTGCCTGCCAGTCTGCCCAGTGTGTCAGAACCAGACAGGAACCAGGGCGGATCACTAGTCCTGCCTGGCCTGGAGCTCCTTCCTGTCCCTGAACCACTGCTCAACTTTGAACTGGAAACAAAAGATGGGAGATCAGTTACAAACCTACAAAAGTCCCGCACAGGACCAAAAGACTGTTTCTTTATTATTATCATTATTATTAATATTATTATTGTTATTACCTGGGTGAACAGAAACTAACATTACCCCAGGTATTTGTTAAATTATACCCCTTGGTTCAGGATTTATTTCCTCTGAATATTATACTGTGAAACAAGAGGGGTGGTATGTTGGAGACTAGCATGGCAACACCCTTGGGAATCAGAATTGGCTGCAACTCGTTCCTCCGTCCTCTTTTTTTTTTTTTTTTTTAAGTTCCTGGGGTTTTGGGGCTGTGACTGCTTTCTCTTATTTCAAGATTTGTTTTAATGAGATGCCTTCCAAGTTTGTTTTCTGATGTGTTCTAAGTAGGCAATTGGTTCAAATGTTTTTTTGGCTGTGGCAAAGGTATAAAAATAAAAAAGTAGGACAATTTTACAGATATTTCAAGAAAATTGAGATCCTTTCCAACAAAATAATACAATAATGAAATCACATTGAGGACCATACTTTAGCAATGGGATGCAGAAACAGGGATTCAAATTATTCAGATATAAAAACATAGACACAGCAAATTCAAATCAACAAGCAGACACAATCTATGTAACCTAACATCCAGATTATATTAGTGCTTCTTCAGTGAGCTGACAAACATGCCCGATACAATCTAAAGCACACTTTTCCATAGGCTTCCCAGCAACCCATGCTGACTGAAAAGCTATTATAATTTGAAACCACCTCATCTTCTTTTTGCAAGTCTGCGGCAGGCAATAAAACACGTGTTCTGCAGAGAGGTTTGGAGTGGGGAGCTCCTCTGTCTTTTTACAGCCTAATTCACATGGATATTTAGCAGCAAGAGGGGCCTTGAAAAACTCTGAAATCACTGTTGGATGCTGTTCTGCTGGCAGGAAATCGACAACTATCAATGAGACATTCACCAAACATACATGCTCATAGGCAGCACCAAACAAAGCACCTAGTAAAAAGCTCTTCTTTCTTTCTTTTTTTTTAAATAGAAAAAAAGAAACACAGCGAGAGGAAGACACAGCCGTAAATGAAGCTTGCTTTCAGAATGTTACAAACACCATTTTAGGACTGTTTTGCTGTTGGTTGTTTGGTGTCGAGATTAGAAGAAAATACTTGTTTTTTTTATACTGGAAAAACAAATATGAGCCTGCAATGTATGTAACTATGGAGAAAAAAAACAGCTCTATTATGACAATAAATAATAGATAATTATCTCATTAAGTAACAGCAAAGCATACATCAGTCCAACAGCAGCCAATTTAAAAAAGGACTTTTTAAGAACAGACCAGTGATGTATTCAGATATACGTTTCACTCTGATGGAAAGCTTGGTAGCAAAGAGTATTATTCTAGTAGTGAAACCGTGTCCAAATGCTTTGCGGCCAGACAAAAAGGGCACAAGTGTGGAATAGAATTCAAATCAGTGACCGTCATCGGTGAGCCTGAACATGTTCAGTGTGTCTTGTACTAAGCATCTCCACAAGCAATCTGTTTTCCAACTCGGTGCCAAAGCTGAAACAGTTTCCGGGACGGATCCCATCATAAAGAAGTGTCTCACCCATCGCTGCCATCCGGTTTGCTGAGTTCCAGGCGGTCGGGCTGGACAGCAAAGCTGATTCTACACACACGTCCATCCTAAAGGAGAAAGATGCATTCATGATTTTTAATGAGAAGCATATGACACATGAACTTCAACTCATACTCTAACCTTGAGCACAATTGAACAAATTAGGAACTGAAAACTTTATTGAGTCAAGTATCACTTCTCACATAAAGCCAAACACTCAAGAACCTTTTCTCTTTTATACCCTAGTCTATGATAATCAAACTGCTGATTAATTGCTGTGGACACTAGTACATTTACTGCAGAGATATAAGTAATGTTATCACTACATCAAACCATTGACACACACTGCTGTTTTCACTGTGTTAATTACTGTATTATTGCAATTGCAAAGAACAATGCCACGAAATTTAACGCCACACTCCTGAACACACTTCCACATGTATTCAACTGTTTGTCTCTCAAAGCTCAAATAAACTAACTAAGATCAATTACTACATGTCTCTTCAGTGTATCTATAGCCCTATTCAAACTGGATTAGCCTAATTAAGGGGCCTCCAATCCACTGAATCCAGACTGAATCCTAAAATGTATAAACAACAAGGTAAAATGGAAGCAAGGCACCCACTGTTTTTTATTTATTTATTTTCCATAGCGAACTCTGAAGTAATCTGATAATAGTGACCCATCTTCAATCAAAATCTTCCTCTCATGTGGAACTGTTTTTGGTGGGCAGCAGCAGCAGATAATAAACCTTCACTGTAGATCTCCAAGTAAAATAGGACATTACCTCAAGGAGAAATCCGGCGTGGTTGGGACCAACGACGCACTGTTTTAGTGAGGTCTGCTCCAACAGGCTAAGGTGTGGATGACTACATTGGGAAAACAAGCACAAAGACACATGAGCCAACATAAAGGATAACTAACAAAGTCCTGTTCACAGTGATTCATTCATTGCAACATTGAGAGACTCACCTGTTATAGCTGTATTTGTTGAGTTTCTCTGAGACTTCACGGAGCCTGATGAGATAAATAAAGATTATATTAATGCAAGTAAAAACACATTTAGGATCAAATGAATGCAGGGTAATGTATGTAATTCAAAAGTGCAGTCAGAGAGATACTTCACAACATGAATACTTAATGCCAGGACGTATTAGTATATATACTATCACTTAAATTCTGTTTAACAAAATTGTCCAATAACTATGAGGCAAATAGGAAGCACAGCATTTGTCCCATGTTTGCCTTAACAAACCTACATTTGGTTATGCAAATAGCAAAAATGTATACCTTACATAATAACTGAAAATGTAAAAACCTCAAATAAAGTAATTTTTAAAAATCTATAGATGTTACTGATGACAGATGACAATGCTTTTCTTTTTCTGCATCACTTGAGACATATGGTTGTGTTCTTGGCTGCTGATACCAAACATGTAAACATGACAGCCATAAGCTTAAACATAGCAGATAGCACAGGTCACAGGCCTGGTTGTCAGAGCAGGAGGGTGAATGCTGAGACCTATCTGATGATGCCAGTGTTGCAGCTTCTAACAGACTCACTCAATAATGAACTGTGAGTATTTTGTTATGGCCGTTAATTATAACAATTTCAATTTTCTGAGGAATGTTATGTTCTGTGAGTTTGGTATCTCAAATGAAAAATAATAAAAATCATTGCACCCTTGAGTCTCAGTGTTTGTTGCTATGGAGGCACCAGTGGCATTTTAAAAACACTGTTATTATGATAAGGTACAAATTGCTACTTCGATCCAAAAATAATTCAAAGCTGAATAACAAACATTGCATTTCCAGAATTATACATGACTAACGCTGGCAACTGAATTTCTACTTATTGGATGTTTCTCGCTACAATGCTCTTTGCCCTTTTTCTTAATTAATTGATTTTTTTTCCCTCCAGAAGACTGTCTCATTTTGCCCTGATGATTCATTCAGGAGAAACTGATGCCCGGTACTCTATCAGCCAGAAACGCATAGCTGCCCATGCAGAAAATGAATTGTTAACTTCTGCAACCCCGGCCGCCATAAATATCTTCTCCCACTTTACCACTCAGGTGCAAAGCGAGTCTTCGACTATGTGTATATTAGTCAAATGACAAGCATAATGAATGACGAAGCAAAAACGAAACGGTTAATTGCCTGGATGTTATAGTAAATTGGAATTCTGCAGAGCCAACCATGAACAAAAACAGTAATTGGACATTTTGCTTCCTGAAGAATAACTTCCCACACTCACCCTTTCATAACAAACTATTTAGCATTATGTAACTTGTTTACCTGACAATCTAGCATGAGTTATTTATCATATACATCGCTGAGATATATCCGTCCCTATACTTTGTCTTGTGGCTTGTTGAGAAACACACGTCAACCCCTTGGCTCCTCTAGGTACACCTCTGTGGCCTCTGCTGTCAACTAAGAATATATAGTCCTGCAAGCTGTCCCACATGTGGTCATTAGCTACAGATATAGAAGTACTGAGGCACTCGATGCGATGGATGAAAAAGCGCAAAATGCAACAGGATGTCAACAGAATCCAGCTGGCACTTTCAGATGAAAACCGATCACATATCTAACTGAAGAACACTCATCCTTCTTAATAAGCGTAAATGCAATGCAGTTACAGATCGTTTATATGCTTTTAAAACTCAATTCACATGTTTTTGTTTGAACAGGGAATACTTAAATGTTTTTTTTCCAATTGGCATCCAGATAAAACATAATTTGGATGTTAATGTCCATTCGGTGTTTATTTTCTATTGTCTAGGCTTATTCACAACGATCTAAAATTCTTGCTTCATCACTGTGTGGCGAACCTTAAGAGGCTGACTAAATGTAGGTTGAAAAACTAAATGCTTACACTATAAGATTATAAGTACTGACCCTGTCACTTTCCTCTGGATCACCAAGTGTGACATACCACAGAGACAGCACATGTTAGAGTTAGAAATCCCCTCACAACACAAAGGCACGTTAAAAGCCTGTGCATCTGTCCGCAGAGTGCAGGGGACGTAAGAGAAAATGACCACAAGGCAGTCAGGTCAGTCATTCTCCGATTTACCCGTCAAGAAATGGCACCGCTCTAGCACAGACACACAGTCTACTCGCCTCAATGAGCCATTTAAATCAGTTTTACAGTTTTTCAGTTGAAACACGGCACACACACACACAAAAAAAACATATTCAAGGTCCGTCTGACTGCAGGGGAGTCTTTTGCCTTTCCACTGTGCTGTTCTTATGTCTCTAAGCAGAACTCGTGAACAAACCACTGGCATTTGGTTGAAGAAATCTGACCGGATGTTCATGCCAGGCAAGCACTTCTAATGAGCCAAGCTGGACCAAGCCTTTTTATTTCAGATAGAAGCACTTATCTGCTTTGACAACTGCAAGTTCCTTCATGGGGAAAAGAAAGGAGGGGGGCCCAGCAGCACATGGTGACTGTAGTATGCAATGGCATGCATGCCTGGGGATGAAACAACCCTGACCTCTTTAAGGAGCTGAAGGTCCATTCCACCAAAATGTTTGAGTGGCTTTAGATTTATATAACAATAATAATAATGTTTAATATCTACCACACCTTTTATTCGTAGTGAAATTCAAAGTGTTACAGTATTAATACCACAGAACACACAACAAAAATACAATTCTATCAAGAGTTAAGATTAAAAACAATCTTCCTGAATAAAAAGGTTTTTAGGCCTAGGTTCTGTGCTGCCCTCAGATGGTTAGGAAGGCTGTTCCACAAGCGTGGTGCAGCAGAGCCAAAGGCCCGATCCCCCATGGTGCGGAGCTCAGTACTAGAGACCCGGAGGAGCAAGCAGTTGTCAGATCTGAGGGTGTGGGTGGAGGTTTTCTGGTATGATCAGGGAGGCACATGTCTGTGGATGGATTTGTATACGAGTAGCAGGACTTTGTATTCAATCCTGACACAGACAGGGAGCCAGTGCGATGAAAACAGAATTGGTGTTACATGTTAGTGGTTTCGCACTCTTTTGGGGTCCTGGAAGAACTGTTCTGAATGTACTGGAGCTTCTGGATGCTTCTGCCAGGGATCCCTGTGAGGAGTGTGGTATGGATAAGTTTTTCTGTATCTGACAGGGTTACAGAGGGGCGGAGTTTAGAGTTTTTTGAGATGGTAGAAAAAGGTTTTCCATAGATGTCTAATATGGGGATCAGCAGTCTGCTGAGGGTTAAATCTAACACCCAGGTTAGTGAATGAGGAGGAGAGGGGGGGGATGTCCCAGCGGTATGGGGTATGACTAAATCTGGTGTCGAGTGCCAATGAGGAGAGCTTCAGTTTTGCTGCTGTTTAAGTGGAGGACATGTGTGCTCATTCAGGCCTTTATCTTATTAAAGCTGTATCATTGTATTACTATAGATGTGGATAGCGTGGAACATGTCCTCCAAATGGACTGCAGAAAGTAGCATAAACAGAGCTACTATGTGTCTGTGGTATCCACAGCTGTCCATGTAGGAGTATATCAGGAGTATATCTGTGGCTTGAGACAGGTGCTGAGCTGTGATATGGCTGCAGAAGGGCTTAGGGCAGTTCAGATGTACAGCTCAGTATCATCAACATAGTAATGAAAAGCAATCCCACATCTGCTGCTGACATGTACACGGGGGAGAACATGTAGCAGGTAAAACAGGATGGGTCCAAGAACCGATCCTTGCAGAACACTACAGATAACAGGGAGCGATCTAGAAACTGGCATCCTCCCAGTCCTAGTGGTTTACAAGATTGCTAACCATCATCTGTTTACCACTTTTCCTGTCAGTCAATCCAAGGTTTATGCAAAACAGTGGGATAGTACAACACACAGCAAAAAAGCTTTCAAATACTCCGAGCCCATATCCAGATCTTAATCTCAAGGTCATTCTAAAAACACTTTGACTTCTCAACCTCTTTGTCTTTAAGTAGAACAGCTCATTAATCATTTCAATCTCAATGGGTGATATAAATAGATTTACCAAAAATCACATGTTCTGCCAACATTCAAGAACAGTGTCGAACATAATTTCCTGGATCTACCTTCAAACAACTACTGACTCATTATGCTTGGAAATTTCAGAAAGAAATCCACTGAATGCGATATTATGCATGACACTACTCTCCATATAGTGCCCAGATGAATTTACCGTGCGTGTGTGCTAGAGCCAAACGGTATTTAGGTAACATTGAAATAATATAAAATGTGTGGTCATTTCAACATTGGAGGTTCCAGCATCGACCACAAACACACACACACACGTTATAAGCCTCAGCTTGTCCCCCTATTAAAGTCGATAACAGGATTAATGTGAATGCAATGTTGCTAACTGTGCATCACTGCATATTTGAGATATTTATCTCAGTGCGCAGAGCTAAAAAACAGACAAATTATCTAATTATGTCCGACTATGTAAGCCAGTAAGCAGTGCCTATATACTTCCAAACACCGGCCTGACACAAAAGAGCCTCTAATACAAATATTTGGCTTCGACAAGAGCGTGGTAGCACATTAGCCTGCTAGCATTAGCAGCTAAGCTATCGGTTAGTTAGCTGACGTTAGCTACTTCATTGATCTTGATAATCAACGAGACGCCCCGCAAGACAAATACAGACACATGTCGAGAGAATGGAAATGTAATCTAGACACGACGACTAGTCCAGTTTTAATCAACGTTGTGTTTTACGACCTTTATTTCCCTCTCTTTCCCCCCATCCCCCAACCCGCATTGTCTATCTCAACTTTGACTGTGAGCCAATCCTTCCAGAGAGCCGAGGAAACCGTCCGATAGCAGCGACTGTTTAGGTAGCAACAAGCTAACGAGGATTGTTCCAAGATGCCGGGCCTTGTTTCAACCCCAGAGAGGGGGTCATTTCAATCATTTCAACCCGAAGTCACAAGCATGGCAATGTCTGCGTCGTTCACAAATACAACCTCGAATACTATATACCACGGCACGCACATATATATGCTTTTAATTCTGTTTTTAATTACCTGTCATTGAGCTGGTCCTCGGTCCCGGGCAACGGGTGAACCACGAAGTGTATAGATGTCATGGGGTCAATCCAAAATCACACACAGACGCGTGAAAGATGTGGGAAATAGTTAATCTTTCGATGGCTGTATATATATGCGGATTCATAGGAATCTTTTAATGGCGAAAACCCTCGAGTTTAGATCCCAGCTTCCTCACCCACATGCCGCCATCTTAACTCTACCAAAAGCTTCTTCTCTGTGTGTTGATCTAGCGCACAGATGCAAGCGCTCTGCTGGTTGGATCCCGAGCGCACACAGGAAATGTGTTAAATTGGACGGGATTGGCTTCAAGAAGAAAGGCACGAATACTGGAGTCAAAATACTACACTTACACACTCCACTGTCTTTGTTCTCAACCAGTTTGTCAAATGCATCTGTTTCAAACACCTGCAGTCATTTTCAAGCCCGTTACTGTCCACTAACCATTAAGGCAAAAGAATGGGTTAAATAGGTGTAGGTCATTTCTTTGTAAACTGAGACAAAAGAAGATCAAAATGCTAAAGACAGCAGGAGAGTAGTACATGAAAAATGGAAAATGTGTGGTCCTCATGCATGTTTAAACTATTGCAGTAAATAATTCCATATTTTTCCAGTCAAAACATAAAATAAAATATTCTATTTCATTTTACAGTACTCTTTGGTTCCATATTGGGATTATTAGTCCTTTATACGTGGAAAAAATGTAATAACTTTATTTTTGTTGATCCAGGAATGTTCTGCACAAAGTAATGTTGCAATACAAACTATGCTATCATTGTATTGGCCTGTCCAGTTATTATTAATATTACTACATTTCACTACATTTCAATTGGCCTTGTAAAATTACTAGTATTATAATGACATAGATCAATTCTGTAGTTATGGGGATAAACAATTACATTATACTTTGAATCCATTTGAAACAAAAAAGGAAAAGTCTATATCATGATGTGCGTGGTAGTTCTTGCTAAAAGAAGTGAGTGTATATTAACTGCCACTCTGTGACCAACCAAGACTTATTATTATGTCACCAGATCTTTATATTATGTCACCAAATCTTGAGGGAACAAGCTGGCTATACTTGGCATATTTTCAGCATTACTTGGGGAACGGAAAAATTCATGAGAGACCCTCAATTTAATACTGCTATTCTTACACGGGAATTATATTTAAAACTGAACTAACTCAAATCTGAGTCCTATAAAAGGAAAGGAACGTACTGTTCATATTGGTTTACCTCCCATGAAAAAAACTGTGGCTGTAATATCCCAAAAGAATTTAAACCCTGTGAAGCTCAAGAAATGATTTAAACAGCAGTGGTGCAAGTATGCTCCCCTAGTTAGATTTTTTTTTTTAAAGGCAGGAGACACAGAAATCTGGGCTCAAGGTTAACTTTGTGTAAAACTGACAAAGAAAAGTCTCCTTTGAGCAGTGCTTAATTCTTGGCTGGTGCCCTGGATGGAAGAGGGAGTGCTGGCCTAGATATGGCAGCCAGTAAGAAGAGGAGGGGGCAGATGACCTCACCGCACAGCACGGATCAAAGGATGACATTTGATATTTCATGGTCAGTTTAAAGGATTTTCAAGTAGTCTTATAAGATAATAGAGCAGACATTCTTCTATCTTTTGAGGATGTCGATTGTAACTCAAAAGTATTTGTGGTTAATCTTGCAACCTAATTCAATTAAAACGTGTGTCTTATTGCACCAGCAGATGGCAGGATTTACCTTTCATAATGAGAAGAGTATCAGTCTCAGAACGCCATATGAAACCAGAAAGCATATGACCCCTTTGTGCACTGCTTCTCTGCGTATTTGCCATAGACCAAAATGTATCATATGGACATATTTACACACACAATATATATACACACATAGAAAACGCTGAAAGACATGCAGAAGTACAGACTCTATATAGATAGCTCCACAGCTCAATAACTAACCTCAATGGCTTATTGTCAGATATCTGATTTAAAATAAACTGCTGAAAAAAACTATTGGAACTGAAACTGACAGGTCATGAGATGTCACGATAATCAAAATTAAATATGTCACACTGTGAACATTATCTCTATGTCAGGTTCCTCATTCAATTCTTATGTGCAGCATGAGTTCCCTGTCTAGCCAAAATACTGAGAAATGTGACCAAAACCTCTTATAAGTAAAACGATAGAATCAATAAAACTTTTTTCCATTATTCAGTCTGGCCTGCAGGTCACACTGTTAGGACCATAACAGAACAGATGATTAGTAAGATTGGAATAACAGAAATGTCACGTAAACTGCTCTTTTTTTCTAGTAAACCATTAAAATACCAATAAAATGGGAGGGCATTAGGATTTGCTTACACAATACTGCAGATATTATCATTGGAATTAAACTGTATATTTCCATTTGATCTGTTTCCTGCTACAAATTCCACGTCACTCAACCTGTAGAAACAGAAGGAACTTTTTTAGGAACTTTTCTGTGTATTTACTGAGTTCAACACAGAGTTTAAAGAAGCCAGGTCCATTGCCCTGCAAACCTTGTAACTCAAACAAAACCCCTGAAATCTCCAGAGCTATTTTTAGGAAGTCTGGCACTGGGTTATCAAATGACCTCCGGTGTGGTTAAATACGGTTGCAAACACTCTGCACTATCCCCACAGCGAGGTTAGTGGGTCTGCAGCTCTAGGAAATGAGCACATTTCAAGCAGAAAACGAATTAAATTGAAATAGACCCTTAACATGGATAAAAGGAATCAATTCTTCTTCATAAGATTCTGTGTTTGAGCTATTATGAATTTGAATTAATTGTGTTATAACCTCCAGGAAGACCCGTAACTAAACCATCACCACACTTAACTTATTGACCCATTTATTCATTGATCAGTCGACCAGCACCGGCTCCTGTCAGTCATGCCACAAGTATAAGTTATACTCAGTAAGGTAACACAATCAGTCGACACTCTAAAATAACCCCGCTTAGTGCTGGCTGTGGCATATCTTTACAGGTCCAGTGCAGTCCTGACAGGGACAGGTCAGGGAGCAACTCTGCCTGTTAGCACCAGATCAGTCCAGGCCTCCTGCACAAACCCTCTGCTCCAAAAACCTAGTCAAAGATACTAAAAAGCTTAAAGGGCATTATGCTGGCCTGCATACACATGACGAATAAAGATGAGTAGTGAGCTGCTCCTGGCTGCTGTCTTCTAAGAGGCTTTTAGTTTTTGGAAACAGACAGACATCCAATTCTGTAGCAGGCAAAGAATCCTTGTTGGCTGAGTCTCACTTGCTTCAACGCAGCTTGAAAATTGGCGGATGTTGTATTGGCTATAACCCAGCTATAACTTCTGGGGCAAAGCAGCCACTATATTTGAACAAAATCAATCTGTCCATTGCACAATACCATTCCCATGTTGTAAAGTCCTGCCTAACTGAGTGTGGCTAATGTAACTAGTTAACACTGCTAAGAATCTGGGTCTCCATTGCATCATGATTAAAAACTAGGGCAACCTGATTGGCCAAGGCCCAGTGACATGGCACAGTACCCTGCAGTCCTGTAATGTCTGAGTCTGTAACGTGTGATGTGACTTCAATGTGAAGGCTGTTTTGATTGCTGCACCATTTTTTAAAAAATATTAACAATAAATTAAACAAATCTGTGTGATATGAAAGGGGTGGTTAGTAGTGATGCTCCCCTGAGTTGGCAGCACCTTAAAGTCTGTTTTGGATCATGTGTTGGCACGTTACTCTTGTACCAGGTGGTAATGTTGGCGGTGTTTTCCGAATGAAGACATATGCGATTGTCGCTAACACATTCGCCAGAGCAACTTTGTAAGGTGATGAGCTGTCAATGTTGTGTTTCCAGGTTGTTCTGCTGCCCCCAAGTGGCCAAAAATAAACCAGTAAATGCAGCTTTAAGTTTTTAGTGAAGTCACCATTGGATGGCACCAAACTAACAACACGGTGGTTCAGGAAATAATGTAAACTTAATTACTTTTATGACGTAATGATATCAATCCTTGAAGAACATTAGTATATTGTAACACTAGTGAAGTAACATGAAGTAACAACAAAGCAAATGTAAAAAATAAGCATGGGTAAATTTCAATAGTCATACAATGTTGGTTACAGAAAGGTGAACAAAGCTTTGATTAGGGTTTATAAAGACACACAAAAAGCAGAAAAACTTAATGAGATTACTTTTTTAGGTTCTTTTTTTATTTGGTATGTTTTTCTTCAACACATGAAACCTTTAAATTACATATATATTCAAGTTTCCCATACAGGAATTTGAATAAATGAACAATTTTCATACTGCATTTGCTGTAGAAGGTACAAAAAAGCTATACATATGAAAAGTTCCTGGGGATTCAAAGCATTATATTGTAACAACACATAACAATTACCACATTTAATTTACATGAACTATCTGCTGTCAACCTTTGGCTGGGTAACCATATATCAGGGCTGCATCTAACAATTATTTTTATTGTTGATTAATCTGTTGATTATTTTTTGTTGTTTGGTTCTACAAAATGTCAGTCGCTGTTTCCCAAAGCCCATAGCTGACGTCTTTAAATTAATGCATGTTACTAACTTGGCACCTTCCCCAGAGTTTTGTGCTTTTTTGTCTCACAGATGACCTTTGTTTGCGGACCACCTGCTGTCGCCCTTTGTTCAGCCTGACGTCCACCGCTGTTGCTTTTATTTATAATTTATATTTGCCCACTGCTACCACTGTTATTAGTCATATTTCTATTATTGATGTTATTGTTGTTGCTGTGCTTCTCTGTGTCTCTCTTTGCCCTCTCCCCCTCCTTCTTTCTCTCTCAGCCTTTTTCCTTGCTGCTATTGCCAAGTGCTTGTTCATGGGGCAATGTTGGGTCTCTATAAATTAAAGAGTACAGTTTAGACCTGCTCCAAGTAAAAAGTGTCCTGAAATAACTTCTGTTGCGATTTGGCACTATATGAAATATAAAATTGACTTGACTTCAAATGGTTTATTTTTGTTCTGACCAACAATCCACAAGATTTACAGTTTACTTTCATAGATGCCTAAAGAAACCAGAAGTTTGAGAAGCTGGAACCAGGGAATTTTGCCGAATAAGTAATCAATGATCAAAATAGTTACCAATAAATATAATAGTTTAATGTAATTGATTAACTGACTAATTGTTGCAGCTCTATTGTATAGTCCATACAGAAAAAATTATGATGGCAACAGTGTGTCAAAAAGATGCATTTGATATTGATATGTTGTTATTTATATTGCTGGACTGAAAAATATGTCTCTGGCATATTGCATTGTTATTTTAAGATATATGTCCACCCTGTAAATGCTAATAAGACAGAACTGCAAACAATTGTTTCAGATTTAGTAGATGGCTGGAAATCTGTGTATCAAAATTTCATATGTTAAAATTAATATATTAAAAAACCTATATGAATATGTTATTATTTATTTGTTCTTTTCTAGCAAATCATTCCTGGATATGCTTTTGAGGAACACCCCACAGTGCCAGACACAGGCAAAGGGCTGTGCGTCTGTGTGTGTATTTCTCCATTGTGTGTCTACAGACGGCCTTTTGTTCTGGATCTCTGTGCTGTGCAGGAAGGTCTAGACAGCTGACACTTACCTAATCCATGGGGCTGCCTGAGGCCATCTCCTGTTGGCTGACCTCTTTCTCTCACAAAGGACAGGAGGCCTTCTAATTTAAAAAGCTGTCAAATGAAGAAGAAATAAAGATAATGAGAAACTTTGACATTGCAGCCAGTTGTTGCATCTGACAATTTGCCAAATGAGAAATGGAGTTTAGAGGAATTTCTCAAAGAAGGAAATAATTGTGTGTCAAAATGAAGTGAGGGATAAGTCATTGTCCCGTTATGAAGAGGGTTTATTCGGTTTAATTTTTATCAACAATTATGATAAGTACAAAAATATGAAACTGACAAATAACTAAATTAAGTTTGCTAAGATATTATTGACACAGTATATTCTCAGAGCAGTCCCATGTTTTTATGGAGCAACCTGATATGAAAGCAGATGTGATCCATCATCCAACAAAAAAACAAACTAAAAAAAGAAAAGAAAAAAGACAACAACAACTTGTAAACTATTTAAAGCTCTAACTAGATCTGCTGCAGACATACAGGCCTGCATCTAATAATATTTATAGCCCAAACGTCCAGTTCATTTACACAGTATTTTTCTGGAGACAAAATCTGGCAATTGCAACTATTATTTGGTCAGCGGCACATCAAACTTGAAGACAAAGTTCATCCCACACTGCACTCCAGATATTTTTAGCCATGACCTCCACATTGATACCATTCTGGAGTAAAAAAAAAGTTGAATATTCAACCTTTACTATTGCAACATGCTAAAATAATGATCAGCATCTGTTTTTCAAATGTATCACTCCAAAATCTGATTAGTCATAGAGAGTGTATGTCTTCTCCTTCTCCAGTTGGTAAAGGGACTCATCCGAGGCCATGGTGTGTATTGCAGATGGGGGGGCTAGTGGTAAGCAGGGTGGTGGTGGTGGTGGTGGTGGGGGTCTAGGATAGGAATGTTTTTCACACGCCCATGCTGTTGTGTACCACGCTGCCTCCACGGTGCCGTCAGCCCCCGATCACGCACCGACCCCCCTTCCCATTGGCCGGCGCCTAACACACCTTTGCGTGCCATTGGGCGACACCGTAAGCCACGCCCCTGGCTTCCCCACCGCGTTTTGAAACGATGAATGGGTGCGAGGCTGAGGGGAAAACTGGGAAACGTACAATTTCGGGTCAAAGTGTTTTCGCAAGACGCCAAGGACCAGTAGCCAGCAGTTAAACCGGTCCCCTGAACACCTCTCACAGACTCACATAGATGTAAGTAAATCCTACAATGTCATATATGTCTCCCATGACTTTCTTCCCTAATAAGGAAAAGTGTTTTTTTTTTTATCAAGAAACGTGTTTTTATAAGTTATATAAGCTCATGAAGTTATTGAAGAAAACACAAATGAATGTTCAAATAGCATGATTCATTTATAATGATACACAAAGCTTAATGATGTGTGTCAAGCCTTTTCCATCACCAGCTTGTCTAGGTCATATAATGTCACAAAGTTATATACAGTCATATACAGTGTGTCAGTGATGGGTATTGAGCTGTGTGATGATGATGATGGCTGTACTTTGTGTGTGTCTGTGCTGGGTCAGGTCAGGGAGGGGTGGTTGGGGTGTTGTGTGACTGTTTGTGTAAGTAACAGCACAGTTGGTGCTTTTGTGGAGAAGAGAAGTAGGTGAAAGGGCCCAGTGCTGAAGAGCAACAGCTGGTCATGCTTACTTCACATGCACCTTAAATGTTCTTGACGAAATGACAATGTGTTCTGCATTGAAACATAATCATCAGAATTAAAAGGACGGATAAAAGTGTTTTCTTATACCTGTTTATGCTCTTTTACAACAGCTAAGCTATGGAAATTGAAGAGCCCTATTCACACATCCAGGGTGAGTCGCAGCCTGCTCCCATGGGGCAAGGTGACATGGAGGCTGTGGAAGCTCTGATGTCCATGACGAATCACTGGAAGACCAGGAACTTCAGGCTCAGGCACTTCAGACCCTTGACTCCCTCCTCAGACTGCTCAGAGGACGACTCTGCCCCCCCTGGGTCTAATGTGCTACAGGACACTTCACTGGTAAGTGACCCATATGCATTAACAGTTGTCATGCCAAGACACCAAGGCTCTTACATAACCAGGCCTACCACTTGCATTAGTTACAAACTTGCATCTAATTGAATTTAGACTGCAAAGTCATCTCCAATCTTCTCTTAAAAGCAGAGCAACACACCTTTTATCCTAATAGTTCATTCTGCTCCAGGCTTTCAGTGCCAAGTCAGTGTATGTTGTAATAAATGTTCCTGTGTATTGGTGCATAGTTTATAAATTAGTCACATAAATTATTAACATGTCTTGTCATTTCCTTTCAGTGTATGACACCACCATACAGCCCGCCCAACTTTGAGGCCACCCATCCACCCTCATTTGTGTCCCTCTATCAACCTTCAGAAGAGACTCTTCCACACACTCCTGCTTCTCAGCAGCTGTTCCAGTGCACCAGCGTAATCCACCACACTGCAGATAGCCAGCATTGTTCCTGTAATGTTCATCCTGTGTCAAGGGAAGACAGGCTCTCTCAGGTTCACACAAAAGACTCTGACGCAGATTTGAACTCTAAAGTAAGGCTGAATAGTAGAGACTCCGAGGAGAACATTATAATGCAGTCTGACTCTAATGTTGCCACGCCACAGAAACCAGTCACTGAGACTTTGCCAAATGTGGTTGAAGCCAGCCAGATCCAGCCGAGTGTTTTAGGCCTGGATAATAAATCAAACACACCCCAGTCCGTTTCCTCTGTCCAGGCTGGTATTACTGGTGTTCCTGTCTACTGCAAGATTCTTTCTGTCTCACCTTCATCTACAAGCACCACTATTATGCACAAACACTTGTTACCTATCCCCCCAACGACCGCCACGGTGCCCCCACAGCAACAACAGCAGCAGCACCAACAGCAACAGGTTTCTCCTGCCCAGGTCTTCTTCGTTGGAGGACAGGTGGCAAAGGGTCCTGTAATGCTTCTGGTCCCTCAGCCAGCTGTTCCTACTCTCTACGTTAAGCCGGCGCTTTTGACCCCTTGTGGCACCAAGTTACCAGCCATTGCCCCTGCGCCTGGCTGCGCCTTGGTGGAACAAAGACACACCCAGCTGCAGCCAGAAGTGTCCCGCGTGCGCAATCATGTTTGTCCCCAGGAGGAATGCAGCAAAACCTACTTCAAGAGCTCCCACCTCAAGGCCCACATGAGAACACATACAGGTAAGAGACAAAGGATTTAAATGTAGAATTTGACAATTCATTTCAATTATATTTGATATATTTATATTATTCATATTTACCAGATACTGTAAGACATTTGGCAGAAATTAAATTGAGTTAAAAAGAGGCACTGCTGCAAGATAAAAATGATAATACCCCTGTTGGATAATCATTTCTACTTCACTCTCTGTGTGCCAACAGGTGAAAAACCCTTCAAATGTAAGTGGGAGGGCTGTGAGCGCCGATTTTCACGCTCCGATGAGCTGTCTCGCCACCGTCGAACCCACACAGGAGAGAAAAGGTTTGCCTGTCCCATGTGCCTCAGCCGCTTCATGCGCAGCGACCACCTGGCCAAGCACGCCCGGCGACACCTGGCAGCGAGGAAGACACACTGCTGGACGTTAGGAACCGCCCAGTCTGCTGAGCGCATTTCCGCGGCAGTTGTCTGACTCAATGGATCTTAAAGAGAGACAGAGAAATGTTAAATTGAATGTAAAGCTTCAGTCCACAGAGGAGTGTAAAGTATTGGTGCTGCTTGGTGGTTATTTAATGGTTGAGGCTAAAGGTGCTAATTAGACAGTTTATTTTTGATTTCCAGCTACTGTATCGCCTCAAACTGAGCAATTACAATGAAAATAGACTGTAGATAGTATTTTATTTTAAGTCATTTTCATAACAGTTTAACAAATTATGCTAGATGTATGTTTATCTTTCAGTGATGTTTGACCAAAGAATGTTGAATATTGTTATTATGTGCCATATAAGAACATTTTTGCACAGTGCAGTTTTCCTACAGGGAAAAAAGTATTTTTTATTAAACTTGAATACACAAACATTCTCTTCGTCAGTGAATTTGTCCAGATTTCTTTTAGTGGAGTTTATTTCATGTCTTGCTAAACCAGTCAGTGAGGCAAACTGTCCCAGTGGTGGAAGAAATGTTCAGACCCTTTAATTAAGTTAAAATACCAATACAACTATGAAAAATGAACAAATCCTATTTAGGTTAAAGGGCATAAGTATTGGCAGTGTGAATTTGATCTGGACTGTAGCATAATAAAAACATACTGTCAGTTAGACTTGAATATCCATAAACTTCAGACTGGTCCTCTCTGTAGTTGACAAGAATGGCCCCTCTAAGTGGGCCAGTGATACTATGAAGCTCCCTATCTAGGTATTTACAGAAGTGGTTTCTAGGGATGGCATATCAATGAACCAACTCATCAAAGGTCATTAGTTTTCTCTATTTATATAGGTCAGTTATTTCACTCTAACCTTTGTCAGCTCACTGCTTGAATCCCCTATCAGCTCTATCAGGGGCAAAGTTATCCCTACTCCATATCAGGAAAAATAGAGAGGTTTGGGTGTATCCCTTGAATCGGCATGTGCTTCAATGGTATTTTACACAGATAGGATTTGTCTTTTAACATGTGCAGAGTAAAGATATGACTAGAGAGGTAGAGTGGATGTTGTAGTGCATTTATTAGTTAGCCATGACACAGTAACAACATGGCTGTGTCCAGCTGCACTGCCATGTAATACCATTGTAGGTTAGTTACTCCTCCATCATAAGGCAGATGCAATAAGAAGAGCTGTAGTCTTGGATGCCTGTTGTTCTTTATTAAATTCGAGAACGACTTTTTAAGTTTGCAAAAATGCTTGTGCAAGTAGGACTGGAATAGATTAAAAGAGATTAAGAAATCTTGGTGGAATTGTTATTTAGAGAATACGAGTATTGAGTAGGAATATTAATAACAAACATGGAAATGGGCATTGGCATCAGTCTATTCGGAGATTCAGTAACAGACTGTGCTATGGGGTCATAATTGAGGGAGACAGAATTCTCAATTTCCAGGACAATTTTGACTCCCAAGTATGTAAAGCCCTCCTGAGTAGTGTTGGCATAGATGTTGCCAAATTGGACAAATAATTAATATAATTTGCAAAGAGCAAAATAATATAATCCAATTATTCTATTTTCACACCCAGGATTCTTGGATACTGCCAGATGGCCAAAGTCAGTGGTTCAATAGCAAAATCATGTCAAAGACCTTTTCAGCATCCGATGACAGGTTTGCATTATCTTTAGCATCACACTTTTCATATATTAAATTATCTGTGTATATTATGAATTGCTTCACACCCTAGAACCATTCTGATTGTGAGAAATTAGGGATGTAACATGTCTCTAGCCTTTTAGCTTTAAGTATTTCTGTGTCACAGTACACTAAAGATAAGGGGTGGTAGGACCCCTCTTCTGTAGGTGGCTTGCCAGATGATTAGTGTGCAGACTGTTAAGAGAAAAGAGGCAGGATTCCTGACTCATGTCTCTTCAAGCATTTCCAGTAAACAGGGGGAGCAACTTACCCAGAAACAATCCATAAACTTCCGGAACATTTCAACATTTATTGAAATAAATCCACGTGGGAAGTTTAGTCACTATTTGGTGGTGCTGTTAACAACTCAGACATCTGAAATGTGACCCAAATTACAGTTTTTTTTAAGATGTAAAAAAAAAGCCAAAAAGGTTGGAAACCACTGGTTTCATCTTTAAAAATGTGTTGTATTTTAAAAGCTTGTTATATTATCCATTGTGTCCAATCCATTGTGTCAAGTAACTAAATCTGTGAAATAAATGTAGTGGAACAGAAAAGTACAATATTTCCCTCTGAAATGTAGTGGAGTAAAGTATCCTACAGTATCCAAAGTATAAAGTAGCATAACATTGAAATACTTCATTACAAGTACCTCAAAATTGTACTTAGGTACAGTACATGAGTACGTGTACTTTGTTAAAGTATTTTAGGACATCTGCAAAGACTTTAGCATAACTCACTTTGTCCAGAGGTGATCTGACCTGAGATTTAGCTTATTGAACCAAATCCCCTTCAGCTTATGATCACATTATCCAGGATGAGTCATCAGGTTACAAAAACTATCTCTCAGAGAGGGGTATGAATTATTAAAATGCATTTGAACAGCCGCTGCAAGGCTTTGCTGTGCACATAATTAGTGGTCTGTTTATGATAATTAAAGTCACAGCAATTCAGTCTGGTCAATGAGGTGTTTATTACTGTTCATTTTGACAAGCACAGCTACAAGTTAATTCATCATGCCTTAGACACAGATTGGAGGACAACTTCAAAGATATGATACATGCTGTGCAACTTGCACAGTTAGGGAGTAATATTCTTTCAACACAATCATAAATGTTGAAAAATATTCTTCAACAAATACAATGGCGATCGTAAAAAGGGCTCTTGCATCATAATCTTTTTTTAAAGATCCCGTTACATGTCAGCATATTCATTATCCATCAGCACTTCCCTCGTTCCATCTGTAGCACATGCTGTCTAATAAACTTGCTTTGCTATCATGGCACAGCAGTTACCTGCCAGTCCTTCACTAGTCTGGGAGCTAGCCAAGGTAGCACTCAGCACTTTGGAAAAAAAAACACTCAAACACCATTTTACTGGTGAACACTGCGCCATTGGCTTCCCAACCACACTGGAGCAGATGCCTAATCATCCTTCCAGGAGTGGATTTCATAGAGACACCGTACATTGATCACACTGGTTTTATTTACAACATCACACAGATGAGTAAATGCACCTTCATATACAAGCCTCTGTTTAAAACACTGAGAAGGACAACTGATTTTAAATGTAATAATTGAATTAAGTTCTCATCACAAAACAAAAACAATACAACCAATTAAAATCATAAATACACATCTTGTAGCAAAGCATCCTACCAGAGCAGAACTGTGGTTCTGTTTAAATACACTGCTTCACTCAGGGATACATTTCTTACTTTACAAGACTGGCAACAGCAATTGAGACTATAGATAATACATTTTTTTTCAAATATAATCATTTTAAATCATTATATGTCTACTGTATGAGTGTAAACTGTATTTCATAGCAAAGGAAAAAAAAAATCACCTGTCTTTTTGGACTCATCCATTTTGTTGCATACTTATTACTTAACATCTATTTGGGTGTTTCAGGTCTAATCATATATACTACACTGTACATTGAGGTTTGCGAGATGAATCCAGTCTGGTCCCAGCAATTTCAAGCACTATCTGCACTGTTGGTTCAGTTCATCCCAGTGGAATGTAGACCAGGGGAAACTAGCAGCAGAAACCAGTGGAGGAAAGTGAAAAGCCTTCCTGTCCTGGTCTAATAATTGCTAGGCTGGGACAGAGAAAGCAGCCTCTGTTTGGCAGGAATTGAGGAAATAAGGGACCAATGAGAAGTTCTTCAGTGTAGCCTCCTGGGTGACACCGGTGTCCTGCATCTCGAACCTGATGGAGGGAAATGAACATGAGATGAGGACTAAAATAGCAAATTCTAGGGCAGTAGTTCTCAGAGTGGTGTCTGGGGAACTCCAACGGTCCTTGGGGGGGTTCCAGGGTATCCCCAGCAAAAAGGGGAATGATCTATTTTCACTACTCCATCCATAGTAACACAATGACAGGGTGTATGACTATGTTGGTCATGGGTTTCACAAACTTTCTTTAATTAAAACATCTGAAAGAAAAAATCGTATTTTATTTGTGACCAAATCTGGTGTCTGTGGTCTAATTTGGGTCAGTCTGGGGGTCCTTGACGCAAAAAAAGAAGAAGAGAGAACCACTGTTCTAGGGGTTTATTTCAACACCAAATTTAAAAAAACACTTCCTTACCAGTCTCTAGAGGAGACGACATAGTATACAGGTGGTGTGGTTGAGTCGGTGGAGGTGCAGAGTGGCTGACCCAGACTGTAGGCCCCTGCATGGGTGAACATGAGCCAGTCTCCAATGTTGAGCTCAGGCAACAGACAGTGCTCCACTACCTGATCTAGGTCATCACCAGAGGGACCCCACAGGCTGCTGCTGAACACAGGAGCATCCAGTGCGGCGTTCTGTGAGCACACAAAGTAAAGATTGTCTGTTTATACATGTAGTACAATACTGTTCTTCAACTAGGGTGAGTTGTGTTTAAAGGACCAGTATGTAGAATTTAGTGCCATCTAGTGGTGAGGTTGTAGATTGCAACCAAATGAATACACCTCCCCTCACCCACTTCAGTTTTATGTACCATATATAAAAATATTAAATGAAAGAATGATCTGTGGCTACATCCTGACCCACAGAGAATATTTGAAATCAACTCACCTTGTGAACAGAAGGAGCAGCAATCAGTGTTTCAGCAAGTTTGCTGGCAAAAGATCCATACACTCCCTCATTCATGAAGTACTGGAACTCTGGCTCATCATCAGGTGATGGATCATCTGTTCAGCAACATGGGAAGCAAAATGTATGAGTATAATGGATTCATTCACCCATTTGTGTAGTTCTCTTTTTCTGTGCAGCAGTTTAGGCTGACGTTAGTAATAAACCTCACTGTTTACTGTCAGTGAATGAGCCTTAATATCTTTGAAAATGAGTATCATGCCACCGACCGTGTGCCTGGTCCTGGCGATCCCGTGCCACCACGTCCTTCGAGATGATGTTGACGGCGAGGGTGAAAGCAGAGGACACGAAGTAGCTGCCAGGCTCAGCAATGATGGAAACTCCGGTAGAAGGAGGGAAGTAAAGGTCCACCATAGACATGACTGCAGTATTGATCTGCAAAAGAGATGAGGATAGAAAAAAAGTCAAATCTTTCAATCAATCATTCACATTTAAAACATTACTTGATCACAGTGTCAGCCTTTGTACAGGGCTTTAAAGAAGACTTTTCACTTGCTGACTATGATGAGCTATTTGTTTATCACTGTAAATCCTGAATACTGGATGGTAAAGTGTACTGACCAGTTCCAGCTGGGTCTCAGAGCCGCTAAAGCCGCCTCCAATGTCCAGGATTTTCATGTCAAAGCCAATTTCCTCCTGAAGCAGACAAAGTTTGTCAATGTATAACCAACACAGTTACTACAAAACACAACAGTGTGTGATAGAAGCTAATGGGAATGGTACATGGAACTGAACAGTGCAACCAACTATAAAATATAGAACTTTACTTACTCCCATATCAAAGACACAACGAGCATCAGAGATGGCATGAACGTACACGTGGTCATCCTCACAAGGGCTGGAAATCAGAGACCTGTGGGGGGACACACAGAGGTTAAAGGTTACGCTCTGACACATTAACAACAGGTTAATGTGTCAAAAGGTTGTGCAACACACTGGACAGAAATAATTGGTTTAAGTGAGAGCTGAGGTCAAACCACTGCTTGATATACTGTCCTGCCCTAACCACCACATAGTTAACAATATCCTTCATTATAAAGGCAGATGGCTTACAGGAGTTTCATATAATGTACAGTGCCTTAACCACGGGTAAACTACAGTCATTCAATTACTGTGCAGTAGTGCATTTTTTGCAATTTATTGTTGATCGATGGGGCAATAATAAAAACGGATGAAGAATTTGTTTGATGGTGAAAATCTTTCAGTGAAAACATTGCATTGCTGCAGTTTTACATAAAATCGTGTAATCAGTCTTTGCTCTACTTCACGTAGTCACAGTGTATTTCTGCAGGACTCACCTGACACCCACCACCTGCACACCCAGTTCCTTAGCACTCTCCAGCAGATGCCTGCAGTCTTTGAGGGTACAGCCAAAAGCCATGCTCATCTCATCATCCTGGTTAGATGCTTCTGTTGAAACCTGCAGCAGCAGCCTGAAGTAAAAGTAAACAAAATACTTTAATTCCTGGTTCTTTGAGAAAGAAAAGAATCCAGCTGAATAAAATGATGAAGCTGCACACTGAATTAAAAAAAAAAAATCAAGCCAGACTGAATGTTGACAGTGTTTAATGGTAGATTTAAAGTGTTTGCAGGCAGTAGTGCCAACACTTACTTGGCATTGGGGTGGCAGCGAGAAATCTTGCGTAGCTCTGCTTCATTATCACACACCAGGAGGTCAATGCCGTTCTTAGCAGCATATTTAATCTGGGAGACCTGTTTGCAAACACCACTGTAGATGATGTCTTCAGAGGGAATACCGTGGCTTTGCACCAACTCAAGTTCAAACTGAAATAAAAAGAGACAGAACATTACTTCTTTAATATACTGAATATATATGTATTTGTCACCATAACATGTCCATCCTGCATGGGTTTCTAAGGACAAAATGTTTGATAGAACTTAAAATGTGCAAGTGCTTTCATGTGTGTGAATGGTGAAGGGAAGTATACTGTCACAAGTGATCTAACATGTTAGTGAAAGAAAGATATTAAGCAAAGTACCTTGTTGGTACATATGAATCCAGTGCCGAGGGCAGCGAGAACTTCAATAACAGCTGGACTGCTGTTGCATCTGACAGGATAGAAGGGTCGAATTTGGGACATGTGGGTTCGCCAGCGAACATGCTGCCTCATTACAACTCCCAGGTCTGCTACAAAGAATGCATTCTTCTCAGACTGAGGAGGAAGTAAACAAACATGTAGGTGAGTCAGTAAATAAACAATTATTCAATACTAATAACATTATCTTAACTTTTGCAAGTATGTAACTTTAGCACAAGTTATAAACAATGCAATACAATGAGTGGTGTTTTAGACAATTCAAAGACACTAACAAAACCCAGGTTTGTTGTTGTAAGCATGCGCTAAATACATGTTGTGACAGCAAGACCTCTTACCAGATTTTGTTCATAAATGTGATTGTCAATCACATCACACAGGGCTGTGCCTCCCTCCAGGAGGCCAACAGAATACTGTGGTTCATCAACAATTCCTTTCATCCTCTCAACCGTTTTCTGCTAATCCGACAGGCATAAAGAATATGGCTAGTCCGAAGTGGTTTTGCTCGCTTCCTCTCGAGCCCCTGGGTCCTAGGCTTATGCAACAAACTGCACAAGAAAAAGAGAAAAGTCATAATGAGTCATGAAGTTCCAAAAAAGCCAAACAACTCAACGGTATTTGGACGACGCATTTTCATTGATGGCGTCCAGCTCTTTTCTAGTTTATTCAGTAGCTGTAACCTAAACCTTTCTGATGAGATCCCTGATCAAACAAGTCATTTTCAGTGAGCAACCAATCAGAGCAAAGTACAGGTTCCACGTTGTGGGGTAGCATTGTGGAAGGCCTATTCTTCTGAAAAGCCGCTGTGAAAACACTCAGTCTGGGGCACAGGGTTCATTTACTTTACCATCAATTACTCACAACAATCACCATTTAGCCCAGAGCTGGTGACCCGTAAAGCTTCTTTTTGGTGGCATTAACCAAGGTACAATACTGGCGGCGTCTGAGTCACAACTTTACTTTCAATAATGTTGCAGAATACGTCAGAGAAGCACAGTGGTCCGGGCTGGACCAGATGTGACATGACTGTGGTTTTTGGAGGTTAAATAGGGAGACTAACAATGTGCCTAGAAAGCCTGCTGTGTGTTAGACCACTATAACAAGGTCAGAGCTACCGCTGTAAAAGGGCTGCAGTCACTGACTGACAGGTGTATGAGATGAGTAGAATTGCTGCACGATCAACAACTCTGGGGCAACAAATAGTGTGAATCCAAATTAGGCAACAAAGATCATCACTGACCTTAACTATAAACTATAAATTCCTGAAACCATCAAGTATGTTTATAGCATATGTAAGTCTGATCAGCTGTATGCGGAGTATTGTGCATGAATAATTGACAGGCAGTCTGAAGCAAACTAATGAACAGACAGAAGGAGATGGCTCAATCTACAGTGCATACTTGATTTCATTGTGAAGGAAAATGTCATTATTACACTAACAACAAAATGTGTATGCTTTAATATTAGTTGTAGTTATTCAGTCAAAAGTCAATTATTAAGTAAAAAAGAAAGTTGGCTCAATCTCATCATGTCTTTAAAAATAAACCAAGCCTTTATGTAACTTAGAAAATGTTTAACTATGTCACAACACTACTCCCTCATGAAACAGGTGATAACATTAATGGGGGCCTACTAGTACAGTTAATGAGTTATATTCACATTTCACTGCAGCTAGAAGTGTGCTGAAAATGTACATTGCACGATTCATATCTGCAAATCTACCAAATGATTCTCTCTTTTATTGAAACTAAATCAGAGCAAGACAAGAACTACGGCAGATAAAAGCAGCCCAGAGCAAGGCGTTCCTGTTATTTTAATGGAAGCGCTGAAAATAGATCTGAAATGCTAGATCTAAAATAACTAGACTGTTTGTGATTTATCTGGGACATTCTGCCATTTATTCCCTCTGTCAGCTATGCTGATGAAACAATTTATCACAATACATTTATTAACAATTATTATCCTACTCTGGGATCAGACAGAGACAAAATACCTTCAGTCCTGCAATAACACCTAACTTACTCACATGGATGAGTCCTGAGGTGAACTCGTCCGCTATCAGCTAGGATCCCAAGGTGGCTCGGCGTTGAAGTCAAATGGCTCTCGGTAAAGAGCTGCCCCTAGATCCTCTGGATAGTTGTTGTACACCTGCACAGAGATATATAGGGAGAGGTCATGTAGGGATCAGTCACTGACAGATACAACTGACATGTGCCCCAGTCGTCCTTTACATAGATAATAATACATGTACATTGGTAAAGTATATAGTTTTAAGCATATGAGCAGAGTCTTGTTTATTAGTAATGAAATTATCGCTTTAAGGTGCACATGGGTAAGACAAAAGTGCAATTTCCAGTTTATTTAGTGTATTTTTCCCTCTGTAATTACCATTTTAATGTTCCTTTGCAATCATAACAAAGTTGATAAATAGTGATGTAATCATGACTGGCAGTTTCAAATAAACTGCGTTAGTTGACATCATGGAACAGCGTGTTTACACAGTGGCCTACCGACAAGCCCAATATCAAACTTCTACCAAGAGCCTCGGTTAACATTTAGCACATGAGTAACCTCGCTTGCTATTGTAACAGGTTGCTTTACACGCAATGGAAACGTTAGCATACGCTTATAGCGTTAGCTACCTGGCTACATACAAGATAAACATAAGCTATGTTATGTAATCACGTGTCAATATTCATCAATGTTAATTCTTCAAGCTAACGTTATCTTTAATTTGTTATAGCTAGTATTTCTGGCTTGTAGGTAAACTACGTTACTTGACCAGTTCATTTAACAACATGCTAATTAGCGAGCTAACAACGCGGTAAGCTAATGTTACTTACGTCTGCGGAAAACCCAAAAGAGGGGACAGAACGCTTTTTCTTTTTAGGCGGAATTTTTAAAGAGTGGTGGGGTTACTAAAAGAGAAAACAGTTACTGCCATGGAAGTGGTGGATGAAAGCCGAGTTATTGCTGAACGAGATTTTGCCGATGCGAAGTACGGTTCATCTGTAACGACTGAACGGAGGTCGAGTCGGCTGAGAGACAGACAGACAGACGGTAAGAGTGCCGACATTAGCGTAAAGTATTAGGAAATAAACCGTTTCATATCCGGCTAAGATATCAAAATAAAATAAATATGACCTAATATTTTGCAACTGTTTTGGGTAACGCAGATGTTAAAATGCAAACACAACATCAGTAATTGTGCACATTTAAAGTCTAGCAATTTATTTCCGTAGATAATGAGAATGAACAATTGTAACATAATTGATCAACTTTAGAATAAATTATTTCCGGTATGATTGTGCTAAATTTGGTGAGCTTGAAACACTGTTGTTATGGGCGGAGTTTAGAGCTGTCAAAGAAAACGACAGTAAAATGATTGTAATACCTGCATGATTTATTCCCAAAAACTACTATATTGCCCAACAACAGTATAATAATAATAATAATAATAATCATAATAATAATAATAATTATTATTATTATTACTATTATTTATATCATATATCATAAGATAATATTGTGTAATATAGATGTATTTTCTCCATGCAATTTTTATATCAACAAGATCCAGTAACTGTTAAAATCACTCCTTGGTTAATTACAATCTATAAAATTAGTTACATCAATAATCAGTATTAAATTTAGCATGAATTACCTGTGTTACGTCTTCCTTGTGTTCCCCATGGCTCAATAATAAGGACAAAATTCTGTCCAATAAAGTTTGCAGAATTTTCCCTTTTTTTCTGGAGTCAAAATCAACAGCTGCAGAGCATCAGTCCCATAGATATAACGAGTAGAGATTGGATGCATGTATTTTTCCTTCAAGTTCAAGCTCAAACTGGATTTCCTCCCCTCACTTTGCCTGTGTTGTTGTGACTTTGAGAAGTTGTGCCTGCCTCTGAAAATGCACAGCCTGGGGCAGTGTTTTTTTCAAGGAGATAAATTTGCATGTCTCCCTCCTCAACACTGGAGGAGGAGGTTGCCAAGGAAAGCTCAGCTACTGTTAGCCAAACAGAAGGGAAGTCTTTTCTTTGGGGCTGTTTTGACTCCATATCAGGACTGACTGTACTGACATCATCCCGCTCTTAAGAGGTCCACATATCTGAGTAGCAAATTTCGGATTCAAATTTCAAAATTCAAATTAAAAAAATTCAAAATTATTGAAATTGCCTAATAATTTAACTTTTCATTTATAGTCTCAACTATACTGTTATCAAAGGAATATTTGTTAGAAAAATTGGAAAATATATTGCCTTTTGGGATGTGTGCTGTTCGCTCATGCCTGTTTCTTGAAGTTAAAGTCTATTTTCAGCAGTATCTGGTCAGTCTTTAGCTACTCAATGTTCCCTTACTTCAGTGATTTCAAAGACTTGTTACAGAGAGGCAGGGATACACAGTAGAGGCTGTTCATAACAAAAAAGTACACCAAAATATCCATGGAATACACACAATGGCATGTTTTATTCTGCACAGGATTCAATATAATAAAACCAGACTCCCTATTACTCCATGGTGATCATATTTGAACCAGTAAACATACTAGATCTTTACTTTTCTTTGACTTTATAACAGTGCATGAATGTTCTGTGTTTTTCCAACTAACTAGAGCAGCTTCGTGACTTCACATAACTGTGAAATTCTTCACAGTGTTAGATGAGCTTTGCACACTCCTTGGGGAGGAAAAACACAATAGCAGCGTTTGTTTCACAAATAAAACTACTGCTCAGAATCCATTGTAAAGGCTGGAGAGGCAACGTCTTTTCCTCGGACTGCAACACAAAAGCTGTTCCGTGTTTTGTGCTTGTTTTCTCCGACACTAAATGAGACTATGTATATATAAGTCTAATCACGCATAGCATCTAAAGTGGCTTCCAGTAAAGCACAATGTTTGATTTCCATTGTTTGGATCATAATAGCCATCGCAGCCACTGGGTATACGACAGCGAGACATGTGTACCACCCACTGCAATGGCAAATACTCCAGTGGCTGCATTGTGCAGCAGGAATTCTTATTTGCAAACATTGCAAACAGATTACATCAATGCACAGAGCTGACATAGATTAACCCCGACTGACCAAAAGTCTCCAGTCAATTAGGAATTCACAAAACAATCCATCAGTAAAAAGGCAAAATTGATAACCCTCTATATCTCTTAAAAACAGAAGCATAATCACAGATAATACATGAATCTACAGTATCATTCCATATTTGAATAATGATAACTTATTGACTCATTATATAGATATAAAAGGTTAAACTCACCATGAATTGGTCTCACCCAACACTCTGGTGTTGTAGGTGTTGTTAAGTCACTCAGCAATGGCTCCAGTACTTTTTGCCAAAGGATGTTGCTAAGTAAAAGGAACCCCAAACTAACTTTTTCCTCAGACTGACCTGAATGTTAAGCAGGACCATGTTAAGACATTGGCTGCAAGGATAAAACAAATGTGCAATAGGAAACCTCGTGAGCTGGAAGTGTTAAACCCCAAAAAATTATGAATTACATATATTTGACAAACTAATTTACATTCTTCTCACACCTTTATACACCTAAAAGTTAAAGTTAAAATATTTTGGGTGCTCCAGTATACCACCTAAAAGAAGGAGCTCTCTTTATCTGTGGGCTTTCCCAGGACATGTCATATTTAACAATTGTATCAACGTGGTGGAGAGACAGAACAAGATATACCACGATGGTTAAACAATAAAACCATCTAAAAAATTAGGCACATTTCACCCTCATTTCCTTTCTGCCAAGATTACAGAGAAATTTATTATCACAGCTTTAAAATGTTATTGTGTCAGTACAGTGAGATTACTGTAACAGGCTTATTGTAACAGAACATTGTTTCCGCAAAAATCAGACATCAGGACGATCTCATTAATAAAACGAAAATAGATATTTCATGTTACTGTACATTTGTGTCTTATGATTTGTAAGATCTTTGACACTTTTAATAATACATGAGGGGTGTGCATCTACATGGAGATACTGCATGTGTATTCCACAGACTGCAGCACACTAACAGTCATTATGGGCTACATGTGTTTATGTGAGTGTGCTCGCATACCTGGAACAAACAGGTCACTGAAGCTCACGTAGTAAGCTCGGCTTGTTTAAAGATTAAACAGGTGATGTGCAAACTGAGACAGTGTATTCAGATAGGCCTTCATTCTCTAAACGCATGAGTGATTCAGCGACAAACTTGCTCCATTCTTTTAGTTTACAGGCGTCACAAGTAGCATTTTAGTAGCAACAGAAATGGAGGAAGAGGAGAGGTGACGGCAAGATTGTTCAGCTATTATAATGTCCCTATTCTATTCTAATAAGTCTTCTAAGCCCTGTAAACACACAACTTTTAGACACGTGCAGGACATGTGCACTGTGTTGCTGTGATTTTGGATAAAAGTCTGTGATGGCTGTTTCCAGACAACCATGGGAGTCCCACCACAGACACAGTGTTGAATGGTGTGCGTGAGAGGGGATGACATCAAGCCTGCAAACAGTAATTTATTTATTCAGTGCTATTTATTGTTAAAACAACAGTTTTCTCTCGTATTGAATTTGAAGAAGTCACGCACCAGACGCTCCACAGTAGCCTGCATTCTGCACACTGGCTGATTGCATATGTGTGTGTGTGTGTGTGTGTGTGTGTGTGTTAGAGTGTGTGTGCGTGTGTGTGTGTCCCGATAACATCCCAGCAGACTGGCCCCTAGCCAGCCATGGGCAAACTCACCCTGCCGTTTGATGTCGAGGGTTGGCTCCAGGCAGACCAAGCATTGTGTCCCAAACAATGAACCCCAGACCCACTGAACTATAAACATGTCCCTTTGGGGGCGTTTTCCTCAGAATCTGTACAGGAGACACCCAAAGTCAGGAAACCTGACCCTGCTTTTCCAAATTTAGTAACTCCAAAGACTCAAATGCTGCTGACTTAGCATCCGAGACTCTCCCTTTCTAGGTAGTAATACACTTGGAATGTTGAGTGGCGCTCAAGTCTGGGGTGGAGGTCTTATTGTGTCGTGTAATTCAGGAAATTTGGCAAAATCGTGTATAAAGACTGAAAAAATGTTGCATCAACTAAATTATTTTTTGTGAAATTGGCTGAGGCATGAAAATGTCAGTCCCATTCTGCACAATAGAAAGAAATTCACTATGCTTTGTTGCTTCAGAGAGTGGACTGCTGTCAAGATTTAAAGGCATATGTTGACAAACATCTACCCTGCTTAAGTGTGCTTGAACTTGAATATTGATGGCCCACCACACTTATCAGAATCACACGCTGTGCTTGCTCTGCTGCCTGCAGAATTTCCCCCCAGTGGGACAATAAAGCCTTGAACCTAACATATTTTCAAAGGTCACTTCTCCTGCAGTACCCCCTTTCTACCAGCTGTGAGCGCTGTGAGTTTCCCTCAGTGAGCAGAATGTGTGAGAGGCCTTCCGGTTCCTCTGGCAGATCAGCTGACTCTGATGCTGCTGTCAGGAGACCTCACGAACTGTATTCAATGGCTACAATGAAAAGTGTCAGGCCGTAGGAACGCTAGAAACAGCCATATTTCCACTTCTAAGGGCCACAGTTTTTAACACTCAGGTGAGTGACGTTGTTAAGCCGCACCGCTAAACACCTGTGTTGTTGTTGTGAGCGAAGCTAAGTGGCTAATAGTTGCTAATCCCTGCTGATTGTTGCTTGACCTTAACCATCTTTTTTAGACAGCTTCATTTCACATAAATTGATGTTTAATAATTGCTTATGGCTTTCTAACGATAGTTAACCAACAGGGAATACATATATATAGTTGTGCTTAGCCTGAAATGGACATTTAATGAGCTGTTGTTGCTACTGTAGCATCATTCAACAGCTTGTTGACTGGTTAACAGTTTCAGGAAGAGCAGCTTTACATTTAGCTGCACTGTTGTAATTGAGGAGATAGGTTCACACAATAAAACACAACACTCTTCCTGTAATATTATAAAGCAAGTGCTACTGATAAAGAGAGAGATTCATTGTTGTATTATCTGTTTGAATGAATTATAACACAGTACACACACTAATACTAATCCAAATACTGTCTCCCCTCTCAGTTTTCTCTAGCACCACTGTTACTGTAACCATGACAGAGTTTTGGTTGATTTCTGCTCCGGGAGAGAAGACCTGCCAGCAAACATGGGACAAAATGATGGCAGCAACCACACGTACCAACAACATCTCCACCAACCACAAGTTCAACATCCCAGACCTCAAGGTGAGGCTACGCCGCTTTTCATGGCTGACGTACACAGACATGAATTTACGATAATATAGAATCTATAGTTCATTGTGGACATGATTTTCTTTCTTGCACAAATTACATTTGTATTAAAAAAAAAAAAACAACCCAAAAATCCAGATGTTCACAATTAAATAAACTCACCTTATGTATCCACTGTCAAGAGTAAGCTGACTGTGTGTATGGGAAGCAGTCTTTGAACAGATCCGTTGTCTGCATATTGAGGTGTCGGTTTGGTGAAGTTTTCATCCGCAGGGCAGCCTGGCTCGTCTGGTTCTGTGTCCTCTCTGTGCTGAAGGTGAAGTAACCCTGCTGACCTCGCTGCCACATGGGGCTGCAGTGTTCTCCTGGAACCGTTAGCAATGCATGAGCGCCTGTGGACAAAGAGGCGCCGTCCTAAGCACATAGGGCCCCCTGGATGTCGCTGTAGGCCGATTGAACCCCAGATGTCACTGTTTAAACACAACCCCGCTGACCCCCCCCAACTTAAAAAACTGACTGACGACTCAAAAGTCATAATGTGCTGATGTTTTATTTTCTGCTTTTGTGTCCAAAAAAACAGGTGGGGACACTGGATGTCTTGGTCGGGCTTTCGGATGAACTGGCCAAATTAGACTCCTTTGTTGAGAGGTAGGCTACTGCAGTGTTTCAGCCTGGACTCATTATTCTTTCTCTGATTGAACTGTTATTTTACAGCTCTCTCATAATAATGTCTTAAAGGGCATGAAAAACCTTCGCTCAACCTGTGCAGCGTTCCTGACTCTCTGATGTAGCCGGAGGACCATTCCTTAATCCCTTCCCCTTACCTTGTAACAATGAGGAATTTCACAGGACCCTGAGGCTAGCGAGCCTTGCAGTCTAAACTTGGCAATTTACAGTTGGGTGACACACCAACAGCTCTTTCTTGAGTCATATTTATAACCGATGACTTATGTGCGGCGAGTATGTTTGAGTGTCATTTATAGTCTTTTGGAAATATTGACATCCAAAACTCACACATAGTCATTAGTGTCTTAGCCCTGCTTTGCTTCCCCTGTGGATATTTCCAAGACTGTGAGAAAGACCGAGCTTACAACACGGTTTCACTTGTTTGACTACAGCCTGGCTTTAATCTTGGATCCTTTATGAAGTTTCCATTCATCATATATGTAAAAAGAACACCTAACTGTAACCATAAATGCATTTATTGTTACTATTATTGTAATTTTTCACTACATGAACAAAAAAATGCACTTTAGAATGTTAAAATTAAACTTAAATGGCAAATCAGATTTCTTATGAAGTTTTTAGGCATGAATTGCGACTTGGCTCTCAGTCCTACCTCGGCTTCACTGCTGCTTTGATGTGCTGTTGAGCAGTGTGCTTCAACATTTTGAACCCTGAATGTCTGCTGGGTTATAAATTGCCATGTCAGGACATTACCTCAGCAGGAATATGTGAAACTGTTTGATGTGTGCGTATGTTTGTGTTAGATTTTGGGGGTGGGGGGGCGAGGTCGTGTGAGCATACTGTATGTAGGGCGAATGTGGGGGTTTTTACACTTGCTTGCGGTTTGTGTTGGCACAACTTGTTTTGATGTCTCCTGGCTGTTCACAGTGTGGTGAAGAAGGTGGCTCAGTACATGGCCGACGTGCTGGAAGACAGTCGAGACAAAGTGCAGGAGAACCTGCTGGCCAATGGAGGTACAGTGATGATTATTTTAATACCGAAAATCTGTGATTATCAAGTGGGATACTGCAATGCAAGTTCAACTGGATGGTTATAATATTTAGATAATTTATAATGTCTTTCCCATGATATCTTACCTATAAAAAAATGCAACTTTAGGCACACTGATGTTCTATTTTCTATCATCTTAACAGGAAAAACCCTCCAAAACAAAACAATTATGATGATAAATAATGATGAATCAACATATTTTCTTATAGATCTCCTCTGATATCTAATAAATAAATAATACATTTAAATAAACCCAACATAATGGATGTGAATTGACTTTTGTTTTTAAAATTTCATTCTTTAATGCTTTGAAGAGCACAAACTCCAGTTCATTCTCTTCTGTTATATTTGGGTCACAGCAAAGATTTCTGAGTAGGATGTATTTAAATCAAGGCAAATGAAATTAAACTATTTGCCTGACTCAGTACCACCAGAGGGACATGCGATAGTATAGTGTAATTTGGGTGAACTGACCCTTTTATTTATATCTGAAATCACTGTAATAGACATTCAGATTGAGCCAATTTTTATCTTACTGTAATCTGATAATGAGCAAATAATAGTCTGACACATCTTTTGTTGCATTTTTCCAGTTGATCTTGTCACCTACATCACAAGATTTCAATGGGACATGGCAAAATACCCCATCAAACAGTCCCTGAAAAACATCTCTGAAATCATCTCAAAGGTAGGTCTATTCATTTTAATTGGAAAAAGGAATTTATATGGTGAAATAAGAATTTATGTTTGTACATATGTTTGCAGACATTCATGTGAAATTGTGTACATTCTTTAATTTTTTAGTTGATGGATGAAGTTGAAAGATTAAATTGAGCTCTTTCATAATCTGAGTGGGAAAATTTCAGTCATGTTTTTTGTCTTTTACAGCAAGTAACCCAGATTGACAATGATTTGAAGACCAGAGCATCAGCTTATAACAACCTGAAGGGAAACCTGCAGAACTTAGAGAGGAAGAATGCGTAAGTAATCAGTGTATGCACACTTTGATTTGACCACATTTTTGTTAAGGTCTGAGTTTTTCAACAGGAATAAGTATCTAAAACTATGCAAGCAGCTCTGATGAGGCTCACATGCTCACAACGGCAATTTACCATGTTCACCATCTAACATTTGCTAATTAGCACTAAACACTAAGTATAGCTAAGGCTAATGAGAATGTCATTTGTTTTGTATGTATTTGTGCCAGAAGAAAAGTTAGGGGAAGACTAAAATGACTAGTATTTATCATCTGAGCACCATGCCTCGAATGCCTATCAAATGTCGTAAGGATTGCCTGTGGGCACCTTGGATATCTATACTAAATTTCATTGCAATCCAACCAGTACAAAGTTTCAATCTGCTGATGGCACTAGAGGAGAGGTCATGGGAACACCAAAGTTGTTATGGTTTTATTCTCAGAGGAACATAAGTGTCTGTACCAAATTTCATGGCAATCCATCAAATAGATGAGCTATTTCAGTCTGGATCAACCTGGTGCACCGAGCAACATTGCCAGCAATTGAGCCACACCGCTTAGCATGTCTAAAAAAAGTAACGTAGGGTGTAGAGTAAACACCACGAATAGTTTAGAAGCCAAAAATAATAAAATGAGTCTCTCACAGCCCTGTCAAAACCCATATTAGGTCAATATTCAACTTGTAATACTCCAAATGACCGGTACCTGCACGTATTTGGTTGTACCAAGCAGCTCCAACATGCAATACTACATCTATACTGTCAGTTCGGTTAGATCTGACCTGACTCCTGGCACTGCTCATTTCATGCTCTTGTTGTGCTGATTTAAAGACAAAGATAAAAAAAGATTTTCAGTTCACTGCAAGTATCAGAAACATCAGTGGTGTATTTTTTTCTCAATGGTTAGGTCAAGCTTCAAGTATCACTGACTGTGCTTGTGTGACCGTGTCAGCGTGGTCTTAAAAGTTACTGCGTCTCTGAAATGCTTTGTCAACACTATGTCAAGTCACTTATTGTTGTCACACTGTTTTGCACCACCAGGGGGAGTCTGCTGACCAGGAGCCTGGCTGACATCGTCAAAAAGGACGACTTTGTGCTCGACTCCGAGTACCTTATTACTCTGCTGGCTGTGGTACCAAAGTGAGTATCACTGTTCAGTCAGGATTATGAGTTTAGCGAACATGTTTTCATGCAAAGGATTTAATTATAAACAAACGTGATTTATGACGATGACGATTTAAGAGATGCCAACTTAATAAGTCCTACTCTGTTATATTTTCAGGACGTCATACATGGACTGGCAGAAAGCATATGAAACACTTGCTGAGATGGTGGTGCCACGATCCACCAAGTAAGTGATGTCTTTCGAATAATGACATTCAAATGTTGGATGAAAAAGATGTCAGAGAGACACCAGTGTCATGTATCTGTATATTTAGCATACTCTTTGTCTCACATGGTTTTGGTTTAAAGTGTTAATTTACAATTTATCAGCATTATTACAACAGTTTTACAAGTATCTCTCTTTTCTTCCAGTCTGCTTTTTGAGGACAATGACAGCGGACTGTTCAGCGTCACTCTGTTCAGGAAAGCCATGGATGACTTCAAACACAAAGCCAGAGAGAACAAGTAAGAATTTTTACACTGCGTGGTGAACAAACACACTCTGTCATCACATAGCACAAAAAAAGAGGCGTGAGAATTGCCAAAAGAAGCCAGGCTGCTGGGTGAATATAAATAGCTGTGGTTAAATATAACGACAAAAACAGCAGTGGTTTACATCATAGACTGTAGAAAACAATAGCATTATTTTAACACAGCTCTTTTTAAACATGTGAGCTTTATACTAACGGGATCATGATCAAGTTTGGCTGATTTCTTCCTCCTCCATCTAATTTGTAGGTTCACAGTGAGAGACTTCCAGTACAATGAGGAGGAGATGAAGGCAGACAAAGAGGAGATGACACGGCTCTCTACTGATAAGAAGAAGCAGTTTGTAAGTGGTTGTCCAGTTTATGAAAGTAGTAATTGGGTTTATTCATTTACACTGAACTTGGGTTATGTAGTATAATGGTTTTGCTGTGTCGTGGCCAATTCTTTTGACTCTACAAATCATGCATATGTAACATTATTGCCAGGTATACGGTATGTGTTCCAGACAGCCATGGGATTCTACGTTATGAAAATAAACCTACAGTTACTGAAACCTTTAAATTTGATAATATCAGTAATGTTTTAGGTATAACGATAAGTACATCAGCAAAAAACATCTTAATTAAATGAGGCAGATCATTTTTTAAAAATGTTAATTTTGCTTTGCTTACGTCATATCTTTGTTATGTTGAGCATTGTGTTCACATGTATTTCATTAAGTTTTAAACACTAGTTGACACATATGAACTTAACTCCGGTACTCTTTTGGGATCTAAAGACTTGATGATTGATTTGTTCACTGTGTTTTATGCAAGAACAAAAACAAAAGTTTTTGCTTTTGTAAGGAAAAAACCCAATTACAGATCCTGAAGCAGCTGGAAACAATGCTTCTATGATGCCAGCAGTAGAGTGAAAGTGCTGACCTCGCACAAACTCACTGCAGTAAAGATATTTTTTATCAGTTTGTGGCGCTGATTAAAATTCTGCTGGCCGAGACCCCTGAAACTGTCACATTTAAAACAGTTACCATGAAGTAATAGCCTTCCTAAGCCTCAGCTGTGTTTCCTCACTGCAGGGCCCGCTCGTTCGATGGCTCAAAGTGAACTTCAGTGAAGCCTTCATCGCGTGGATCCACATCAAAGCTCTGAGGGTCTTTGTGGAATCTGTCTTAAGGTAGTGTGATCAGACTATCAGTCCTGATAGCACCTGTGCATACACCACACCCGTATAAAAGCTGACTCATCATCACTTGAGACTGCTTGCTTCTACTGTGTTGCTCCTCTGTGGTGTAACTGTGTGTACTGTGTTGTTCCCTCAGATACGGGCTGCCGGTGAACTTTCAGGCCATGCTGCTGCAGCCGACCAAGAAGAACATGAAGAAGCTGAGGGAGGTGCTCAATGATCTGTATAAACATCTTGACAGCAGTGCATCCGGTATCATTGATGTGAGTACTTCAGTAATATTGTGTGAAGATTCTTACTATTTACTACAAGGTCATTGCATCAAGAAAATTACTGCACATCTTGATGTGATTTAGGCATATGGTACCATTAAAAACGTTACATGATTAGCACGGCAGAGCTTATGATTGACATTAGTGAAATGATGAAACATGTAATACCTTGCATTAATGTGTGTTTTGGCTTTTCCAAAATTTTAGATGTAAATATTTATGTTTTGGTTCATTGCAAAAGAAGAAAATATCTACTCATTTCAACAGTGGAGCATGCACTGTGTTTCAGATCCATATACACACAAATTCTAAGCAGGATTTGAGTCAGTAGCGTGTTGACCATAAAAACGTGAGACAATAAAGTTTATTCAGAACAGACTGTATACATACAAAATATGGTCAGTTTTAGGGTTTGCTGTTGATAAATAAATCTGTATGTTTATTATATATATTTCTTTACAATACCATGATGATTAGTGTGTAGTTCATATTGTATAAAGTCTGTTTGCACAGTAGTATGGATTGGAGACACATCAATGGAGTCTCTACAGCTGCCATCTTCTCCTCAATCAGTAGAGAATTAGTGCTCCCCCTCATGGTCGTAGCTGGTTACTGCACCAAAACAAACAGCTGTGGCCTTATAGTGTTGTATTAATTGATTAATAGATGATTGATGATTAATACTGATTAATACCTCAGCCTTGAAGCAATGTTGTGAAAATAATTTAAAACTGTAAATATTGTTATATACATACATGTGTATATATAAACAGACACATACATACACATTAGAATGACACAAGTTTGAAGTTGAATGTAGAGATACATGGGATTTATGGAGGCATCTTTTCTAAGCATTTAATTCTCGTTTTCTATATTTGTCAGTGGTCAGTCCTTTCATGCCCCACTATATTACTGCCATTAGACATTATATAACAGTAGTCATATGTAATCCAGCCTCTTATTTAGAAGCAGATTACAGATAAACCTACATATATTCAACCTGCTACTCACAAACACTATTGTGTTTTTGTTGTTGTTGTCATTTTCAGTCGGCGATGGACATTCCAGGCTTGAATCTGAGCCAGCAGGAGTATTATCCCTATGTCTACTACAAGATCGACTGCAACCTGTTAGACTTCAAAGTTTAACACGTTCCTTCATTTTGTGTTCACGTGTTGATTAATTTATGCTCTTCCTGGTATCCCTCTGCCTTCCCCCCACACTCTTCCTGTCCCCCGCTGTCTGTCCCCTCACTGTCGCCTATCTCCATCAGCTGCCTGAATGTCAATGCTGCATGTTCATTCCTTGTGGTGAAAAAAAGCTCATCAACAAGCTTCTACCACTTTTACAACCAAGGGACAAAAAAAACAACAACTTTTTAAATATTGTTTTTTGTTTACAGTTTTTTTCGTTCACAAGCCACACAGATAATGAGTTTTGTTTTGATGTGAAATGAATAAAGAAAAATCATCCTGGTGAGTTGTATATTTACTGTATCATGTGCCGGTGTATATTGATTGATTCATAGCTACATCTTCTGTGTCGATGTTCAGAGATTTGTGTTTACGTACTGGCTATTTCATCACTGCACCCATGGCAACCAGATCTGATTTGTGTTTCTGAGATTGTGGGTCACCTTTGCAGACATTGTGTAACAAAAAATGAAATATGATTGTGTGTTATCTAGTGTACATTTGCTGTCAAAAGAGATCTATATCTGAGTATTGTGGAAGCCATTGATTGAATAAATATGATTGATGAATAAATAATATGAAATGTGTGAATTCATTAATACATATTGAAAAAATATGATTTTGTTTTGATTGAAGAGAATTCAGGAGGCTTAATGAATGTGATGTATGAGAGCATGTGAGAGAAATGAAAATGAGATATGGAGGAAGCATCTGTGTGTGTAATAAAAGAAACAGATCCTCTGTGAAACCTTGTGATGACTCGTGATCATCTGCAGAGCTGCGGGCAATTTCGAGGAAACTTCCTCTTTAAGCAGAAATCATCTGCAATCCACAAAACCACAAAATATATATTTCCTTTCAACATGGAGAGCTGGAGATACCAAGAACACGGGGCATGTAACACAGCTTACATTACATGAGGATGGTTTACATTTGAGTGTGTGCTGGAGGTGTTTTGGTGCAAACTTTGGCACAATCACTTCTTGAAATCCATATAGAAAGGTTCACAAATGTAACAAAATAGACTTAAAGCATAAAAAGGAAAAGTACTCCTTATGTCAGTGCTACATTATCATATTGTTGAATTATTATTATTGATGTATGACCATAAAAGCAGTCCTTCAATGTTAGAACTACTATTAAGTTCTTCATATACTGCTGAGAAGTCTATTATCCAGCAATGTTTTGTGTGTCAAATCAGATTTTGAAAAAGTAACTATAGTAGTTTAAAAAAAAAAAAAAAACTGGATGGAGTCGAAATACAAAGTAGGGGCACATATATGTGTGTCTGATTCTGTATGTATGTTACAAGTTTAAGGAATGAAAGGATGGCATGAAGTAAAATTGGTGTAAAAAAAAAAAAGGAAAAAAAAGCCTTTTGTAATTTCCCTTTTTTATTTTTACAAACAGACAAAATATAATAATTATCCCAATCAAGTTGTTTAGGTTAGATCCATAGACTTGAATATGCCAGCAAAGCGTTTCTATATCACATACCTGTCACCATTGGGCTTTGAAGATAAGGGACATTTTCCAGGACCCCACCTGGTCATAATTGTTACATTATGAAAAGGGTTTCCTCTCTCAGCTCCTGAGATCTAATAACAAGGTGCCTTCACATCCTGCCTTACTGTAATGTGAGAGCAAAAAGGTCTGGGTCAATAGTTCAACAAAGGAAGGTGATGATGTAACCTGACGAGCCAGATGGTTTGATACAAAGAACCATCTGAGAAGGTGTCCTTGGAGACTAGAAGAGGGCAGGCACTTGCAGAAAAAACAAAACAGAAAGCTTGGCAGGTGATTGGATGAGCCATCTGTTTATTACTGTCTTACCTTGCAAATCAGCTGGATTCATGAGATACAATTGGTAATTGGTGACCAGTTAAGTTAAAATATCATGGACGTATTACAATAATATAATACATCCATGTAAAATGCTCAATATCTGACTGAAAGTGATAGAAGACTGTTGCTTGCTGTATGCTGCCACCTGCTGGACCAGTGTGGGTATAGCCTATAAAGCTAATACATACCGTCAGTGGCTGGCATACATACCAAGTCCATGTATCTAACCGGAAAATAAACTTGATTGGGTCAATAACGATTATGTTTAAGTGTAAAATTTTGAAAAATGAAATAGAGATTTTTGGGGTAAATTTCGAAATGGGAGCACAGTGGGAAAGTGGAGAAAATACAGGAGAAACCTGGGGAAACAGGGAGATTTGATGGGTCTGCTACACCAACACCCATCCAGCAGGTGACAGCATACAGCAAAAATGGAAAACTAAATATCTGATATCAAAATATCTGTGTAAATATTTAATAACTGGGAGATTATTTTTTTGGGGTCCCAAAAATCTCCCTTTTTTTTCAAAGCCCAATGTTTGGTTTGCTATTATGTGAGGTCACTACTGTCAATACACAGGAAGAATGATAAAGGTGTTAGTTGACTATGGATACGTGGGGGCCTTTAAATACTGGAACACTTAAAAAAAAGATAGAAAGTAATATTAGATCTATCTATCTCTCTAATCTATCTATCTATCTATCTATCTATCTATCTATCTATCTATCTATCTATCTATCTATCTATCTATCTATCTATCTATCTATCTATCTATCTATCTATCTATCTATCTATCTATCTATCTATCTATCTATCTATCTATCTATCTATCTATCTGAACTGGTGAGGACTGGTTCCACAGTTTTAATAATACCTACTGTTTTAATTGATGTGTTTGTTAGGCTACATGTCATGTATGTATAATTTGTTATTTTAATATTAATCAGATGTCACTTTTCTGTATTGAAGGAAACAACTGATATGTGGATATAAGCTGTTATGTTCAATTAATGGATAATTTAATACAGAGTGTCTCTGCAGACTTCACACACTCTTTGTGTGAGGATCAACTGTATTTGAGTACTCTCAAGTCTGTTGTTGAATGTAAAATCATTGTGAAATTGTTATTGTTGCTCTGAAAGGAAATCCTACTTTGCATTGAGATATACAGCAACAAAATTACCCATAAGTTTATTGAAGCAAGTGGAGGCATCTAGAGACTCATTAGGGTATGTAAGAGTTTTTTTTTTAGTGGACTTAGACTCCAAACCTCACAACTGACCTCAACTCTGCTAATGTCACACCAATCCGCCTCTAATGAGCAAGAGAGGAATAGTAAAGATTAAGTTTGTCTTGTCTTTCTATTTGTAGGCTCTGGAAGTTTGAGCTGGAGGATTTTGATGTCTCTGCTCAAACTGGTAAGACCAGATCCAGAGAAGAAGTCACATTAGTTCAATTGTTACATGTGATTTATGGTGTCAATATGTCAAATCTCTTCATCATATCTTATTCGTTGTTTTCAGGCATTTGAGGTGATTAAGATGATGGTTGCCTCCATTAATCACCTCCTTCAACATGCTGTCCCAGCAGCTCAGCGAGATGGCTGTTGGAGTAACACAGGCTATTGTGGACCAGGTCTCCACCATTCTGTACACCATGCTGCTTCAGGTTACCTCCTCACTCTCCATCAGCGACGTTGTGGTCCTGTCAGTCCGGGGAAAGTTTAGACAGGTTTACAGTGAAGACATTCTGGTGAAGAGGCTGAATTGCTTTGCAGCAGAGGTGCTTAAAAAAACATCAGTGATGTTGCAGTGGGAGAGATGTGTGAGCTGTTTCAGCCTCAGACTGACAGACACTCTGCTGCTGTCTCAGTGCCCTCTGATGCCCCCAACTGAAGCTCCTCTCACAGCCTCAGTCCTGGATGGTGAGAATTTGAACAAAGAACCAAACACAGTATCAGATTCTGCTGTGGTTTCTCCTCCACCTCTTCTAACGCCTCCAGCTGAAGCTCCACTCACAGTCTCAGAACCTGATGCTGAAAATTTGAAAGACAAACCCACCAGAGAACCAGAGTCATCTGTGGTTTCCACTCTGCCTCCTCTTACGCCTCCAGCTGAAGATCCAGTTGCTTCAGTCCTGGATGGTGAAAGTCTGAAAAAAGGGCCCGACAGACAGAGAACCAGACGCTGTGGTTTCAGCTCAACTGGCGCCTTCTTCAACTGGATAAAAAAACACTCTGCTGCTGCCTGAAGATGCTGCCTGAGACTGTTCCTCAATTTCATTATTGCCATATTCCAATTGTTAATGCTTCTGTTCGAAATAGATTAATTGCTGTACTGCACTCAGTCCATATCAGTCAGTTTCATTTATTGTGAACTAATGCCACATCAAATGAAGACATCAACAATTACACTACATTATGAGCTTGATCATTGTAAGGGTAGGTCTATAACTTTATCTCAGTGTCATAGAACTATGAAAGATATGATATAAAAGCAATTTTTTAAATACATATACAAACAGCAAGATATTACATCAAATCAAGGAGGGATAACATAACATAAAGGATTCTGGTTGATATTGTTCTACTAAATAACTGATAACCAAATAACATAACCAAGGCAACCAAGGTACAACCAAGGTATTTACCATCATTTTTCATAGAAAAATGTGAAAAAAGGGACTAAGCCATTTTACCATTTGAAAGAAAAACTTCACAGCTTTCTGGAGGACAAACTCAATTAGCAGCACTGTTTCCAAAGTATATCCAGAACAACTGACATTCTTGTACTGCACTATTTCTTATCAGCTGACATACAGGCCTGCCTGTATGCAATAACATCTGACTTTTTGAAATCAGTCTAGCTCTAATTTAATAGACAGAAAATGTAACTAATGAGCCATCTGAGGTGCAGATGATTGCTGCTTGACGCATGAGCAAAGTGAAAATTCACAGAGGTGATGTTAATCATTATTCTGTAGTGTTCTCATTCAGTTAAGGTTGGCACTGGAGAAGAGAGAGAGTGAGTGAGTGAGTGAGAGAGAGAGAGAGAGAGAGAGAGAGAGAGAGAGAGAGAGAGAGAGAGAGAGAGAGAGAGAGAGAGAGAGATCATGTGATGAAGGAGTGTGCTTGGCTTTCTGGATTGTGATGTCACACACACACACACACTCATACATACACAGACGCACAAACACACACTCAGTGCAGGCTACAGTCACACAATCACACAGTCTTATGTGTGCTGGTACCGGAACCTGAACGAGGCATCAGGCGGGCGGATAAACAACCTCCGGCGTGTTGCTGCTGGCTGCTGATCTGGAAGCAGTGAGCTCAGCATCAATGCCTCCAGGTTACCTCTCACATATCGGCCTGGACCTGTTCTTGTCATCGGGCCTCCTGCGCTGAGAGAATGAAAGGATGGCCGAGCAGAGATGCGGGGACCACGGAGGACTGACGGATGCTGCTGCAGCGACTCACCGGGATGAGCAGCGGCGTCACAGCACCATGAATCCCACGGAGGACTCCGGAGCGGAGGATCTGTCTTTGGAGCAGATACTGAGGCTTTACAGTCAGCCCATCAACGAGGAGCAGGCTTGGGCGGTGTGTTACCAGTGCTGCAGGACGCTGGCGAGGGGACACCGGGGCAGGAGAAGCTCCGCCGCCGCTGGAGCTTCATCATCCTCGGCTCCGTCAAGGATATCAGGACCGGAGGATGTTAGGATACAAAAGGACGGGTCTGTGAGGGTGCAGCACCAGAGCTGTGAAGGTAAAAACATTATGTAAGACTGAGTGTATACACAGCTATTTGGATCTAGGCCAGGCCATCACTTGCATTTAAAAGAATGGGGCTGAGATGTTGTGATTGTCATTATGTTAAAAAACAAAGCAAAACAGAGCAAAACATACAGTCTATACACCCAAAATAAATGAGAGGAGGCTGGATACATGTTCAGATTTGTCTTTAGTGTCCACACACTATTTTAGTTGAATATTTCAGGGGTGCCACAGTGCAATAACATCACTATAAATAAAATAGCTATAGGCCTGCACACATTTCAGCTCACATGCAGAGGCTTCCTACAGTTTTTTTCCTGATTAGGAAGCTTAATCTTAATTTCAGAATTACTCCATAATCTGTAGCCGGATAACAACAGTCTCCATTACACATGACCTGAGCACTCATAAACAAAGGAATCTCTTCTCCCCCACCAGATACCCCCAGCTGCTGCTCTCACTCTCATGACCCCTCATAGTGTTTTCACTGAATTTGAATCTGATCACCACTAAAGGCACGTGGGTGTGCATCATGTGGTTTCATCTTTTATTAAAAGCCTCTCAGCCTGTTTGCCACTTCGTATCAGATCAAGGTGTTCATTCCACTTCATCTGTAAAAAAGCATGTGATAACAAGCCGAAACGGTGGCTGATCAGATCCAGGTGTGGACTGATGCCCGTGAATAGAAAAACAGAAGTTCTCATGGAGTTATACGCCACTCCTGCACATTCATTGTATCTTTAGTGCCTGGTTCAGCTATTCATAAGTACCTATTACATGGGAGTCCCTTGCTGATTATAGCATTAATTAATTGGGGGGTTATTAAAATGAATAGATAGAGCCTTGCTGTCTGTCTGATTGGGTTTTCATTGCCAAGCATAAAATGAGAGCAGCCAGTTCGGCAGTAAAGTGTGCCAATTGAAAAATCACTGCAATATTCTGGAAATATCCCTTTAGGGGTTTACAGTGTAAGTGTGAGGCTACTTAGTGTATTTATAGTGATTTAATGGTAATTTGTACCTCATATGGGAAAGTTTCAGTGTATTTGTAGTGTTTATCTAGTATCTGAGTCACTACAGATCTTTTTTTGTTATAAGGAATCAACACTGATTCAAGCAAGCATCTGAACAAACCAGACGACTTTGCATGCCATGTGACGTGTGCGTTGGTACAGTTGATGGGTGTGTCTGTGAACAATAACATGCACTTAACCCAAACATTAAAATGTCCCGTCAAAACGAGGTGTGTCATGTTCATCGTCCGCTGTAATCAGATTTTCTCACACACTGAACGCAGCGTGCAGAGCAGACTCACTAAATGCCTATCTATCCACTATCTATCTTTCCTGTCTAATGGACTATACCTGAGGGCCTGAGGGATGGGCTCTTAACTCAACAACGTGCACACACACACACCATGCACAACACTGCTGAGTCAATGGGTTTTGATCCAATCAATGCACGCTTAATTTGATCAATTTTTATGAGCGAATTTGAGAAGCACAGCTGTGATGATGATGCTTGCTGTGGCCTGTAGGTCTATATGGTTAGAATGAATGGGCTATTTTAAGAAGCATGGAAGAAACCATTGGATGGGGGGAGTCCAAGCTTTTCTTCCTCTGTTGCTCATGTGCTGTCTTTATTTTCTATTTTTAGTATTTATACAGTAAAGACATTTTACAATCTGATACCTTTCCTTTCACATCACACACAGTGCAATTAGTGTTTTCATGAAGTACACATATCCTGTACACATAATATAGGCACAAGATAGCTAAATTTAGATAAATATTGATACATATCTCTTGATAATCCTGTGTAATTTGGGGAATTTTTTTGAAGTGTAATCACACAAATGGTTTCATTTTTCAGGCTAATTTGCTGATCTAATTGCACTTATCTGTAGCTCTTCAGTGAAGGCTCCATCTCTTAAGCTTTGGCAAAAACATTCATCCATGTAAATAATGAGATAAATCTGTGGCTTTAGGTATTTTAGATTTCTGAAGCTTTTATCTGCTAAATTAACTTCAAAGAATTCAAGTAAAATCCAGTCAAGGTTAGTTTTAGACCCTGTTGTCACTCAAAACCATGACCACCTCGTAGTTTTTATTCAGCTGTTTATCTGAGGCAACTGCCACTTTGTGTTATATCTGAATCCATCACAGTAAAGCAGGACACTGCTAAAAACTTTGCAGACACAAGTAAATGTTTTGTGACATGGCTAGAGAGTGATAAATAGATTCAATTTCATGCTTCTGGTTTCTTTCCTGAAGTCATTTAGTATCAAATATCTGCTCACACACACACACACACACACACACACACACACACACACACACACACACACACACACACACACACACACACACACACACACACACACACACACACACACACACACACACACACACACACACACACACACACAGACATCACACCTTTAACTCCTTCATCATACAGCAGGATTGCATCCAAATCTGCTGATGCTAATAAATGTCAGTGGATGATGTCAGAGCTGTTACGATGTTGAATTACATACAAAACAGCTTTTTGTTTAGAGGGTCATAAGTCAGCAGGCTGCTTGTTCGTGAAGCTGTGCCGATGTAACCTGGGGGTATATTAAAGTGGGTCTTCTTTTTGAAGGGAGCACATTCATGCATCATGGCTCCCTGGGAGGAGTTTTGTCATCATTGGTCATCACATGCTACTCAAACTACCAAAGTTATTGGAAATGAAACAGGACTTTTATTAAAACTGGTGTAGTGTGTGCAATGATATCTAGAACACTAAAATGTAATGAGGAAGAGGAAGAGGATATGTAATCACTGATATGTATGCCTAAAGGATTCTTGATGATGATTCTTGATGATTTTAAACCTGTACGAGGAATTTTAGTGTTTAAAGGATAAAGCCAGTGATATCTTCTAGTCAATTACATTTTATGAGAACACCAAGTAAACCAAGTAAATTGCTATCTGAAAATGATAAACACAAATTAGTGAGCCAGCCTATTATACTGGGTGACATGTTCCTTCATTTCTATGTCACTGAACACAACCACTGTAGTTTATTTTGAATCAATCCCACATACACCACCCTGTCATGTTTCCCCCTGTTGCACCTTCAGAAACTAACAAATAAATTGAAATGACTGTCCACTGGTACTTTCTTTAAAGTGATTGCAGTGTACACTCCACTGATATTAAGACATTGCACCAAAAGTCGTGCATGATGTCATTATTATGGCTAAGCAACATCATGTATGTCTAAGCTCTGCCAGTCATATTGTATATATTTATGTACTGTAACTGAACAATGCACTCTGTATGTATGTATGTAAGCTGCTTTACATTGTCTGCTTATCATAACAATGCCTTTTGTTTCCCTGCAGGTAAATACAGCCCTTGCACAACAACAGAGGTGAGTAACTCCACTGTGTTTTATTTATTGTATTTCATCATCACATGCTCACAGAAGTATAAACCATATTATTAGGACCATATTTGCTTATCTGAGCAGTATCTGCAAGTGATGGAAAATAATAATACAGAGTGTACTCTTCTTTGGACACTTATTTAAGAAAAAATCATATTTTTTTTACATCACTATTGTGCTTTCCACAGTTTGGCAGTGTTTACTTCAAATTATTGTGTGTCTCGGTTGCTGAGTGTGGAAAAGAGTACAAGATAATTTTTAAAATGAGAAATCTGGTCACATGCTCAGAAGCACTGTTTGCAAAGTTTTGTTGATTACCTCAAAATGTCGCAGTATGCATGCTTGGAAACTGAAGTGCTTCTGGAAAGGAACCAATAAGTCAATTAAAGAAATACATGAAGGGGAATATAAGGTTGTACAGAGAGAATAATGGCATGCTTAACCGCAATGTAAGCATATAAGCTTTTTAAATATTTACCCTACACAGTTGGTCACATTAGCCAGTTACAATTAGAGAACAGTCACAACAACAGATAGCATTAAGATTAGAGTGTGCATATTGTAGGATTATTAAGTCTAGTTGGTGTCAGATAGTGCTGTGGTTGAAACTGTTATAAGCCATGGGTGTCCAATGCATTAATCCTGATGCTTGCAAAGCAGCTGCTGCGGGGCCCTCCTGCTTAAACTAATGCCTTAAATAAATGAAGCGAGTTCAAATGCATTTTCCCCAGTGGGCAATTGGTTTCAGTTTTATACCCAAAATTGTATTAAAAAAACACTTCAAAGCAGCAAAATATATACCAGGCAGTCAGTCTCCAAAGGTGTTGTTGCAGAGATTGTGGTATGCAGCAGCATCATCATACTTGCTCACATGTTGATGTCATGAATTGGCTCATGGACTATTATTCCTTATACCAACATTATGTCAAACTACCAGGGTTTAATACCTTTTTTTGGAAATATACTCTGGAGGGAAGGAAACTTGGAAATTACCCTAGCTTGGTATAAAGACAGTATGCAGGGAGAAACAGCTGGTCTGTCTCTCTCCAAAGTCAAAAAATTTTTGTTTTAAGGGTAGTTGCTTTATTTCTTTACAATTGATCCATCCATCTAACCACGTCGCCATGACTTTTGTAATGAACAATGTGCAAATTATTGCGCTTCAGAGGTCCTGGCAGATGTATTTTGGAAATTTGGAGAGAACAAGGCTAGCTGTTTCTACTTCCTTCTACTCTTCATGCCAAGCTGAGTTAATTGGCCCATGAAGGTCTGTGAAAAAGATACCAAGATGTCTTGACTCACACTAGGGACAAGTGTGGGTCAATAGCTAAAAACACTGGATCCTACACTTCCCGCAGTGCAACTCAGCATCTCTTGTAAGAGCCAGTAAATGTCTATATCTTGTAAACCCCCAGTTGGAATTGTAGGCTTGACAAATCTCCCAGAGCCACAGAAGACATTATACAACTGTTTTCACATGTGCAAAATCTGTGAACTGCTCCTTTGCAAAACATGTTGAAACAGCCACAGCTCAGCTCAAAATCATGGCACTTTCTTTACCACAAGCCAGATCATTTGAATTCAGTTCGTCCAGAGTACCTGTAAAAAGTTTAACACTGGTTGTACATTGTAAAAAGTCATTATAGAGATGTCAGAGTTCTCAGGATGGAAGATTATGTCTTGGCTTGTGTTCCGGCTGCCTACCCAGTCATTTCCTCCTTCAGCCTCAGAGGTCCCAGCTGGCTTCTCTGATTGACTGGTTGGAAATGTCACCCAGCAAGCCCTCCTGTTTAATAAAAGCTCTGGAGCACAATTCAAACCTAATTAAAGGGCTATGCAAAATTGTGCCACTCGCCCCCATCCTCTGCACACTCTGCTGTTGACTGTTGTGATTATAGTCATTAAAAGAACAAGCTTTACAGTACGGACAGATTAGCTTTTTTCTGCTTACTTTTGCTTTTCTGCTGGATGCTGGATGTCGTAGGTTGAATAATTTTAGCCTGCAGAGGCGTTTTCTGGCTTTTCAGAGCGCTTGATGTATTTAAAGTTAACACATGGTTTTGAAGTGAGAGTATTTTGTGAGTGTGTGTGACTTCATCAGATGGATTCGGATCCATTTCCAGTTCATCGGAGACTGTGTGCAGTAGTTTTCAGGGAGTTCTGGGGTTGAATTGCTGTGTAATAGGACTGTGATAACAGATGGATGGTGAATACCTCAAACACACACATACACATACACATACACACATACACATACACAGTTGAATGTAGAAGTAGAGAATGTAAAGCTGTATAGACAAATCCCTGCTAAGCAGCTTTGCACTAGCAATGAGTTCTCACAATGCAGTGTGTTACCGACTGGCTGGCAAAACTACTGGCAAGTGGTAGACTCTCTTGATGCTTCATATCCAGCATTTAATCCAGCAGCAGAGGCATTCTGTTAACATACAGTGTGGAATTAGCCCAAAGCTGGATGAACAGGAACACATGTGTAGTCATGACACACATTATCTGCACGCGGCTTCAAACAGCATGAACTCTGACAAGTGATGCGCTTGCGAATGTCAGATGTGGCCTTTTTCCCCTACAGCACAGTAATCACTATAGCCGTAGTTCACTGAAAAATGTATGATATTTGTTAGCGACCTAGTACGCAGTCACTCAAATGTGACAGTTAAATTCAACTGTTATCCCTCTTTCTTCATGCAAGCCCTTGTGTGGAATTTGTTGATGACCCCCAGCCATGCTTTCTAGACCCTCAGTGGTCCCGTGATGCAGTTTGTAACCTCAGAAAATTGTGGATTATGCTTCATCACATTCCCCTGTGTCAAAGTTTAACCGTGCACACTCTGCGGTCTCTTAATGTCTAAGCTTTGAAGTCTGAGAAAGGATTAGTTTAACATCACATTCATGTGTTTAATGTAAACAGCAAATTCAGCCAGAACGTAGGAACTGGTTTGTTGGAATATTTAATGTTCATTTGCTGTTATGTTTCTATGTGCTTGAAGGAGTGGAATAGAGGCGAAGAGAGATAAAAGCAACAAAGGTGGAATAATGTACATGCTTCGGTTCAAGTGTTCTCTCTGTGAAGTTCTGTGGGTTCTATGTCCACCAGACCGCAAACCAAAGCAACCATTCTCAAGTCATATGACAGTCAGAGGTCACGGCAGCGTAGTCAGGCGTAAGAAACGGAGAAAGGAATCTCCTCAGCTGTTGTTTGTGCCTGAGAGAAAATAACCCACGCTTCAGTCTGTGACGCCATTGTGAATCAGCTTACAGTGTGATGGCTGTTTCTTAATATTGTGAGGATATGTGTACTGTCTGTTTTCATTACTCAATTAGTATAGTCCTATCAGGCTAAAATGTTACTTTTTCCTACCATCTTTAGTTTATTATACTTGCAAAACTAAAGACATTCCCATCAACTTCAGCCATACTTTGTGTGTAGTGCTAATTGGCAAATGTTAGCATGCTAACAATGTGATTTAAGACGGAAAAACATGGTAAACATTATATCTCCTAAGTATTATCATGTTAGCATTGTGAGCTAAAACGCATGCATTAGCATTGTAGTTGAAAGCACTGACTTGCAGAAAGGCTAGTGTGGCTCTTGTTTCACATCTTGTATCATTTACTCTATTGTACATCACTTAGCGCTCAGCCTCAGTACCACCACAGTCTTTGTGGCTGCAGAAATGTTTTGCTCAATGCTACTTTGAGGGTTTTTAGAAGTTATTGAAGGACAGGCGAGTGTTTACCACTTATGTGTCCCATCAGTGATTTGTCTAGTCCTTGGCTTTGTTTTTGTTTTTTTAAAAAGTCTGAGACTGTGGGCCTCCCCTCAAACGAAGCTTGGATTAAAGGTGACCCCCAATCTCCACTTAGTTAACTTGCTTAGTTTCATTCAAATTCCTGGATGCCTCTTGGATCATGATGCATGACGTTATTTGAACCCATAGGCAAGATAGCCTAGATTGCTGTTTGACTGTTCAGACTACACCAAATATATAAAAAAAGTCTGTCCCTAAGGCATTTATTAGTTTCTGACTCTGGAAAAGTGGGAGAAGTAGTAAAACTCCCCCAAACTACTGTATCTTTGAACTATCTCTTGAACCAATTCACACACATTTAGGCTATTATACCTGATCTCCTTTTGATAAGTAATGTAACTAATGACAACCTTTGGTCTAGTTGATCTTACATTCCTCCTGAAAAAATGAATATTCACAGTAAGATAACAAGAACCTTTTTAAACAGATCGGTGTAGCTTACAATAGATGCAAAGGTCAAGGATTTAAATAACTCTTTAAGCTTTTAAGTTAAAATATGGGTTTTGCTTAACTTATCGTTATGAATGAGATACTATGAGAGCCTAAACTACTTATTAGTGTAACATTTAAAAAACCCATGATGTGTTGTGAAGGATTAAAATGAATTGACACCAGATGTCCTGGCACTGAGCTTAAAATGACTATACAGCAGAGAGCTAATTAGTTGCAGTTTTATTTATTTAATTATTTAGAGAAAATTTTCACTTAGCTCAGTTGCTGTGTACTTTCGCTGCCACGACCTAATTCTTGTGAACCCACTAATAAGGAAATATAAATGTTTTAAATCCCCACATTGTTTTGTGCAATCCTTTAATTCTAACCAGTTTGTGCTGATTCTGGTAATTCTCTAACAGTGACGGATGGAGGGCCGTTACACACAACAGAGTATCTCATAGATTTCAGTTAGCATTTAATTAACACCACTGGCTGTGGTGTTTGGCCTCTGTGAGAATCGCACAAAGCTACATGACTAAAACAAATGTGACTCTCAGCCGGTCTGTTTACCATGTGTGATCCTCCATGACCTTCCTTAGTCAGACACAAGCTTGTTTTTGTCTCATTCAGTCATTCATACAGACATAATGCTTCTCTCAAATGCTCTCTTTATATTCACAACACATTCCAATGACTAGTATTTAAATGGTGTGTTGATTCATCGATTAGTTTAGCAAAAGAAAATGAATCAATAACAATTTGATTAATTCTCCTTATCCTTATAATTATCTATGTTTTACTTTACATTTAATGTCTTGTATGTATGTTGGACTGTTGGTCTGACAAAAGCTATTTAATGATGTCACTTTGGACGAATGGTAGTAGATATGTTTCACTATGATTTATTGGATACTATGCTTTTGAGTCAGCAGTAGAGAGTTTAAGTTTTTTGTTTTTTAGAGATGGGGACGTTGCAGTATGTAATCAACCTGTTTTATGACATTTTGTAGACTAAACAATCAATCAATTCATTTTAAAAATAACTGACTCATATTTTGATAATGAAAATAAATGACTCATCCAGCCATGTGCCTCAAAGCGCTTGGGGAGGGCTATTTCATACCACCAGCCATCAGACTGTACAACACCACATCTCCCAGTACCTCCTACTCACACTAAAAAAGACTGATGCTGTCCTTACTATGTAAATCCCAGGAACATTGCACAAATGTATATAATTTCAGGAACTTCTGCATGCACTTCTATATATTGCAGATTTATTTACACAGAGTGTTTACTGTATATAGTATTTTAATTATATATTTTATCACTGTCATCCGTGCGCTGCTACTTTTTTTTCCACTGTACTGCTGTGTCGATTTGAATTTCTCCCAAGGGGAATCAATAAAGATACATCTTATCTTATCTCTACTGTAGTGAAAACGAGTGAGCTGTATGCAGTCTGTTGTCATTACATGAGGTGATTTTTAGGCTGTAGAGTAGTTAGAGTACAGTAGATCTGATTATTTAAAACTTTACCTTGCTTTGCCATTCTGAGCAAACTGCAATATTGGGCTTCATATTGTAGCAAACTGTAATTTACTAAATAAACAGCGAATGGTAGCAGCACCTGGCCATGTTAACCTGGAGGGTCCTATTACATAATTTGTAATTTACTGAACTAGAATAAAGGTTACATGTCCTCTTGTTAACACGAGGCTCTGCTGTCATATCATATCCTGCTCTTATGCAGTACTCATGCCTGAAGTCGTGTACTACAGTTACTGTTGAAATCAAACCATCACTGGATCAGAAAACTGACCCCTGGACAAAACAAGTGTCTGTTTGAATGAAGAACCCTACATTGTCCCTCCGGGATAATAGTGGACATGTAGGTTGATGGTACACAGGTATGTGCTGTAGGTTAGGGTTAGAGAGGGAGAGGTATAAATGCTGTCTTTGTGTGCAAATGTGGAAGAATTTGCTGCAAGCAGGAAAATAACATTGAGGAAAATAACAGCTGCATTTGTGTGAGCACACAAGAGGCAGCAGCATCATGGAGTATGTGCTAGTTGTTGTCAAATCCCCCAGTGTTTACTGACCTAATAAGAGCAATAGGAATGCTGTGGGAATAAAATACGGGTAACATTTGTCTTCAGTCTCAACATTTGTCTCTAAACCCTATGTGTCTTGTTATGTATCCACAGTTATTAAGGTCAAATAAAAAGTGAGGTTATGAAGACAAAATGAGGACAAAAAACAATTAAGCAGGTTAAGCACAAACATAAAAACATTCACTGTGCGTCACAATGGCTTCTATTTGGGCCCTTTGGCCAGCTCGCCTCCTCTTCGTGACAGGAATGATGAAATTTAAGCCGAGCTGTTTGATGTTGTACTCGCTTGCGATGACGGCCACTGCTGCACCGACCCCGCGCAAATCTCCTTTGGTTGACACCCTCATCCTCTTCCCACTTTTTTTTTCTCCTTCTTTTTCATCTTCTCCCCCACTGCTTCCTCTCTTGCATCCCATCATTCTGCTCGGTCACCTGGAAGCCTGGGAACCAGTCAGGGAGATTTTTTAAAAAGTGGAAAAGAGACATGTTTGCTTTAGGCAGCCTTCATGTTCAGGCGCCTCATGATTGCAGGAACGGTCACAGTTTGCTGTTAATTATTTGTGAAGAATGTGTAAAATATGACTCAGTCAGGCTCCTTTAAACTTGACTGACAGCTGCATAGAAAGGACTCTGTTTTGTGTGTTTTTTAAGGGTGAATGAAAAGAAGTGTGAACATGAAAACGTGGTGTATAATCGTCATTGCAACACTTAATGTTGTTGTGACCTATGGATAAATTAAAGAATCTACAATGTGAGGATGTGACGTCTTTTGTCGGTATTTGAAAAGGAAAAAATAGATTCATCAGATGCAGCCTTTCTTTTGCAATTTAAGTGAATCTCCTTTCACAAATCAGATACTGTTAAAGCCTTTGACTGAATTTTTGAGGGTGTGATCACTGTAGATAGCCAAGTAAAACTGTGGATAAGAAACGGAAGCCTGAAAATCCACATACTTAACACATAAAACCATTAGCTGCTGCACAAGGCAACACAATCCATAGCTGTCATATCTTCATATTGTCTACAACAGTACTTCTCAGTGATAGCCTGAGGTTATAGAGAGTCCTTATATCCCCTATGTTTGCATGTGTAGGCGTTTTGTGTGTGTGTGTGTGTGTGTGTGTGTGTGTGTGTGTGTGTGTGTGTGTGTGTGTGTGTGTGTGTGTGTGTGTGTGAGAGTGTGAGAGTGTGTGTATGGGCCTGCCTCGTGTTGTGTATCAGTGGGTGTGGATCCGGGTGGAGCTCAAACAAAGAGGTTGCTTTCAGCCATTCCCCCCCTGAGGAAACCCAGCTCTTACGCACTGATGGGGGGGGGAGAGGAGGAAGGGTCTCTCATATCACTCCTCCTCCTCCTCCCCTCATGAGTGTCTATTGATCTGCCCTTGATCTTCATGTCTGCACCCACATACACACTTACTTTATCATTCCTCTCTCTTGATGTCTCACCTTTCCCCGCCCTCCTTGACCTCTCCGATTCATTCAACGGCTCTCATCTTCTCATTCACCGCATCTTATTCCCTTCTCCTGATGCGTATCTATTATCTCCTTCTCCATCCTTCCGTCCCTCCTTCGGTCATGCTCCACTTTTGTCATAGCTTGTTTTCTCTCAGTTGTTTATGTGCTATCTGCCCTCCTCTCTGTCTTTTCCCTGTGCTCAGGGCTGCAGAATAATCCCCTGTGTGAGTTCCTACTCTTGTCTTTGTGTTTGGCATTGCTGGCTTTATCCCAACATGAGGCGCCAGATGGTTTGTTACACAGAACCATCTGAGAAGTCGTCCTTGGAAACTGTTTGGAAAAAGGCAGGCACTTTCAAAAAAATACTTGGCAGGTGATTGGATGAACCATCTGTCCATCACCATATATCATGGTCTTACCTTGCAAGGCAGCTGGCTTTGCAAGTGTATCACGCGAGAACTGTCACAGGCCTCTGAACCACCAGTGGTTTGGACACAAGCTGACTAAACTTGAAGCCTGATAACATGGATTCTCATGTGAAGGAGAATGAGTGCTATAATCAAACCCACCATCTCCTGACCTACATGTATAAACATCTGGAGTAGAAAAAATATGCACTTTGGGATAGTTTCTACAAATCTCATGAATTTAACATTATTGCCAAAAAATGGTGTTAGATGGTGTTAGAATATAATCCCATTTTAATCTAAGTAAATTCCCTAATTTATGCTAAATTATAGTAATGTTATGGTGGTATTATAATCGTAATGGCTGTATGGGCCTCACCTGAACCCCTGAAGTCGCTTTCCACAGCCGCTCCACTCCACTCAATAGCTTCTAGTAAAAATGATGTTTGGATGTCCATTGGATTTATTTTTCTGACCGCACATGACGAGTGAAATGTTGTTGGTCAGCTGGCTCTCAGAACCTGGAATGGATAACTAATAGCATTGTTTCATGTAACATCCCTACAGTACATTATGCCAAATCGTAATCTGTATTATGTATAATTGTGTAATTATTATATATGATGACAGTTTCATTTTAAAAGCTTGCAATCTGGTTTTAATTTACAGTTATTCTCATTATCATTTGTTCTGGGTATTATTATATTAATTAATTGATTAATCATTTAATGTTTATAATTTCCCACAGTCCACGGAGATGTCTTTATATGTCTTATTCAGTTTTCTATCATATATCATAAAGTCAAGCATCACTTCTGAGATGCTTACTGGAAAATGAGTAAATGATACAATACGCAATATTGTTTTTATGATTTCTGTGTTGTGTTCTCATCACGATAACCACTTAAAGTTGTAAACACACACAAAAATATATAGCACTCAGCCTTTCGGGACTTTAAAGGTGGTATTTAAAGGTGAGTAATGTTCTTAGTCAGCTTGTCAGCAGACAGTTTTCATGATAGAAACAAAGTTTTAGAGTCCATCGTGACATTTCAAACCATTTCTATGCTCAGTATGTTCCAAACACTTATAAAAGCCACATTATGGACTGCTTGACTGTTGGTTGCTAAAGCAGAGGATGTCACTTGTGACAAAAGAAACCTCTGTGTAAAAATGATAACATCTTTAACGAAAAATCAAAGTATTTAGCAAAAAATGTGACTGTCTGGAGCACGCAGCTTGAGATTTTTAACCTTTTCTCCGCCATGAAACCTTATTATTTAAATGACTTCAAGCACAGGATGACAACTTCAAATGTTAACTACTGTTTAGGAGTACAGGGATGAGTATTTACTGCTAAAAAATGTTGGTTGATGTCCTGACATCTTACGTCTTTTTCCTTCATGGGTCAGTTATCACAAACTCTACCATCAGTAATCTGCATCCAGGTTCAGCGTGTCAAAGGCCAGAGAGTGTGTGTATGTTTGCGTGTGTGTATGAATGGCAGAGGGAGCCTCTCTCGTCAAAGGTTGAGTTATGAGGTCACAATATTACAGATGTTCAACTCAGGCTTGGCAAAGAGGATTATATTGCATAACAAAGACACAAATACATTTTTGTGTTACAGATGAACAGAAGGACAAGGGTGCATTATTTACATCAATGTATGCTCAGTATTTTTTAATTGTTAATTTAATGTTCATAGATAGAAGAACATGCACATGGCTATAAGCTGGTAAACTTCATAGATGGAGGTGGGACCTACAGAAAGATGTGAAAATATGTTTGGTTTGCTCTTGCAGGTGATCGAGTCTCTGGGCATCATGATCTACAAGGCTCTGGACTACGGGCTGAAGGAGAATGAGGAGAGGGAGCTCAGTCCTCCTCTGGAGCAGCTCATCGACCTCATGACCAACATGGGAGAAGCGGAGAAGGACGCCTGCCCCGACGAAGGCTACGAGGCCACAGAGGAAGAGGATGAGGCAGAGGACGACCCTGACAACATCTGCAGTGTCCATGGCTACAGAGATATTCTAAAGGTAGGCAACTGAAACTCACGGTGGTTGTCTCGACTGTGTTCGTTCAACTGTGATTTACTAAAAAAAACAAAAAACATTGGTGCAATTGCTGGAAATGCAAGCTAAACACCTGTTATCTATTGGATTTTTTCTTGGCTCTTCTAAGAGCCATTACACCAAATTTAAAGATGCACTAATCAATATTTTCTAATGAATATTCCCTCAGCTCTGCAGAGCATTTTAGCATCTTTCAGCTCATTATCACGCAGTTGTTTAGAGGCTGATAAACCCTCTCTACACTACCTGCCCAGCACCAAACTGCATACAGAGACATGGTAGATCTTAACTGGTGAATATAGTGGAGAATTTAGCAGCTGAGGGTCCATCTATTTTTGTCAGGAGTTGGCGGAGGCTTACACAGAGCTAAAAGGAGAGTGAATACTGAACTTACAGTTTTGTTGTGTCGCAGAAACACAGCTCCAAATGATTGCTAAAGCTGGATGTGTAAATAGGAAACAGCTTGATAACACATTAGCCATATGACATCTTTTAGGTGATTTGTTCATTGCAGTGCTTTGAGATAAGCAAAGTGTTAAATAGATTCTACACAGTGTATTAATGCATCCCATACTAATTTAATCAATTGTGCAAACAAATCATATACATTGAAGCATGCAGTATAAAATCATACAGTAAAATTGATCAGCAATAGGATGTTTCCAGTGATGTTTCCATGGATGGTATGCTGATTCTTTACATATTGTAAACCACCATCATATCATTATAACAATTCAAAATGACAATCCTGCATTCAAAATTGTGCCCAAGTAAAATATGTTTAAAGTAAAGTAAAGCGGTGTTGTGGAGTATAAGCTACTGTAGTTTCAGGACTACATAATGCATATATAGGCCATGTCTTATGATGCCTGTGAGAAAATGAAATAGAAATGAAAACATGGCTTTGAACACATTAATTACTACCACAGAGCAGCCAGCTGTCTGGCTCATCCTTGCTGGGAGTCATGTATCTGTTGTCCAATGGAGCAGAGAGTCACTGTGTCAGTCCTCACATGGCCTCACACTGTTTACATAATGGCCACATACCCAGTTACACACACACACACACACACACACACACACAAACACACACACACACACACACACACACACACACACACACACACACACACACACACACACACACACACACACACACACACATCAGACCATGGTCACATTTGGTGGGGACATTACATAGACTTCCAATTATTTTCTGGAGACTTACCCTAACCTTAACCTTAACCACTGACCCCAACATCAGGGGGGACTCTCAGTTGCATAAGCTGTTCCCAAATAACTGGTCCTCAGTCTGAAATGTGTCCCCAAAAGTAGCTTATGACAGAGTGCAAACGCACACACAAAAATCAGATCATGGTCACTTTTGGGGACATAATATAGAGCTACCCTAGGCCTTACCGTAACATTAACCACTGACCGAAAAATCAGCTTTTTACAAATTGGGGACATGGCTTTTGTTTCCAGTTGGACAAGCCGTCCCCAGTTAATTGGTCGTCAGTCTGAAATTTGCCCCCAAAGTAGCCTATGCCACTCATTGACATAATGCAGTCCCTAGCCCCTTATTTCAACCTAACCAATACAACTAAATGCCTAAACCCAGCCTTTACCCTAAACTGAACCTAAACCCAATTCTAACCATAACTGTAAAACCAAGTCTAAACCCTCCAATTAGCTTTTGAAGATCAGCCAAGATGATAGAAATGCCCTACTCACAATGCTGCTTTCTAAACAGAAATTGGTTCTCAAAGATAGATGGACACACACAGACACACACAGACACACTCACACATGCACGCACGCGAACACGCACGTATAAACACACACCCACACACAAACATTGCTTTCCAAGGAGATGAGCAGTGTGGCAGTGTGTCTGGCCCGATGGCTCGCTAGCTGTCGGTTTCAGTTACTGTCTGTGTTTTTTACCCTCAGTCCATTCCCTCTCTACACTCCCTTACCTCTTGTCCTACTGTAGCCTACTATCCCTAACTGACATACAATACAATACAATACACCAAAGTGACACATATTTTCAAGTAACTGCTACATTTTTATATATAAAAACAGCATATAGCAGTTTTCTTTCCCCTTGGATACAACATTTTTCTCTTAGGCAGGTTAACATTTATGAAGAGATGGTTGTTTGTAATGTTCTGTGTTTGGTGAAAATGTCTCTAACTGGGATGACATGTGAACAAATGGATGCCAAGATCATGCCAAGCAGTGACCCGGGGTACCTTCTGTTCTTCTGAAAGAGACAAGCACTCAATAACAGTAAATGTCTGCAAATCTTTTTTTTTTTTTTTACTTTTACACAGTGTCCCTGAGTTCATGTCCTCAGTTTGATATTGTCTCATATTCTGGAGGTGCAGAGGTCAGGCGAAAATTAAGCCTAGACAAGATATAACAGATATGTTTCCTGAAAATTGGAATTGTGTTGTTGATGCAGACTGCTGAAAGAAAACGGTATACCGTTCTGAATAATAAAAGAAGTATTTTATAAAGCAGAATTATTTCTGTGATAAAGAAAATGAAATGTAATGACTATAACTTCCGTTCCCTGAAGGGGAGGAACGAGGTAGAACAAGGAACCGTTCCCTTGTTCCATTTGTTCAACGTCCTCCGCAAACATATCTGAATTATAGCTGAAGAAGAGTAAACAGTTGTTTTAGTGTTGTTAGTTAATGAGCCAGCAGACAATCTAATCTAAACAGTTTTATCATATCACGCCTCTCCTAGGCTTTTACATTTTCTACTAATGTTTATTTGGGCAAATAATATCACATTTAGCTAGATAATAACTTATCGCTGACACTGATTAATGGTGAAAAATGGATCAGCAAATTAAAATGATTTAGATGCTGACACAAAGAAAAAAGAGGCTATTTTTCCTGAAACTCATAATGTTTGAAAATGCTAATGTGTGCATGTTGCACTGATGGGAGCAGACAACCTCATCACACACTAAGAAAGCGGTTCAGTTAATGCACCAACCTCCAACATGTCTTTCAGAGGGTGATTTACATAACCTGAAATCCCTTTATTGAGCTCTTGATAATGCCAAAGAACATGTGTATCTAGCGCTAGGCCGGACACAGTGTGATTACTTTTCATTGTCCTGTTTGCAACAATTGTAGCTGTGTAAAACCGTCCTCTGAAAATGTCTTTTTCTCTTTGCTTCACTGTCTCCCTCGCAGCTGTGTACAGGTCATCTGCCCAGTCTGTCAGACGCACCCAGTCACTACCAGGCAGTGTGTCGAGCTCTGTACACAGAAACCAGGGAACTGCGCACTTTCCTGGAGAAGATCAAGAGTGCCAAAGAGGTGCGTCCTGTCACCATTATGACCATCATGGCTTGGCACATGCAAATCTTTTTCTTTTCAAATATATGTATTGCAGTTTAAGCCATCGGATGTGTGTTTTAGAAACTGCGGATACAGAGAGGTATAGGGAGTTATCACAGGGAGTAATAGTGAAAGATAAACTCATGCACACTGCTTAAACTTGCTGCAAAGTGCACTCCTCTAACATAAAGGGTTGCAGGATTATCACCAGCCTTCACAGTGACTGTGAAGGACATAGAGAGGCATGACTTCAGGAGATTTAGCACTGTGACCTTACATGCCCCATGCGCCCTGATGTGATTCTCTACTCTGGGTGTACCACTAATTACATCAGGCTACTGCATTGTGAAGCTGCTGGTGCTCATGGTGATGACAAGCCCTTCATGTTCACATGATGATTATATTCAACACTCTCATTTGTTGCTATTTTGTAAATACACAGAAGTGATTCACAGTATTTGATGACTGTGGTTATGTGAAACTAAGTGAAAGTAGTAGGTACAAAGAAAATAACACTTATGTAATATCTGTAAACCAGTTTAGGTGACTGTAGTTGCGTGATGTCAGTTTTTATCTGTGCTTTAGTGTATTAAAGGATCAAATTGGGAAACCAGCCGAGCATAACAGTCACGTCTGAGTCTGACATCTTGTCTGCTTCAGTAATAAACTGGCACTCCAGAGAGGAGGGGCTGGACTCGGGCATGTAATAGGTTCGGACATAACAGAGACACACAGAGATGAGGACAGCAGTCAGGCAGCAGTGTTTCCTGCATGGCAGAGCAGAGGCAGTCAGTTGATACAGAAAAGAGTCCATGGTAATATGTGTGGATAAAGAAATGAATGGACACATGAGTGCACATCCTATATTACTCATGCTATGACATAACACCCAATAAATCTGAGGTCTCAGCTCATGTGTTTTAGATTGTCTACTCAAAGCAGAAGCTCTATTGTACATCAATAATCTTTGTGCAGAAAACAATATGCCATGTCCCTTAAAAGCAGCTCATAATATTTAGAGCTTGACTCAAAATTTCTTTCAATTGCAAGATTAAAGGACTTTTTTTCCAACTCAGTTTATTTAAGGATTACTAAAGTGCTTCATCTGTAATATAATACAATATAATTACAGGATGACAGGCACAAGCGAAAATTGATAACTTTACGTCAGTTTTAACAATTATATTATGTTTTGGGTTTTTTTTCACCAAAAGTTACTCACGCAATGTCATTCCACTTAAATATTAATATGAAAAGTGTAAGGTATTTCCTGATGTTGGGTTCCATACTGCATATAAAACAAATTGCAAAAATGATCCTGGTAGTGATTTGTCATACTCTTATCTTTCCTAGTGAATTATTATGACATAGAATAGTTGTTGATGAGGAGGAAAAGTGGATATGACATAAAATACACATCCATGAAAGCTATTGGATTGTTTTATGGAACCAGCACCCCGATATTTTCATGTTATCAATTTAAATCAAGTATTTTAAGATGTTTAAATTATTTTTTTTCAATGATATGATAATATTATTTTGAGGTATTGCTTACGTATTTGCTTCTTTGGTGCCGGTCAAGTTCTTGGATGGTTACAATACTGATCAAATATGATCTGCTATATCTGTCAGGTATTGGTTGTGATCAATCATGATTATGGGGGTCCAAAAAACAGCATTGACACAAAGGAATTAATCGTAATTTTAATTATTGACATGCTGACTCTCATTCTAGTTCAAGTCCTCACAACTAATATTCATACGTTTTTGAGGGTCCTATTGTTGTAGTAGGTGGGTCTGTGATGTAATATGTTTCCAAGTTGTTCACATACCATGAAGGATCGTAGCTTCCCACAATATAGTATGCATGGGTCATGTGTTTGCAGGGTGTGTCAGGTGATTTCCAAGTATTTTCCTCCTATGTCTGTTATTAGTGTGCCTTTAGTTGAATTTTTCAGCAAGTTAGAATTCACCATAATTATTGCTTTCAGCTTGAAAAAGGCTTGAATAGTGACTTCAGGAAAATTAATATAAGCTGATAATGTGATTCTTTCATCACATATATTATCAACTCATTTTCATTTCCCCCCAATTTCACGTTCAGGCTGTTCCTCTAAACACAAAGCTCTGTCTTGTTGCTGCACATTTTTTTCTACTCTTCAACTCTTTCATTCAGATCAAGAGCAGGAGTCGTTTTGGACTTTGTTTCTCCTCAGCAGCATGTTGGAGCTCAGCTGTGGGTTGGAAAACTTCCCGTTAGGAGTGCCTGTATGTGTGTGTGTGTGTGTTTGTGTGTGTGTGCCACCTCAGGGTTCCTTCCTGCTATGCACTACTGCGGCTGTCCTTTTACTGTGTGTAGTGCATCTGAATGAATAGAGGGGATTTGGTAGGTTACATAACTCTCTGTTAGGAACGAGAGAGTGGAGAGAGAGTGCTCTTATTGCAGGGTGGAGAAGCATTACAAACACTGGCACCATCATTATCTTAATCACTTCATATTTTCTTAAAACACATACAAACTGCTTACATATTATTTTTACAGAATCCTTAATATAGGGTATCCAATATTAAATAACACTTATTACCTACATTTATTATGTAATACACAATTTACAGTGTAATTTCATATGATTCAGGTTCCAGTTACATTATAAGTGGTTCTTACTGGTGTGTAAATGTAGGTACAGTGAAAACCAAACTATGTGGAACAAGAAAGAAAGTTAAAATGTGGGTATAAAGTGCTGACCCTTCTTGGGATGGGATTGAAACCCCCATGTAATCTAAAGTAAAAATGTGTATTATGTATATAATTATTAAATTAAATTAAAATTATATGATAAAATTGTATTGTTTTTATAGCCATGCTGGTTAGTGAGTCTCTGTTGACAGTTGTCAGTGAGTCGGTCCACTTTTCATTCCAAACTGTACTATGTCCACTACTATTGGATGGATTGCCATGACATCTGGTGCAGATATCCATTGTATCCACAGGGTGAATCCTGATTTTGGTGATCCCCTGAGTTTTACTGTAGCGCTGCAATGACGTTGAAAAGTATGTTTTTTAGTGAACGTGGATTGCCATTAAATGTGGAACAGACATTCATGTCCCCTTCAGGATGAACTCACAGGATGTGTTAATTGTAACTTTTTAAATATTAATTCAAATTAAGAAATGGGCTTAAAATGGGTGTTTGTGGGTCATTACATTAAAAAATACATTGAAAAATTCAGTAAAAGTAAGTAGGAAATTATAAGGCAGAAGTCAAAATAAATAGATAATTTGTAAAATATATCAAGAAGTTAATGTGATTTTGCTCCAGTGTCATTTTAAACTAGTGAGGTCAGTTAGACCAGTATGTGTGTGTTTATGTGTGTCTATGCATGTGACAGTTCCTCTGATTGCATATTCATGCCCGAATGGATGCACTCACAGATGAGAGGGAGCAGCATGTGTGGGTGTGTTGTGTGATTTTGCCCATTTGGTAATGTATGTATGCGTCTGTGCCTGTGTTGATCTGCCTGTGTCTCTATGTGTGTGTGTGTTTCCTCATGTGTGTGTGGAATACCCAGATGTAAGACTAGCTGTGAGCAGCCCTTCCCCCAACCCACCTCCTGCTCTGTATGGCAGATCTCTGCCAACCCACAGGGGATCCGTCTTTATCCGTCCACCTCTACCAACCATCGCTGCCAAAGAGTTGCTTTGTCTCTCCACAAAGACGCCGCCTACTGCTGGAGATTTATAGAAAAGCAGCTAAATTACTGGTGATTCACAGAAACAACTCTGCCTCCCATTTGCTCATGGATCAGTGCTTCTAATCAGCTGTTGAGAGAAATAATGAATAACAGAGAGAGAGAGAGAAAGAGAGAGGGAGAGATAGAGAGAGAGAGAGAGAGAGAGAGAGAGAGAGAGAGAGAGAGAGAGAGCGGAATTACTGACTGGAAGAAATGAGGTTGTAGATGCAGTTGGTAATTGGTCTAATTATTCACGTGAACTTAGCGGAGCAGGACTGTTGGTTTAATCCACATGAGGGTTACTTTGCATGATTTAATTAAAATGCTGTCTCCATTACCTGCAAGAAACACTTCGCAATCAACCTTTTGACATGGAAATCTGTGTCTTTGATGTGATTTTATGATGCAACACTCGTACCAATGAGATAATGGTGATGAAAAGCAAGTGAATTAATCTCTCTTTAGGCTCTTCACTGGCTATATTAACACTGATTGGCTGTTAGAAGTCATTAAACGCTTTTCCATTAACTCATAACAATGGAGTACTGTACACAGTGTAGACATGCAGAGTTGTGATGCATTATGTTATTTAACTGATGCATCGAGCCTTTACAGTCCGGTCACTGCTGCTGCTGTTCCCTGACAGGATGATGGTGAATTGTGATTTCCACAGTGGGTTGAAGTCTTAACTCTGCTGTCAGCTGGGCAGGCTCCCCGTGACTGTCTTATCAAACGCTCCTCTGCCGTGACGCGACAAGCACAGTCTCACCACAAATATTAACCAGGGGGAACATGTGTTCTGTGTACACACTTTTCCTTCTGTTTTCCTCGTATCCACACACACAAACACACACACACACACACTGACATTGTCTTGTTGAGCTATTAAACCAGCGGCAGAGGAATGAAGGTTGGCTCCCTGCCTTGTTTCCCACAGATAGGCTGTCAGTCGGACTGGCTGTTCTACAACACTCTTAATGGTCTCATGTTATGCAGGTTCAGGCAGAGGAGTTCACTGTTGACTGTGAAATTAGTGAATTTGTGATGAGCTTTTTCTATTTTCTTGAAGGCCCAATTGCTTCAAGAATTATAGATTTGAGCGTAATTGGTCTCACGAAAGACATGGTAGGAAAAGCATATCATTAACAATAGCTCTGTTCTATTCAAGTGTCCCAGTAAATCATGACAGCGTGACAGTGAGTCAGCATGCACAATATTAGGACCCTGAAACTGAAGCACCTCATTTCAGCCATCATTTATTTTGATATTTAAACTTGTGATTTTTCTACTGTGGGATATTAGTCCCAAAACAAGACTGGAATTGGGCATGCTGGCAGCTCTGTGAAGGTATAAAAGTTATTAATAATGCTCATCATTAAGGTATAAGGCAGGTTTAATAAGGTATAATGCTCATTGTAAAGAAAACTAAACTGTATGATGGATAAATGCTGAGGTCTTAAGTTTGATCTATAGCAGTTGAGGCAAAATAAATGCAAAAATGGTTTGTAATATATAGGTTGTCTCGTGTTTATTAGGATGTGTTTACCATGCGTATTGTCTTAGTGTCATGATGTGTATTAACATAAAGCCAAAAGTACACCTGAGAATTCATTTTGCGGGTATTTATTCCTTCCATCCTTTTGTTTTTAGCCTCTTTCTCTCCTGTGTTTCTTCTTTTATAATCTAACTCAGTCTTTCTCTTTTTCCACCAGAACCTCCGTAAGATGGAGGCAGAGTCGTCAGATGATCCTGCTCGAGACCTGAACGACCTACAGAATGCTGACTGGGTAGGCAACCAGACTCTTGACCTCTGACCTTAACCGGTTATTTTACCTGACGTCTACTCAACTATCAGGGTCTAACAGGGGAAACTCAAAGCCCATTTTTGGTAGACCATCATACCATGATGAATCTTTATAAATGCATGTACCGCTCCAAATAGGCAGGGATAAAAGAACTCCTCAGGAACCATGTTGAGCTGGATAGAACCACTCCGCTTGATGAAGCCTCCTTATTCTGTGTGCACAGAGAGGTTAGAGCATAGACGATGGCCGTTGTCCAAATACGTCACCTTCAAAGAGTCATGGTATTTTTGCTTCTACTCTCCCATCCTGCCCTTTGCTTCCTCTGTCAGGCTCGATTTTGGGTTCAGGTGATGAAGGACCTGCGCGATGGAGTCAAGCTGAAAAAGGTGCAGGAGCGCCAGTACAACCCTCTGCCCATCGAGTACCAGCTCACTCCTTATGAAATGCTCATGGACGACATCAGGTCCAAACGCTACAAACTGCGCAAAGTCATGGTCAGTGTCCAGTTTGGCCTCCTGCCTGCTGCTCATATGCTGCACTATTGTTCCAGTTCCTGGGGCAATGCTACACTGTTGTATATGTATCTCCTGGAAATCAGTGTATTACTTGACTTTTTGTTTTATTTGGTGATGTGAAGGATGTGCAGGTGTTTTAGTTTGATGCTTTTAGGCTACAGTATTTCACCTCAAGATGTTGAACAAGACTCTATTATTCTTGTTTTAACACAGTCCTTTTCATGTTACATTATGTTAGTTTAATGTTATAATGACATACTTTTCTCATTATTACTAGATACTAAATTATTCTTTTTTCATGTCATGTTATACAACATACCACAATATTTTTTGTATCACAATACTTTCTCATTATTTCATAAATGGTACATGGTACATGGTAGGTTGGAACTAAAAGACACTTCCATGTCCTTAAAACAAGAAAAAAGAAAATGAATGAATCAGCAACAGTTCTGATCATCATTAAAGTAAAAATGTCAAACGTGTTCTGGTTCTAAATCCTGTAATGTGCAGATTTTGCTGCTTTTCTCTGTTTTTATATCATTAATTGAAAATCTTTGTCTTAGTTATGGTCAAACAATATTAGAAAAAATACATTTAGATTTGGGCTATCTGGAATTTTCTTAATTAAAAAAACAATTAAGGACCAACAACAAATATATTAATTAAAACGTAGTCAACAAACAAATGATTAATGAAAATAATTGCTAATTACACATAGCTCTGCTTATGTTTATGAATTCAGGCCTTCAGCAACAGGCAATTTTACTTATTATTAGAATTCATGACATTTCTATTTTTAATTAGTGACTCTTTTGCAAGGTAATTAAGGGGAGAAGTCATTTCTGTCTTCCCGTGTCTCTTATTTTTACCCTGTTCTGATGTTTCTATTCTAGGTGAATGGAGACATCCCTCCCAGGTTAAAGAAAAGTGCTCACGAAGTCATCTTGGAGTTCATCAGATCCAGACCTCCTCTCAACCCTGTGAGTAGAACCAAACGCCATGACCTTAAATATCACAGCCTTTCCTCGTGCAGCCTGTGAGAACATTTGGTAATGAGAACAGAGTGGACTGTCTTTAAATGAGAGTACCAGTAAACATTCGGCTAGAGCGGTGATTCCAATCCATGTAGACTTATGACCCCTTGTCAGCTGTATCATATGTCTATTGATGGTTCAACCAAATAAATAAAATGCTCCCTTGTTCTATTTGAACATTTTTTATAGGCTCAAAGATGTAAGATTATCCAGTAAAAAAAATAAAAAATAAACACAACAACCCCCTGGGCTCCTGAGCTAGAAATTACAGCAGAAATAGCAGGCAGTGTTTCAGCAGAGCGCTGAGCTGAACCATCACTCACAGGAGATATGAGGAGGAGGTGGTGAAGAACAGGCCCGCTGGCTATAAAGCTGTTTGTTTGTGTCGGTTATTGCTCTCCACCCTACTTACCGTTTGTCATTACACATCTTTTACCCATCATCACCCGACCTTTCGGCAGGTGTCGGCTCGAAAGCTGAAGCCACAGGCGCAGCATCCTCCCACGCTTCACGAGCGCATCCTGGAGGAAATCAAAGCAGAGAGGAAACTTCGACCCGTGTCGCCCGATATGATGCGCAGGGGAAGGCTGGGTAAGATACTGACCAACCCTCTGTACCTGCCGCTGCACTTTTGTATCAACATTTGTTACACACTTGCACACGTGTACACTCTCATTCACATGAAACCATACTTCAATCTGAAATGTATTTTTCAAGCAGAAGTATGGAGCTTATAATTGCACCTGCTGGACATCAAATAAATGACAAATCAGCAGGAGCATCATTATTATGATCTACATTTAAGCTACACTACACTATTATTTGTACCTCTGCTTTCTGCTGTTGCTAATGCTGCCTAATTTTTGACATTTGTTTCGTAACTAACGCCGATTATTATTTTTTGTTTACTATATTGTTTGCAATATAGTGAAAGCTGTACTTCAGTAATAATGCTAAGTGTCTGCAATTCCATTAACGCTAACAACACTAAGCCCCGCTACTGTTTCTCAATGTCAGTAATCTCTCACCATCGGCTATGGCTTATTTGAAATCCTATTATCTCACATTATGAAAGTAGTTCTACACTACAGTGATCTGAAAGTAGAACATAAGCATGCAATATCCCTGATTTTCTTGCCAAATATAAACAGATTACTTACTTACTTGTGTGTTAAGTCTTGCCTTAATTTACCTCCTAATCACAAGCAATAACTGTGCGATGCCATGACTGTTTCTCGTTGCAGTAATTCGGCCACTTAGCATGTCTTTCAGTTTTGATGCGTCAGGTAAAGTCCCTCTCACTGCTTACCTGGCTTTTTTTTTTCTTTCAAAATCTCTTTCTGTTTTTTTATTAGTTGTTGTGGCTGCTCATCTGCTCTCACTGCTTTTACACAAACGCACACACACGCACGCACACACGCACAAACCGCAGCACACTGTGAACACATTTCATGTCATGCTTCAGTGGTTGGTGATGGTCGGCTGTCATCTGTGGAGGTGAAACACGGTGATGTGGGACACTGGTCAGTAGGGCACAGATGAAAGAGAAGTGATGAGCAGCAGGACAAACAGAATTTTCAATCACAGTACAAACATCCAGCTGGACTGAGGACATTCAGGTCATGTCAGGTTTTTTCAAGGAACTTTCTATGTGACCTACAGGGAGTTTATTTTTTACAATTAATAACTTTTAGTATTCAGAGCTTTATGTTAGGGAATACAATATAAGAAAGTGCAATTGAAAAGTTAAAGCACAAAGTAAAAACCGAACAATTCGGTCTAAAACTTTAGAGATATAAGAGATATTATTTCTAAGATCCAGACTATGACCCTGCAGCTGATCCATGTTCTTTTGTTATTGTCTTCAAAAAACTTGCTGTGGTGACATGGTTTATATATGTAAGTGCACTGGTGGAAAATGACAACTCAAGTACTGCAATGAAGCATCATTTTAAGATACTTAATGTGAGTATTTCCATTTCATTTTTCTACACTATTACGTTTCAGAGGAGAATACTTTTAAAGCTATAGTTACCAGTTGCTTTTCAGGTTCAGATTATATATACACAACATGTGACTATTATATAAAATATGATACATTGTTATAGGCTAAATCACTCAGCAATATAAAAAAGTAGTTATAATTACATATAATGTATTAGTAATATTGATCCATTAACTCTATGTAATAATAGATCACTGACAGGGGGTTATATATATTATAATACTGCTTTTGTACGTTTATTTAAATAAATTCAAGAACTGCACTTGTTATAGAGTACTTTTATTTATTCCATCACCGGCTGAGTGTGATGTTTTTAAGACTATAACCCAAACCTATCTATATATTCTTAGTCCTTAAAAATAACATTTATTCTCTATTTTTAGTCTGCAAAAAAAAAAAAAAAAAAACAGAAAGTGAGCTGATTATTATTTCAGTAGCATGGGTATGCTTTTTATTACAAGAGTCATAACTTCCCATTTACATCCGGCTGTCTTAAAGGGAAAGATTAAACTCTGGCTGACATCGCCTTACTAGCGGATTTACAAATTTAAAGGACGTTTGGTGCTATGGAAAGAAGCCAGTGTTTGGATGCTGAATTATTGGCCAGTGACTGTTTAAAGGATGTAAAATGATCCAGCCAGGTTTAATGCATGTTAATGTATCTTCCTTCTTAGGTTTTATTGCAGCAGAGGACAGCTTATGCTTATGTTGAATTCTGAAGTTGTGAAATGACATTGTTGCCTCAGTGCATTTTAAATCTATATTTAGAGAACACCGTTTTGATGTTAAAAACCTACTGAATGATAGAACTGTAGCAGTTTTGAGAGTGCAATTAAATACTCTCTGTTAGCTACAGCCTCTGTCAAACAAATGGATTGGAGTCCTAAAAAAACATGTGCCTGGTTGTTGCTCTTGCTCGCTAGACACTCAGGAAAAGTGTCAGCTTGGCTAACTACACCATTTCTCAAACATACTGAAGTACTGAATCCCAAAGACAAACAGTAGGAGGGTGCAGCCAGCCATCTAATTAAGGAATCAAAGGGAACAGGGTATAACTGCCACCTCTGTGTCTTCAAGAATCATCGACTTCATACAACAGGGTCTTTCATGTGCCACCGTGACTTTGCAGAATTTAATGCTGACGGATCGGTGTGGAGGTGGATGTGCGAGTCCCATGCTCTGCACAACACCCACGACACCCACACTAAACTGCACAGTCTTACACGATGAGGTATATTCCCTCAGCGGTGGCATGTGCTCAGCATTGAACGTATCAGAAAAACTTAATTAGACAGTTTTGATTAAGATGATAAGAAATAGCTACTGAGGCAGACAAATCGGAATAAAACTGTGCTCCACTTTCCCTTCTGCTGAAGCCAGTGTCTCTCATCACACCAGCTTTATTATCTCATGCGCACTCATTCATGCTATCGGGTAATCTGTATGTGTGTGTGTGTATACCAACTTCTCTCTATAATGGATTATTCTCATACAGAGTAAGTAGTTTGGGTCCCACTTTGCTCTATATTTTATGGGGAGAGGGTGCATACTCACTGACACTTTCATGAGCATGATTTAAGTTTTAATCAGTAACCAGAAAATACTGTTTCAAGGAGAAATCCACTTTACAAGATTTAAACACTGTGGTTAAACAGCTCTGGGTGATGTATGCAATGTATATTCGGCTCCATTTTGTTGTTTGGTGGTGTCATGTTTTGATCCTCATAACTGGGTACTTGGAGATGGTTGAGATGTCATATTTGAGTATTTATAATGCATAACATTTTTAAAAGAAAGGTTTGAAATTTTGGGAAATCCACTTATTTGCTTTTGTGCTGAGAATAAGATGAGATTATTGATACCAATCTTGTGTATATGGGGTAAGTAGAGCCAGGAGGTGATTAGCTTAGCTTAGCATGAAGACTTTGATCAGGTGGAAACTCGCTAAGGGGAAAACTGGCTCATAGACTGTAAAAAAAATATAGACATAGTCACCATGACATCACCCATTGGTGTGTGGAGCGTCACTTTGAAGCCTCTAGTTTAGTGATTTGACCGTCACCATCTTGGATTACACTGTTGCCATGTTTGATTTTTGGAGCCAGAAGTGACCATATTTATACAAGAGGGTGGAGTAGACCCTAGTGCTACCTTCTAGCTTGATTAGCACTAGTAAGCAAAGTGCATTTACAGTCTATGGTTAAGTGTGATAATGCTAATGCTAATGCTTTAGAAAAAAAGACTTAAAACAATTCAAACAAAATGTACTTACCCCAAAAACTGAACAGCTATCACCTTAGAGAATATTTTAGTACAAACAAACACTGAATTGAATGAATATTTTTTAAGGCGACCAAAATGTTACAATTAACGTTTGTGAACTGAAAACATATTCTGTGAATCTGGGGTTACACCATGGTTACTTTATGTAGACCATGTTGTCACCATTATTAGCGACTTCTCAACCAGAAGGTAGTCCTGCCCTAAAGCAAACGTGAAGTTATGTTTTACTATCTCCACCTCCTGGCTGTTGCTTCCTAACAGGCATACTTAAGAATGGTATTGATTTTCTCATCTAACTCTCAGCAAGAAAAAGGAAAAAGCTTATTCCTCAAATCTCAAATAATTCACTTAAAACAGAAAAATGTTTCAGACTTTTGTGAAATCAAAGAGCATTGACAAAGGCAGAAATTCATTAACAGTAGCCTTAGACCAGGATGCCTGGTCACCAGTTTAAAGGTATTACGACAATGTAGAAAGTCACCACAGAGATGATATTAACAGTACAGGTATAACCAGCTAGAATGTTCCTTTAGCTCCCCTAATGAAGGAGGTGTCCCCTTTTAGGTTTTGGCAAAACTCGCAGTATGCCACAGGACTTGTTCCGTACAGGAATAGGTAACGTATGCGCAATGCTGTGGTTTGGAGGGTCTTGTTGACCTATAACCCAATGGCCTTGTCTGTCTGCCCCCTGGCTGTAAACTAATATCTCCTCTATTTAAATACTGAATGCTGAGGACTGTCCAAGAAACAGGTAGAGTTTAAAATTATGGCTAATTTAACTTATTTATGTGTGTTTAAGTTTAAAGCCTGGTAGTAGAAAAAGAAGGTTAGTTCTAGTCCAGAAGCAGAAACAGAGCTCCTTTTGAGATGTTGAGCTCATGTGGATGTTTTAGCCTTTTCCCACAAACAGCAGCAGAGAATGAAAGGAGAAAAGAGCTCCCATAGATCCTATCGGATGTGGCTCTTTATCTGTCTTTTGCAGCACTGGCTTGTCTCCTATGCTCACACTCCCTCCCACCCTCCCTCCCTCTCTCTAAATGTTTTTTTCTGCTTTCACACTCCCAGAAATCATAGCCAGAGTCAGGCGGTTTGGTAGGCAGGAACAAGGTGATCATAGATTGTTTTCCATCCTCAGAGTTTGGAGCTATACAAACTCCTCTTGTTGTGCAGACTGACCTTGTTAGTCAATTGGGTCATTCTGCTTCAAGGATTTAGGTCCCCCTGCCAAAATATATGAACATGGAGCAGCAAGGAGGCTGTCAGGGGAGTGGAGCCCATTTTAGGAGTCCAGAGACTAAATATTTCATGGAAGAAGCATCCATGCTCTGTGTGTAACACTGGCCTGTTCCTACGCCTCCCCTTCAAAACAACTTAACTCACCCTTCCTGACCTCTTTCACTTTGGGATGCATCTCAAAACTCAGTCCTCTATCCCAAGATTCATTGCATCTTTTCACTTCACCCCCCATTTAAACACACACCATGATTTGAAAAGTGTCCCCTATTTAGGTGACACCACAACCAAGGTAGATTTAAAACTACAACTCAATGAGGATGCAAAGAATCATGAGAGGAATTGTTTTGAGAATCATCCGAAGTACTTTCCCCTCACTTTTTCTGAATGATTCTCTAATGTGTGGCTCTGTGCAGATGAGTTTAGTCCGTACATGGGAAGGAGGACGTCCAGTTCTCTGTCTCTGGCCAATGGATCAGCATCACCCAGAGTAGAGCCCTCTGGATGTCATTCTGCACCCCAGAGGAAAAGGCTTCTGAAGGCTCCCAGCCTCGCCGAGCTGGACAGTTCGGACTCTGATGTCAGTATGGGTTTGTGTGTTTGTGGGGGTTTTGTAAAACTGCATTTGGCATTTGCAGAGCAAATAATGATTGAAATTCTATGTATTTATACGTAAATGTTCAGGATGAGATTGTTGGGCGCAGATCTGCAAGCAACTCCAGTGTGGCTACGTCTTTGTTTGATGATACGTCCCCAGAGTCTGCACCAGGGAAAAAAAGTGAGTCAGGAATTATTTCTACTCCCTTGTCACAGCTCAGTTACCTCCTTAACTAAACACACAGTGATCAATGAGTTTTAATTTCACTGCCTCGCCAGCCTTGTTTCTCTTGTTTACTCCTTGTGATGAGAAGTATTTTAGTCCTGTGTTAACCAGCCAGTTCATCCTCTCCATTTAGCAAATAAACCAAGTCACCTTTTCTTCTCTCCATCCGTCTCTCACTCTTTTCTCTGCTTTACCTCTGACTGTGAACACCAGCTCCCCCACTGTTCTTGCCAATCTCCTCTACACCCCAGCCAGAGAGGCGTAAGACCTCCCAAAGGAGACACTCCATTGAGAAAGAAACCCCGACCAATGTCCGACAGTTTCTGCCGCCCTCCAAACAGAATTCTCGGTCTCTGGTGAGTCAGACTGTCCACACATACCCTCAGCTGAAGGTATTGTTTTCGATGATTTTAAACTAAGAGTTTGAACAGCAGTATCTTTTTGTGGACTTTCTGAGGGCAGTGTGGTCAGGGAAGGTTTTAAACCAGCCACAGCCACACAGATCCTGTGCAGTAACTTGAAAAGAGAGAAAAAACAGAGGGAGAAATAAAGAGATAAGGCAAGCATCATGATCTGCTTAGAAAAGAAACACACACTATCATGTCTCTTATCATTTTATTTGCTTCTTGATATCCTCCCTCTACTTTTTCCATCACCAAATCCACCCGGTATGCTAACTTTATCTCCTGGTAAAAACTGTAGGGACCCTTCTCTTCCTCTCCCCCACACAACACACCTTAACCTTCTCTCGTTCAGGTCGGGATGATAGCCTCATTTCGTCTCTGGATCCCCCTCCTGCACCCTTCTCCCTCCATTCTCCACCCTTTGCGGAGCTCCCACCCTATCGAGGCGTTTGTGTTGGGGTTGATGAAGGCAGTTTTTGCTCTGTGCAGGGGCATTTACATCAGTGGAAGAGAGTCGGACAAGGTTTGCCAGTCTCCCCCAGTCCGTCCTAGGCATAGTAACTGTAGCCGCCCATCCTCTCCTAATGCTTCCTGCTTCATTAGAGATCATTCATCTAGAAGAAGCTGCTCTAGGTGATGGTGAAAGTGTAACACTTCACTGCTTTGCATAACATTTTAACACTCCAACACAAATGGGTAGCTACAGCTAATTCATTTAAATCTGCTCTTGCATAGAAACAATAGCTATACTTGTTAGTTTTCCGGTGGTTAGATGCATTTATAATACAATATCTGATGTTGACCACCAGGTTTAAGTTTATCTTTGGCACTTTACACCACATAGATTTATATATTAAAAAAACTGTGTAGTGATTGGGTGTGAATGTTCATTCTTGACACAAGTTCCATAGGTTTTTCCAGAGCTTTCACCTGCATCTCACAGTTTGCTCAGTTGTTATCATGTGACCTAAGTGTGGAAGTCATGTGATAAGAGATGGTTGTACATTGTATCATTGCTGCGACCAGTTTTGGCCTGGTATTCACAGTACCATACACAACTGCAGTCGTTCTCCTGCCTTTAGGCTGCACCCTAATGACAGGAGGGTAGATGTTAAAGACCCTCTCCACTCAAAAATGTGTTTAGCTTTCTGTTACTCAATAACACTTGAGCTTCGCTGTGCAGAATGATGTATGTGCTGTGTGTATCTGCTGAAGCAAGAAAGTGTCTCTGTGCTTAGCTTAGCGAGATCTATACCCCTATGACATGTGCCTATAAGCATAATTTATTATAATATAAAATTATTATTCAAAGCAGATTCTTTTATATGTCTAACATTTGTATTTGGCTGGAGGGGCTCTTAAAGTATCTCAGCAACTTAGATAGCAATAGAAAACACAAGTGTGCCGATGCTTTCAAGATGTCGGTGATGAATGAGAGTGCTGAGTAATGAATCAAATGGTATCCAGTGGTTTAAAGGTAGTAACAGCAGCACAAGCGGGCAGGAAATCCTTCACTGGATGTCTCCATTACTACTGAGAGTTAACTAAGTGCTTATTCAGTGTCAGCATATTTACTTTTTATTACATCGAAGGGAAATAGCACATATTAAAGCAAAAACTCCATTCATGCTGAAATGGTACTCTTAAGAGAAAAACTGTTCCCAGAAAGTGAATGACTCTGCTGCTGGAATCGTGTCTTCCCATCACTCAGGTTGTTTACACATCATGAGCCCCCTCCTGAATCCGTCTTTTTCTTCACGGAACAATGAGAACATTTTAATGACCCAAATGTAGCCTGATCCCACACAGGCTGCTCTGAAAGGTGCAGAGAGGCGGCTGTCTGTGTGCTGAATGATAAACACTGAGCCCTGTGTGTTGAACCTGCTGTTGCCAGGGTCACTCACTGTTGTGTGTCTGTACGTGTGTGTTTGTATGCCTGTGTGTGTATTCTCAGGAGGAGTTTTGTTTTCCTGTGGAGTGCTTGTCTCTGACGGTGGAGGAGGTGATGCACATCAGACAGGTGCTGGTTAAGGCAGAGCTGGAGAAGTTCCAGCAGTACAAGGAGATCTACAATGCTATGAAGAAGGGAAAGGTATTATAATATAAAACTCAGCCTTCACTTAGAGGACTAACACTGAATTATTTTGTCCTTTAAATATGTTTAATGTTTTTTGTTTTATTCCAATGTCTTCTTTGTATTTTGTCTTACAGCTTTGCTTCTGTTGCCGATCCAAAAGATTTTCTCTTTTCACCTGGTCCTACATCTGCCAGTTTTGCAAAAAGTAAAACTTCTTTATTTTATTTTAGATTCAATATTAATCGTTCAAATCATTTAATAAAAAAAAATATTGCTTTCATTGACCACTTCTTTTCTCTTTGCAGGCCTGTGTGTTCACAGTGCTGCAAAAAGGTAAGTTATACAGAATTAATAGAATCAGTTAAAGATTGATACAATCTGATCGTATTCCTCATGCTGTGAAAGCTAAATCCCCTATTTGCCATCATTAATATGTAAATCCATGAAATCTTAAAACTTAACCTAAGTCAAGCAAGATCTGAGGTTTCAATAAAGGCTACTTATGTACATTCATTCCTTCTCTTTCTAACAGATGCGGCTGCCATCCAAACCTTATTCCAGCTTGCCCATCTACTCCATTGGTTCAACCAACACTCTCCCCAGGGAGAGGGTAAATGCCATGTCTTCTGTAGGTCAGGCACTCTCTGTGGCTGGAGAGTCTAGCCCGTCAGCAGCGGAAGGAGCAGCAGCGCCCCCCGCTTTGAAAGAAGCAACACCAGGAACATCCAAAGCAGCTGGAAAAGCAGCAGCTAAATCTGAGAAATCCTCCAGCAGCCCACGACGCCAAAGCATTCACAAGACAATGTCCAAGTAAGATCACTGAGCAGCACTGTTCAGTCATGTTATGTCCTGATGTGGGTGAAGACGATGCAGATTATATCTACTGCAGTTGATTTGTTTCTGGACTGTGAAGACGAAACACATACAAGAGTAAAAGCACAAGTATTTAAAGAACTTTGATCCGAATGCAGCAAATACTGAAACACATTCAAACTCATAAAAAGCACATACACATGCTCCTAATCATGAAATGAAAATATGAAGACAAATACAACAGGTGAAGGCATTCAGCCATGGTTGTTGCTGCTTGGGAACAACCTGTCCTCTTCACCTGGCTGATACGTCCAGTTTGCACATTTGGGCTTTCAGAAAACTGTTACTGACATCTAGTGGATGAAATTATTACTTCAAGACTAGATTTATTAGGGGAAATAATACATGAATGATTAAACACCAAAAACAAACAAAAATGTCATTACTCACCAAAACGAAAAAGAAAAAAAAGAAAAAAGTTGTTGTGGGTGGATATTCAGGGCGCCAAATTTGTTATTCTTTCACTCTGGTGGGCTCAGGTGTACACACTCTGTCATACTTACACTTTGTCAACATCTACTGTAATCTGTCAGCCTCAGCAGTAATAAGGTCGAGCTTTTGCAAATGTCAGCATATTACACATGCTTGGAGTTGGCATGTCAACATCCTAGTGTTCTTGCAAGCCATGTGAAATGCTTTTTTTAGTTCAATGTCACTTTGAATGCTATGCTGCCACCCTCTTACAGCAGCTACTCAACTGGATTTTTGATTAGCCAATTCAATTAAAGGAGTGATTCACATAATTGACCTCCCAATATATACTAGATGTATTTTTTTAACAGCAATGGTTGTTTCTGTTCTCTTTAGGTTTTCGAAGCACGGCTCGTTAAAGTCTCACGAAGAGCTGGAGCTTCCCTCTGAGCTGACGGAGGACTGGGCCAGCATGGAGGTGTGTGTGGACTGCAAGAAGTTCATCCATGACATTATCGCCTCCAGCAAGCACAGTCTGTCCCTGGCCACCAAGCGGGCTCGCTTAAAACGCAAGACGCAGTCCTTCTACATGTCCTCCCCTAAAGGAAGGGAGGAGTACCGGCCCTCTGAACGAACAATCAAAGAGATCTAAGCTGCTTCTATCCGTCTGTCTCTCTGACTGCTTCCAGCTCCAGTGGCAGAATTATATAAAGACTCAAGTCTGGATATTATCTTACTGTACATGTACTGTATACTTCAGTCGGATTTAGCTGTCAGCATGGCTGATAGGAACTTCTGTGGTGGACAGTGTGGTTTTTGTTGCTGTGTCCTGATCATTGTGTACAGCTCCTCCGGACAACAGTATATTGTAGATCTGCCTATCTTTTTTTTAATCATATCATAGATCATTTAATCTCTGCTCACAGACTTTTGGAAAGAGACAAGAATTGAGCTGATGACTAATGACAATGCCTCAAAGTGGAATGATTTCCCTCCCCTCTTATGGCACAACAGCAGTCTACCCCAACTCACATTCAAATCAATAAGCACAAGACAGCAGAGGGACTTATGTGTGTTTGACTTTCCTCTGGTGTCGGCACTGCAGGAGACACAAAACCTGCAGAGAAATCATGTTGTAAAGTGAAAGTGACAATGAGATGGAATATTAAACTGTATGGGTTTGTAATTTTTTTAATTTAGTTTTTTACACACTTGTCTTTACAGTAAATGATTGTTCAATGAAAAGTCGTCCCCCGTTTGAGGTGTTCCCCGAGGCTTCTCTTTACCAAGCACACCTGACGGCATGCATCAGGGGTGAGGTTTCCCATCGTATATGTTTAATCACCTTAGATTACACCAAACTGAGAAAATAATCTGTTTTTATGCAGGTTTAGTGCCAAATAATGTCTCACTGCTTTGTTAAACCCCACACACAACTCCCCCCAAAAGTCATTTGCCCCTGATGTATATTTGCTATATTTGCAACCAAATGATATAGCAAACTGGGCTTACCAGTGCTTATTATTACCCCTGAAAATGTGATTTCAAATCTTATAATTTTCTCTATATAGATTAAATATTCATGTCAAAATAAATAAAGATTAAACTTCGTACATTTTTGAGTGTCTAACACTCATGAAATCAGCTAATCTGCTTCATCAGGACTATGTGGTTTGATCAGAGTTGATTGACAGTGGTCTGGTAAAATAGCCAAACAAGAAATCAATTATGATTGGTGCATGGACATGCATGGCATCACCTGTTACCAGCCCTTCCTATTCAAACCAGTGAGAAGAGCACCAGAAAAATACAGAAATCACTCATGTGTGAAATCATAAGAACTTTAATGTTGACCGAAAATATTTGCGATTACATGGAACTGATGAGAAAATAGGTTTTCAGGGCCTTTAAAGCACAATTTCTATCCATATATTCATACTATAAGTTCATTTGCAATCACTTATGCACAGAAACACAATGACCTGCAACGCCACCTGTAGGATATTTCAGACTTGCCTTTTAATTTTTGCATTTGCATTCTGCACAGTGAACTCTTTGCTTGTATTTGAAGATATTACTTTCAAAGAAGCAATTAGCATCATGTGAAATATTCTACAGTATATTTACTTTGGTTTTTACTACATTAAGTTCCTGGCTTGTGTTTGCATTGTGTGAATAATAATAAAATACCTATTTTCATGTTTTTGTACAGATGTACAGTTAAAGAAACACAGGTCACTGTACAGTCAACAACATATAGTAACATACTGTCCTGCTCTGCTGTTTGACATGTACGATAAGTCTTAATACACAGCCTTTATGATTTCCCTTCGTTATCCAGAGTCTCATTGGTAGGAAGAAATACCTGACATGTGGCCTGGATATTTATTTTATTGTTCCATCATGTTTCCCCCAACATGTTTCTGCCTTAAAAATGCCTTTTATGATCTCACTCACATGTTGAACAGTCATCTACTGTTACTGTACATACTTTGTTTCTAATGGTTTGTCCGTAGATCAGATCTTTGTTGCGTCAATGATATATTGAGAGACTGTTGTAGATCTGTGTCTCTGAGAGAAAATACTAGCCCAGTACAGTGTGTTCAGGTTATAGTGACGGGGAGGAGTGGGACGTCCACAGAAGAAACCTCACAGTGTGACAGCATCATGCATGTACTACGGTGTAGCTTTATACCTTCAGTCAGTATTACCTTCAAGCTGTAACTCCTTGCAGAGAGTGCGACAAATGACGACTACATCAATAAACAGTGATGCAATACCTGACCAAAGTCTCTGGAGCTTCTTTGTCTCTTATTTCAAAATGTATTTTCAAAAACAAACTTTTTCTTCCACCAGAATGTGACAACCTGAGACCCAGGAGTCATCCTCTAAACACTGTCACTCCCAGTCTAATTGATACTGGATTTTCTTCCACCAATTGTGGGCCAATGTGCAATTTACACAAGTGGGATGTGGAATATTGTAGCCCCCAGTGCACATACACAGAATGACACACACACACGCACGCACACACACACGCACACACGCATGCACGCACACACACACACACACACACACACACACACACACACACACACACACACACACACACACACACACAGTTTTAGTGACGATATGGGATAAATACCACCTCATCTCAGAAATGTAAGTGATCACATGATATTGTGAGTTGATGTGATCTTTGAGATGTGATCGCTACTGAGTGAATTACTTACATGCTGTGAAATAAGTCATATGTTGTGAGAAACATGTAAAAGCCACGGTTGAGTGACAACCAGTCCACGGTTGTCACATGTGGTTTTGACAGTCATTCCCCACTTATTTCCCGCAAACAAGTGTGATTCTCAACCGATGTTGTGCATGTGAAGACCAGAGAGGAAGCTGTTTTTAAAAGTTTGTGTGTTCAGCTCTCAGAAGGTTTTGCAGCTTGTAACCAAAACTCTGTGGTTATAGTTTCCCTTCTGTGTTTCTGTGTGTACTTTCAGATATATGCTTTACTTGGTTGTTTGTTTATCTGTCTTTTAAAATCGTTGAGACAGCACTTTTCTTTTAAAAGGAAGAGGAAAACATTCTTTTGTAATGAATGATCTCAACATTTTGTTATTATTCACTTTCTCAAATATTGTCAAAAGCATTATGTGTATACAACCCTCTGCTTTTTGACTTAAGATGAAGTGTGTCATCCGTTAAAGACACACTTTGAAGTAGGAAGCCCTGTTGTACTGGAGATGCCATACTGGGCTATAGCACATATGTATTGAAAAGGTCTAAAAGGATCCAGGTGGTCACCCACATGCAAATCTCCACTTTACCATCCTCTCTATACTATAAGTAATGTGGACAAAATAATAGAAACAGTAAAGGCTACTGTAAGCATAACCACAAACCACAGCCTTAAAAAAATATAATAATAGTTAATGAGCAGCTCTTTACAACAGTTTGAACAAAAAGTGAACCATTCTAAAAGTCATAAAGGTTGCTGTATTTCAGGACTATTGCTGGGGGTATACACTATTATATGGTTCTTTTTCAAAGTTTACATTTTTATATAAATATATTTAAACGACATATACTCTCAATATGTCATGTTATTTCTTTTTCAATAAAATTGCACACACAAAAAAAACCCAACAACCCCTAAAGCTGCGTTACCATGGTAGCATGTAAACTGTCACACTTTGTAGCTAACAGTAGCGTTAGCTGTGTTTTAAAAGGATAAACTATTGATTCAACACTTGTTTTCTGACTGTTATGGAGACAACTGAGGTAAGTGACAGTTTTCTTATTTCTTGCAGTTGATATTATTTCTTCCCGTGACTTGAAACATAAAGTTAATACCGTGTTACTTTTACAGCATTGTCGGGGAGCTGTTAACAGCTGTTCGCTACACCAAACCCCACTGTAAATATCACTTATTTTGATGTTACTTTGGTTAATGATGGAATCACATACCTTATGAAATACAATTACAAGTTCTATTTGTCGCCATTCGGCGTTAATTAACCATTTAAACATCACGGTGCTATGTCAAAAACACTTCCACAGCTGGGATGGTACCTTGCTTACACCTACATGACAATCACAGTGAAACTCACTGCTCTTTCATTAAAATCTGAATAGTTCTTTCTCACTTCTGCGTCCGACAGATGTCTTTGTCCCGGATTCAGAGCCTCAGACTGGCAGCTGTACTGGAGGATTGTTCAGACCAGTTGGACATACTGGGACATGCTCTGACAGTGCAGATCAGCAGGGAGCGCAGTAGTGCCCCAGCACAGGTAAGTGTACTGTGTTTCTCCTCTGTTCATGTTCACTAACCAGAGGAACATCTGGCAGACAGCTGCTGCCTGCTGCTTTGATGTGATGATGGTGTGAATGTATTTATGGCAGATTATTCTCCACTCCATAAACTCAGTGAAAAAAATGTACTGACTAAAATAATGTCTTGTGTTTAGGAGGAAGCCAGGATGAACAAGCTGAAACGAGACTCGTAAGTAAAGGCAGACAGCTACTGTGACTAAATTGGCTTCATGTAAAGGGTTTTTCAATTCTAAATTTAAGTATGATTTAGTCTCCAGTCAGAGTGTGATTCTGCCTTTGCCTCCCCTCCCTTTCTGTCTTTCTCTGCAGTAAATATGTATCACAGCTGGTGTCCAAGTTACATTTAGAGCTGGAGGAAAAGCAGAGTTTTAGCTGTCTGCTGCAAGTGGTGGAGGAAGAGGAGCGGAAGAAGATGGCTGAGCACATGAAAAGGTTCATCACCACGTCATAGGGAAACAATAACATTAATCTTATTCATTATAAGAATATCTAAGGTAAGGGTAAGGGTAAAGGTAAACTCAGCTTGGCATAGAGAGGATGAGAGGGATTGTCCATGATAGCTTCCAGCTTTCCTCTCATCTTCTTCTCTGTCACTGCCTTTACACTGTCCAGTTCCATCCTCACTACAGAGCTGGTTTTCCTCAACAGCTTATTCAGTGTATTTGCAACACAGCTCCCAATGCCATCTCCTCAGCACACTGCGGCAAAGAAGATGACACTGGCCACCACAGGCTGGTAGAACATACATAGCAGGCTGGTGCACACATTAAAGGACCTGAGCCTCCTCAGAAAGAACAGCCTGCTCTGTCCTTTCCTGTAGAGGGCCTCAGTGTTGTCTGACTAGTCCAGCTTGTTGTTCAGTTGCACCACGAGGAACTTGTAGGTGTCAACTATCTCCACCCCCTCCCCATTTATGAAAACAGGTGTTGGGGGGTACTTTCTATGCCACCAGCTCCTTGGTTTTCCATATGTTGAGCTGTAGGTGGTTCCTGTTGCACCATCCTACAAAGTTCTCAGCTTTGTCATCTGAGAACTTCTGCAGGTGGCACATTCCAGAGTTGAAGTCAGGGGTGTATGTAGTGAACCTAAATGGTGACAGTACAGTTCCCTGGGGTGTGCCAGTGTTGCTTAAAACCATGGCTGACAAGCAGCCTTGCAGCCTAACATCACCCTGTCTGTGAGGTAGTCCATTATCCCTGCCACGAGGTCCTGGTCCACCTGCATCACTGAGAGATTCTTAGCCAGCCAGACTGGCTGGACAGTGTCAAAAGCACTGGAGAAGTCAAAGAACATGATGCTCACAGTGCCTCTCCAGGTGCGTGTCAGCTCTATGAAGCAGGTAGTAGCATTGTAGAAGAAAGAATGTTAGAAGGGGAAAAGGTGGAGAGAAAGGAGCAATTTGTGTTCAGTAATCTGAATGTCTGAATGTCACTTTCAGAGAGGCAAAGAGAGAGCTTGACTGCAGGCAACAAAATCTACAGAGGCAAAAAGTGGAGCTCGAACAGAAAACTGAGACACTGAAGGTGAGAAACTGAAAGCAGGTCAAAAAAAGAAAAATTGTCCACATGAGTGGTTGTTAGGAGTGAGTGAGAATCTTTTAATTGGGGGGACCTGACCCTTTAATTGAGTACAAAATCAAACACAGTACTTTCCCCTTTCCTCACGACATGCAGGAGCTCAACAAAGAGCTGAGGCATAAACTGAATGAGCAGCCAGCAAAGATAGAAAAGAAGAAGAAGCTTGAGGAGAAGAACAATCAGCTGCAGCTCCAGAAAACTCAAAAGGAGACGAACAAAGCTGAGAAGCTCCTGGAAGACCAGCTGGAGGTGGGTCCAACAGTCCCACCTACCATCAGGCTCACACAAACAGATTCAGATTGCAGACACAAACAACAAATTTCCAGTTAAGACAGAGAGAGTTCCAGTTGAATGTAGTCTCAAAGCATGTCCTCTGCTCTCTTTCTCAGCTGCGGAAGAAACAGTTGAAGGAGGAGATGAGAGTTCACGAGGAGTCAACCAAATTTCTGCAGAATCGACACGAGGTCGGTACCACAGCTACTAATATCAGACCGTGTTTGTCGTGTAATTGTTGCTCTTGGGGGTTGTTTGTTTGCCATTGGGTTAGCGGCAGTTTCAGTTTTAGTTGTCTGTTACAGAATCACGTGGCTGTGGTTTAAACTACACGCGTTGTTCGGTAAAAACCCAGATGTTTTGTTGTGAAGAAATCACCTAAATGACACAACAAACACAGGTCAACAGTCATAATTTAACTGAGGTTTTAGGTAGTAGAACTGAGTGTACATATCACAGTAGGAAAAGCACAGGTGTAAATAATAAAATGAATGATGTAGTTGCTTAAGTTTCAGGTTCCTGGTGTTGTTCATACTGTCTCACTGTCACACTGTCACGGCTTACTGGGACACTGTGAATGTCATCAGTAACACAGGTGTGCTTTTCCTACTATGACTTAGTAGATTTCCATTAAGATCTTCTCAGATCATTTTATTAATATCTAAAAGTTCACTCTATCACCAGTTTCATTTAAAACGTGTCACATCTGTATCACTTCATTGTGACCACACATGACATCTGACTAAATGAAGAGGCCATTTCATAGCAGTTCCAGTAAATTGTAGGAGGACATGCAGTACATTTGTCAGTAGGCAGGTGAGATATGCCACTTTCTCTTAACGTAATTCTAATGAAAGCTAATACAATTTGAAACTGCAGTAGGATGTAGAGTCATTATTGTATTATTGATTATATATTATCTGTGATATGTTGTACATTGGTATTAAAAGTATAGACTGGCAAAAAATATTCAGTCAAAATTTAAACAAAAAGTATATTAGGCTATATTTATGGTATAATACACTACTTCATTGAAATCAGAAAGCTTAAACCGCTTTTCCTAAATATCATCTTCAGAGACTTATGAAAGCACTGCATTATTCATACAATGTTCCCCTGAATCCCCAGTACACCCAGTTTAGTTGTGGCTCAGCTGCATCTGTGCTCATTTTTACAAAGCAGTCAGGTTCAAATTAGCACTCAGTAAGTTACACTTCAGCTGAATTCTTATTAAGCTCATATTATGTTAATACTGCAGCATCAACTAATCTTGTTGTTGTTGTTTATCAGGAGTTGCAGCAGCTGCTGCAGCATTGGCAGGAGCGCACAAAGCAGATGCTGCAGGAGAAGGAGCAGCAGCTCAACAACGTGCGCTGCAAAAGAACTGTGATTTTGGACAAACTGATGGAGATGAGGAGGAAGGTGAACAGCTCCCCGTGCTGAACATGACACAGTGAACAGGTGCTCAGCAGGAAACACAGTCACTATTAGATGAGCAATAATGAGATGCTGATGTGTGTCCAGTACAGGGAGATGGAGCAGGTGGTGGTGGAGGATAGGGAGGAGCAGGAGAAACTGCGCCAAAAGCAAGCAGAAGTCAGAGCTGCTACCAAGGTAATAACATCCAATTAGGACACGGAGCCATGAGCCTTATTCACATCTTTCACCCTCTGTCAGATCCCCTGTTGTGTTGGGTTGTTTAGTGAGCTGATCATTCTGACCCTCACCTGTGACCTTTGACCCCACAGCTGCAAGCCTGGTGGAGAGGCTGCATGGTCCGCAGAGGCCTCGGCAGTTATAAAAAAGCAGAGGAAGGCAAGAAAGGCAAGAAGAAGAAGGAAGGAAAGAAGAAGAAGAAATGACTTCTCTTCAACACTGCTTTATATAATTTAATAACAATAAAAAAATACATTAAGAAGGTTTTTTGTCATTTCAAACATACAGTTTGCTCTAAAATTCTACACAATATTTTAAATAATATTAACACCATACAGAATAGTACAAAATACAGAATGATGAACAAAAAGGAAACAAGGAGAGTCAACAACTCAAAAAATACAGATGCTAGGAATCAAAATGACTTCCAGTAACGAAAACTACAATGTAGTCTACTGTTTATGACCATAGGCCTTACATTTTATTAAAGCCTTTATCAAGACATGATAAAGATTTCAGCACTGCTTGATACACAGTACACATACATACATTCTGTCCATCCAGTGTGTCACACCACTGGAACATCACTGACAGATCACATTTTTTTTATAACTTGGACTTTGATGAATAATGAGATGAGCTGGTTTATTACATTTATGTGGTTACTGTGTTAATGTCTGAGTGTGTATGACTATATGTGTGGTTGTCCACAGGAAGAATAGTCAGTGCTTACCCTGGTGCTAATGGGGATCCCAAGAAAGAAAGCACTATGACCATAGTGGAATGAGTCACTGTAAAGTCACATCTATGAGACAAAATTCCTGCTGCTTCCATATCTATGTCCTCATTTCTGACAGGAACAGAAGTCCCAGCATTGCAAAACAGGAAAGCCCTCGACTGAGTACAATCGTTTTGGTTTGGAGAGCTGACGTTTGTGCGTGCACAAACTATTGTGACACCATCTGTAATTAACTGTGGTTATATTTTTTAAATCGATGTGTGCCAACACACCAGACTAGATTCAAGTCATCCAAATCAAGACCAAACAATGCTGAAATGGTTGAACATATCAACTTGTAAAACTGATTTTTTTTTTAAATAAATAAATTGAGCTAATAATTGACAAATGAATAAATTAGCTGCAACCCTAAAAAATAATGCCAAAGAATTAAAAAAAAACAACACTTTTCTACATACTTTTTTTTAGAGGAGCTGAAGTTGAGTGATAGCTTAAACCCAACTAAATCCTGAGACAGCTTCTCCTAATACTGAGTTTCAGTAACGTTTTTCTTTGATAAAGATGCCAGTATTGCTATAAAAGTGTAGTGTCAGCTCTGTGTGGGGCTACAGCCTCACATCTGGGGTCCTTCAGTTTCTATCGAGCGGGTCCCCTCAACCTGCATGAAGTTGTTGTCTCCGATGATGACGCAGCTGAGATGAGATCCGTGGATACTGATGCTCTGAGTCTCTGCTGATGGAAGAGGATGAGGAGGATGAGGAGGAGGAAGAGGCACATCAGACGTGTGTGCTGCCCCCTGCTGTCCACAGCTGCAACTGCACCTCATGTGATCTGAAACAAATGAACAAATTGGATGTTTTTACTACTCCTGAGTTGTAAACATAATTTGACACATGCTGCACAACAGTTACACAGTACTGCATAGCACAGTACTTTAAGTGGAAGCGAAAGTGCTTCACATTCCTAGAAAAATGCTGTAAAATAGGTTTTTACTGTTACTCACCATGCATTTTTAGCTCAGATTCCTGCATTAGAGGCTGTTTCTCTGCCACTGCAGACGGGTACGCGTCGTTCCCTATGACGCAGTCGATCAAGGTGGAGTTGCTGATGTTAACAATCAAAATGGTAGACGGGGGCGGATTCCGGAGTGGCACTGTTCATGAGCGGGAGAGAAAGGGGAAAGGGAAGAGAATATGAGAACTGCAAGTTGTTGTTCCAGAGTGATGTAACAGCAGAAATGCGTCACTGTTAGTTTTTTTTTATAGTTCCTAAATATACGTAGTAAATTCCTTCCTCACTTAAGAGATTTCAATCCTCAGTGGGATTTATAAAAATACATATAAATAGGAAAAGTGGAAGTTATTTTGGGAATTCTGTGTCCAAATTACCTTGTGTAGTATTATCCTGAGGAGGTTGATGATTTTGTGCTTTAAAGAGAGACAAAGAGGTATTCTTACATTTACAATAATGGCAGACTTTTGACAATATAAGCACACATAAAGTGTCAGCCATGTCTTAAACAAACAAAGACAGAATCTACAACAGTCAGATCTAAAGCTACAGCCTGAATCTGAGCACTGATCAATTATAATAATGCGGAAGATATTCAACTTTTGTAAAGCACAACAAATATACGTGCAGATTTTCATGCTTAAACTCTTATTTTAATTGTGTATTTCATTGTGGAGAGAAACCTGGGCATTACCTGGGCACCATGAGATGTTTTCACACAGCAGAGTGTCCAACGGGCAGCAGAATAGTTGACAGGCTCTCCTGCAGCTCTTCTGCGCCATCCTTTGCACCGTCTGCATTAATCTGTGCATGCTGGCAACCTTACAAGTCATCACCTGGAGGAGACAAGCAGACAAAAGATAAGATTTAGTATAGTGGTGTGTATCGGTGAACCCATCGCTCTGTGGCATGTATGGGTAGGTGCTTTGCAGTGGAACAAGCAATGATGTCATTCAAACTTCAGAAAGAAGTCACAAACCACAACACCACAAGTGCAGCTCTTTCCCCCTGCCCACCTGGTTGTTTTTCTAGGTCACATGCACTTTCTCTTTACAGTAACCAGTTTTAACCAGTTCTACAGAACCACACACCCAATATATAAAGAAATTATTGATTTGTTTTTTTATGTTTATATAATAATAATGATATATCAGTCAGAGGGAGAAACCATTCTTTTACTGTAATACTGCATACTACATCACTCATAATACTTATGTATTTTTACTGTAATACTGCATACTACATCACTCATAATACTTATGTACTTTTACTGTAATACTGCATACTACATCACTCATAATACTTATGTACTTTTACTGTAATACTGCATACTACATCACTCATAATACTTATGTACTTTTACTGTAATACTGCATACTACATCACTCATAATACTTATGTACTTTTACTGTAATACTGCATACTACATCACTCATAATACTTATGTACTTTTACTGTAATACTGCATACTACATCACTCATAATACTTATGTACTTTTACTGTTATACTGCATACTACATCACTCATAATACTTATGTACTTTTACTGTAATACTGCATACTACATCACTCATAATACTTATGTACTTTTACTGTAATACTGCATACTACATCACTCATAATACGTATGTACTTTTACTTTAATACTTTTGGCTAAATCAAGCTCATAATAAGTTTACTGTACTTTTATTTCATGCAGGTCTTTTACTATTAACGCGGTATTTTTGTTCCACATATGAAAGAAAGACATATTCCACTCATAGATGAAAGCCGGTAATGATTATTGAAAAAAATCAAATCAAATCAAACATTTCTCACCTGATTAAACGACGTTATTTCTTTCATTTTCAAATGGCTGTTTTTAAAAGGATTCAGAGTTAGAGGGACAGAGTAGTTCATCGTCGTTGCAGTGCTGGTTATAGAGTATTGATGCCGGAGACAAACACCAGCTATTATAGTTTACAAAAACTCTCAGGAAAAACCCCGTGCTGCAGGCGGCGCATGCGCATTGTACCTTGGGTTTTCCAGGTGAGGTTTTCTGGTAAAGCTGCTACTCCTCGTAAATAGAGATTATAGCATAATGCCTATAAATATGATACATATAAAACATTAAACAAACATTTAACAAACATTTAATAAAGCTGAAGTTTAAGAACTGATTTTATTTTTTCCAATCAGATGCTGCTTATTCGTATATCAGTGACTGGCACAACAGCAGGCCATTGAGCAGGTCCTGTTAAATACGAATTATTATTTTATATATTAATTTCAAACACATTTTTGGATTGTCACTTTGTTTTTCCCTCGATGCCGCCTTCACTGCGCCTCGTTAACTCCAAAATCCACGTTTCAGCGTTACAGTACAACACATTTAGTTTAGTTGCTCATGAGTTGAGCTGATGATTCAAGATAGCATCAGAATGAGGAGGAAGTGATGCAACAGGCATGTAAACAGATATTGACACAGACAGTTAAACTGTCCAAAGAACCTACTTGAACATTGAAATGAAGTCTTTTACATCAAAAATCTTTCTCAATGCTAAAATTAAGAAAGTGTTGGTATAGTGTGAGTAGGAAATCATAAAATCATAACTTTAATATCAAATAATCAGCACTAGTCACTAGTTTTTGGCACAACTTACACTTCCAAAATGCACAGAGACATATATTTGCTTTGAAGGGTTAAAACTAGTAAAAGCAACACTCACATAAGGTTAAAAACAGCTGTATTGTGTGGACAGAGTTGAAATGCACAAGAATTAATGACAGCAGGTCAACAGTATCCAACACCACTGTAGCACATATTATATAAAAAGTTTACTCATCAGTCTATCAATCAATAATAATACAATATTTAAATAAAATGAATATGAAAGAAAAATATTTTAAAATGTTTTTGAGAAGCATAAAAATACGATCAAAAATACACCAATAATATACTTGCACATCAGCAAATCAGCCAATGGAGAGGACCCACATATACATGCATGTATAAAAACATAGATGCAATGTGAGGCTTCATTTCATTCACTTGCACACACACATCTTCTACTTACAGGTCTTCAATTCAGCAAGATCTAGTGTTATTATCCAATTGTATTTTTTATGATTGTCTCTTAACTTAAGTATCAGCAGAAGAGATCTGGACTTATTTGGATTTGCAGATGAATTTCACAGCTCTGTAACTCTATTTTTTAGTACTTTTTCTAAATTTGGACAGCATCTTTATTTTACTTTTGTCATTGTCCTCTGGGTCATCACGTATCTTATTTAGCAGGGTGAGTTGACCTATAGGTTGAATGTATATTTCAATCTGTGGTTTTAGTATTAAGCGAAAACAAAATTTTGGTTAGACCTGAACTTTGTAGGAAGACTTGTTTTTTTCAAATGCTGCTTCCAAGTTGATGAACTTTCACTCTCAGTATCTTTTTTAGTCAAAGGCTCCGTGAAAATGTCACGAGATAAGTCTGAGAGGTCATGATATGAGATGATGTCATTTAGCCTTGACATTAACACAACTTGATGCTACATGTTTTGTTACACATTTTTGATGAAGGATATTCTTAGTTTTGCTTTTTCTGTGAAATATGAGAGAGTTTGGGCTTAAAACCGTTATTTAAACAGTTCTTTAAATAAAACCATCTAAGAAATGGGTTGTAGGTGGAACTTGTAGACATCTGAAATGTCACAAAGGGGTTATAAACCAAAAAGTGTGGGAAACACTGGTTTAACCTTTAGCAATGCGTTGTATTTTATACATTTATCTTCTGTTTTCTTTTAAAAAATCTGTAATCTGTGAAATAACTAACTATAATTAGTTACTTCACAGATAAATTCAGTGGAGTAAAAAGTGCAATATTTTAATCTGAAATGTAGAAAGTAACATTATATTCTCGTGTAAAGCACAAGCCTCAGATGTGTACTAGTATTTGAGTACATGTATGTAGTTACATTCCACCACTGGGTCTTTATATTTCACTTCTCTTTCTTTTCCTGCAGCTCATGACTGGCTCCCGTTTTTCCGACTGCACCTGAAAGCAGCATGAGAATAGTAAAATAACCAGCAGGAGCAGTCAAGAGTGGACATCAGCAGAGAGGAGTCACCGCTTCCTGGATGGAAACAAAACACACACACACACACACACACAAGAACGCACGTACACACACGCGCGCGCACACAAACACACACACGCGCGCGGGGTAGACAGGAGCGAGCAGGACGTTTAAACATGTCCTGCGTGTGTGAGAGAGGCGGCAGCAGCAGCAGCAGCATTAGGCGTTGGCAGCAGTGGTTGTTAGAACAGCAGACTGTAACAACACATGTGTCTGTGCCACAGTGAGAACACTGCGGCTGTGGATCTGTACTCAGGCGGCTCCTACACCCACTGGTCCACAAGGAAGGTAGGTAGGTTTCACTCTGACTGTCCTCTGCTCATCCGGCTTTTAGCTGCATCACTTCAGGGAGACGCTGCCCTTACTGTATGAAACAGTATGAGACCATACTGTAAATGCGTCAGTGTTTGAATTTTGACCTAACATGTATGCAACCTTGAGCAGGGATGCAGATGTGTCACATTACAGTTGTGGTGTGGTTGAATGCATTGTGACAGATCATGTGTTCCCCTTAAATAATGCAATCTGGTAGAGTTTTATTGATTAGGAATAGAGATAGTACCTTAAAATGAATTCAACATCCACCACATTGATTCTGGACACTCTGATGCAGGCTACAGTAGATGGACCGTATCAGTCTTTATCAGATTTCCCTGTGTTTCAGCTTTTATTTTTAAGCTCTCTCGCCTTCAAAATACACACAGGTTACTTATTGGGTCGGAAAGACAGACAGGCAGTGATTGCAGCTGTATAAATGATGCCATATAAATTCTGCTACACACTCCCCCGTACACACAGTCCCAGCTGCCTCCCCTCCAACACAGTGGCCGCCTGTGTGAAGCAAGCAGCAGCTTTTCACCAGGCAGATTTGGTTTTCCGTTTCTGCCTCCCCGGTCAACAATGATGCTTTGATCCCCGGTGGCTGGAATACCACCAAGACCTTGATCCGTGAGGACTGCTAATGACTGAATGTCCAGCTCCACACCTAAAAGATCTCAGAGCACAAGGGCGTTTTGATTAAGGAATAGCTCTAACACTGGAGATTGAAGTTTGAATGTGGACTCTTTCAGCTTTTCAGTGGCAGGTACTGCGGTCAGTGTGGACTTTTGAAGGCTAGTATTAATATTAATATCTTTGGATTGAAGATTATGATTGCTTGCATTTTGAATTGATGTTGAATATATTGAATTTCAGTCCCACGGTTACATATAATTAGTAAGGAGTTGCTTTGGAAACATTGTCAAATCCTCCAAACTCATTCATGCAAACTTAATGCTTTATCAGAATCAGGGAACCATGAAGTATTAATGAGCTCTATAGTTAATAGACAATTTCTTCATGTGTTAAGTAATTAAAAAGCGGATGACTCATTGTTTTTGTTGCTCTACAATGAAAACTATTGCCTAAGATGGTTACATAATTAATCTCAAGTTGCTCTGAACTTTAAAGTTGTTCCAGGACTGTGTTATTAAATACATGTTGAAGTTGCCATACAGGAAAAGCAAGCTTAGTAGAAACCTGTTATTTTCTCATGTGAGTCCATGCGGCTGGTTATTGCTGGGGTAGGAGAGCGCAGGCTGGCAGCATCGTGGGACGATGACTGCAGCTTGTCTGAAAGCAGTGCAGGAGGATACATCATGACTGTGCAGAAACACCATCCAGAGTTGCTACAACCGGTTCTACTATCAATGATCTGCATGTGTGCCGCTGCTGATCGATAGCACATAATAAAAGAGCACTCACTGAAAAATTTAGGACAGTGGTAGTGGTGGTGCTGGTGGTGGTGGTGGTGGCTGTATTGATTGAGCTGCCCCAAAGTTCCCCTGCCAACTTTAACAGCCTGCTGAAATAGAGTACATTGTGTGTGGGATAATGTGTGATTTCAACAGCCACTCAGGCTGCAGAGTGTTTTTTTAACGCCACCGTTTCCTGCGTGACCCTGTTCTGTGTCCAACCACTGTTATCTACGGGATTAATGGCAAATCCCAGATTATGGTTATTATTCCTCATGCATTTTGGGATTGGGCAGAACCAAAGGGATGATTTTATTTGGGTTTGGAGCCTTCAGTTCCTTTAACACCAGATTATGCTCATGTTATCCACCTACATCTGCCCTGCTGTCCTAAAATATGCAACTAGTACATGATGTGTGACAACCAACAGACTGATTTTGTCTAACATACCTTTTCAGTTTTAGTCATACCAAGCTGCATGCCAGTCGGTCACTTTGGTCCAGACTGAAATATTACAACAACTATGGGATGATTTGGCAGGACATATGCTGCACACATTCGTTGTCTCCTGAGGATGAATTGTAGAGACTTTAGTGATCTCTGATTTTACCTCAGCAGTTTTTGAAGTTTTCTTATCCTCTGAAATATCTGTACAGTAAATCTGCAGGTATCCGTGGTTACCAGAAGTTGAATCCTGATGACTTTGGTGATGTTTTTGCAACGCCACCATGAAGTTGATCTTTGTAGCTTTGAGGGACATTTCTCATCAGTTAGTGGATGCATTGCCATATCATCTGCTACACATATTCATACCCCCCTCAGGAAGAATTTTGGCGATACTATGTCTTTTCATTTAGTGCCACCTGGTCAAATTTTCTATTTTGGTTTGTGACTAAATACTAAATACAAGAACATCAGAAATGAGAATGCTCAGGATTACAGCCTATTCACACTTTCCTAATCACTCTTCAAATTTGAGTGATTTGACATCTTTCTACCTTGTGTAAACTTGCTTGTTTTTGACATGATCTGCAAACAAAACAGTTTCCATCGACTGTAGCTGCACGAGTCAGCATTTACAATGTGTCCAAAAATGATGGACAATAAATCTTTCCTCTCAGAATGAATGAGGAGCTGGTCAATAACCGAAGGCTTGGTAAACACAGACCTTGGACTCTGACCTTAGAAATGACAGCCATTTATGGAGAAACAACAGACCTGATGACTAATCAATATTACTGCCATAATTACACATAATAATATTTTACTTCATGCACCACACAGCATTAAACGGTGACTAATTCATGTCTCAGGTAGCAAGACAATGACAGTGTTGCCTCAGAGAAAGCTGAAGTCATCAGAGTTGGTATACCAGTTACCAGAAGCGATGACACGTTCCAGAAACAGGATGCAGTATTGTGAGAGGGTATGGCGGTGGTTGTGTGAGCAGTAACAAAAGGGTGAAATGTTATGAAATACCAGTACAGAAGAGACAGGTGGATCACTGCTGTTTCTGCTCAACCTTTCAGGAACATGGAGGCTGTAGCTCCTCACCATCCCCAGCAGAAGGGCTAGAAGAAGCCTGATTCCTCCCTCCTTCCCTCCCAGCCTCGCTCGGCTATGGCCGGCAGAAGTCCCACGCTCAGCCAGGAAGCTGGGGATTCGGCACCGGCGACCCCTGAGACTGGCGATAACCCCCAAGTGGGTCCCGAGATCTTCTGCAAGCTGTGCCTTAGCGAGCAGCCATCTGCTGCCACCAGGGAGCTACAGAGATGCGACTGCGTCTTCTGCACAGCAGTAAGTAGATATGAATGTATCCATTTTTTCCCTGGCACATTTACAGTAGTTACGCAAGTGCTTTTTTTTTTTTTTTTTTTTTTTTTTTTTTTTACAGTTATTGCTAAAAGAAACTTCTTCAGAATCAGACAGCATCCTATATTTAGTTTTACTAAAAAACGTTGGTTCATCATCTACTCATATTGCTAATACTGTTAGTCACTGTGTGGGTGGTGTGTGATCCAACATTAAACTTTCTTCGGGTAATTTAGGCAAATCTCCGGTGTTTAAATTACTTGGAATGGGATGCTCCCTCTTTATTGCAGTGCCACTTCCTGCCATAAGATCTTAAAATAGCTGCTTTTATTGGCTAACGCTGCATATTACAGCCTCTATGCAATGAAGTAACTTCAACACAGGCCTTACTTTTTTTTTTTTTTTTTGTTATTTATTGTCGCTGCTGAGAATTTTTCCTCAAAACTGACACTCACAAAGTCACTGAGCTCGTTTAGTTCTTGTATGAACAAAGGGCAGCTGTCACTAGTGCACAGGTCTGTGTTATTTATAACAGAGGTACAGAGGTCTGCGACTACACTGTTCCTTTCACATACGTGCTTGCCCGGTGCATCGAAACTGCGGTGATGGTGTTATTCCCTGACAGAGAGAGGTTGCCAGATAGCGGCAGGTGTTAATCTCTGCTCAGGCAAGCTAAATCGTCAGAGTTGCACGCACAAGGTCATGCAGATAAAACAAACACACATACACACTGTCACAAGGAAGAAGGAGGGAAATGAACACTGTAAACCTTCATTATCAGTTGGACCTCACTGTACAAACCTGAAATATCTCTTCCAGTCTGGTTCAAGAGCAACAAGCGTTGTTTGTGTTTGTTTTTGAAATTCCAGCTGGGTTTTAGATGAACACCATGCTTTACTAGATAGCACATGATAAGCACAAGTTTGGATGTACACATGAGCCGTTAAAATGTTTCTTTTTTTGGTCTTCCAATGAAAAGTGACACTGTTTTTATTCCCTGTTCCTCAAAATTATCTTCTTTTACGCAATGCTCATAGTTCCTCCTCTCCTTCTATATTTCACGGCTGAGGCAACATCTGACTTTTGGCATGCGGATGCTGATAAGAAACTCATGTTTATGTGGAATTCAGTTTGTGCAACAGCTCATTTTTCCTCCTTGCTTTTTTTTTTTTTTGCCTTCGCTACATTTGTCGTAAATGCTTTGTCACACTTGTATGTACTTGTATGTATTTTTTTTCACACCGGTCTGACTGTAAAGATAACACGTGTGATTACGGCGTTTGTCTTTTACGACAGCGTGTCATTTGTGTGGGGGGAGAAAAAAAAAATCAGCCTGCTCTGTTCGGTGTGCAGACTAATGCTGCTGTGGTGTTTCCTCTCCCTCTCCAGTGTCTGCAGCAGTATGTTCAGCTGGCCATCATCGAGGGTGGAGGGGCACCCGTCACCTGCCCAGATATGGCCTGCCAGAAGGCTGGAGTGCTACTGGACTCTGAGGTATGCCCTACTAAAAACCAATGATATGTAGGTCAAGAGGGAAACCAAAAAAAGCTTCATGAGGCCATAAAACACAAACATAGTGTCGATGCATACACATATACTCAGCTAAAATCCTCACATGCTTTTGTGGAAAAATTCCTTGAACTTCTAAGTTGCTGGCTCCAACACTTTCTTTCCAGGCCGGAGCGCTGAAGATGACTTTGAATTTGAATGGTTGGGTTAACGCTGCACTATATGACAATTCAGAGGAAGTTCTTGTTGCTCTTGAGGGCGATATGAAGTAATCGGAGCTTAATCAGCGGCAGAAAGTGAAACTCCCCGAGCCGGTAGATATCATGAAGTGTGAAAACAAAAAAAACAAAAAAAAAATGCTGACTTACAAATCGTATGGAAATGATGCTCCTCACTTCCTCATTTGTAATTTTTTTTCTTTTCTGAAAGCTAATGATTTAAAAAAAAGCCTCTCGAAGAATTTTCATCCCTGTTGATTAGTAGTTAAACGATAGCAGAGGATATGAGCTGCAAAGCACACTTATCTTTGTATGTGTTATATTTACAAGATTGGAACGGAAAAGTAGGAATTTAGGAGTTTATCCTTCTTAAATATGCTGATAATCATTTTATTCAACAGTAAGTTAGTGTTGGTCTAAGCAAACCAGTGCAACGTCTGTCATGTGGAGAGAATCTAGACATCAGATGGCAGTTTGATATCTGTTGTGCAGACTTATTTTTAACCCAAATTCCCTTCTTACTGGCTTTACCAGCTATTCTGTTGTATTGGAAATAATGTGACAGATGGCAGTTGCCAGGTGACTCATCGTCCCTGGTGAATCTTTGAAGTATCAACTTCTCAGAAACCACTCACTTTCATTTTGAATTTTTCCAGAAAATTGTGACTGAAGCTCTCTCTCTCTCTCTCTCTCTCTCTCTCTCTCTCTCTCTCTCTCTCTCTCTCTCTCTCTCTCTCTCTCTCTCTCTCTCTCTCTCTCTCTCTCTCTCTCACACTCTCTCTCTCTCCCTCTGTGGTTTTAGATAGCCGGCTTGGCCCCAGCAGATCAGGTGGAGCTATATCAGCGCCTGACGTTTGAAAGAGGTAGGTATTGTTGCATTAGCATGTAGATGACTTGGTGGCAGGCAGTGGGCTATTTCAGGTTGCCCATCAGCTTGAGGCATGACAGTAAGCAGGCCCCCAGAGTGCTGAGCTTCACATGCCTGGGATATTGTGGGGTCTGTTTCCCTTTTTTCCTATTCTGCTGTGGCCCAGGAGGTTACTGATACTCTTGCTTCAATACCTTCTGTGACAGCAGGAAACTCAACAACAAATGCTGCAAGAAGTCCATGTAACTATTCTGATAAAACTGAAGTAATAAGGGTTTTTCTGCTAATATATTTTACAATGTATGTGTAACTGATTTCACTATAAGTTGTGGCAATATTTGTCTTTGTGTTGCAATGGGACAGAAAGTGAATTACTGAAATAGCTTGCTGTTGACATGTACAGATTGCATACTGAGGTTAGTTTGCCTTGTAGCTATATTGGCTCCAGTTGCATAGTAACGATACATTGTGAAGCCAGTAATGGTTATTGTTTACTCTTGCCCATAAATCATGAGACTCATAATACTGGATGTATAAAGGAGTGCAAAGTGCAAGGTGTTTTGTAACAGTGTTGCCCTGCTATTGCTATGATTCAAAATGAAAGTGTGAGTGAGTCTGAGTCAGCTCATGAGAGGGACAGTTTTTGTTTTGGTTGTGAAATATTCAAATCTTTCATATGTATTTTATATCCGATTGTTATGATTCAGTTTCTGCAAGTGTCCATATTAGCAGTGAAAGAGGGTTTCCTCGCTGTAATCATTCCTCTTATTCATACTGGCTATTAAAAGATCTCCTTAGAATGTACTTTCAATGGAAGTGATAGGGGTCAAAATCCCCCCCCAAAACTTTTTAGTACAAAAATGCATTTCATTGTCGATGATTCTGAGTTAATCATATCAAGTGGATATCTGACACATTGACAGTCTTTTTTTGGTGTCCATGTGGTTTACTCAAATTTAAAGGTGTTCAAATTTGAGAATAAACCTATGAATAACTTGCATACATTCTTTTTTTGTGTACCCAGCATACAATTTCTGCTTTTAATCCATTTTGAGAGAATATATTAGAGGATTATGGCAAAAATGTCTAAGTAGTGTAACCTTAAAAAACTTTGTACCAAATAATCCAACTTGCTTAAAAACACTAAATTCTCAATAAAACACCATATCAACTAGTTTGGCATGATCCTACTTTAAAAAAAAAACTTTTTATATTAAATAAAGGTAATGGAATACAATTGTTCTGAATATTACATTTAATCTGGGGAATCATGTCAATCAGAAACCACTTTTAAAATGAAGTAATTATTAGTATAAGTCCACTTAAATACACTGTAGGTGGATAAAATATGTAATATTTATCATTCTTTCGTGGTTACACCATTTGACATTTTCAGGAGCATTCAGTCTTACTTTTGGTAAAAAATGGAGCAAATGTCATTTCAAATAACATAAAACCAACAAAAATACAAAATGTACATTTTAACAAACCTGATCTTCTCAACCCTTATTTGACACTGACCCATCTACTTGATTTGACTCATTTGGACGACTGTAGCTTCTGGCTCTTGGTATGCAGTGTCAGTTAGTGCACCACTTTGCTCCAGACTGAAATATCTGGACATATATTGGATGAATTAGTTTAAAATTCAGTTTGTGCAATACCCTGATTTATGAGCCAACGCCTGCAAAAATAATGGCATTACCATCATCCTCAGCTGCACTTAGTGTTGATTAGCCAGTGATCAGATTAGCTGATATCACTTATCTACAGACAGCACTAAAACATTCAACTCATGTAGATTATAACACGTGACATGTTGTCTGCTTCATGAAAGAACAATAAAAACATCCCTTGTTGTTTTCTACAGGAGTGAAGTTGGACCCCAGTAAAGCCTGGTGCCCTGTGGTCGAATGTCAGGCGGTGTGCAGTGTGCAGCCGAGCACTGAAGGCCAGCCCTCCGCCGTGTCCTGCCAGACCTGTCACACCATCTTCTGCTCCGGGTGCAGAGGGCCCTGGCAGGACGGCCATACCTGCCCCGAGCGCCAGCCCATGATGTCACCCTCGCCCTCTCATGAAAGCAGGTCAGTCAACCGGCCGTTTGGTCGCCCGCCCGCTCCCTGCAGCCACAGAGTCTGAGCCGCACTTTGAAAAGGATACTGTGCTGAAAGAGGGATGAGTGTGTTAGTTCAGGACACGGAGGAGTCCACAAAGACACATTTGTTAGTGCCGTAAACAAACCGGTAGCTTAATCCTGACTGGATTACTGTGTTTTAATGAATATTCAAGTTTCGGTTTAAACTTTAATAATCAATGTGGATGCATTTTTTTTCCAAAAGTTTCATCCTTCCTGTAAATATAAAAAGACCCTACAGTATAATCATCATCACACTGACAGGAAAGGAAAGTTACTGTTGTAGCGCAATACATTTATAGGATCATTTAAAAGATATGTAGCTCCCAGTAGAGAGCATAAGCTGAATGAAAACAGTATTTCAGGATTAATAGCGTAGTCGTCCTCAGAAGTGCCCTCTGTGTACTCCCTGTTGTACGGCTACATTACTGCGCTGCTCCCAGCTGTGGATCTGCCAGACTGACTGATGTCATTGGGGAGCCACTGAGTTATATTGGAATTCCATTGTCTCTGTGCCAAAGGGAGGAGGACGATGGGCAGCGAGCCAGCTAGTTCACTGTACAGAAGGAGCCTGTGCACTGCAGTGAAGCAGTGGACTCTGCAGTGTGTGATGGAGCAGGCGTGACGAGAATGAAGAGAAATCAACCCGAGCGTTTAAGAGCGTGATGTATATAGTTGCTTCGGCATGCAGGTTTAATGTTCTTGAAATACAGAAGTCATCCACCGCAACCAGAAAAAGAGAATGCTCATCTTATTGTGCAATTCTATACTTGGTTGCAGTTGCTAGGAGCTGTTATGTATAGTTTCAGGATCAGTTTGACTGAGAGTTAGATGAGAAGGTCAGTTTCACTTTACATGCATTAAAGAAGGAGTTAGAACCAGCATGTGATGAGTTCAGCTGAGCATAAAGAAATAGCAAGCCAGGTTCACTCTAAAGTTAAATAAGCCATGTAACAACAGCCCCTTTAAAGCACTTATTAACCCATTATATTCTAGGTTGTCTAATTCATACAAAAACAGAATTGCAAAACACCAAGTCATGAAATATCATTGAATCACAATCACTGTTCCTTAAGTTCTCTTGTTGGTCGAAGCACTATCTCTGTAAGTCGCCTTCTGTGTAGCAGCTGTGACAGTCTGACCCACACTCCATTTTTTGAGACAGTTTTTCTGTTTTTTTGTTTTTCGTTTTGGCACAAGAAGATGACCTTGTTTTTCTTAATCCCGCCTTCAAAGCTCTGATTGGCTCGGATCTTTTTTTCCAACCAGGGAAACAGCTAACAATGAGAACAACATCTGACCTATTTGGATTAAATCTGAGACATGTGCATGAATTTAGACGTCTGGGAACACACTGTCTAGAAAATGTCAACATTAGATCTGCTCTAATTCTTGTTTTTATATTAACAATGGATGAAGTGATTATTTATAATATGTTTCAACCCAGCTCTGCAGTTCCCCTCAGCTGTGCAGAGCTTTTTTAGCATATTTTATTTCATTATTTAATTTCCAAACTTCATCTTTGACTTGTTTTAGTAAAAAAAAACACGAACACCCAAAACTGATTAACCTGCTCTGGACTAGCTGCCCAGTATCAAACAGCAGACAGACGAAGCGAGCTATATTTTATTAACAGGATATCTCCCTCATGCCTTTCACTCCCAAAATAATTAACCCAGTTTAAAATGAGCGTTGACCCTTCACTCTGTTGCTAAATAAACTTTTCACACTCTGCCTGGAGGCTTTCGAGACCCACGTGGCCTCACACTCCAACGTGCCCCCGTTAACTGCATACCTGATACCTCCTGTGTTTCCTCCCCTCCTCCTCCTCTTCCTCCTCCTCCTCCTCCCCCATCCATCCGCAGGGCCCGCTCTGACAGCGACTCCGACATGCCCATCAAGCAGTGTCCTATGTGTGGTATCTACATCGAGAGGAACCAGGGCTGTGCGCAGATGCTGTGTAAAAGCTGCAAACACACCTTCTGCTGGTACTGTCTGCAGAATCTGGATGTGAGTCTCCATGCTTGAAAAATGACTGTATTGCCTTTCCACCTGTTATAAATACTATGGTATATATTTATTATGATAGTGTTTTATAGTCAAGCACAGTATATATGACACTGTCACAACATCTCAGCTGCTGACTCACTCACTTAAGTTTATGTTTGAACAATGTTGGTGGTTGGATGAGTCTATTTCTTGTCTTAACATGTATGTTTTTGTAATTGCAGGGTGATATCTTCCTGAGGCATTACGATAAGGGACCATGCAGAAACAAGCTGGGCCACTCCAGGGCCTCGGTAATGTGGAACAGAACGCAGGTGAGGCCAGACAGTAGACAGCTGACCTGAATTGGACTTAACAGTATTAATTTAGGGTTGCGGTAACGATCTCATTGTCTAACCGAATTAGCCCGCAGAGACACCCATCCATGAGCGGTAGCTTATTCCAGGGGTTTAGTTTAAGCTGTGCCATCATGCTACCAGGATTGGAAGTTAAAGATTCTGGACTCCATCCCAATCTGCTCTGTTTGGTTGTCAAGTCAGTTAGTCACTGTTGATATACACTGAAGTGAGGACGTTGCAGCAACCCATGCAGAACAATGGAACCTTTCTCCTGGATCATTTCCCTTATCGAAAATTTAAATAAAAAGTGAAAACAGCGTGTCAAGTAATTCAACTCTCATTTACTGTCAGACGTCAGCTCTGTTCTGTTAATCAGCAGCTACGTGTATTGTTGAAATTCCCTTTAAAGGCCCATAAAGTCTGTGTCAGCGTGTTGTTAGTGGCTTATTGTTTTCTAGCCCTGTGCCCCAATAGTCATTTATCAGACATTAAGCTGCACAAATCCCAGCCCTAATCTCAAATTCCTGCCCTGAAATGACGTCGTCCATTCCTAAAAACTATTACAATTGGCCGTCAAACCTTACTTTATTTCCACTTTCCCAGCTGCCTTTGCCATTATCACATGATTAGTATCAAACGTCGGCCTACTGATTGCGTCTTGGTGGGATTGCGTCTGCCAAGTGTCTGGAGAGTTTAAGTACAACAGCACAGTTGTTCCTTGCAAAACAACTCATGATGGAGTCGGTTACACCCTTGCCTAACAAGTCCTATATGTTTTACAATCTGCTTGTCACAAATTCCTCTGTCACTGTAACTACGGGCAGCCAGTAAACACTGCTGTTGTAACAGTACTTTAAAAGGGCACGGTTCACTGCATTTGTAGTGTACCTTTGAGGAGTTTAGATCTGAAATGATGTGACGTACACTGACTGCTGATATAGATTACATAACTAAAAAGTGCAGTATGTGAATGGCCCACATATTAAACCCATACTGTATGTGAGTGTTGGACATTTCATTTCCAGAACAGCACTCATCAATGTGCTGCTACAACAGCACGTTTTCAGCCACAGAGGCATTAGTAAGGTTGGTGATTCATGTTGTGAAATAAGGGCTGGCTGGGAGTTGGAATTCCAGTTCATCTCGAAGGTGTTGGATGGGATGAGGTCAGGACTAGTCAAGCTTTTCCACGCCAAACTGGGAGAACCATGCTCTTTATGGACTTGGCTTTGTACTCGGGGGGCGTTTCCATGTGGTAACAGGAAATAGATCAGATCACATCAAAAGTACACAAAGCTATGTGTACAGATGTGTCCATATACTTTTGGCCACATGGTGGATAACTACGTGATGTATACAATCAGAAAAAATAAATTAATAATAATAATATCCTACAATAATTACTTAAATGTTATAGTTGTATTGGTAATGGTATTTTTAATCAAGATTAAGACTACAATACCCATAAACCCTCCTGATTCAAACAAAAGGTTGCTTGTTCTTGATCTCTCCCACCAAATGTTACTGCTTTTAACAGGAAGCTTTAGTTGCAGTTGCAGAGGAAGAACTGCACATTCTTCCCGTTTTGCTTTGCATAAAGCAATCTGCCCTGATGCCATAAAGAACTACAATGGATGTCCTGTTTAGTCTCTCATAGCGGCTCATATAAATTGCACTGTGAGGCATATACAGGCTGTCGGTGTTCTCAGAAAGTCATTTCTGTTTAAAGGATGAGGCTAGTGAATTTTTATATTGCCACTGTCCAGTGAAAACCAATTGAATTATGAAGGATTAACTACCTTTTTATAGGTTTATTTTCTAATTTTTTTAGCTTAAGAAACTATTTTGAAGCCCTTTAAATTTTCTAAAAAAGGTATTGTCACATAGCTGTTTTCTTGAGGCCGTGAAAGGTTTTGTAAGACATGTGAAGGACAACAAATCCCATGAAAAGAAAGAAACCAATAATCTATAGATCCTCCTAACAAGCACTGCGTATGTATCTAAAGCCTGATATACACATCAGTAAGCCACAGTCATCAGTCTTCATTACCATGAACACACAGTTTATTTTGACTGTTATTATTATTTTGAGTCCCGCTGCTGGAAAACATGTTTTAATCCGCAGCTTAAAATAGTCCCCACCACAATTTACTCCTTTTTTGAGAGATGTTTGCTAAAAAAACTACAGTTCTCAGCTGCTTTAGGGAAATGACTGAGTCCTTTTTTATAAATGTAATAATAGATGTGTGACCTTTTTAAAAAAAGATTTATATCTTCAGTAGGAAGCAGTGCTTTTGTAGCAGTGTGCCACATGTTAGGGAAGTTACATTCCCTCAGTGATGGGGATTTCAGGGGATTTCTTGACAATAATAATGTTTAGAATAACTATTTAAACGTAAAAATTCTCAAAAAGAGTTCACTCATGTTTGTTTTGTTGTTGCAATGCTACACATACTCCACACGCCACCTTTTATTTGATATAAGGTTTACTCTGCCAGCTATTCAAGATGCTGCTGTGTTGTCTTTCAGGTGGTGGGTATCCTGGTGGGGGTGAGCATCATCGTGCTGGTGACCTCTCCCCTCCTCCTGCTGGCCTCGCCCTGCATACTCTGCTGCGTCTGCAAGCCCTGCAGAGGGAAGAAGAAGAAGAAGAGGAAGAAGGAGATCAGTCAGTCAGACTCCACGTCATAGCGGTCTCACTCTCATCAGCCCAGCCCAGGATCACTCCACCAGCTTTGCGTAGCTGGAGGACAAAGAAAACCAACAGCGTGCAAGTGCTGCATGGTGGAAAAAGGATAAACTTAAGCAACAATGGAGTACTTTTTCATGACTGGACAGACTGGGTGCCTTGTCACTGGTTCAGCAATGTCGTCGGTATCAGAACTTACAGACTCACTGAGAGCTGCTCAGAAATCTCTCTTGAATTACAAGAGTGAGAACTTTATATGGAGGAAGTGTAAATATGTGGAGAAAATGAATGTAAGTCACGTACCTAGGTGTTTTCATATGCACAATAGGTAACAAGAGGAAGGCGGTGGCCGTGAGGGTTTTCCTGGATGCGGCCTTTTGTTATCACCCAACTCTCTCTTACACACACACACACACACACACACACACACACACACAAACACACACACATGCAGTTCAACGCCACCCTCATGTGCCAAATGTCATGATGCCAAACCAGAGGTGTCAGGTGCTCAAGTGCCTCACTCTACAGTGCCTGGTGCTTGGTTGTATTTGTTTTGTCTTCCATTCTATCTTTATCTTATGCAAAGATTTTAGCATTATGAAAATGGGCAACTGTCAGGATTACACAGGTTGTAAATCCTCAAACAATGCAAAACATTCTTTCATAATGGGTAGAGGGCAAACGGCTTCATGTGTGCACTGTACGGTGTATTCCGTACTGATATGAAACATTATAGGGCTTCAATGGTGCACAGAGAACTTTGCTTCTGCAAATGTTTTTTGTTTCCACCTGGAATATGTTTCCAGACCAAAGGCTCTAAAGGATAATGTGTACTTTTCTAAAGTGTGTTAATATGTTTTTATGGGTTATGTGTGTATGGTACCCTGTTATCATTTCTACTTTTCTGTTGATGCTTCTGCATCTGATATTTTATAAAGGCACCATTGTAATTGAAAGAAACATACAATATTAAACATGCATCAGGTGGTACGTTTATCATTTCACGGCTCATTGCTTCACTTTTGTGGTCGCAACAAGGTCATTAGAAGAGAGTAAACAGAAGTTGACACAGCAGAAATGTAAACAGTGATGAGGTGGAAAAATATTCACTTGAATATTTAGAGCGTGGTTTACAGAAATGAAATATATCTGCTGCTAATACTGAAGGCAAATATAACAGTTTTAAATATTCTTATTATATTTGGGTGAGCAGTTTTAACGCTGTTACCTCTGAACAAGAAAGTAGTGGCATCTAATTAACATAAGTAGCAATAACTCATACATATGTTGGTCTATTTGTTACAATGATATACAGTATAACACTAACCTATATCCATACATAATTGTATACATATATACTGCATATCAGCATTAATGATACAAAATACATATTGGATTTATGTCAAATCTGAAAGAAATGTATGAACTATATATAGAAAGCATTATAAGCCACCAGTTCTCTATTTTGAAATAGATGTACTATATATGCTCTTATACAGCATATGTGACATAAATGGTGTAGATACTGGGCAAAACATTTACACCTTTCATATAAATAATAGATGTAGATACTATATATATAGTTCACATTTATGGCAATATATTAGATTTTTGGGAAGCATATTATTGTGTATGTATTTGGGTCTCTGATGTGTCAGCTAACACACAAGCTCTGAAATAAGACCACCCACTGAGTTTGGTGTGGGCTGGTTTCACGACTGACTTGCTGTGTGCTGAGAATTACTACTTAAACAAACGCAGCACCTGCTCCAGCTGAGCCCTCAGTGTGTTAAAGGGATACAGTGACACCTTGTGTTAGAAGGGGGAACTGCACTCTTTGTTTTGGTAGGAGGAAGGACGTGTACAAAGTTGCAGCCTGCTTGCAGGAACCGTACAAGTTGTGATCCAGACATGTCAGCGCAGGAAGAGTTCTTTACGGGTAAATTGCAGTATATCAGTGCTCTAAAATACTTTATACACTACTGTCTGCTGTGTGCGTGAGTGTGCGTGCGTGTGACTGTGTTGTGGACAGAAGGCGTCCGATGTGCAACGAGCCGTCAACAGCAAACGCCACCAACACCCATATTATTATTTAGATTTGTTTGCCAAAGCACATGTCTGTTTATATAGTTAAGGTCAGTGGATCTACGTCAATCCTTTCACGTTGACACGCACAGTCTGTGATGTGACAGGCAGCTACAGCCAGTTGTATGCAATGAATGGCTCAGACGGTGTACACAGTTTGAAACAGTTCACGCACTAAAACTCCTTAATTCACGTTCATTCAGGAGTAATATTTCCACAGTGTTATATTTTCTGCTCTAATGTGATCATGTTTCTAGCTGCATATGGCTCACATGATCACGTGGTTAACTCAACATAACGTGTGTACTGCACAGGCATTCCCAAAATCCCATATTCACCCAGTGCTGGGCCAGAAGATGTCCTGTCTTTTAAACACTACAATGCAGAAGAGGTAAGAGTGACACACACACACTCCTCCACACACAAACGTTTGTCTTTATATCCTCATGAGAACCCTTATTGACCTTAACCTCACCTAACCTTATCAGAACTACATGCATAAACCCAATCCTTACCCTAAACTGACCCTAAAACCAATTCTAACCATAACTCTAAAACCAAGTCTTAACCCTCAAATTGCCCTTTGGAATTGTGGCCTTACAACACAGAAATGTCACAATGCTTTTACTGATTATCTCAAAGATAGACAGACATGTGTACACATACATATGCAAAGACACACAGACACACAAGTTAAGATATGTTATGATAGCATGCCATGACTGAACAGATAATGAGTGCGATGGCTGTCAGAGCTCAATGTTCCTCTGTGCAGGTGGTGATGGGGAAGAAGATGGAGGACTGGCTGAGGTTCTCAGTCTGTTACTGGCACTCCTTCTGTGGAACTGGTACTGTAAAAACTGGCCCAACATACATTTACTACTATTAACACCTGCTAGTGTGTAACAGTGTTTTAGATGGTACATCTTTGGATTTTTACCTCTTTATGTTCTTAGGCGCTGATCCTTTTGGTTTTCCAACCCTCTACCGGACCTGGAATGAAGGGACTCCTATGGAATCAGCCAAGAAGCGACTGCAGGCCGCTTTTGAGTTTTTCACCAAGCTTGGTGTGAGGACACTAACATTTAGAATTGAATGCTCGGCTACACGCAGCTGATCAGAGTAAATATGATTATACATTAGACTATATACAGTTCATTCAATTTCTGATTTCTTCTTGTTTTCACAGGTGAAGTATTACACATTCCATGACAGGTAACTGACCAAATGTTTTTTGTTTTGTGATTTTTTACGATTGTAGCTAATTGTACGTGATTTATTTCTGTAGGCTTACTGTTTTAAAAAAATTACCCTGCCACCCTAAAATAAGGTCCACTTCTCCAGTGCAATTGGCCAATTTGCCAATGGGACTAATTTACTATATTTAAAAGTAACAAAATCTGATGAGGACAAGTCCTTAACTGTCTTCTGTTTGCCACAGAGACATGGCTCCTGAGGGCTCCACCCTGGAAGAGTCCAACAGGAATCTGGATGAAATAACAGACCTGGCTCTCCAGCTACAGAACCAAACCAGAGTTAAGGTGCTGTGGGTCACCTGCAACCTCTTTGCTCATCCTAGGTCAGTGTTTTACTCAGACTGTAAAGCTGAAGCTGTAGTTTTTGTCTTTCAGCAGGACAATTCTTGCTCATTAAGACTGAAACCTCTGTTAGGCAAAAGTTAAGCTTGTGAACATGTATCTTAAAGTGTGTTCATGTATTAATTGAAGTATTCTGGTTGTATTTCCTTTCACTCGCCAGCTTCAGGAATAGACAACGTGGAAGTCGATTTTGAGAGTGCACATACATTTATTGTAACATGCTGTATTTGGTAGCAATGTGCTGCATTATTTACAGAGCAAAATAGGAGTTGGTAGGTTAAAAAAGAGTATAACTAATTTGACAGTGTTATATTATGTGTTAAAGGTACATGAACGGTGCATCCACCAACCCTGACTGCCATGTTCTGGCCTACGCTGGTGCTCAGGTCAAGAAGGGGCTGGATATTGCCAAGAAGCTGGGTGCAGAAAATTTCGGTATGAGCGGTATTTGATAGTGTCACTTAGTGACTAAAAGTAAAATATCGACATGTCTTGTAATCAGCGCATATGTCTCCTCAGTGTTTTGGGGTGGAAGGGAGGGTTTCCTCACCATCCATAATACTGATGTCGCTGCTGAACTGAAGCACATGGCCAACTTCTTCAAAATGGCAGTCAGTAAGTGTGTGTGTGAATGTGTGATGGATTCCAACTCTGAATTATGGACAGTCTGTTCTGCATTAGTGATGTGCCACATGTTCACTTTTACGTCTGTGTATTTGTCACCAGAGTACAAAGAGAAGATTGGTTTGAAGTGTCAGTTTCTAATTGAACCAAAGCCAAAGGAGCCCTGCAAACACCAGTATGATTATGGTAAGGTTTCTCAAATGTAAACAACACCAATATGCTTTTTATTTTACAGTTTTGATAATGCACTGCTTTCTTCTACAGATGCTATGAGTGTTATAGGATTCCTGAGGCATTATGGTCTAGAGAGTCACTTCAAGTTGAACATCGAGCCCAACCACACCACCCTGGCCGGACACTCCTACGAACATGATGTTGTCATGGCCTCTTCGTGAGACACTTTAACATTTTCAATTTTGCCACTACATAGTATCAAGAGTTTTACCCTGACATATCCTAAATGTTCTGTACTGTCCTTGCTTGCTGCTGGACAGGCTCGGCATGCTGGGTTCAGTTGACTCTAACACTGGTTCTCCTGACCTGGGGTGGGACACAGATCAGTTCCCCATGGACATCAGGAACACAACCTTGGTCATGAAGGTAAGTTAATTTCTTTCATTTGTAACAGCAGGTTATTGGAGATGACTGTTTGTGATGGTGACATTTTACAAAGGCTGTTGGATAAAGAGAAAAATGAGCAAACATTCCTAATATAATTTCTTGAAAGCAGTATTATGCAGTTATATTTTATGGTCACTTGGGGGCAGCAAAATAAACTAGTATGGTGAATGTGTTAGGTAACAGTTGGGTACCTACCTACACATCCAGCAAATGTGGAGTTACATTAGCATGCATTTGTATTAATCTGTCTGGTCATTTGACTTAGGTCTGTAAATACAATAGTCACAAACTATGCTCACTAGCTAGCCATTAACTTTATCTGTCTGTGGTTTCATGCTGGGCTGATAATGCACAGCAGGTTAATCAGAGCTTTTTACTTGAAAGCAGCTCAACAGCCCCCTCCTGTGGCTGGAAAGTGGATTACAGACTGAAAAACAAAAATCAAAACAAGCTAAAAGAAAGTAAAGCACCCAGTACAGCTGAGGGAACTACAGAATCAAAAGATGATTCTGGGTGTTTTTGTGACTGAGTGTCTCCTTTTACATTACACACAGTCATTTGATTCACTTGTGCATACATCTTGTGATGCACTTATTAATATGAAAATGTTGATTAGTGCAGCTTTAATGTTCATATGAAATAAATGATGCTACTCTTTTATCCATCTTTTCTCTTACTCAATAGAACTGAGAACTCATCTTTTGTAAAACATTTCTAGAGGAAGCAGGTGACTCATGCTAGTAGTAGCACTGAATCAACTGTACAAGGTGAGTTTAGATGAGGGCAGTGATGAAAGAACCTACTTATTCTGCAGTGTTTAATCCTCTCCAGACCATCGTTGAACAAGGTGGCCTGCAGCCAGGAGGCCTGAACTTTGATGCTAAGGTGCGCAGAGAGTCCACCGACCTGGAGGACCTGTTCATCGCTCACATCGGAGCCATGGACGCCTTCGCAAGAGGACTCAGAAATGCTGTACGAATCATTGAGGACGGGCTTATCCCTGGCATGGTGAAGGTACTGTGTGTAGCATTTTGAAGTTCAGGCACCAGTTATACAATGTTTGGCAGGTTTTTTTATTTTAATTTGTCTTTTTTTGACTGGTCATGTGTGATTTTTAACAGGAGCGCTACTCAAGCTTCAGTCATGGCATTGGACAGAAAGTGGAAGAGGGTTCTGCCACCTTAGAGGAGATGGAGGTAAGAGTCTGAATGAGCTCAGCAAAGTGGGATTGAAAGAATGAGCGAGGAATGTTGCTGAAAATCATTCCCATGTTCTGTTATTTCAGGCTTTCATCAAGCAGAACGGTGAGCCGAAAGTCACATCAGGAAAACAAGAAAAATATGAAACCATCTTTAATCACTACATATAATTAAAGAATATCTTCCTATATCTGCTTATTAGAAACATTGACTGAATAGAAACCGATACACTGTTTCATATTGATGGTGAAACACCAGTCTTTTAAGGGAAAAGATGAACACTGTAAGTATAGAGTTGAAATGTTCAAGTATCCATCACAGACTAACTAACAATGTAACAATATAACATAATCAAATGTGTTTTAAATGATGTTATGTCATTTTATGCAGAATACACAGAGAGGTTGTATTCACATTTGCTGGTGACTAATGTTACATAACATAACTATGTTACATAACATAACTATGTAATAAAACACATTTTCTCAATGAAGCTGATGAGTGATTACATTTATCTTACAATGTATACAGTTGAGTCAAATAGTAGCAAAACTATTGGACCTGATCAATATCCAGAAACTTCTTTAATATATTGCAAGTACAAAATGTCTGAGTTTAGATTGTCTTACAATATGTCTCTACATGTTTGCTTATAAAAAAGGTTTTACAGTTATATACATCTATAAAGTAAGACAAATGAACACAATGCAAAAGTTATATAAAAAAAATCATAATGGTAATAGTTTAAAGTAAATACTATCAATGGAATGACCAACTTTAATTGATTTGATTGATCATCCTTGTAATCATTTGACCCACCAGTTAAACATCCACTATATCTGAGGTTGTACCCCTGTTTTAGTGTATATTACACACATGGAATATACTGTATGTCTACATTACATACTGCAATTCAGGGCCTCATGCCCAAAACATGTATTCTATCATCTCCAAGTAAGAAATATTATTTCTGTGTGTTATTCTCTCTGTTTCCTGAGTTCTGTTTGTTGTTCCCTTCACATTTGGAAGAGAAGGTGGAGTGGGTTTTAACCAGTCTCTAGATATTTGTTTTGTAGCCACAATTCTGGTCTATTTGTAGTTTTTCTAAAGTTATTTTATGTGGTGTTAATCCTAAAATAATCACATTAACTAATACTAGTTCATGTGGTGTTGAAACAATAATAAGTTTTTGCTGAACTCTCTGTTTTATTTGAAATATGGTCATAGGTTATAATTAATAGTCAGTAGGTTTTTAGTTTTGGGACAGAAAATATAAATATGTAATATGTTTGTTTTTGTTTTTTTGCCACACCTTCTCCAACAGTCTAAGTCTGATTATTTGATTTGCTATATTAAACTAGGATTGAATATGTGAAAACTCTCTCCAGCATGTGTAGTTTGTTGTTCATACCCAGACACATTTTAACAGGACCATTGACTTTTCCAAACACAAGCTTTATTGTACTACTGGGCATCGGAAAGAGCTCTCACTCTGGACCTTTTTTGGATACCATGGTTGTCTCTAGTTTGAGATACATTAACCTTAATGGAAACATGAGCACATGTGACACGTGTCTTCTGTTACAAAACACGGATTATTTATTAGGTTTAAATTCAAACACAACTGCACAATTATTGTTAAAATATCTACTAATGATTGAGTTTTTTTATTAGGTCCATGCACAAATTGAGTTGCTATGGTAACAGATCAGGCCATCTGTGCCTGAGATTAAATAGAGCCGGAGAGCTCCGTTGATGACCAGACTGTGTGATGGCCATGGTTTATACTTCAGAGTGATTCATCTTGTCTTACATGACCTATCTTTGGTCCAGGTCCCCTTTTCGTAAAGCCTTTAAAATATGAAACATGCACCTTTCCACTGACATCACATCATACTACCATCCTGCTAGCCGGCTGTCCAATCAGCGCCTGAGGGGAGGCCCAGTGTCGATGCGGATGTCCAATCGGCTGATAGCGTGAGCTCTGCTCACCGGCACGTCACTCCTGATTGGAAGGCTGAGGTGTGGAGGAGGCGGGAAGTGAAACCAACGAATCCAAAGTAGTCCGTCTTTCTCATTAACATAAAATATGCAGCATCGCACCGACTGTCTGCCGATGAGCAAAATATCATGAGTACTAAAGTAAGTTTATTTAGGCACAGCTGACTTGATTCTGGAGCACCTGAGAAATGAACAATAATTGCTAATTGATTTTTAGTGCACGGCGATTTATTTTTAGTCAGCTTAAAGAAACCTGGTTCTCAGTATTGCTCTTTCACCATCACTATCTATTTAATCTTTATTTTTTATTTTTAAAATTTTTTTAAATCTAAAAAGATGTGGACTTTCCTGGGAATTGCGAGCTTCACATATCTCTACAAAAAATCCTACTCTGTCTTAAGCTTCAGTCACAAAGAGCTGGTGATGGCCGCAGCCTTATTTCTGTCAGTGGGGCTGCTGCTCTCATATGTCAGATACTTCCATGGCCACAAACTCCGAGTCTCTTCGGTGCTTCATTTACCTCTGAGCCTCCTGTCTGTTTTACCTTTCATCAACTATTTCATCCCTCAAAGCTCAACACAGAAGAGCGACAAAACAGAGAACCACAGTAAGAAGGTAAGACACTGCTCACTATGTGAACAAAGGAAGACAAAGACAGATTAAAAATTATAGATATTATAAACAATTATTTAAATTTATGATAATTTTTTAACTGTTTGGTTTTTAATTTGTGTGAAGAGAAAAACCTATGATTTTATTCATGCCTCTTTTAGTTAGATAAAAGTGATGAAAATGTTAATATTGTTATAAATATATGTGAAATAGTGGGTAACATATATATATACTGATATCTATCACTATTGAGATAGATATATTAATTTAAATACGTTTTGTAAAGTACATTTCCCAGTGTTTACTTTACAATCGACTTCAGTTTGGACTTTACTCTGTGTATATGATGTATGATGAGCCTCTGTCTCATTTCTCTCTATTTCTTCACTTCAGAGCCGAAGAACGAGGAAGACGGTGAATGTAGAGTCCTCCACCTCCGAGGCTGTGTCCACCAGTGACTCCTCTGTGGCCCCGGAGCCAGATGTGGTGATAGTTGGGGCCGGGGTCCTGGGCTCAGCGATGGCAGCAGTCCTGGCACGGGATGGCAGGAGGGTGACGGTGGTGGAGAGGGACATGAAGGAGCCTGACAGGATAGTGGGGGAGCTGCTGCAGCCTGGAGGCTACAGAGCGCTCAGAGACCTGGGGCTGGAAGGTCAGTGATGGAAGCTGCGGTTGGTAGTGACAAATGGACAAATAATAGAGGTTTAAAAAAACAGCTTCTAACTGTTCAACAGTGTTGCTTTATCACACATGAGAGATTATCACATTTTTAATTTTGGCTGCACATGTCTGACTGGTTTGAAGTCTGAAAACCTTTGTCACAGTGACACGCACCAATCAGAATCAAACAATTAATATCTGATGATGTGTTGTTTGGCTGGTTTATTCATGTTACCGGAATTGTCAATCAACTCAAATCAAACCACACCTACACAGCCCTGTGACTCACTGGTGCTTTGAGTTTAATTCAGAGTGTCACTATGCTAACACACTCCCAATGTCAGAGGATCACAAAGTTATTAGAATTGATCATGAAGGTGACACGAACATCTGTGCCACGTTTAATGGCAATCCATTAAATAACTGTTGAGATATTTCAGCCTGAACCAAAGTGTTGATTCTATCTAAATAACCTTGTCTTTTCTGAACTTTATCTTTGACTGTTGCTTATTTATTTTTGCATATTTAATGTTATAGAAGAATTGGTAAATAAAGAAACCAAGTTTTCAGGCGCTTTAAAATGTTAGAAACTTGAATTATCTACATCTCATACTTTTTGCTCAGTATAATTTTAATGAAGAAATTCCATATGGCTTTTTTGAAGTCACCTTACCATTACACCTCATGAAAGACATCACTGTAATATTAATATTATATTATTTTGTAACCCATGAGTTCTTATCCTCCTAAAAAAAAAAAGTCTTCAAGAATCAGCTATCTGAGAGTTAAAAAAGGGAGCAAGTTTTATGTAAATTGGTTAAAGTGCACCCATTGGTCATTTTAAAACAAGTCCCCACTGTAGCTTTTAACCTTTGTTCCATTTCTCCACCCTTCATTAGATCACACACATGTGAACAAGCAGCCGGCTGGATGAACAATGAATGTGAGCGGTTAGGACTTTAACCTGTTGCTGGTGTTTGCCCTCAGGTTCAGTGGAAGGTCTGGATGCCCATCTGGTGAAGGGCTATGTGATCCATGACATGGAGAGCAGCACAGAGGTGGAGATCCCCTACCCTCAGGAGGAGGAAGGCATCCAGTGCGGACGGGCTTTCCATCACGGTCGATTCATCATGGGCCTGAGGAGAGCCGCCCTGGCCGAACCCAAGTGAGTAGAGTCGTGATAAAGAGAGTGTGTGTGCCAACTTGGCTAATGGGATAACACTGATTCTGACAGCAGTGAAAAAACAGAGGGATCATTAACATCTGATGGCTGCCACTTTATATTTTGCGATTTATTTTAATGTAGAGGGGAGATGATTAGAGTCTGAAAAAGCTCTTAAATTGAACCAACTACTCATAAAGTGATCATTAGTCATTACTTTTCCATGTTTCCTCTGCTGTCCTTTCAAATTGAAGTTATATCTCTAACTGTGTAATTGCACCCCCTAGTGTCACAGTCGTAGAAGGCATTGTGACCAGTTTGGAGGAAGAGGACGGCTGTGTAACCGGAGTCCAGTACAAGGATAAAGAAACCGGAGACATCAAGGTAAGAAGAGGAAACTGTGTGTGTGTACATGTCGAACAAAGCCTTTAAAGTCTGGGCTTCCCTCATGGAAAGAAATGCTACCTTTAGTACAGAAGATAGAAGTGTCCGATTATGAACGTGACATGACCGTGTGGTTCTGTTTCCTGCAGGAGATCCGCGCAGCTCTCACAGTGGTGGCTGATGGCTGTTTCTCCAAATTCAGAAAGAGTCTTGTTTCCGGGAAAGCTCACATCTCCTCTCACTTTGTCGGATGCCTGATGACGGTACAGTTTTAGACTGTATTTATTGTCATCATTTCATTGTATGCATCTTGCACATGTAATAAAGGCTCCATAGTGATGACAACATCTTTTTGCCAGCATAAGTCATGTGATTAGGTGTCACACAGAGATACAACACAATAACAATTCATTAACATAGAAATTAGATCAAGTAAATCAATAACAATATTTGCAGTACAGATTTGAATTGTTACATTGTATTGTAGTCATTATAAATACATAGAAAAAATTCAACTTTTATTTCATATTTGTAAGTCTACTTGCTGAATGCCATAGGTCCATAGGTTTTTTCAAGGTTTCCTACTTCCTGATGAGCAGCAAGCAAATTTCATAATTAAATACAATAAAAATAGGGAAGAAGAACATTCAAAATAAGGTACCTGTGGTGATACCTTTCATCAAGTGTGAGGTTTTTTGTCCAATTAGGTTTGGCATCCTTCCATCAAAATAACAAAAAATTAATTTCATTTAGACAAAATCCTTAAATCTCTTATATTTCCTGTTAAACTCAAAGACAGATCCCACACTGCATCTTAACTGAATATTACCAGAAATCCTCTTAACCAGTCAGGTTCAATTGTTTAGTAATGCTTAATGCCTAGTTAGCATTTATAAGCAGCATGTAACGTATATATAAGCACTGTATGTTTTATAGCACACTAAAATCTAGTTAGCAGAAATAAGTATCAGTAAAATGTCATATCTGTTACAGCTACATTATAGTAGTATACTGTAGTATTTCCATCTGTAAATGCTAAATAGGGGGAAATATGATATCAAATTAAAAGTTATTCCAATAATATTGTAGTGTTATATATAGTGTTGGAAATTCAGTGACTGCATGGTTACCTTTTGTTCTGTGCTCTGACATTTAAAGTATAATATGATATGTGCAAACCTTACAAATGGACCTTTACCAACTCTAAATACCACCTAGTGAAATAAAAAGTCTCAAGTATTGATTAAAAACAACATGTCTTCAGCCCAATACCTCACTCTGTAAACTGAAGTAGACTCAGGATGTGTTTATCCATCGCTGAGCTCTCCCTCTTCTCCTCTTCAGGACTGTCCCCAGTTTAAATCCAACCATGCTGAGCTGGTGCTGGCCAACCCGAGCCCCGTGCTCATCTATCAGATCTCCTCCTCACAGACCAGAGTGCTCGTGGACATCAGGGGGGAGATGCCACGCAACCTCTCAGAATACATGTCAGAGAAAATACACCCGCAGCTGCCAGGTAAGAGAAGGAAATATCATAATTATCTCTAATGAAAAATGACCTTTTTGGTCTGAGGATGAGCTCCTGGAGTGTGATAAATGATCAAAGTCTGTAACCAGATTATTTGAAAATCATGTTCTTGGAAGGATTTTTTTTTTATCAAGCGGTCATGCTGAGTCTTGGTAGCTGGGAATGTTTCCAGATTTCTTCCTGAGCTGTGAGTGAAGGAAGGTGCAGTTGAAGGGTTTGACATTCATGGAGCGCTCGGCTTTTCAGCTGAAATATCAAAGCCCAGATATCAAAGCACCAGCTCCACTAACCTTGACAGAGGTCCAGCTGATGGCGGAGTCAGTCACACTGATGCATTGATAATGTACATTCACACACACCAAAGAAAAGCTGTTTTTTTCTCCCCTCTTCGTGTGCATGCGCCCAGCGTGCACCTTGTGGGTTTTCATCCTCAGAGTCAGCTGAGTGATCGACCGCCTGCTCTCTCTCTTTCTCTCCTCCCCTCAGAGCATTTGAAGGAGCCTTTCATGGAGGCGCTACAGAACGATCGACTCAGGTCCATGCCTGCCAGCTTCCTCCCTCCCTCCCCTGTCAACAAGCCAGGTACTGAAGTGTTATTGTCTGTAGTTAGAAGTGGTCAGAGGGAAGTGCTTCGACTGATTTCAGCTTGTGTACAGTGTGATGCATATCTTGAAAAGAAGTTATTCCCTTTGGTTATTACTGCATGATGAAAGAAAGTGAAACTCTTTCCTGGCCATCAGCTAATTTTTAATTAGTCTGTGTTTTAGGTTAAACTGAAAAAGTGTTGTAAATGCATGTTCTTCCCAAGGGTTAAAAACAAAGAAAAAAGATCAATACTTTGTTTTAGGCATGAATTTAAAAATGCTGGATCTGTTTTTGGCTGATTGAATCACACAAAGTTTGACATTTTGGGAAATACGTGCATTCACTAGCCAAGTGGTATCAAACTTCTCATCTAACTTTCAGCAGTTTTCCCCAAAATGTCAGACTATTCCTTTAAAATAGACTCATGTGATGAGCTCAGCTATAAAGTGCTGAGTAAAAAAAAAAGAAAGCAGAACAACTGGTGATGTATTTTGGATGTGAGACAAACAGCAGTGTGTGGTCTGCAGGCGTGCTGCTCCTGGGCGATGCTTACAACATGAGGCACCCTCTGACCGGAGGAGGGATGAGCGTCGCGCTTAACGACGTTCGCATCTGGAGGAGTATGCTCAGCAACATCTCAGATCTGTACGACGACACGGCCATGCTGCAGGTAAACACTGAGAGCAGAGATGACACAACATGTCCTCTGAAAATATGTCGAAAGATTCTAACATATCAAATAATCAGTTTTATAGATATTAGTTATTTAACCCTTACATACTGTTCTTATTTAGTCTCTACACCAATTCACATTCATAAATCCCCTGTCAGTCATGAATGAATGTCAGAGTAATCCTTAATGAGGAGTGTCTATTTATTAATAGAAAAAAAGACATTTACAATCACTGTTTTATGGCCCAGGAGAACATTTTATAGAATATGAAGAATTTAACATGTTTGAATGCTGATTTTAGAATTTTCTGATAAAAACAAGTCAAATTTGGAGACATTTTTATGAACAAAAATATTTATCAGCTTCACAAAAATGAACAAAAAGATGCATTTTATTTCCATTTTTGTATATTTACAGTCTCATTAGATAAAAGTCCACCTAGAGGAAATGTGTATAGGGTGTTTTTACAGCTTTAAAATGTAGAAATGGGTCAAATTTGACCCTTAGCAGTATGTAAAGGTTAAAAAGTACACAGATAAAAGACATTTTCATCCCTTTTGAAATATGTTATGAACTACAATGCAAAATTCGTAATGTATAAATGTGTATAAAATGTTGGTACAATCGGTAAGATCAAATGGGAAGAAGAGTTGGGAACTAGAATTGAAAAAGATATTTAATAAAATTCACAAAACTACCAATTCCCTATTTTTAGGAAAAATTAGCTTGGAATATAAAAATGAGATATTTCTTGACACCAGTAATGATTTTTCAATATAAGATCCGGTGCTGGAGGAATGCAACTGATTTAAATGCATGTCATTTCTACAAAGTATTAAATGCATTTTGGTTATTCGTTTTAAGTATTGAAGAGGTTATGCAGAAACTACATCATCAAAATTGATCAAGGAGTCAATTACCAGCTAATAACAGGCTTCCTGTAATTGGCATGTATGCTCGAGCCTGCACACACGCACATATATAATGTGTCTGCCCTGTTATTCCCTCTGCTCTAGGTGGGAGACTGCAGACCAGTGTACAATAATACACTCAGCTCTTTTTTTTTCTTCCTCTCAATAGGCAAAGAAAAAATTCCACTGGGAACGCAAGTCATCACATTCTTTTGTGGTGAATGTGTTGGCCCAAGCCCTGTATGAGCTGTTTGCAGCCACTGACAGTGAGTCTCTATCCGCCACAGCCTGCATCTAATGACACATGAAAAACAATGACACAGGATCAGAAATAATCATTGTTATCATGCACTGAGTATGAAAAAACCCCCTCTGAATTCATGCCATTCAAACAAATGACGGTCATTTTCTCATCATGTCCATGTTTGTTTCACCAGATTCTCTGCATGAGTTGAGAAAAGCCTGCTTCCGGTATTTCAAGCTTGGAGGACAGTGTATTGCAGGGCCTATCGGACTCCTCTCAGTGTAAGTAATAAATAACGTGCTCCATCATTATACAGAATGAAAGAACACCTGAATTATAGTCTTTTTTATAGCTTCTAATGGTGAAAGATGTGGTTGAAAAACAGTCTTGTATTAAAGGAATAGTTTGACATTTTGGGGAAAAGTGCAAGATATCGAATATGCACTCTTCCCCAAAATGTCAAACCATTACTGTAAAGGCCAATTCAAATACACCAGACTGAACATTTTTATTGCGCTAATAACATCTTGACTTTTATCAGGTTGACGCCCAAACCGATGACCCTCATTGGTCACTTCTTCGCCGTGGCCGTGTACGCCGTCTACTTCAACTTCAAGTCCGAGTCCTGGTGCACCAAACCCCGAGCTGTACTCAAGAGCGGAGCCATCCTGTACCGAGCCTGCACCGTCATGTTTCCTCTAATCTACTCAGAGTTCAAATACCTGGTGTACTGAACAGTTTCAACTGGAAATCTGCACATGCTGTATCACATCTGGACAGAGATAGACCAAACTCTATGTAAGCTGTATGGCTTGGTTTAGAAAGCTAATTACTAAAGTTGGTATCCGTCATTAGTTTGTCGAACCACTGAATAAGGCACCGCTGCCATCTTAAACTTCATGATTTAACCAATGAGGATTTTCTACATAATGCCCCGGCCTTACTGACAAATGAAGATGTTGCCGTTCTTTATGTCCTTCTAACTGCCTTTTTGGATAGATTTGCATCAATACATTGGTGCACACTTGTTTGTGCTTGCCCACACTGTATTTTATATCCAATAATTAGCTCCCACCCTGGACTACACTGAATATTCAGTGCTGTGGAATTATTCCTGCCTCTTGTAATTGTCATGTGGAACATGGCATCTGAATTTCTTAATAATGACTTTGAGATAAAGCCACTTTCCTGCTGTATATTTTCTTGTAGAGCTAATTTGAGCCGTATTTAATACAAAGATCCTTCTGTAATGATGATGTGTTAATACAAGAACAATTGTGAATCTAAAGCACTGATGAAGGGATGTCTAAAATGTTATCCCACTATTGTATTTCCATACAAAATTATACATCTGTTGTATATTTTCAGCCTTATTTGTTGGGATAAATATCTGCATGACTTTATGTGTTCACACTGTTTGCTCAGAGGATCATCTCCTGCCTTTCTGTTCATCTTTATATATATTGCAATAAGGGACGTTTTTTTGTAACACATTTTGGTTGCCTACAGTCAGTCTGAAACATGCTGACGGTGCAGCTGACAAGACAATAATCCAAGAACCCAGCGATGATCCCTGCACTATTTTAGTCCTGCTGGATGTCTCTTGACACAGCAGGATGCCCGAGGGGGAAGTTTGGGTTTGACAGGGATCTGAAAGTAGAAGAAATAAGGCTCAAATCAGGACCGAGTCAATAGATGATACTCGGGCGTTGTTTCTCCTGAGCTGACACAGACGAGGAGCTCCTGAGCTGTGAATCATCACAGCTGCCTGTGCTGTTGTGTTGGGCCTGACGGGCCGTTCAATAAAACATACACGACAAACCAGATTTGTGTTTCACTTGACTGGTTTTTAGACTTCCTCTCATGAAACGTAATTGGATAATTTGTATAATCACACAGTTAATGTTATTGATTAAAGATCTGACAATAGTGCATAATCTAATATTTCGGACTGATTAGACTCATGGGACAGTCGATGAGCAAACCAGCAAGTAACTAAAGTGGACCGACACTTACAAAAGCGACCATTAGATGGCGCTCACTCACAGCTGAAGCACTTCATCCTGTTTCAATCAGGACCCAGTTTATTATCCTGCCTCTTACCCCTCAGCTCTCAATAGACTGGATTAAGTCACTCTGCTGTTCTCTACTATTGAAATTCAGGAGATTTTTTTTACTGGAACACAATGAAGAGTCGAGTTTTTAAAATGAGTCTGGCATTAGTCTTTTGTTGGAGGTTTTTACATCTGCAGTAATACTAATACTGACATTTAAAAAAAAATTCTAATACAGCAAATGTAGCTGTTGGCCAGTGATCAAAGCAGGGCTCATGCTTGTGTGTATAATCTAAGGACTTAAAAGGACTTGCTGGATGAGAAAAAAAACCCCTAAAATATATATATTGCCAGTGACATCAGCTGATATAAGTTTTAAACTGTAGCTCTATCAACACTGATAATCAGCAGTGTGGTTTCCTAACACAGACAGACCCACGGAGGAGCCTGGTGCAATATTTCATCTACAAAAATAAAGACTCTTCTAGGGTCAGTGAAGTAGTAACTTTTAAGAGTTTTCAATGAGGACGCACAAGAGCTTAGTTACAGGCAGGCAGGCAGGCTCCTACTGAAATGTGAATACTGCTGTCAGAAAGCTGGCAGAAGAAATAAAGGCTTTTTGGACATTTCTCACATTCCTTTGTCTGAATATCAAACCATGTTCAGTTACTGATTCTCCAAAATGATACGATCAGTTGTAGCATGGACGGTGTCTGTAGTGTGCCAATAAAATAATCAAAGACTTTTACAGTTTTTACATCCATTAATAAACTGATACACTTGAGAAATGTATTATGAAATTATAAATTAAATTGAATTCAAAATGAATCCTAAAAGTTTAAAATGTTGCTTTATTGCATTTACCCATCTGATTATCATGTTCCTCATCTGTTTCATTTGTTTCCTGCTTTCATTTAGTTTCCATTTCATGAGCGCTTGCATTTTTATGCATAAGCAGTGAGGCACCTAAAAATAAACTTTAATAATGAATCTATTAATGTGATTTTAATTAAAGCAATTAATAATGTATCTTTAATGTCAATAGTTTAAAACAAATAATGTATTCATTTGACACTGTGAAAGTCTGTAATTATTCCAGTGCCACACTGCAGACCCCCATATATGTGAACTACATGATGCACAAGTAGTAACTCTATGAAGGATAAAACACGTACTAATCCTATTAGGCAACTGACTGTAACCTTTTTTTTCTCCTTACCTCATTAAATAAAAGGCTAATATTAAAAAGTAAATAATAGTAGTAAACGTTGAAGCATGACAAATTCAGACATAGCCCAGGTTACAACAATTAATTCAGCTTTATTGTTATTTATACATCACTGATACATTGTATTCTGGTGAAATAATTGGAAGAATTATCCATATTATTCTTTGTGACTCTCCACAAGGACACAAATACTGGTGTGGAAGACCAGAAAGGGGGGAAGAAAGCTCCTTGGGGGTGGGTTACGCACTGTACTCTCTTCCCTTCACCTGCCATCATCTGCCTGTCAGAAGTCAGTGTGCCTGCCTGCATACCTACCTGTCTGAGACTCACCTGACAGCCACATGAGGAGAGAAACCGAGCCCTGCTTCCGTGCTTATACACGTTCAACCCCCCTTCCTACCTTTAAGTAATCCTCCTTTTTAGACACACAGAGCATTAGGGCATACCCTTATTGATATTGGTAGCAGCAAGCTTTCTACTAACAGTTAACATCTTAATGATCTAAACAAAAAAGTACTGTACAGCTACTGCTAAGAGAATCTAAGAACCTGGCGTTGACGCTTTTACACCAGATTAAAGTGCTAGAAGCAACCCACCAATCCACACTTTATTATATATATGTATATTTATATAGCATTTCATATATATATATATATATATATATATGTGTGTGTATATATATATATGTATATATGGAACAAATCTACTATTTTAACATTAATTTACAGGGTAATATACATTATATTGTAACAGCTGAAATATCAGCACAAATAGATCACTGTCACACTTAACAGCAAAATATATATGATTATATAATTCCATATATAATCATATATACCAATATATAATTGTCATATATGCATGTAAAACAGTTAACCACGTCTCAGGCTTTTCAAATGATACCCAGAAAAGCAATTGTGTATCAAGACGTAAAAGCTTTACAAGTTTCTCTCTTGAAAGAGTGACAGGTGGCGGCAAAAGAGCCACGACCTGCGGGTATTTGAGGTCACAGGACAGTTATTTGCATATTCCACAAATCTATTGCAACACGTTACTGTCTACAAACAGTACAGCCAGCATCCTGTGAGAGGAGCTGGTGTTAGCTGGACTCACACGTACACCCACTGAACAGAACATTACGACGATGGGTGATCTGATTATAGCTATGTGCTTTCAGATGGTGTGCTATGACAGTGAACAACAGGAGGACTACAATACACAATACTCTATAGTTTAGCCTCAGAAGACAACCCAAAACTGTACTGTACTGTAAAAAGACTCACCTGTCCCCCCCCACACAGCAAATATTTTTGTTCTCTGAGCTAAGTGTCATCGTATCCTTCTGCTGATGCATTTTGTAAATTGCAAACCAGAACTTTGACACTCCACCACCACCATGTGTAATGGAATGTGTTCAGCTTTTTGTTAGCTTGTCTTTCTCTTCCTCTAACTAGGTCTCTCTCAGTCAAGGCTGACAGCACAGTGAGTAACATCCTACTGAATGGACAAAGTTCTTAGGGGGTTTGAGAGGGTGTTGGGGACTCCTTGAGGTTCTGTGAAGTTCAGATGCACAATCTGGACCAGTAGGGCAGTTCTCTCTTCTTGCAGCAGTCCCAAACCTCAGCCGCCATCATCTTCACCACCTCTCGGGTGAGAGGAGCTCCGATGGTCATTTCCTCTTGGAGGCCCGATGGTCCCTTTTAATCTTTCTATCCTTCCCTGCTTCCCTCTCTTCATCCCACTGACGCAACCTCGTCTCACTGTCTCTTTCACCATTATTTTCACTGCTTTACACACTCCCCCCTACTCTGCAAAGAGGCTGCACAAGGCTGTAACAAGATACACACAAAGGTAATTTTTCACAAAGAAAAAAAGCTCCGTAATAACTGCAGTAGTAATGCACAACAAGCATCCGATAGCTGGCTTCCACCCTGGGGAGCCCTGGTGATGTGCAGTTAGGTTTGGGACGTTGCCATTGTTCTAAGGAGCAGGACTCCTTGGTTTGCCCTTTTGCAGGACTTTCCCTGTGGTGCACTGTCTTGTTATTCAAAAGCCCAGATCTCTATGTCCTGCACATAGAAATCCTCCTTTTTCGACAGCATGGGGTTCCCAAATGTTTTACAGGAGTGACTCCTGCCGTGGTAAAGGTCTCCGTCCAGCCACAGGCCAAACTCGCCACTGAAAGACAGAAAGAGAAATAAACTTCAGTCAGGTGGACATAAACTTCTCTCCAGGTACACATTTTCTGTGGGGTCTTTCTGGGGAACCAAATCTACTTTTCCACAACGTATCACTTTAATAGCATTGTTTTGCAACTTGAATTCTATCTTTGGGTTATCATAAAACCTGCTCCTATGGTTCCAAAACTTAACCACATTCTTTTACTGCACAGTCAGTGTTCATCTGTCAGGATACTGGATGTTACACTTTACTATCACAATGTATCACATTCAATGACTAATATATGTTGCTACAAAAGTAGCTTGGAGAGCAGCTTGAGCTCACCTGCCTCCACCAAAAGCTAAGGAGTCCATATCTCCTTTGATGAAGAACATGTTGTCACCTGTCCATTTGTACACCTGTTAGGGATGAAACAGAGAATTCATTAGAATATAGCAGTGTTGACATAATATAATATCCTTTATCTTACAACCTACATCCTGAATCAACATCTGAACATTCAGTTAGAGCAATCAGACACACTCAAAGGAAATGTCTTATCAACAGGTTGATGTATTTCTCTAAATTCACTCTGTTAACTATATTTAGAGAAAGTCAGATAAATCTGCATTTGGATTGTATTCAGAGATGTTTGTGTAGATTCATATATCTGACTTAAGCAATACTTCTGATGGCAAAAAGTTCTTGTTTGTAGAAAAACCAGTTAATGTGTTTCTTTTAGCTCAGTCAAATCAGTGTCCCAAGGTAAAATCCTTCAAGTGTAAAGTTCAGTGTGGAGGACGCAAGTTACAAAACACTTGAACACCACTGAGTTGTCTTTAGAGTGCTTTACAAAGAAAAACATGTAACGATCCTTTATAAGGATGTATAGACTGATATGTATCACTGCATAAGTGTGCTTGAATGTCACATACATTAATAACTTAGCATATGACTAAGAAAGCATATTGATTAATGCTAATTTAAAGCAATAACAGTCACACATAGATCACTTCTGCTGGATGTCCTCATCCTCCTAGCATTAAGTACATTATATATTTTAAAAAAACCCTGCTCATCTAATGTCCAAATCTAAAAGTTAATTTAAATTTCCACAGAAACCCGACATCTTCAAACAGAGGAGGGCAGCGTACCTCAAACTCTGGATTGAAGGTGAAGAGGAAGGTCTCTCCAGTGCCATAAAAGCCATCGCTGACTTTAAAAGGCTCGGATGCCAACGCACCAAACACCTGGAGAAAAGCACACGACGACGATGATTACAGTATACTAGAAACATCTCTAACCTCAAGGAGACAGTTATTGTAAACTTATGTAACAGTAACACCTCTACAGTATGTTTCTGCTGAATTTTGTAGCTCACCTGGCCGTCGCTGTCCTTAATGACCATGAGCACTGGGGTGTCCTGGCCCTGCATGGCTCTGTACAGTGTCTTAATGCTCATACCGTGCTTCGTTGTGCCAAAGGCCAGCGTCCACGGGTACCCAATGGTCCGTGGTGGGAGATTCCTGGCGAGCTGTGGGGGGGGTGTAGTGGTGGTGGTGGGGGGGGAAATAATAAAGAAAAAAGGACGGAGCGAGGCAGGGGGGAAAAAAAGAGAAAAGAGAAAGGAAATGAAACACTGAAAGGCCACAGCCGCCAATGCTCAATTACATCTGCAGTGACCTTTTAACACTGCCTGGCGTTTAAAGAAAAGTAACAGGGCTCCAAACAGCCAGAGCAGTCTCAGGAGAAAGAAGAGGTCCAGCACTCCCTCAGAGAGCCTTGCTGCCCCTGCTGCTGACAGCCTTAAGGATTAACAGCGGCTGTGGTGTCTAGTGAGATAAAGCCACACAAACGAGCTGGACTAGCGGTACAGTGTATGCTTTATTTTAATGGACAGATTAAACAGACACCGCCTGAAACATGGAACTAAAGTGACAACTTTTTAAAGTATGCTGCTGCACCGTTTTCTGCTGCGTTGAACAAAAAGGTCTTTAAACGCTGTGTTTAATCTCCAGTAATTCGTCAGTCTCTAAACACTTTGCTCTTTTCTTGTGGGTTCAGCACATCCTCCCGTAACAGGGTCATGTAATCAGCATGCTGGAAACGACGCAGAGAGCAGATGAGCCCCTTACTCTGCTCACCTCTGCACTGCTGAGAGCCTCATCTGAGCTCCTGGCTCCGTCCTCAGGGTGATTAAAAAGAAGCCGCAATTGGGAATCTACTGGTCAATATGACAACTGGGACTCATTTGGAGACATATGTGTCTCAGTGTGTGACCCACAATGCCTGCAAGGTACACACCACATTTCCAACAACATAAAAAACATTAGTGACAGAAATGTCCCTTTTATGAGTATCTCACAGCTACTTTCTTTGATTGTGATTGTGAGACTTCACACTGATAAAATGACTTACAATTACATCTATTTTAAATCATTCAGCATACATGCTCTCTTCTGTAATCATGAATCATATATACAGTGCTTGTTGTTACCTGTTAGGGTTGGTTACTGGTGTGAGGACTCATCAGGTTACATACACGCTACGACTCTGTTTATAGAATATATTCCTCCACCCACCAGCAACCAGCAACCAACACACAGCAGATGTGCAGTGTGGGCAGGTGTCTAATTGTTATTACAGCCGGAACACATTATTTCCCCAAGTCCAATGTTGACAAATAAGGGAGCTCCAGGACTGGATGACTTTGCTTGTTTTGCGTTCACCAAATTTGAAAGTGAAATGATGAGCGAGTTTTTTTGCATGTTTGTGTTCAAGTCTGACAGGCAAAGTCAACATCTTGGGTGAAAAAAATGTACACATTTTACGTAAATCACGTGCAGCGGAACAGGTTTGTGCAGAAAGCGTCTTACCTTCTCTATCTGGTCGGCCTCCAGGAGGTCACTGGGTTCTCTGAGGTTGGGTTTGAACGTTTCGGGCTCCAGCTCAGTCTTGACGGATGTCGAGCCATGCTTGGAGTTCACCTCTTCCTTGGTGGTGATCTACAAGTACAAACGACTGTCAGAGATGGCGTGTAAGACTGACAAAGGAGTGGTTGAACTTGAGCTCCCAAGAAAGCACTGCTACTGGAAGGTTCAATTTTGGCTAGAAGTCCACAATCCTACTATTTTGATTGGCTTGATATTGTGCTAAAACAACAGGTTAAACTAGTTAGGCTGTGTGAAGCTGTACCACCTAACAAGCTACAAGCTGAAACAGAGCTAGGCTGGTAGTATGTTTACACTGAGTGAGGAACTGTTGTGGTAACTAATGAATTCCTGAAAAGCTGAGGAGGTTCAGCTAAACAGGTATAGGATAAAGGCGGGGATGAGAGAAGAGTAACGTGAGGAAACTAGAATTTAACCTTAGCTTAACCTGAGCAGCAAAAAGCTCGCATTTTAACATCTGTGTGTTTTGAATCCAGCAGTTTTCCTGCCAAAAACGATAGAAACGCAGTGTTTTCTAGCATCATGCTGATAAATACAACAATTTGATGATGACAGCTGAATATTTTCCTGCCACTCTCCAATGCCAGATAACTAGGATAGGTTTGGCTGTGGAGCTGTGGAGAGTGGGCAAAGACAGCCTGGGAGAAGAGAATGCAGAGTGCATAGGAAATCGACCCAATGAATAATTTGCGCTGCACTGTTTGACATTTTCTCTGACCGGGCCGACTGTTTGGGTTATTTATCTTTCTCGATAACAGAGGCCGATTGTGAAGCGCTTCGCCCGCTGGTGGCTGGGATGCTCTCATGTTTCAGAGCTCATTCAAATAAGGCTGCATTGTCCTCAGAAAACATCATTCACCTGTCAGGGGAGTCTTACTTCCACCCTTTCACTGACACAGTCTTTTTTTTTCTTTTTCAATGCTTTAACTGTCTCTTGTTGAGTCTTCATGCAGGCCACATTCCTTACATACAGCCCATTTGAGCATCAAAGACAGCTTTTCCTTTTAAGAAAAAAAAAAGAGGGGAATTTCATATGGAAGCACCAATTTCTGTGTGATCTATGTAAAGCCTACATAGAGTCTATAGCTGGCACCAACACCTAATAACTACCTTACAAGTTAACCAGACTAATTTAGAGGGTTAAAGCACTAAAAATGTCATAAGAGCGGGGCTAAGAAGGAAAGCCTGACACATGGAGATAAGGCTGCTGTCACATGCAATCCTCATCACTGTAATGAAGTGATAAAAAATGTTCTCAATGAACACTATGGGACGTTATGCCAAATTAAGCCTAACAAATCTTAAATAAGTTTTGTGAGCCAAAAAACTCGTGAAACCTACTTAACCAACAGCATTTATTTAAAGCAATGGCGGGGGTATGGGGGGGTTGTTTTTGAGGATAGTATGCAACAGCAGTAGCTGATAAAAGCCTGCAGTATGTAGCCTATAGGAGGCCATGTTGGTGTGGACGGAGGAGGGCGGGTGGAGGGGGCAGACAGGGCTGTCAGGGCACCTGGAGTCGTTTGCAGAGTGAGCGCAGATCCTCACTGTTTAGAGCATCAATCCGACGGTGGTACTCCGTCAGAGACACTACCTGGTAGTACAAAGACAGGAACAGGTGGTACATAAAACTCTGTAAGTTCTATAGCTGGCCATGGGGAAGAAAGGGATGCCATTTTGGAAAGTATTAGGAGCACTAAGTATTATGATTCAAAGATTTAAAGAACTTGGCTTGAGGCCAAATTTGAAAAGATTAGAGAAGGGCACTCAGTCGTTTTGCATGTTTGTGTAATATGTTTAAAATGATCACCAGTTGATGCTGTCCAGAACTTCACACTGGATTTGGATTTGAGCTTATTTTGTGAGAATCTAACCCGCAGACCAAAGAAACAACAGCAATTAAAGGACAGGTAACCTTATTTTTCTCCAACCTATGCAAAAAAAACTATACAAAATACAATTCATGGGAGTTCTGATACAGGAACGCACGGCAGAAAAACAGCGCGGATCTGAGCGATACAACAACACTCGCCATGCCAAGTCCACAGACAGTAAACAACTCTGTTTGGTAGCAGCAACAATCCACAAAAACTACAACCCAGACAGAGCAACACAATGACCAACTAAGCATGGCTTCATTCCAACAAAGTTACACCCCACGCTGCACACTGAGAGATACTGCTTCTGTTCTGCCACTGTTCAAACGTTGGCGTATAATAGTCCACCGTGTCTCAGCACTGAATAGATATTTGGAGCCTTGTGCATGTGATAAACAAACACACACACTCTCTCTCTCTCTCTCTCTCTCTTACTCTCTCTCACACACAACACACACACACACACACACACACACACACACACACACACACACACACACACACACACACACACACACACACACTAACTACATCCATTAATTATTTGGTCTTCTGACAGCAGTCTTGTTAAACTAACACTCTCTGAGCAAAGATGCCTTTCTTTTAAACAGCTGGGATCTTTTACTCACGTTTTTTGCTACTGGAGTAAAGCAACTTTTTTTATTTATTTTTTTATAAAGAGGCTGCCTTTTTCTACAGCTCTTAATAATGCAGCAGAGAGAGTGAATACAGCCCTCATAAGAAATGCATCTGAGACTCTCTCCACCTTTAGTAGACTTGTCCCCCGCCAACGGCTAAGCTAACAAGACATTTCCAATGGGCTTTTATCTTTTGAAATCAATGTCAACAAAAAGGTCAGCGGTTGGAGGTGACCGGTGAAGTAAATAAAGCACCGTAGCTAATTGACAATCATGTAAGCGAGGGTTGATATTATCATTATGATATCTGCTAACTCTGGAAAATATCTGTTAATGTAACATAACGTTAAAGAAACTGGTGCACCGGCTGCATGTTTTAACCTGCCACCTTGCTCTGGAAACTTTCACACAGCTCACAGAGACACACACACAAACACACACACCCTAAAACACGGTGCTAAGAGGACACACAACAGATAAGGGCTGTGTCCTGACTGTCAAATAGTAAGCCGGATAGTGGCCACTTTGTTTAACCTCAGTCACTGAACTAGACCGGACCGGCTAAAAGGGCTAGCAGGCTAGTTAGCTTTGCTAGCGCGGCTTTGCTAATAATAATAACAACAATAACAATAAGACTTTACATCTGCGGAGACTGAAAACATGAACTACATGTAAGGAACATACACAGGTATACTTAGGGGTCAGCCGTTTTTCTGGGTCCTTCGCCCTCCTAGAAAACATGTCTTGCTTTCTGGGCGAGGTTGAGGCTGGGAAGTGTCATTACAGATCCTGTAAGTTCTCCCTGTGTAGCCCCGAGACGGAGTTGGTTTGTAGCCTGGCAGCCTGCTTCACTAAAATAGAAACATTTTTTTTTTCCAGTGGGGTCTTTACACTGGTGGTTTGTATGACATTGCTGAAATCCAATGACAACGCGGGGCAGGAGGGAAACCACCTCTCTATTGGTGGAAAAAAAAGATGATCCCACCCCATAACAGCGAGGATTTAAAGATACAGTAACACCACTAGCTCATGCTGTGGATCTTCTAATGGATTCTTTGACATTGTGCCAGAGTAACAAAAAGGAGGGGAAAGTTAAAAATGAATAATTAAAAGATTAAATAAGATAATTAAAAGTCTTTTTTTGTTAAAGTATATTTGTTAGAGAAATCTCTTCCTATTTTGATATTTGAAACTCCACGGAAAAAAAGCTGCTGCTTAGGATTCATGTATGGTCAACAGGACAAAGTAAAGCAGCAGGTTCCTATTTACTTATTCAAATGTAATGGATCATGCAGCCTGTGTTTGCCAAAAGTCCGGAGACAAACAAATCAGTCCACTTTGTTTCCTACATCATTCATTTACATTAAAATTTTAAATCCAGGCCACTGCTTCCACCGTATCAATTTCTTCTTTGTAGAATGAATGCATCCTTTTCATTATCCACAAGCACGTAAACAATCTCATTTAACTAAATCTCCTCCGCTCTGCACGGTCTGCCAGTGTGCACTCAACAGAGCTGTAAATCCAGATGGACAACCTTTATCTATACTTCCTAGTCTCACTTCCACATTCTGTAACAAAAGACACTTTGAGATGTCTGTTTGACAAAAAGAACCAAAAAATTAAATATCAGCGCCATGTGGGGTTTGGGGATTTCATGTTCATAAACAAAGAAAACAAAAAAAACAAAAAAAGTGTAGTTGCTCAATGTTTACATTCCCTGCATATGTTGAGCAACTCATTATGATGTTAGCCTTTTGCCATTCAGCAAAACCGGTTGCCAAATGCTGACCAACAATAGTGACAGTCACACAACGTGATGATTCTACAATACACTGACTGAGAAGAGTAAACATTTACACAAACATGCAAAACACTTTGGTTGGAAGGGTAGAGAAGCGCATTTCCAAGCAAAGCAAATATTCACACACCTTACACGTGATTTAAAGTTCACAAAATCATCAAATCAAGAAATGTAGTGGGACACACAAATGCAAAATACAGAAGCAGAATACACAACTAAGGTTTGACACAATTCAATGGATTAAGAAAACCAAGATCATCACAATACATTTACACTATGCACTGCAAAATGAAAGCAACTTAACACAATTGTTTTAACATGTAATCTAACATATAATGATAAAGTTAACGATACACCACATAAGAATCTTGTTTCACGAGTTATGGATTAATCCGTAGTGGAGAATTATATTTAATCCATGACTGTGAGGACTGGTTCGAGACAACACAACAGGTGCACTTGTGGCGAGGTGAGGGAAGAGTTTGAGTCGAGTCGACCTTACCTCCCACTCCTTGACATTGAGGTCAGTGATTGGCTCGTCCTCGGCGGTTTCTGACACCTCGTTCTTCTTGACAACCATAAACCCGGGCTCTTGTCCCATCCCCCTGACCCCCTCACCGTACATATCTGGGCTCCACTGCATGAAAAACACATAGAGGTGGTCCGACCTAGGAGGAGAGACACAGGCAAAGTTATGAGATAAAAAGCCTGGTTTACTAATTACTGTATACATTTTGTACAAAAACTATCATCCGCATTACATCATTCAGCATCTTTAGAATATTAAGCCAAGTGTTTTGAGCTAAAGTCCAAAATTGAGCAACATGTCAACATGAATTGGCACAGATGCCTCCTTCAGTGACTCTGCTGAAAAGTCTGTTTGTCTTTGTGCTGAGTCACGTAATCTAATAAAAAGAGACTTTTGAGACATCTTTCATAGTGAGAAAGCTTTTTTGACTTTTGATTGTTTCCCATGCTCAGCACAACCGACAAGTAGTTGTTTTGAAATCATTTGAGTCATTGTTGAGAGGACAATATTGATTAGAGCCACTTTAATGTGATGCACAGTGACTGGACAGTTTCTTTAAAAAAGGGTAGTCGTGTGGTAATGATGAGAAGCATCTCCCCTTTTTGCTCTTATGCTGTAACTTCAGGTTTGCACCTCCCCCCATGCCCCTGCTGGCCAGTCATGTAACATAAGCCTTTTCATGTCCACCATGTAAACAGTTTAGGATGTGATATGATAGTATGACAAAGCTCTTAAAAAAAAAGTCACAAACAAATACAGAACGCAGCTTGCGTAATGTTGCTACGGCCGGTGAACATGAAAGAGCTGTGGCAGACGCAGTGGGTTGAGCTGTATTTAGAGTCATGGGTTGTGTATGGCTCATTCAATAGCCTCCCTTTCTTCCCACACTATCGCCAGGGCTCTTAAAGACACATCATGCGGGTCGCCTCCCATCTAGGTCAAGCTACAGAGTCTAGCAATGTCTGAAGAAAAGCAGTATGAGCCGCTGCGTTGCCAGTTTATGATCACTCCTACTACACACTTCTGCATGCTCGCAGCACAGAGAAAGACAAGTGTCAAAATAATGAGTAGTAACATGTACAAGTCCCGTCTTTTAATACAAGCTTTGAATCTGACATGTCCCCAAGCTATTATCCCCAAGAGCAGCTGGCATCATGGCTAATTCTGATATCCAGGTGGGAGATGCTGTAGCTACGCAACCTGTGGATGAAAACAACAAAGCTTTAACAAGCAAGATTGCCCTGAAGTTCATATTGAAAAATGAAAAAAGGGAGGGGGGGATTTCAGTGTTATTGCTGCACTCCAGCACTCAAGACGTTGCATAACCAAGATGCATTTATGGCACCGTGACCAACAAAAAGGACGTGGCTATTTGTCTGATTCAAATGTGATTAGCAGCTTGAGAAAGCACCGTGTGTGTTGCTGCTTTAAAACCATAGACATGCACTGAAAACAGAGGAGGTGTTGTGCAACTCGAGGTTTGGTTGGTCAAATCACCTCATTAAATTATTTCCATTTTTGTCCCTTTCACACATGCACTGCAATCCTGAAATGTTCTGGATGTTACCCAGAGGAACTGTATGTGTGAGCGGAAAAGTCCAAATCAGTTGAACCGGACATTAAAAAGACTTTACTCTGCCAGCTCCCTAATACAAAGTCTGTGTAATGTCCAACTGAGCCCATGTGTGAATACTGCAGTGAATTCACACTGAGTGAGTGAGCTATAACTGCTCGCTACCCTAAGTGCGACAAAATCTGGCAGTAAGGTAGACGGTACGAGTAATATTTATCAACCAACTGTTGAAGCAGCAGAACATAAACTTAATTATGATGTCTTTGAATTCCAGCAGGCAACTCCCCTCTCTTCCACAACTGCTATTTAACACATGTGACTAGTGGATGATAAACACAGCTGTGAACTAAACTGCAGTGTTCTGACCTGAACACTCCACTGGAAAGCTAACACAAATGTGAGAGATGATTTCCTGTGATTTCTTGTAAAATAAAAGCTGTTTTATTTCAGATGAAAAGCTTAAAAATGCTGAATTATAACCGTAGCATACTTTTTGGCTCATGTCCTTCCTCCTCACCCTTCGCCTAAACCAAACAGTATTTCCAGTAGGCCTCTGACATGGAAATTCTCCTGCTGTGTGCTGTGTGAAAGGGCAACTCTGGAAAATGTCTGGATCTGAATTTCCAGACATTGTGCAGAGTTCATGTGTGAAAACAGCTTATATCTGGTTGTCTTTAAAAGGATACAGTAAATAAAGTCATAGCAATGTGATGGAGTCATAAACCAATGACTCTGCTGTGTCCAATCAATTCTAGATCATACCCAAATGATAAAAGTAACATATCAACACAAGTTATTAGCACAGTTGAGATTAATTCTATGTTTTCACAAACATATTACATAACTAGTGTGAAAGCACACATTTCTTGCAATGTGTGAATGTGTGCTCTACTATAAATATGACTACTGCTGAATTGGCAACTATACATCCAGACTGGGCAATCCAACTTTAAAAAAAGGCATAAACAAGCCAAGACTATTTTCAGTTCAGTTGATTCAAAACATTACACATATCAGTACAGGTCAGAAGAAGTTCAATCTTTCGAAAATACATTTGGAAAAACATGAGCTTGGGAGAGACCACACAGAGATCTAGCTTTAGGAAATCCTTACTTTTAACATGGGTTGTGTGTGTGTGTGTGTGTGTGTGTCTGTGCCCCCGTGCAGGAATAAAGTGTGTGTCTGTTTCCCTGCAGAGTGAATGAATAATAAATCATTTTGCTGTCTGGCAGAGGCAGCACAGGGAGATGGGCAGAAGCCACGATGGGAGTCAGACCTGACAAAGAATGCATATTTGATTGGTTTCAAATATTAAAACGGCTAGAGAAACTCAGCTGACTTTTTCTGGTGTTACGAATGTCTTAGGATCTTATAAATTCAAGTCCTTGCAGCTTTTATTAAAAACAAAAGTATACTGCTTTATTGTTTTCCATTTTAAATGCTCTTCCATACAATACGTTTTATGATTTCTTATGTAGGCTATCAAAAAACAATCTCAATACAGGACTACAATAAAATGATATTGATGATAAACTTCAGCAGACATAAACCTGACAGCCAGTCAGAATACATTTTTTTGTCCCAATTGACAAGGCTACACGAGCATTATCATTAGCAGGACTATGACTACCTGGAGTCACGTCTAAAATAATGTTGGCCGAGAACAACTGCTCTAAGCCATGGACACATTTTGCTATTAGAAATATCCTGTCTGCAACACCATTGTTTTAACAAGGTTGCTTTGACTGCGACTATGAAAAGCCAACTGCTAAGCTAGGTGAAGCTTGAAGCTAGTAAACAGAGTAGCAACAAAAGGCTAGTTACCTGCTAACACTAGTGTTGTTTTATAAAGAAAACTCGCAAATGTGAAGCACAAAATTACCTAGTAAGATAAGTCAAGAGGTTAAAGTAGAATATATACTGAATATATATAAAAGTTGTAGCATAGTGGCTGGATAACAGCTTTGCACTTTTAACTCAGATTTTTACCTCTAAAATATTTAAGAGCTGTAAAACCAGAACCTAATTAATATCTTATGAATTTATTTTGTGCCAGATGTTAACTATTTTTGTTCTGGCTGAACCTCTTCAAACATATGAGATGTTTTTCTGCCCTGCCAAATGAATATGATATGATAGTAGTCACAGCATTGAATTTTATTTACATCATGTTAACCCTAACCCTAAATGCAATCATTTAAATGTCATATATTTTCTTTTATCAAAAGTATAGTCTAAACCAGGCTATTTTTGCAAAGTTAAATGTTTACATTATGTTATTCTATTTTTTTATGCTAGTAAATTATATTCTAAAGTTTAACTAATGAATCCTCTGGTTTCTTCAGTCAGGATTATCAGGATGCTCTTCAAATGGCAACATTATTAAATTATATATATTGTGATGAATACCGATATTGATCAATATGGAAAACATTGTGATCATATTTTTCACCATGTCATCTATCCCACTGTTCAAATGCATTCATCCCACAGTGAGTTGGTTAGTAGAAGATGTAGGGGAGGTACTGACCTCTCCTGCGGCACAGCAAACCAGTACTCGTGCTTCTTGCCCTGCTGAGCATACTGCTGCATGGATGCGCTGGCGTTGGAAATAAACGTCTTCTTCATGGGTTTCCCAACCCGCAGACACAAAAACTTGTGAGTGCGGTGCTTCAGCCTCTCTCCAGACCCTGTACCTGAAAAAGGAAATGATCACATAGTCAAATGAGTATGTTATTTTATAGCTACCATAAGCATGCAATATAGATTGAGATCTACCACAATAAGATAAGAATTTTGTCCTGTCTCAAATGTCATCTTCTAGACTAACTGTACTTATGTATTCCCTTCGTGATACTTGTTTTATTTATGTGACCTACTTTTATTTGCTTTGTACTTCAGCTTGCATTAGTCATTTTGTTCCAGAAACACAACAGATGACAGAAATAAATGAGTTGCACACTATAATTGATAGTAGCACCAAGCCTCCTGCCAATGGTACATTATCAATGGCCTGTTGTAAGGTTGCAGCCTCGGGAAGCTGAAAGAAATCTCTGTCAGTGACATTACACTGGCACATGTTGTCAGCTCCTGGTCGGGCAGCACAACATAATGGCAATAATGACAGACCAAACAATTTTAATCTGCTTAGACAGTGCAGCTCAGTGGGACAAATTCAATTTTCAAAATGCATTAATTTGATCTTAATGTAGCTTGTTTTTTGAAGTTGCTGCTGTTACTTGTGTGGGCTGTGCTAATGTGCACAGAATAAAGGGCAGCCCTGCTGAGATGTCTCTGAATTAGAAATGCTTTTGCAGCCTGGCTCACTGTATGACAATAATTGCCGGGGAGAAAACAATAAATCTCTCTCCGACTGTCGTGGACTGTTTCTTTCTGTGGAGAGAATTTGTATTTGGAATCACAACTATGTGACCAGATACAGTGGATTATATGGCACAAAGTGAAGCGGTTAGTGTGACAGACTGAGGGCACTGTCAGATAACAAGACAAAAGCTGTGCCAACCATGTTTTTCATGTTTTAGCCTATTAAATACTAATTACATATATTTTACCAGCCTTTTCCCAGAGCACACCTTGTTTACTGGAAGGCAGTCACTACTTTCCATTCATTCCAGTAAAGTGAACATTATCTCGTTAGAGATACAGTAAGTTATCCATCATGGTCAACATTGTCACTGTGGAGTAATAAAGTTGAGAGAAGGGGCTTCTTTAAAACTTCTTGCTGGTGCGTTTAAGGAGGCATTGACTTGTGTGATTTGAAAACAGTCCACTTTAATGTGCTACATTCACAGAATTTAAAAGCTTAGGAATTCCCCAGCTATCCTTAGCACTTACTAATTTAACGTAGGATCACATGAGCTCAAGTAGGCAGATTAATTTAAATTAGCATATGGATTTTTATTAAAGGCTAAGGCAAACATTTAGATCCAGTTTCTCAGACAGAGATTAAGACTACTCCTAGACTGAAGACAATATTCTGTGAAAATATCCACTGAGAAACAAGTCTAGTCTTGGACTAGACTTCATGCCTGTCCGGGAAATCGGCCCCTAGAGTTTTTGGATGAATGAACTCATTAAAGCTGAACTTGAAGGATAAAAGTTTTCAAACATATTCAAACAATTTCAAGTTTGTGTGTGTCCTGTGCTGGATTTTTAAGCCAGGGGCTTTAGAAAAATCTTTCTATGTGCAAGTTGGTGCAAAACTGTGCCATTAAAAATGTTATTCAGCAAAGTTGGTTATAGTGAGGTATGTGAACAATGAACAATGAACAATGTAGTGGTTCCATGAAGGTAAGTGAGGATAGCACAGTTGTGGAACTGTGTGACTAGAAGGATATTTATTTGGGACAAGCAGTGGCTTGAAGGGTAGCGATTAAAGAAGCAGCCTGTCTGGAAGGTCACCGGTTCAATACCCAAACCTGCAGGATAAATCTTGGCAATAAAGTGAATAAGCAGTGCATGCTCCTTCCTCATTACCACCACTGATGTACCCTTAAGCAAGGTATTTTCTAATGATAAAAAGCTCTAAATTAGTTGATTAATTAGCCAGTTACTTGTAGAAACCCTGGACATAAGGGAAAAAGTTTAGGATCAGAGCATTTCTTTCTTCTCCAGTTCGGTGTACCATTTATGCAAAATGTTGCATTTAAAATATATATGTTATCTGAAATATATAATAGTACAGTAATGATATGTGTTTTTCTTTTGGATGTTTGACATGTAACAGTGTCTTTGAATTCAGTGTGTGATGGGCCAAATGTTGGCATGATCAGAAACCAAAAACAAACCATCTTACTACCTCTGCTCTGCAGGGTTAAACATCTAAATCTATCGGTATGCTCCTTAAATGTCAAACATGGCAATGAAACACAAAAAATGCCTTTATTCTAGGCTTTGTGGAATTTAGCATTTGTCTGAAAAACCGGAGCAGAATGTAAAATATAAATGACACCTCTGTGAATGTTGTCTCAGAAAGTGTTTTGATGTTGGGGTTTAATCGTCACTGTGTTTTCCCCTTTGGGCGTTAGGTGTGTTTGCGGCATTGTGTTTGATAGGCTTTAGCTTATCGCCCGGAGGAGTGGCCCAGACCACCAGAGCCATGGATCAAAGAGCCGCATAAAGCCCCATAAAGCCCGGCTAGCTTCGCCAAGCTGATAACAACAGAGAGGCTGCGATTTCCCTTCGTCTTTATATTCCAATTACTAGCACCGAGGCAGAGTGGAAATGGAAAGGTTATCAAGAACTAACATGAGAGAACTGACTCTGGAGCAGCCATACAGGAGGAAAAACATCACTTTGATACTTCTCTGAAGAATATGGATGTAGAACTGCAGATTAATGAAAACATTAGGTCAAATTACACCTGTATTTCTACAATGTGTTTTCTAACTGTTACTGAGTATACATCTTTACCCTCTGCAGAGTTCTGTTTGCCGTCCTTTTGCGTCTGTTCTACATTCTCCTCCTTCCCTTGTTGCATAGTGTCCGTTTTGGAGACCTCGGTCCCCTCCTTGGCATCCTCCTGAGGACAGGCTGAGACGGAGGGGGTGTCTGTGGCACCGGCGGTGGCTGAGCTTTGGGACCCTGGGCGAGAGGTGCTGCTGCTGGGACCCTGGGCCTGGCTAGTGGTGCTGCTGGTGGTGGTAGTGGCTGTGCTTGGTGGCTTCTCTACACTGTGCTGCTTGGATCCCATGGGGGACTGGCTATCTTTTTCTGTGGCAGTTTCTGGTGCATTGTCCTCTGCTGTGGCAGAGGCTTTCGCAGCAGCAGGCTCGTCCGGCTGGCTAGCTGAGCCGTGGGCGCTGCCCGAGGCCTGGGAGCCGGTGGCCTCCACCTGGGTCACGGTCTGCACAGACTCTGTAGAAGCGCCAGAGGACTTGTCCAGACGGAGATCCTCGCTAGACGCTTGCTCTTCCTCCCGAATGGGGGACAGTTCCGACTCGGTGAAGACGTCTTCTGAGATGGAGCCCTCAGTGCTGCGGGGGGCCGTGCTGCCGCTGTCGTTGGCCCCCGGCTCTCTTAGACGCTGCTCTGGATCCTTCTGGGAGGGATGTCTCTCAACTGGCAGAGGCTCCAGGTCACTGGAAATACGGAAGAGAAGAACTAAGACACATGCAACTCTACCAATAATATAAGAATATTTGTACTACCTCTGTGAATTTCACGTTGGATGATTTGACCTTTCCTTACATGCTCCACAAAAGTGTACTGACTGTATATTCCATGTAGGGATGCAATTTTTAAGCAGATCGGCCACATTTTGATGAATAATCCATCAGTGAAAGCATTAAGTGCATGCTTTTACTTGATGAGAGCTTCATTTTAATTTGACCTGGGCTGGGTTTTTTGCAGTAAAAGCAGTGTGTTTGGTATTTTAATACCAAATTAAATGTGAAAACAGCTTTTTAGCGTCAAACTCGGCACAAACTCTGATTTAAACATCTACAAGGTAACAATAAGCAAAACCTTAAATGACCTAAAATGTCACACATTTTTGCTACTCATGCTCCCATTCTGCCCATCATTATTCAACAAACTGTCGAGCAAAACTCAAAAGATTAAACATGATCTGAACAACATAGATCAAATGAAATCACACGTGTTGGCTCCTTCAAAACAAAATCGACCTTATTCATGTATCAACGAAGAGGGCTGTGACCTACAAATGCCTCTATCAGAGAAAAAGACAGATTATCTGTCCAAATGGAAGCTTGTACAAGGCAAACAGAACAGGACCAAGGGCCGAGAGCTTCAGATGAGGAGGCGAAGTTGTCAACAGAAACTGCAAAATTCCTATCAGAGTAGTAGGAGGAGAACCACTGCAGGGCTGACCCAGACATACCCACCCACTGTCCAAGTCTCTCAACCAAGATATGGATGTTCCACAGCATCAAAAGCTGCACTGACACCCAACAGCACCAGCAGCAAATATTCTGCTGTGTCACCCTGCATCATGGTATCATTGGAGTCATTTCTGTTGAGTGCAGCAGGCACAACCCAGACAGAAACTTATCTAATAAATTATGCTCATCTACTGCAGTTGTGAGCTGCTTAGCAACCACTTTAATTATTATACAACACATCCCAGATCTCACCGTATGAGGGAATAAATTGGTGTTGCGTGCAAACTGAAAAGAGAACTTTCTATTTCTTTCTCTACTGACATCAAATGTAACAGTCTAAACACTTGTACACAGCCTGCACACTTCAGAGAATCACATCCTGCAGGCACTTGTTGCTCAGCTGTGTGTTTAGAGAGAGAGAGGGAGGGGAGGGAGGTCAAGAGTGAGAGAGAGAGAGAGACAGCGGGAGAGAGAGAGGAGACACAGACAATGAACCACAGCTGAGAAAACAGCTGGGCCTGGCACAGAAAACAGTCACTTGCCAGCACAATAACTGTTCCATGGGGCAACACTCAACCAGCTAAATACAGCCCTGCCCAGACCCTGCTGCCACAAGAAGAAAAAACAAAGACTCCACAGGGCTCGTAATGATACACCATATTCCATCCTTGCATAAATTTGGCTCGGAAAACAACAGCAAAAACAATCCAAGTAAAGAAAAAAAAAAAGAAAAATTACACAAATCTGTGGGAGGATATGCAACTGAATCCTCTGAAGTGGCTGTTTCCTACTGCATAGAGAGGTGAGCAATCGCTATGTAGGAGGGTGAAGGCATACTTCATTAACCCTGGTGTAATTACTGCTTCCTTTTTAGTTTTGGTATGTGGGGAGGATGGGGGGGGGGGCAAGTATTAAACTTTCGGTTGGTTGCTGATGCAATCTGACCATGAGTGCAGCAGAGAATGACATTGTTTACAGAGACGTTGCTGCATTTTTGTGAGGGCGAGAGTGTGAAAAAAAAATAGAATTAAATTATAAAGAAAGATGGAAAGTGTAAGTGTTTGTGTAAGACTGCACGTAGGAGTGAATCAGAGTTTGGGGTCATAGTTAGCTACTATAGCTGAACACTATAGCTGCTTTAAATACTTTGATTCAGATTTGGTCTACAACACATTATACAGTCCATCTGTGTTTTCTCTTACTCTGGCACAGCCTCTCTGATCTTGGGGTCTGTGATCTCCTTGTAGATGGCGGCAGACTGCACCTCCTCCAGAGGACACATGATGCCGTACTCCTCGCACCCATGGGCCTGAACCAGTGGGTCCATCCGGTGAGGGTCGAACATGATGTTGTTGGGCGTCACCAACAACACCCCGCTCACCGCACCCTGAAAAAGAGAGAGGGAGAGAGAGAGAGGAGAGGTGGGAGATGGGGATGGGGAAGGAACAGTGAGATCCATCAAAAACTTTCAATAAATAAGAAGGAACAGCTTAGCGTGTTTTATCTACCACCAAAGATAATCAAAAGCACCCCTGTCACTTAAACAACTTGAGGCCAAATCCATTCGAGACCGCAAATGTCCTAAATCAAGTACAAGTTATTGACTGCCAGCACTGACCACTTCAGTGCTTTCATTTGGTCCCTGGGAGTGAATCAGCAGTGGTTCAATACCATGGATCTCTGTGTGTGTGTGTGGGTGGGTGGGTGTGTGTCAGAGGGCAGGACGAATACCTGGACACACACATTTATAGGCAAACTGTGATAGGGTGGAGTCTGTGTGTATTTCACTACAGGACGTCCAGGTAGCTTGCTGCCATCCTGCCTGCTCTGAATCAAAACTGACTTACAACCATAACTCACACCCAATCTGATCAGCAGGTAGGTGTGTGTGTGTGTGTGTGTGTGTGTGTGTGTGTGTGTGTGTGTGTGTGTGTGTGTGTGTGTGTGTGTGTGTGTGTGTGTGTGTGTGTTGATCAGTGGTCATGTTATGGCTGCATTATTTCCTCAGTCTAATGTATGAATTGTCAGAAATACTGTCACATATATCAAAGAAAAGCATCAAATCTTCACATTTGAGAGGCTGAAACATTTGAATTTTTTGACTTTTTGGTTGTAAAATAACAAACTATAGTTAATCAACTATTTCATTAATTGTTGCAACTTTAGGCTAAATGTACCAAACATAACATTCAAGTCCATGTCCTGTATGTTATCTCACTTCTGAAGAAGCTTTGTATTCACTATAAACAATACTTATACATATTTAATATCACATTGAATGAGGATGAGTCAGTTTACAGCACTTTAAGGATTTGCACATTGTTCTGTTATAGACCATCTGAACAACATTAAGAATAATTAGACAAATTAAACTACGGTCAGCAGGAGAGAACGCTTCTCTTCATGAGCTGGTCTGCAGAGTAATTCATATCTGCCCACACATGTGTCTACAGTACGCACTGTGCTGATTTGATTCACTTACTGATGTCATGTTTCTGAGAATACCATTGAAGGGCACAGTCAGAGCAACAGAAACAGCATGAGAGTATATAATGTTTTTGCAGTGGAGAAAAAGTTAAAAGTGATCATCACAGACAACTAAAGCTGTTAAAGTGGAGTACTTGATATTTTTGCTCACTGTTGGTGCAAAATACTGAATCTGGAAAGAAGCATCTTTTAACCCCTTACCATTGATGGTTTACATCTCTGAATGACAAAAAAAGAAAAGAGAAAATGCAAAAGCTTCACTGTGGAATTTTAATTTACGCATGAATATTATTTTAATGTGTCTAATTATTTCACATTAACATCTTTTGAAGTGTAAAGTGTGTCAAGTACCTGCTGCTGGCAGCTCTGATGTGTCTCTACGTATTTTAGCTTCATGCTTTGAGTCCACTGCTTTTTTCTCTCAATGCATCTGTCATGTTTAGGGGGTAATTCCAGTTTGTGGCCCTTCATTTATTACCATTACATCTGAGGCACACGGCTAAGCATCCAATTCTCTGAAAATGAGAATATATGAGACTCTTCTAACCGTCCTGATGATCAAATATTCTGTTGTTTTTCAGATGCTTAGCTTTATGACTTGGGGGCACACACGGGCTGGTTTAGGGTTTGTTTTTCTTTCTGTCACATGATCAGCAGGGGACAGATAAGCAGACTGGCACATGCACATGACTTAATATTTCTTCATACTGGATCTTACCTTTCCATCAGTGATGTACTTGCAGTTGATCTTGAGGAACTTCTCTGTGAGGGCCTCTTCCTCCTCGGAGGTGGATGACACCACTCTGGACTGGCGCAGGGCAGAGAACACTGGGGGGTGAACTCCTTCTGGTCTGGAGGGGCCATCAGAATCCTGTGCCGACATTGGCATAATCAGGGGAGGGCAGGAAAAAGACAACTTTTGTTATTTCTCTTGTATTTTACTTGGTTATTATTTGTTATAAATGCTGGACTGGTATGTCACTGGTCACATTAAACAACAAGAAGAGTAAATATAAACACAAATATATTTAGGAGTTAAGTTAAACTAAGATGAATCCCAAAACTGTGGGGAATGTGTACCACATTATCCATCTATGTGCCTACAAACAGAAATCATTCAAAAATTATTCAACCAAACTGACAAAATAATAAGCGCTGTTGAACAGGCGCGGCTTGGTTCACTGGGTAATACGTGGTGTAACTAATTTGTGCCTCCTCTCATCAAACTAATGCGTTTGAGTTTCTAAATGTATTATCTATATATAAACAGATATTTTCTGCGCAGCGGGACAATCAGGTTAAAAAGAAACCCAATGAAGAGCCAAATGAATGCGCCTCCTGTGTGCCTGAGATTTACAGCAGTAATTACGTGAAAAACATTCATACGAGGCTGAAGCTTTAATTATTGTGCATTTTACAGAGCCTTGATGCCCCGTTATTATATTAAAGACTAACACGCCCTTGAGTGACCTCATGCACGAAAAATACTTCACTTTGTGCATCACACATTATCAGCAGAGGCAATTTATGTGCTAACACACATCTACAGTATGAATTTGTGTGTGTGTGTGTGTGTGTGTGTGTGTGTGTGTGTGCATGTGTATGCTTCATGCATATTGAATATCACCCAATTGTATGTGTAGTGGAATGTAAAGTGAACATAAAAACGTGGTTACAAATGCATGCAAATCTTTATTTCCTGGTTAAATTGCACACTGAGGGCTGCAAAACATATGCCATCTTTAATAAAGATAAATCTATAAGTGTAATGATAACTAACAAAACTGTTAAACAGTGTTATTAACAATCAGTTACGGATATGCTGAATGTTTTTCTCATAATCCACCAGATGCTGCACAACCAAGACAGATTTTTATAATTATGCTTCAGCTATGTTGTTCTATTCTCTGTTGACACATAGGCTATAAAGCTACTTTGTTACTGTTTCTTTATCTGTGCCATGGTAACTGTGCAATCTGGCACAGATGGCGTGTCTGCCGGACTGGAAACACGAGGTGTGATGGGCTTGGTGTTTCTACCAGTGGCCTGTTGCCATGCGATGTCTGAGCCACGGGGAGAGACTGACTGACTGACTGACTGGAGTCTGTCTGAATAACTGTCCACAGGGAGACATTTGGTTGCATGGAGCCAACTGTTGGTTTGACCGACTAAACAAAGCTCCGCATGACGGAACCGTCTAAGACACAGAATGACTGCCGAGGGAGACGGATCGGATGGAAGAAGGGAAGATCCGAGAATATGTGAGCGACAGGAGAAACAGGGACACTGGAAGACGAGAAGAGTGCCGAAACTGCAGCAGAAGCAAATAAAGTTAAAAAAAGCAGTGGTTAGCTGCTGTAGAGAAATAAAAAGACATTGAGATAAAGAGCGCTAAAGGCAATGAAAGAGAGAGATTCAGAGTGAGGACAAAGAACAAAAGGGAAAAGGAGGACAGAGAGGAGCGTGTGGGTGTTATCGTCGAGAGGGGGGTTGGGCCAGGGGAGGGGAGAGGGGAGGGCGTCGAGAGCCAGCGGAGAAGTGAAGAGCTACAGTTACAGTGAAGAGCTGGAGAGCGCCAGGGCCCCATAACAACTGTCTGCTGCCCTCCTGACACCCACCCCCTCACACACCCCCCTCGCCGTCCACAAACAGCCCGCGGCTACTGACCCACGCCGACACGAGCAGCCCAGACACTGGCAGCCAGAGAAGACTGAGGGGGCCGGCCAATCTGTCACAGCCAAAACAAGCCTCTCTGACCAGGAGGGGAGGAGGAGAGGAGGGGAGAGGGACCTAAAAATGTAAAATCGGAGCTGAGAATAAAGCTCGGAGAACATCCTTGACCTCTTAAACTCCACCAGGACGCTGAAGTCCTCGGACCGACATCGGAGTCTGTTACAGGCTCAGTTTTAAAGCTAGAGTGAAGCAAATTCCCACTTCAAGCTGGCCTTCCTGCTCCAAGATTAAATATGAAAAGATTAGCAGCCTTCTCCACCCACCCCTTCCCCACAAAAAACACCAACTAGAACACACCTGGTAGGATAAATAACCCGCTGCAGCACACACCTGGCAGCTGCAGGTGTCACAACATGTCATCCCTCATAAAAATGAGTAACAAACACAATCTTCTATTCACTGTCATTAAATCTGGCGCGTGTGTGAAAGGGGTGTTTTATGTTGTTTGGTAACAAAATAACACCCCATCACACTTCTCACACAGTCCACATGAGAGACAGAGAGAGATTTGAGAATAGAATCTGATCACAGAATAGAATTTGTGCATAACGTTGCTGTGTGGGACGATGACTGGCAAAAATCAGAGTAAATAAGTGAGAAGCGATTAACAAGAGTGAGATAACTTTGGTCTGGTTTACCGACTGCCAACAGTGGCATATTGCAGAGAGCTGACAATCTGCCTTTTTTATTTATAATTTCAGCATGTGTGCGTTCTTCTTATTAATGCTGCGAGAACAAAAGAAAGCAAAACTGGGCTCACTGTCTCAAAAGGTTTGATCTCACCAGGACTTTACCCATGTATGAGGCCTGGTGGAGATGGTGTGATGATCACTGCCGTCATCATCTCCATTCCTGGGTATGATTTATTCTATTTTGACAGAACCTGCACAGTCATGCTACATCAGCGAATCATCACCTGATCCAAGCATCCAATCATGTCTCACACATGTGATCAAGCTGCAGGCTCCTCTTTCTTCCCTGTAGTTCGTACCTGGCTGCTCCTTCCTGCTACACGCTGCTGCTGCTGGCTGGCTGCAGCACATCCACCTGTCTAGTTTCTAATAAACCATATTTGCTACTCTCACGCTAAATGGCATTTCAAAGATGATACACTGCATATTGGAAGTAGGACCAATACTGGATTTTTTGGGGCCGATACTGATATTAGGGAGTAAAAATGTTTTGATTTCTGATAATTCGCTACATCGATAAATCGGCCAATAATCTTACATATACAGAATATGTACATAAAGTGCACATTTTTTGCAATTTTGTTACCAAACACTCCTGATAAAGATACGTAACGGAGGCCAAGATATTTTATTTTATCTATAAACACAATGAACTGAAACACTAAATTCCTATTAATAATAAAACACATAAAACAAAAAAACCTAAATGTACACATATTAAATGTGAATAGAAAAAAAAAGATAAAATATAAATAAAATGTAAATATCGGTGCATATCGGACAACATATATGCCGATACCGATATATATCTGTGATAGGCCATATTGGCCTAGCTCTAATTGGAAGTCCTTTTGAAATTTCTGGCATGCTGCCTGGACTGTGAATTACAATGTTGTAACTGTTGATACAATAATAGTTTTACCTTTATGACTTAAGTGCTAAGTGATATTTACCTTTGAGGATTAATAAAGACAATGACAGGGCAGGGCACAAGCGCTTAAAACACGCCATATACTGAATGTACACCGACTGACTTCACATAGCTTCAGAATCCAGATATGGTCCTTTTTCTTGATTAATACTGCAGCACTTTTTATTACACTCTGAATGATCTGACCATTTACCCTGCTAATGCCTGAGGATTTTTTATTTGGGCTATTTTACAGCTGCACTTACTGTAAGTCACTCTGAATATCCTCTAAACTGTAAATTGTAAATCTCTTGTTCCTCTCTTGATCATTTGTTAACTGGCTTGCTGACAGATTTAAAACACTGTCTGCAACAACTTTAGGATCATACATGTATTTATGAAGAGTTAAAAAAAGAATGACTAGAAGTCTTTTCAAAAGCTTCAAACAGACAGCAGAGAAGTGTTTATCAGACAGTTTCTCTTGGATAAAGTGGGATATACATGTAGTTGAAAGATCAATAGAGTTTTAGGCTATGGAAGTTAAGACAGCATCATTCTGGCACGGCAGCTGCTTGTATTTCAAGTGAATAACTCGTTTCTGGGCTGCTGCTTTCCTTGCAGTGCTAAAATCCTCTAATATATGATCAGTGTTTGTCCTGCGGCGGCCTCCGAGGCACGCAATATTTTCTAAGGTGGAGTTTGTTACTGTGAGGGATGATACTAAAGTTGCCCGTCTCATTCTTGTACCTTAACAGCACAGGTACGGTAAAGTAAGGTAAAACACCTCATTTGAGTTAAGACGTAACTGATCCCGAAACCACCAGATTCCAGTCAGTCTTAGAAACTGGATTTTTTCCCCCCCTAGTGTGTGTGACTTCAAAAGGAAGAGAAAGAGCATAGTGCAGCGTATTGGACTGGCTGTTACACTGAAATCCAAAGATGAAAGAGAAGCTGCTGTACTGGCCTCAGACTGTGAGTAACCACTGTGGGGGGAGAGGAAGAGGAAGAGGAAGGTAGCACGGATAAGTATTGACGTGGATGTAAAGGAAGAGAGGAACAGATGTGAGACGAGGAGAGGAGAGGTAGGGGTGTCTTTGACGTGGCCACCGAGGCTTTTGGCAGTTGCAGGGAGGGCGGGGGGGGGGGGGGGGGGGGGGGGGGAGACGACTGGAAAACTGCTGGAATAGTGTTAGATGACAGCTGTGGTGGGGCTACAGAAATCAATATTCTTTTAGTTACCAACCAATATTTCTCTCCTCACCCACAGTTCAAAGTAGAAAGAGGGAAAAAAAAAAAGATCAAGAAAGAGGCTGCTGTGAAATATGACTTGGGTCCAGGTTGTGAAGGGCAGAGAAATACTGTAAATATCAGCAGTAACAGAAATGTAACCCCCCCCCCCACACACACACACACACAACACATTTTTATTACTTGAACAAATCAAGTTGCATTTCTTTCAAATTGTGATACGTGCTGGTTGTTTTTGCTTTGTGTGATGATGAAAGAATTCAGGGCGGGGGAATGTGCAGGTGCCACCAGGCTTTGACCTTGACAGTGAAACATGGCGAGATCAAAAAACGACCCACAGCTCCACCGTGTGGGCATGACCGCATTCTGCAAGAGGGAGGCACACAATGGCAGGGATTCATCAAACGTCTGTAGCCACAAGTCCTCAAGTACAATTTGTACTGTTGCTCCCAATTACACAATATTAGAGCCCAAGACCATGCCGAAGCCCCGGTGAGCCCATATAGTGAATCTGTCATGCTCAAAAACAAGATGAGCCATTTAAAAAGACAAGATCAACCGGAACATTCTCACTCCAGGCAGTGAAATGCGAGAGCATAACAGGTGTTGAATTGGAGGAAATGAGACCTGTTTGCCTGGGTGAGATCATCAAATAAAAAAAATAAAAAAGTGGCACCAAATATATAGGTAATCTAAACTGGTTCCACTTCCTCCTGCGCTAATTTTAGAACGAACCCCCGGCGGAAGAGAGGAAGGAACGGAGGAAAGACGTGAGGGAGGTGAAAAAGGTGCCAAAAGAGGAAGAGACGGAGAAGGTCACAGTAGTAGCTGTGCCACCACAGTGAGTAAGCCTGTGTTTGGGTGTGTTTGGGTGTGTGTGTGTGTGTGTGTGTGTGAATGAATGTGTGTATCAGTATGAGCACAGGGAGGGTCTGGATAGGACAAAGAGGACGCGCCTGCCCACACAGATGACCAGAGAGCGAGCACGCCAGCGAGCTGGTGTCTGCCAAATAATCCAACGACAGCGAGACCGCCAGCCGGAAAGTCAGCCAGCTACACACGCGCACACACACACACACACGCGCGCACGCATACACATACACATACACATACACATACACACACAGCCAGCCAATGATCCATGCCTACAAGATGTGTTGCTTTTTGCTGCCAATACTAACAGGCTAGCGGGCAGAGCAAGATCATGAAGACATTTCAGAGCTGCCTTATTTGGCCTTTAGTTCTATCAGAGAAACACAGAAACATGGAAAAACTTTTACTTCACTTAGTGAAGAATGGACAGCCTTATATAACACAAGTGCATCAAAGCAAATACTGGAGTCAGATTTTACAGTAAATACTCTATAGACTTCCTCCTTTTTCCTGTCCATGGTTTAGATTTACAAAAGAAACAATGGCTGTTCATTCAGTCATACAGGACGTGTGTGTTAGATATTTTGTCTAGTTTCCAGAAACTACAGGAACAGGAAATAGATTTAATACTGTTTGTTTGAAGTCAATATCAATCCTACATAATAAACATACAAAGTTCAAAACACACCCTCCATGAAGGTGTTTAAGTAAACAGACTGTGATTAATGTATTTCTCCTCAAGGCACTTTAGTACACTCCTGTTAACTACCAAGAGGAACGTTTCAGTATTTTATCCAAGGTGGTTGTTACTGCAGTGCAAACAGCAGAGAAAATGATTATTTATGACACGTTAGATACACCTGACTAGTTTGTGGGAGACTGAAAATAGTCTTAAAACAGCAAAGAAAGCTCTGCTACATCACTGGAGAACACCAGAACCAACTTCAGTAAAGCATTGGCTAAATGACTATATGTTTGGTATATTCCAGCTTTAAAGAATTATCTAAATTGTACTTAACATTCTTTTTTCCCCAAATATTATTTATTGGGCTTTATTGGATAGTTGGTGGCCAACAGGAAACAAGGGGGAGAGAGAAATGGGTATGACATGCAATAAAGGTTCCTTGCTAGACTCAAACTAGGGATGTTGCGAGTATATGGCACTTTAACCACTCAGCTACGAGGGTGCTCCTTTAATATTCTTTAAATTTTCTTATTATTTTCCCTACCTTGGACACTCTTCACTCTGTTAACTACTGTCTGTGTGTTCCTCATCATGATCTGTGTTCTCTTTTACTTTCTACAAAATTGAAGCATACAACTGTAACAACTTCTGTGAACAATCCAAATGCTGCCACACATTGAAAAACCTCACTTTTGTTTAACGGCTTTGATTATTTGTCAGGCTGTTTGAACGTCTATTAAGGCTTTTGAAACATCTGGTGCCAGATCTGACTCTTTTTTTATATCCAAAACTAAAAAGAGAGACGCATCTGAAAGTAGATTCTCCTCAGAGCGCTCCTCTTTATGTCTTTGCTGCTTGCATTGCTTTAACTACACACCTCCCAGAGCCATTCATTTCAATGATTTCCTCATTGAGACGTGTGAGCCGAGCACCAAAATAGGCTCGTAATTAAAAGATGCCGGGGATTCTAGAGGAGAAAAATAAAGAAGCCGAGTGAGTTATTGAGGTGCTTCCTGTGCTTTAAAAACCAAACAGCACCTGGATGCTGCTTGTTTCTGTAAGACTACCACACACACACACACACACACACATACGCACATACGCACACACACAGAGAGAGAGAGAAAGATGAAGATAGAGATTGGACTGTGCAGGCAGGCGAGCACACACAAGCACACAGAGTTGACACATACAGATACACGTACACACACACACACCTCCACAAACACACACACAGACTTGACACTTGGGGTGAGGTAATGTTTCCCCTGCCTTCCAAGCACACTTCCTCTGCCTGGTATAATTGCTGCCTGGTTGCTTGTCTGGGAGAGCCAGCTCCTCCGTTCATTAGTTGCTCTAAATATCAGACACGGCATCACTTTTAAAGGCTTAATTTCTCTGCAGTCACAGCCCCTCTCTCTGATCCTCCCCCGTCAAGAGCTCCAGAATATGCTCCTGTTCTCGCAGGCATGACCTAAATAGATAAGTAGTCAAATGAACGGGGGCCTTTTCTTTTTGGCAGCCGTGGAGAAATGAGCGGACGAGAGCGGACGAGGAGAGGGAACGCTTGTGGGTGGGAGGGCGTCGGAGTGAGAGTCGAGCGGCGGCGACAGCGACCGTGACGGCGATGGAAACGGCAGGATCCATTTTCTTACAAAGCAGCAAAACAAGACGTCTGTTTCCATGGAGACCAGCAAACAGTCATATTTCTTCAGGGACCGCTGGGCTTCCTGCGGTGCCTAATGATTGACTCATTCGGATGCTGCAGACACAGAACCGGAGGGAGATGGTTCCCGCTGCTGGTCTTAAAGAGCAGTCAGGACAGGATGTGGACCAGACCTGAAGTCATTTTACAGACCAACAACAACGTGACTCCGACCTCCAGCTCTTCTACATTTCTGATGCTACACTAATGAAGATATGAGGGATTAGTGGGGTCAGGAAAAAAAAACTGTCCGATCATGTACATCTGGTCATTCTATCAGCAAAAATCAAGAAGAAGAAACATATATAAAAGGGGCATTGCATGGATTTGTGCTTGAACTGTGCAAAGCATTACACTTGCGTCATGTTTACATGAAGCAAAATAAAGTGAATATGTGATTGCTACACTAACCACTGGGGGATGGTCAGATTTCATTTGGCCATATTAACAAACAAGTGTAAATGTCATGTATCTCCATTAATAATGAATCAATCCCTAAAGTGCTGTCAGCAGCTCAGATACTAATTAAGAGCCCCGAATTTGCATACGGCTCCTCTAACAGCCCCTTTCACACATGCACTTTGCTCTGTAAATGCTCTCACAGTTTGACACGTCAGCTTCAATCTGAGGATGCTCTATTAGATTGTTGTTATGACTTTTGTAAGACAGAACATGAAGGAATATTTTATAGTTACATACTGGATGGTCAAATTTCTAAGCTGTATGTTAGATAGTAATGTGGGTGGAGTGATTGTGGCATTAAGGACCCTGTGAAACGTGTATTACAGAACTAGATTGTTGGCTATATAAATTGATTTATTTGCTAAGGGAAGTCTACAACTGTTGGCTGATTTGCTTTTGAGTTTTGAATCACTTTGTTCACTCAATCTACAGGAAAGCTACCGATCTCTGAGAAGAAGTGAGCCAGGGTTGTCTGTGTTTTTTAACCTTTACATACTGCGTGGGTCAAATTTGACCTGTTTTGACATTTGACAGCTGTAAAAACACCCCAAATGTCTTTTACTCTGAAATTTGATGATGTTTCCTAAAGTGGTCCAAAATGCACAAAAATGAAAAGACTTTAAAATGTTATACTTTTGTATAGATGCCAGAAATTGTTGTCCATTTAGGCTGCTCTGGGTCAAATTTGACCTGTATCTATTTACATGGCTTTTAGTTAAATGAATAGTATATAGTTTTAATAAGATAGTAGTTATGAGGATTTCTTCTTATGACGTAGCAGTGAAGACTGATCGTTCTAATAATTATGAAACACAGTTCCATAAAGATCTTGTTCAGTTTAAATAAAATATATTTAAATAATTATTGCTATGTTATATTTCCATGTCTTAGGTAAAACAGTCCATGCTATTGTGTGATAAGTAGGTATTAGTGTTGTAAAACCTAAAAACTACACTCTCTGCTCTCTGAAACATTATTCAAGGTTTAAACACACATTTATTGATCAGTCAGATCATCCTCACCACATGTGTAATTTGTCTTTTTTTTTATAGATTTTTTTGTTGTTTGACTTGTGTGTGAATTTATTGATGAAAATGAAAATTTTTAGTATGATGTCACCTGGACACCACAGTGGATATACATCTTCAGACTTTATTAGATCATCCCTGACATGTTTGTGGTTGTGTTTGATTTAAGGTCATCCTGAAAACGTCAACTAAATTTAATCTCTACTGACTGCAAGCTTATGTTGTTTTTACAGCGTTGGAAGCACAATAGATGTTCTCTAGGTTAACGCTCCTGAGGAAATCATTTCAGTCTTGTAAAGAGTGCCTCCATCACACAGTGAACACAAGAGAAGATACACCACGTATGTCCTTGATATTGACTATATGTATGGTATATGTGCAACACAGCAGGACACACACACACACACACACACACACACACACACACACACACACACACACACACACACACACACACACACACACACACACACACACACACACACACACACACACACACACACACACACACACACACACACACACACACACACACACACACACACAGTCCTGTCCTTGAAAAATACAAGGCACATTTTATTGTTCGACCCATTCTTGGAAATTATTGGACACCTCTGGTTGTCTTTTTCTGTCCTTGACAGCAGGATATTACTCTGAATCGTCACCTTTGGGTTGACAATGAACAGAGATGTAAAATGTGACAGCAGTTGTTGAAGGATAAGCCAGTATTTACTTGTATATAGTGTGTGTGTGTGTGTGTGTGTGTGTGTGTGTGTGTGTGTGTGTGTGTGTGTGTGTGTGTGTGCGTGAGAATGGTGGTGACAGTGAGTTATATTCCTGTGTTACTTTGGTTCCTTTGTATGAGCTCCTGTGGATGTTGCATGTTGGCATGTGGGCTTGGAGGTCATAAAATGAATAACCAGTATGTGGCAGACAACAGTGTGAATGTTTTTTTGGTGCATAAATCAATACCAGTCACCTACTTAACTGACCTGTAACCTTCTGAGATAACATATGAATGTATTTGTCATATAAAACCTTTTCTCTTCTTTCCTTTTACAAAGACCCTGAAGACATGTAACATCTACTGCATGTATGAGTGCTACGGTTTAAATTCTAAAATCAGTTTTTCATTTGTTGAGTGTGTGGCGTTGTGCATCGGAGTTGTGGTCAACATACCGTCACCTTCTCTAAATCAGCTTCTGAGGAGGTGGGAGACAGGGGGCTGATGGGACTGAGGGAAGGGGAGCTTCCAACACTGGAGACGTACTCAGGATCAGGAACGTATAGAACCTGCAAACACAATCCATGTCTGTATTTACACAGGCGCTACCTTGGTGTGCAAACGCCACCACACATGCACCTTAACAGGGAGAGATAACAAAGAATCCCTTTGTCTCACATATGCAAACTGTGACACAGGTCCAACTACATGTTTGACAAGACAAATCATATGAGATCATGTGAGTGGCCTCATGCTATTGACAAGAATAATTAGAGAAAAGAGAGGTGGACAGTGAGTCAACATGTCAGTATAAACAGTGAGGGGAATATGATGTGTGATGGCTTTTATTTAGTAAGAACATAGACAGTGAGTGTAGAAGATGCAACATTAACTTTACATGTTTGTGTTTAATTGATTCATTCCAACTCAATATTCATTTGATTATTGATTAATCTGTTGATTTATTTCTAAATTGTTTGATGCATTATGTCAGAAAATAATGAGGAAAAAGGGGACAGTTAGCTTAGCGTAAAGAATGGAAACAAACAGGGGAACCAGTTAGCTTGGCTCTGTCTAACAGCATTTCTAAAGCTACTAATTAACATTGTCATGTTTATTTGATGAGTAGAAAAAAAGGAGTGTAAAAATGATAAGTTGTGGTTTTATAGGGGATAAATTAAATCAATCTCGTTATCTCAACTGCTGGCAAAGTGAAATCTTATATCCTGCAATGTCTTTCAAAGCTGTTTATTAAGAGAGGGCTCATACTTGTTAATTCTTTACAATCTAGAAATGGGTGACTTTCTAAATTCAGCCCAGTAATTACAAAGTATAAAATATGGGGAGGGCAAAAGTACTTAGACTGATGTAAGGATGATATCTGCAGGGTCAATTGCCTCATTTCAGCCTGTATAATATCTATATTTCAAAAAAATGTTAGAGGGGTTTAAGTTCTTTTTGTACAGGAAAGCTATGTGATAGAATATAAATCTAGCTGCAGCTGTAGGGTTAAAGAAAAGCTGTCGGCTGTTTTTGTAATGGTGCAACTTCTTCGACAGCTGTGGTGGGAGTGGAGAGACGATCTGTCAGTAAGTGGTCTTCACACCCCGCTGTTTGAACACAGCTCACTCAGCATTGTCTGCCAGGAGCTGAGCTTGGAGACGCCAACAGGAAAGACGCACGTAGCTCGTCTCCATTCTACCAGATTTTACTGAGATGACAGGGAATAAAGTAATGAAAAAATATCAGTTTGGATGTTTGTTATTTCCCCCTTGTTAAAAAAAAACTAATTTAGAGTTTGGATCTAATGCTGAAAAGAGACATCAAAGCCAGAGAAGCTGGAAATGTGTTCAGCAGGCTAAAATGGGTAGCAGAAGTGTCTCTGGGAGAATTTAAGCATTCCACATATTATTATACCTTTTTTTTTTAGAGACAAAATAGGTCTTTTGCGACAAATTGCATCCTAATGGGACAAGCGACAGTGCAATTAGTAGGCAATTAAGTGGGGATGTGAATGGTGAGTCAGCTCTAAGTAAGTGGGTGATGCAGCATGTAAACCTTCTGCATAAATCCCAACATGTAGAAAATGTCTTCAGTGATTATGGGGGAAAAAGATGCATGGTGAGAGCTATGAGCAGATCGAGCAGTAAGTGAGTGAGTGAGTGGCTGTTAGTTATGTGGTTGTTGCAGGTGATGAAGTGATGCAGCTCGGTATATATCGGTGAAGGCGTGCACGGCGGTTCACACCTGGCCAGGCACCACTGCTCTGGAGAACAGCTTGTTCAGCTGAACCAGCTCGTTGGGTGTGGTGTCAAACTTGAGCGCAATGCTGTTCAACGTGTCCCGCGATTCCACCTGGACCACAAAACAAGAGAGAGGACAGAGAAATCACACTCCTGCTTCCGTTCAGGGCATTTCCTTTATAAAGCTGCACAGAGAAGAGAGTTGAGGACGTGACACAGATCTGAACGTCGGGGGTGAGGAGAGACGGAAAGAGAAAAAAACAAAGCTGGGCAATTATGACTTTGAAGCTGTTAATGCGGTTTGTTTTTTTCCTTTTTTTTTTTGCTTGTTAAATTTTTTGAATGTTTTGCAAATTAAAGCTGTCGGCTGTTGACCAGGAATAGATTCCCAAGGGAAGCAGAGCTGCTGGTAGAAATATGAACTGACATGAATGTCAGCAGCCGTCTTTTGCTGTCTTATTAACCACATCTACCTTTTTTTTCTTTTAATGGAAAACACAACACTTTGATGTGAACAAAGTCTGCAACTAATGATTAACGATTCATATAGCATCAAGTGCATATTTAAGACCCTTTTCTTATTTTAAAATGAGGCAGCTGGAGACATTAAAAAGTCTGCTGGAGACTGCATTTTCAACCAGCTCATGGACCAAGAATCAAGGACCCATAGTAAAAAAAACTTTTACACTTACGACTTAAAACAAATTTTAAGAGATAAATCTGTGTTTATTATCAGTAGGGACTGCATATGTACTGTGTGAGAACAGAAAGCTTGACAGCGGTAGAAACAATAATAAGGGACTTAGCAATGATAAAGGTGCATGTTTTGTCCAATAAAACTGTTCCAAATCCAAACTTACCCAGATTACATTGCTGATAAAACAGAAAAATCAGCAAATCGTCACATTAGAGAATCTAAACGATTTTTACTTAATCGATGACTAATACAACCAATCAGTTCTGAAAATTGTAGTTAATTAATGTTTTGTGGTTAAAATGAATTGACATAGTCATCTTGAATCATGTTAAGTGTACAACAAGCAGAAGAAGAGGATGCTGTATGTTAGTGAAGGGTTGATGGGATCATACAGGCTGCTGTTGTGGCTACACCCTGTGCTCAGCTGCTGCACCCCGCCGTGTGACACAGGTGCATTTGCTTGTCTCCACCAGTTAAGATCCATACAAGAGAGATGTGCTCCTCGTGTCTGAACTAGTTAAGCATCCAACACGCCCTGTGGGAGTTTCTACCTTGCAAATAAGGATGGCAACCATGTCAGAAAGCACTTGTATGTGTGAGAAACGTGCTGTAAGTGAAAAAAAAAAGCTCAGGGGAAAGAACCCCTGAGAACCAGACAAGCAGGGCTGACTCTGAGCTGTGTATAATTAGGACAGGATAATGGCACTGTGTGTTTTAGTGCAGCAGTCATGGGACTACTTCCCCTTCTCAGCATGCGCGTGTTCGAGCGCACGCGCACAGCTTTCTGCTTGTGTGTGTGTGTGTGTGTGTGTGTGTGTGTGTGTGTGTGTGTGTGAGTCCTAACAGTCCTACAAAAACACACAAGGAAAAACAGCTCTTCCAAATCCTTGACGTGACAGATTGTTTCCAGGAGATATTCTTGCACCAACATACAGACAGACAGACAGAGACACATACAGCACAGTCACAGGCAGGTATAGTTGAGTAATGGAACTGAGACAGACAAGCTGGAACATTAGTAACACGTTACGATTGTGTGACAAGCAGTCACACATGACATGATCAAGATCATGTCTGAGGCTGCCCAGAAGGAAACACAACACATACTAACACTGAGGGAAAGAAGCAGAAATACAGACAAAGCTCAGAAGCTGTTAGCAACCAGAGCATGTTTTTTCACCAGAGCTGATGACTGATTTGTCTCCAGGTAACAACTAAAAATCATTGAGAAATAAAAAATAAAAGCTTTCACTGTAATACTGAGGAGTCCAGCGGCATTTCAGGAGGATATGTGTGCATGATATTGGCTAAGAGTTGCTTATAAAACAGAAATTAAATGACATATACAAAGTGTACTTGATTTAGCAAGAACAACAAAGCCATGTGGGATAAACCATTGAATCTCTGGATCTATGAGGTGAGCAAATCAAGCGCTCATCAATTCGAATGTTCATATTAAAAGTATATTCTGGGATACAGCAGGGCTTGGGCTGGGATTAGGAGAATGTAGCTGTGGAAGCGTTTTGTGGGGTGTTAAGAATGACACAGGGGTAAAGGTGTTGTGTGAAACCTCCCTATAGAGTTCCTACGCATCACAGATATTAAATTATAGTGTTTGGAATTTAAATGAGGTATATAGTACATACAAAAATATGAGTGAGCAAGCACAGAAAGCTACCTTCTGTGCTAGACTACATTTTACACCAATTTGACATAATTTATTAATCTGTCAAATACTGTCAAAATGAACAGATTAAAGAAAAACACAAATTCACAATGTATTCACCTAAACATCAATCCATAATGAGGCCAAAGAGAGCTAAAACTGATATTTTTCCTACTTATAGACGTTTCAATTTTTCAATGAGCTCTACTGCCCACTACAGGCAACTGTAGGAATAACAACAATATTGTGATACACCCTCTGAGGGAAAACCCTCTCATTGTAACTGACAAAGTAATACGTGAGCACTTGCTAATGATGGCAGAAATCCAGCACAAACAGCTAGTGAGAGACTAATCACCATGAAAGTAGCGTTTCCGTGTCACACTTGTTTTTGGCTGGAGAGTGCGGCTAATTAGCTTTCTGTGGCCGAAATGTTTTGCGAGGCCGGTCACTTGCTTGTAGCACCACTCTTGAGCAATTAAACAAGTTGGGGGTAAGAGGGGGTAGGGGAGGTATCTTCAAATTGCAGGATGTTTGCTGAGTGAGTTTTGAAAGCTTGTCAAAAAATGGGCAGAGATATAGTGTAATGTGGGTTATTTCTTATTTAATTCTTACTGTCTCTTTCATGATGTAGGCTGTACTTGAATCCTAGGATGAGGGCTCAGATTAGGGCTGGGTTTAGATGCCCTACCCTCTAAAAGGAAAAAAACAAAACAAATCAGATCAGATCCGAGGTCAGTCACACTGCTGGGACACATTCTCCCTGACTCAGCAATGTGTGCAACCTTGTTTGAACAACAATGAACAAGGCAGAGCAGGCATTGTGGGTAAACTAAGCAGGGCCCGGACTGTTAAGCGTCTGTAAATCCAGATGTCTATTATATTTTTTTTCCTGTTACACACACAGATCTCCTCCTCAAAGTGGAGATGCACAATAACAGAAGCTTGCTGAGTTGATTAAACAGTCCGGCTTGATTAAATGTTAATTGATCATTTCCTAGAGGCAAATCAAATCATAGAGGTTGGTTCATATTAAAAGAAAATGCAATTTGATACTTTTAGGATTTTCACTGCTTGTTCATCAGGATAGATTTAATTAAAAGATTTAATCAAAGTTGAGATTATGTTGAATAAAGGTTGCACACAAACTTGGGCTTCAGGGGTTCATGGACCCGATGGGTTCACCACGGCTGTCAGGTTAGGAATATGAGGTCGTTCTTCAGAAGTGATATGAACCACTTAAGTGTGAGACATAACGCTAAACAGCTAAATATCTCAGTCTCTTTCCATTGACGCATCAGTTCCTCAGTTAATCATAGCAGCTCTACTATATTTTTACTGCTTGCTATTTCATTTGATTGTACTAATTTGAAGTGTGAAATATAAAAATTCATACAAATAAATGTGCAGTACTTTCTGATAACAAGCCCACAGTGCAATGCTGTGCATGTTGTAGATGCGACGAGTACTGATGTGCTACAGTGCACATGTGATTTATGCTGGCAACTTAACAAAATTCATTAAAATGTTGCATGCATAATGTGTAAAATGTCTAAATCGTGCAAATTTAGTTATTATGAGATGCACAAAAATGTTACTTTTAGTCAGAAAGTACTGTAGCTGCTACATTCACCGTATTGAATCTCAGTAGTCCTGTGAACTGTGATGTCAGCTGTTACACTAAATGTTCACCTGTGTCATGACTCCAGGTGAGCAGCTGTCTCTGGCTATGCTGTAGTCAATTTGATGGTTGCATCTATGAGACGGTCAAACCAAAAACAATATTGCACACTAATCCTCATCTCTGGTTACGAGAGTGGAAGCGCTGGGAGTCAACTGAATGGTTTCCAGATTCTACGTAGCTTGTCCCTTTCTTCCGGGTAGCTGACACTAGCTAGCAGCATTCTGCAGATATCGGGCTGATGTTTCTGTCAAGCAATACAAACAGCAGCAGATCAATTCGTTTCTGCCTGCTCTACTCCATGCCGTACTTAGATGAAGTAGTCAATAGCTCTCTGGGACAACAATATGATGTATCTGAATTTTGTAAGCAAGCAAAAAATCTATTAAAATCATAAATCAACCCCAAGCTTAATAAAAACCCCAAACATAAATAAATCGAGATTTTATTTTTCAGCCATTTTTCCCAAAATCTCAATTTACTGGCCACTACACTATAGGGTAAACTACTGAAGGTGTATTATACAGGGAGTAGAGATGAGTTAACATAGGAGTGAATTTGGACACTTTTGGCCAAAGTCTGCCATTGATAATTCAACGGTAATGCAACTGATTTCATTCCAGCTGCTGAGGACACTCGGTTGAGATAGAAATGACACAGAGTATCTGAGATGTCCAGGAGTCATGACAGCTGCAGATGAACAGAAACTATCAGTTTCAACTAGCGGAACAGAAACTAGAAAACTATCAGTTTCAACTCACTGTCATACAAACAAGGACTTGATAAACTCTGTCTTCTCTGTATGGCGTGGAAAGTTCAAGTCCAAAATCCTAAATACCAGCGTGAGACTCAAATACTGATGTTGGATTCATTTGGATATTAGCAAATTAAATGTAGTCCAAATTCAAAGCAGTTCAAGAAGAATAAAGAAGGCATGAGAAAGATGAGGTAATAGAGGTAATAGGTATGTCTCCTGTCTGATAAACTGTCAACTGTGACATTAACAGCTTATTATGACTGTATCGGGGGACCTACGTGATTTGTCATCTCGTCAGATCTGTGAAGGGTGTCGTATTGTCCGTTCAGACAACAGCGACAGTGTCACTCTGATAAATATCCCGTCTCCAAGAGGAAAGGAGGCGTCAGAGAGATCAGATCCATGGTGACAAAGTCTCTGTGACACTGCAATAACGTGCACAAACCCTCTTATTCGCCGTGTATTTACAACGTGACGATAAAAAAGCATTGTAGTACACCCCAGACGTTGTAACTCATCATCAAATCGCCCTGTACTGAACGCGGTTACAATCCCCCGGTTCAACATTTGTGTGATGTCCTTGGTGGTGCGGCTCGCATTTGAAGATTAAAAAAACCTTTGCGTCTTGTTTTATGGGACACGAAGAGCGTTTCTGTTCATTTGAGTTGGTAAGATCAAGAGTTAATGATCAACGGGGCTCCTACAGTGTCAGAGTCTTTCATCCGGGCGGCTTCAGCACAGAGCATTGATTCTCCCTAGGTGCTATTTGCTACAGTCTCATCCATGAACTATTTATTTTTAGCTTTAGAGCTCCTGTGCTGCTCGACACAAAGCCAACCTATAGGACACTCAGGTTCACATGACATTAATGGCTACTGAAGGATGGTTCATTTTTTATTCTGGAATACGAGATCACATATTTGGCTTATCAGATTAAAAGCACACTATAGAAGAAAGATTTGCTTCTTGCTCTAAAAACTAGATCTTTTTGAGTTCAACGTGACTTGTGACAGCTGTTGGCTCATGTATCAACTGGCTGCTCTGCTTGTATCAGGAGCTCAGCCAATCAATACGGGTAAAAATATCTCCTGTTCGATGAAGTAAACATGGGTAAAACCAGCTGGTGGGAAATGTGGCGTAATAAAAGCATGATTCAAGTTTACTTTAAAGCTTAATGGTTTTATATACATGGGCCTGTTATATTAGCAACGCAACAAGCTTCACATGTCACAGAAACATTCAGGCTCCATTAAAATGACACATGATGTACATCTGACTCCACCCAAGCTCTGAAATACAACCATTGATCGCACTGTAAAAGGAGCTATCTCTAACTCAATTAAGTGGCATAGGACAGGGGGACATGCAAATGTGACCCACTGATAAAGACCTGTTATTGACACATTGACAGCAGAACGAGGACGACAGGGAAAGAGGGACAGAGAGTATTCACAATCAGGATCATAGCCACTAATGACAGGTGGACCCTATCTTCTTATCCTCCAGATCAATAATACCCATTATTCATCCACAACTGGGGATGAATAATTAAGCTTCTTCCTGATGGGGTGACATTGTTCCTTCAAGGAGAAGAAGGGTAGAAGAAGAAGGCCACGGCAGCCATCTTGAGAGTGACTGACGTCTAGCTAATGGTCACCTTGTTGAACAGGAGAGGACGCACAGATTCAACAAGGTCAGCCGATTGGAGAGCCAGAGACTAATGGCTCCATTGCAAGAGTCTGCTGGCATCTTGGTAAGAACATTAAGTGTGGAGCATGAGGGCAAACCTGAGAGTGCCACTGCAACAGTCAACCATGGAAGGAAGATGCAATGTCAGACCTTTGGATTATTGGTTAGATTATCAAGCAGTGCTGAAAGGTAACCATTCGCAGGTCAAGCTGAGCCACATTTTTATTTAAGAGCTCAGATTCTCAATCAGAAAAGAGAAAACAGTAGAACCAATTATACAACTGGAGAGAGAGAAAAAGAAAAACAATTATCAACACAATGACTGGACTGTTTCGTCATCAAACTGGAAATAAAACTCCAATGTACGGTTTAATCACCCATAATGCCATATCTGAGCAGCATTGCTCCTCATTTTATAATGAAGGATGAAGCCCAGCTTTAGCATGACAGTTGCCATGGCGACTTTGTCGTTACTATCCTAATGGCATGTGTATTGTGTTCAACTGCACCCTTGCTGATCATTTATAGACCTAAATTTAGATCTCTCCATATAAGTCACATTTATTCTGTCCTTTTCGAGGGGACACAGAGCAAGTTTGCTGTCTCACTTTCAGGCTCTCGTGAATTGCCTCCCTCTGTGTGAGGCTCTGACCCCTGGCTTCACACACTGATCGACTTTCCACTGATTTACCAGCAGAAATATGGGGACCCAATGATACGCAAGACACAGCAAAGCAAAAAGAGATTGACCGTGACTTAAAAATGCCAAAGTTGGGGCTAATTTAACTGGTGATGTCACCCCGCTTATTAACACAATGTGATAGCATAAAAGTCATCTATTGCCTCGTCTCCAAAATAAAAAAGGAAAGATACCTTACACAATACTAAATCTATCCATAAAACACTGGCTTCATAAATGTATCTATCTAGCCTTTTCCAACAATCAGACATCTAACATGTACTTAAAGCATGTACAATAGTCTGAATAATGACGCTCTGACTTCTGTCACTGGTCAGCTGCTGACATCTTGGCCATGTCCTAGTCTGCTCCTCTATCTCTTCATGCCCTCCTCCATCGTCATCTACACACCTCTCCAGTCTCATCATTTCTTCATCATCCACCAACTTGTTCTCCCGCTCTCACACAGAGAGCTGTGAAGGAGCTGAAAACAGTGGGATCCCCCTCTCCTACCCAGTGGTGAATAATGCAATCAGAGTGACTGATTGTCAGGAGGGTGCAGAGTTAAGACTGCAATTGACGTGTGTGTGTCTACGCGTGTGTGTGTGTGTCCACGCGTGCACACAACTGGCACTTGGCGTATGACTCATCTAATGTCCGCAACTCTTCTAATGTGCCTGGTGAAAGCAACATTAGGATTATATTGTAGATCATATATGGTATGATGTGGCATTAAACATGATAAACAGTGTGTCCACACATTGTAAGGCCTGGACATCCAACCTCAATACTCAATAAACTTTCAAGTAGAGAAAACTGGAATCTTTTCCATTCCTAAACTTGTTTATTGGTTAAATTTGGATAATTATGAATTTAAAATAATATTTGTTGCCAATTTTAGGCTTTAGACTTGTATGGCTGCTTATGTTTAGGTAACATTTAACATCTGGCTTTTGTTGATAGATGTGGGTTTTATTAAATGAAAAAGGTTAAGATTTTACAGCCATGTTAGCGGCTCTGTGAGGCTATACTTAGGCTTGGAGCTGAACGCTAATGTCAACATGTTTTGTCATTGTGAGTATGCTAACATGCTCACAATGACAATGTCAACATGCTGGTGTTTAGTAGGTGTGTTTACCACCTTATTTTTGGAGTGTATATTGTATGTAGCTACGGCTTGTCTACAGTGACAGCTAAAGCTAGTTTACAGCGACGGCTAGCCTACAGCTACAGCTAGTCTACAGCTACGGCTAGCCTACAGCTACAGCTAGTCTACAGCTACAGCTAGCCTACAGCTTTGGTTCTCAAAGTTCTTCACATCAAGAACCTCTAAACTGACTCTCGGGGTTGTCCCTGGGTTCCCAATAGAATAAGCTTTTTGCTTTTATAACGTTTAATATAATATTTTTTAGTCTTGATCAAAGTGGCAAACGGACCAAGTGACCGTCATTGCCATCCTTGAACCATGCCGCAAGCATGGCTAAGAATGGAATAATAGTCAGTACTATATGTTATAAAATAATATGAATGCTGACAACTTCCTTCTTTCTTCTCTGAGTCTACTGTACAAACTGGAATCCAGACAGCCCTTCCCCTTAAAACGGCTCTCTAGTGCCACTACACAAAATGTAATGAGAGCTTTGCTGTGCCAGTTCTGCTGAGAGCACTGCAACAGACTCAAAGAGCGTGTGGGTAGGGAGGTCCGGGCCAAAAAAATACGAAGAATGACTCAACATTTAATGGATGATTCCAGTTCATTAAAATAAGGATATTATTGTTGTTTTTCCTACCGTTTCAATCAGTTATGATAAAACTGTACTCGCCAAACTGTACTAATTGCTGGGATCTCAGAAGTTGGAATTAGTCCATAAAAAAAAAAAAGACATAAGACAAGTTTTCACCTCTGCCTAAACTGTAACTTGCCTGATCACACCATGCCACCATGTTCCCAGATCAATTATACCTACCTTGAAGAGTGCAATGTTATCACAACTGAAACAATGGCCAAAGCCAAGAAAATAATACCCAGTCTGCCTGGAACCTCTGTGTCCATGCTGGGATAAAATTGCTGTGGCTGTAGATAAATACCTGTGGCCTGCACTTCCTTTCACAGAGATTCATTTTTGTTTGACTTTGACTGGCCGTCCTCTCAGACGGTGGTTTGGGAGGACGGCGCCTCCCCTGCGTGTATCACCTCTGCGCTGCTCTTTGCCTCTCTCCCGTCTGCATCTTTCTGTCTCCTCATCTATCTCCGATGTACCTAGAGACTTCAAACACTTTTTAATTGGACACAGGTCAGCCAATAGCTGGACTTGGCTGAATGGACTGGCGTTATCAGTGTCTAGGCAGATGGGTTGCAGCTGTTCAGGGGTTATTTCTCAATACGAAAAAGAGAGAGAAAAAAGGCTTGTGTGTGTGAGGTAGAAGGTAAGAGAGGGGAGAGGGAGGCGGGGGGGAGGAGGGGAGATGGTATTGATAAGGAGGCAAAAGAGGAAACCCTCCATTTTCCTGCGAGTGCCGGGCAATAGATTATAAACTTATCTGCTGGAGAGCGAAATGAGGAAACATTGCCGGCCGTCCCCTCGGCATGGGAGATGAGTTTAAGATAAAGCTGCTTCTCAATCACTGGGATGCTGTCCACCATGTGTCTCTCAGAGTGTGTGTGTTTGGGGAGGGGGGGGGTGTGCGCTGTGATGCACACACACACGTGCACGCACAGAGAGGCTCAGTCATTCCGTCTTAAACGCTCTTGCTGGCCCCCAAGCCTCCTTGTTATGTGCCGCTGCAGCATGTCAGGCTACAGGACACAATCATTGGCAGTGCTCGATACATCCATCACACTATCAGCAATCTAGCAGGGGGGAGGGAGGGGGGAGTAATAAGGAGGAAAGAGCGAGGGAGAGTGATGGCTGACAAGACCAGGATTGGTATGCTGTGTGCCTGCGATATAAAGCCCTTTTTTCTCTCACACAAACTTAACACACAATTTTTTTTAAAATTTACCAGCAGTGTTTCTCTCCACCTCCTGCTCATACGAAAGCCATGACACAGCGCTTTGCCTCTGTAAATATCCTGTAGAACAGCTTAGGTAAACAAGGGCCTTGTCAATCAGCAGGTGTGATGAGTGACGGGTCGGGGAGGAGGTGGAGGTGAAGGTGGAGGTGGTGTCAGTGTAGCTGAGGTGTTGGGATATGGGAGGAAGGGAGCTGATCACATGGGGAATCCTTCAGTATCTCCAAGAAACCTGGAGAAACGGCCAGAGAGACCCGGTGCCAAAGCGAAAATAAGGAGGAGCGGAGTGAAAATAGAAGAGGAGTTTGGAAGAAGAGACTGGAATGTCAGTGAGAGACCACAGACCCTGCTCTCCTCTCTTTCTTCGCCTCCTCTCCTCTCCTCTAAGCAGACAGGCAGACGGTCGGAGCTGAGCTACAGCAATCCCACTTCTCACTGTTGCCACGGAGAGAGAGAGAGAGAGAGGCGAGGAAAAGCAGCCTGACTGCAGCTGGATTTGAGGGTCATTTGAAGAACACAACCAGGCAAAACAGAAACGGGCTCCATTTTCAGTTAATGCCAGGGAACCAGAGCCTCTCTCTCCCTCTCCCTCTCTCTCTCCCTCTCTCTCTCTCTCACACCCCCCTCCCTCCCCTTCTCCTACACAACAGCTAAATCAATAGAAATGACAACGCAGTTGGAAGGTCATTCGCGAGCACAGCAAGCTCTGTGGTGGAATGCTTGCCGATACGTGGCAAAGGGAACTGATGGAAAAACAAATACACATCCCGCCGGTGCCTATCCTGCATATCCGTCCTGCTCCAGTCCTGCTGGAGAAACGTACGGAGCCGCTACAGTTTCTCCCTCCTTCCCTATACATCAACATGCAAAATGGAGCTGAGCGTTGTGCTGCTTTAAACAGAGGATACATTGTTTTCAAAGCTTTCTATCAGCTGTTACCCTGCAAACACACACACACACACACACACACACACACACACACACACACACACACACACACACACACACACACACACACACAAACACACACATAAACAAACACACACACACACACACATACACAGTCCTCTTTCTGTTTGACAGCTTGAGCATTAGGTGCACGTGTTACACTGGCAAAAATCCTGAAAATGCTTCACCCCCTCACTAATGAGCAACCGAAGCATGGTCAGACACGGTGCCTTCACAATACACAAACACAACCGCTACCGCTAGAAGATTACTGAGGCTAGTCGGAGCTACAGTAACCACCAGCACCACACACACGCACATATATACAGAGAGAAGCAGCAGCAGCAGCAGCAGCACAGGAGCAGAGAAGCGTCCTAAACACACAGCGACATTACACAGAGAGAGCGGAGTTTGCTCGTGTTGTTTGTTTTTTTTACTCACAGAATACTCGATGGTCCCTTTGGGTCTCTGGAACGACATGCGCCTCCCATCCTTCTTCTCTGGTGTCTTCTTCTGGCCGGTATCTGAAAGCAAGCGAGGCAAGGTACGCATTACATTCATGTTCCTCTCTCCCCAGCTTGTCACAAGCTGCCGTTTCCCAGCCCCGTGGGTAGACAGCTCATTCGTCAACAGTGAGTGGAGCCAGCCAGCCAGCCAGCGATGTGAGCTGTGAGCGCCGGACCACTTTCGCTCTCTCTCCCTCTCTCTCCCTCTCTCTCTCTCTCTCTCCCTCCCTCTCTCCCTCCCTCCCTCCCTCCCTCTCTCCCTCCCTCCCTCCCTCCCTCTCTCTCCTTCTCGCTCTGATTCTACCCTCCTTGCGCTCTCTCTCTCTCTCTCTCTCTCTCTCTCTCTCTCTCTCTCTCTCTCTCTCTCTCTCTCTCTCTCTCTCTCTCTCTCTCTCTCTCTCTCTCTCTCTCTCTCTCTCTCTCTCTCTCTCTCTCTCTCTCTCTCTCTCTCTCTCTCTCTCTCTCTCTCTCTCTCTGTTCTCCTTCTAGCCTACCACACGGAGCGATGACAGGCGCTGAGAGCAATTCACCTTGCCTTCCTTCCCCTGTTGCCTCTCACGGCAGACAGGGACCATGCTGACCTCCATCAGGGCGCCCGCTCTGGATGCGGACTGAGAGGAGGAGAGGAAAAGGATGGATACGGTTGGGGAAAAGGGGGGTTGAAATGTAAGGAGAAGGGAGAGTTGAGTGCTGCGTGCTGGTTGGGTAATGGGGGACAGCTGAAGAGAAAGATGGGGAAGAACGGTGAGGGTATGCACTGGAAGTGTTGGTATTAACTCCAGTTGGTGTTAGTCATTTTTGAAAGGAACATTCCCCAAAAAAAGAAAGATCCTGGAAGACACTGAGAGGAAGTGGCTGCAGGCAGAAGTAAGGCTCCAGGATGGGTGGTGGGATGAAGCAAGGCAGAAGATAGAGAAAAGGAGGAGGCCGCAGCTAGGGGGGTGGGGGGGTTTAGTTAGATTGAAAGGAATGTAATATGGAAGAGATGGGTGTGTATGTGGGTGCAAAGGGAAAGAGAAATAAAGGACAAATGGTGACAGAAGAGTGAAGACAGCTACAAGACTGGGAGTTGGAGATGAAGGCAAGAAGGTAGATGAGATACTGGGGCAAGAGATGAAAGATAGAAGAAGATAGGATGGGAGATGAAAGAAACTGGAAGGAGACTCTTGGGAGTGCAGACGATGTAGAAAAGGGGCTGACGTTGGTCTTTGACTCGGGGCAGAGGAGAAGAAGAAGCATGGGCATATAGGATTGAAGAACATTCTATATAATAAAAGCGTTGGGTGTGAAGGGCAAGAAAGGAGATCTTTATTCCTGACAGTTGATTGGAGGAGGTCACCACTTTGAGATTAATGTCAACCCAGTCAACACCTCCCTTAAATGTTTTTCTTTTGGTGGGTGTTGCACATGACTAATGAGTCCCTTTATTTGAGTCTCATCAGGCGTCTCAGATGGCTCACAAACATGAGTCATACACCAGTGTTGCTATTTTTGGGGCTCAACCTCACAGAAAGTGAGAGGGAGGAGGAAATCAGAGCTGCTTCAGGTGTAAATATCACACTGGCCAAGCTGATACTGTGGGCTCAGTTCATGATGCGTACGCCGAGGCTGAGAAAATGAATGGAGACAATACTGACACAGTCATACCAGATTCATCCATGGTTTTATAGTATTATAAAATAGATTAAACGTGTGCTCTACATGGCTTTAAGGCTGTGTTAATGTGAAATTTTAATATTAGGGCAGAGCTTACTAGATCTTTTGGTTTCTAATCCCATAATATAAAGTCGTGACTTCTTGTGACCCTTCATCATATGTTGAAAATGTCTTCAGCTATGACGTGTTTAACTGGAGATTGATTTTTCCTTGTAAGGTTGCTGATTAGATTGATGATTTTAAAAGGTCTGAAGATGCCTGAGGACACCGACATGTACATTATTTTAAGAAAAACAACAACAATTTAAAAAAACCTCGACCTAAAAAACATTAACTCATTCATTCATTCATTTTCTACACTTCTTATCCTCTAGAGCAGGCATGTCCAAACTGTTCTATAATGCTCATGTTTTTGTCCCAACCAATCAAGAACACACGATTCAACCAATCAGCTGTCTGAAGACTGAGATCAGTTTATTGAATGAGTCAAGCCTGGTATGCTGCTTGGTTGGAATAAAAACCTGAAGCCACATGAACCTTTATGGAATAGTTTGGACATGCCTGCTCTAGAGGGTTGCGGGGGAGATGGAGCCAATCCCAGCTGTCATTGGGTAAGAGGCGGGGTACAAAAATAACCATTCACACTCACATTCAAAACCTACGGGCAATTTAGAGTGACCAATTAACATAAACTACATGTTTTTGGTCTGTGGGAGGAATCGATCAATGTCAAATGGTCAAAAAACATCTGGATGTGTCCGATGATTTCTGGAACGTTCGGAAACCGACGACATTCACTCCCGCTTCACCAACAGGTGTCCAACAGGTGTTTAAGGGTCTGTTTAATCCCTCACACGAAACCTTTCATGCAAACAACCGAGAGCAACACTTTAAACACCTCGCAGGACAGATTGTCTAAAAGCTTGTTCCGATATTCATTGAACATCGAGGCGTTCTTTGGAAAAATGGGTGATATTTCATTTTCCAGTTGGGTTAGTGTATAAACATGTAGCTTCATGAAAACCTCGGGTAAGGAGTCGATTGAGTGAAAACACAATGGCTGCACACTCTGTGGGTGTGTGCCAAATCAATTATTCAAAATCCAAATGCAAACCTTGGAGAGGATGATTACTTTCAGTGAGGAGGGGGTGGGGGGGCACAAAACTGATCTCTGAATTGCGGATGACTGCGTTGCTATTTGGAGGCAACGTGTCATAAATGTGATTCCATGCTCTCCTGTTATGAAATCTAATCTGCAGTGTCTCTGTTTAATTGCCGGTCATGCCAGTGTGGCAGACTGAATGTAACCTGACTCGTTTAGTAAACAGCGGAGGTGTTGATCTGTTTTGTTAGCTGCGGAATTGCAGGGACGATAAAAGACCGGTGCCGTGTTTGTGGCTCGTCGAGTTTAAAACACAGCTGGAAATCCAGCGCAGGATGAGCACGATCAGGGGGTTAACACGTGACCTTGCACTCCCAAATAAAAACAGAATGAGAGGAAGGAAGAGGAGGATACAGTGATAGAGAGCCACAAAGACCAAGACAGACAGAGAGAGCCAACCAGAAGAACAGATATGTATTAGCAGCTGCAGGGGTGTTTGCACATGACGAGGCAGTGATTGGTCTAAAATTAAACCTCACCCATGGATGGCGGCACAAGAAATGGGCATTTTTATTCACACTCCAGACACACAGCGGAGCTGGACGCCGCGGCTCCTTCAAAAACAAAGGCTCAGGTTGCATCCTACTCCACGGGAAACCAGGAGCATCTGTTGTCTGTAAATAAGCCCGGCTTCTATACAACAAAAGCTATTTCCTAAGTCCACAAAACCAGCAGCCTGTTTGTTTCATGTCATCCATCCGCATTCAGTGATGTATCGGAGTTTTGATTTTCAGTCAAGCATGTTTTTACCGTCAATATCCAGACGGGTATTGTTTCAACTGTGATTTTTTTTCTTTTTTCTGTTGCGGTATGAAGTGTTTTTTAGTTCACTGTAACAGGAACATACAGCACATCATGCACTGAGACAGATAAAACATGCTCAAAATGGCAGAATCTGGAGCAGCGGGAGATGGAGAGACTGCACCGGAAAGGTGTGAAGAAATGGGCCTGTGGCCACTGCCAATCTAGATAAAGTAGACACAGTTATCTTTGCCGAACAGCGCAGTGGAAGAATGTCTAACAGAAGCGAGCCCGGGTCGCTAGTTATCTAATTTGTTGTTCGACCGAGTAAAACAACAGTTACCACAGCGTAGGTTATTTCACTGTAGTCGTTTCCCATAAAGAAGATTCATCTTGGCTCATTAATGGCCTGTATTACAATAACACCAGGTCAACTGTGAGAGAAGCTGTGTGACTCGCGCGGAAGCTGAAAGGAGCTGCTGTGTGTCGGGAAAACAAAGGCTGCCTCTCTCCAATCTGGGATGTAAACAGTCACAAGAAGTCATGCCTCTCTGAGCAACTTAACGAAAAAATGTGTGACAATGACTGCATCCGAGTCACGGCTCGCCACACTGCCTCGTGGCAACGGAGCGCTGCATACGAGAGCGCAGCAGGTATCAGTGTGTGTGTGTGTTCTGGGGGGGGGGGGGGGGGTTGTGGTTATTTACTTCACTACAAATGATCACAGTTATGGGGTATGTACTTTTCTAGCTCCATGTTTAGGTTTTAATGAGTCTATGTGGGGTCTGTTACGTGAAAACTGTGATGAACCCCCAACTGGGTGACACATTTCGGAAGTGAAGATTCTTGAGGACAAAAGAAAATATTGAAATAGGATATTAAAGAACTGTATTCTCTCAGCATGAAAGCATCATTTTTCATACCATATTAACAGTCCTATTCACAGCTTCTCTCTTTTTCTCTCACAAACACTGATGAAAGGCTCCAGCTATTGACCGATAATGGATTTTTGGGGCCGATGCCGATATCAGGGAGTAAAAAAAATTCCATTATTGATATATGAGCCGATAATCTTATATATACAGAATATATACATAAACCCATTTTTTTGCAATGATCCCTCATATGTGGTTATCAAACATTTGTGACAAAGATATGTAGTAAAGGCCATGATATTGTGCTGAAACAGTAAACTTCACACACAGAACAAACACATATGTATATATTAAACTTACATTTAGAAAAAGGATCAAATATACAAAAAAATGCGGCCTATGTCATTTTAAAAAGATAAAAAATATATAATGGTGCTTATCGGACAACTTATACATCGATATGTATATATGTGAAATAGGCCAATATCGGCCGATAACATCTGACTGATATAATCGATCGGGCTCTACTTGCAAAGACATCAACATCAAGTCAGAACACTTGAACTCACACGCTCTCTTTGATGCTACCATTAATATGTGTACTCTGTGTAAATCTGACTAAATAGAAAAAAACAATGAAAGGTGTCTCCTATATAGCAAACCACAGCTATACCTTTGGGAATACTGTAACAATACAACAATAACAAACCCAACAGCTGCAAAGGAATTCAAGAAAATGCAATGACTCTCTGGAAAAAACAAAAAGCAGTGATGGATGGGAAATCTTTCTGCATCCCGGACACTCATCTCCAATCATTGTGGACGAGCTGAACACAACGCTACTGTATTTGACTCTACGAACATGCTGTGTTCTGTACCCGGGCAATCTGTTGAGTATGAATCACGGCTGCTAAATATATAGTCCCCCCCCTCTCTTTGTACACAGCCATGACAAACTGAAGCAGGCAGGGAATAGGAGAGTCAACAACTATCTGACTAACATTCCCTCATGGTCGGACAGAATACACAAGCAGCCAATTTCCCTCCGCTCTCTTGTTTTCCCTGCCTGCTGGCTATGCAGTCCTCCCCAGATGTTATTTTTAGAAAAGCCCCCCTAAACAGTATAGTGGAAGCGAGAGCTCTGGACCACAGCCACAATGAACAGGTGCTGTGCGGGACTAGTTAAGACTGCTGCTGGAGACTTTCCTCAAAAGTTGGTGAGGGAGAGAGGGAGGGAGGGAGGGAGGGATACAGACTCACAGGCTTAGCAGCTTTTGGATATTTAGGGCTTGGATGAAATAATGAAGATGTAATGAAATAGCCCTGCAACAAATACTGCACCATCCCTGGATTAGATTTGTGTTTAGATTTGTCTGGCAGTTGCTGAATCAACATTTCTGAGGAGATCTGTGTTGTATTAACATGAGTCACAATTGTTAACTTCAGTGATGAAATGATTACTGGTTTATTGACTGATGGAAATGACCATCAGCAATAATTGTATTTGATTAATTTGTATATAATTATATGTATTGATTAACTGTAGGAGTGGGTTGACACTATATATGGTGAGATGATATATTTGATAACTGTTGACGATTTCTCAACATGGCTATACAATATCTGTTGTATCTTTGGTTGTATTTTTATTGTTGTATTTATTTATATATGCTTTGATATATATGCCATTTAAGTCAACTGTAGAGACAATGCTAACATGCTGATACAATGTTTAAGTGCTATCGTGCTGTTGGTAGTCATGTCTCTATTAAACACAAGTACGCAACATCTGGTTGATGATGCTTACCGGTCAGCTGGCTCCCATTGGCTATTGCGGGTTTCTGCTCAATATTCCATTGCTGTTCCTTTCACACTATAGGATTTCCAGTTGTAAATATCAAACATTGAACCCCTGTGAACTCCTCACACTGCAGGATGATTTGGGCAGATAATCTGTTGCGAATGGCAAACACTGCTGCAATTTTCAACAAGGGAGAATCTGACCCCAAAATCTGCCCAATTATCCTCTAATGTGGGGCCAGCATAAGCTATTATAATTTATCCTTGAGGGGGTCACGAATGTGTGCGCGCCTAATTTGTTGTGTGTATGTGTGCAGCAGTCCACGTAACAGTTGTCGAGACATGTCAACCGCATGGTGGCACACGAGGGAAACTCAGGATCATCAAAGCCATTAGGTTTCTTCCTCTGGGGTCCAGGAATGCATTTATAGAATCGTTGTTTTATGTTATATTTATGTCTTGGTGGTGGACTGACTGATCGAACATCTCTAGCTCGGTTAAAATACTAAAATGACTAAAAACATTTCCAATGTATGTATTTGCAGCTTTTTCTTCATCTACATTCATAAGATATTATTGATCGGACATTAGTCTTAATTTTTTGACATTTTATACATTAATCAACTCATACTAGAACTACACATTGAATTGGTATACATTAAACTTAGCTTTTACATTTACTTGAGAGAATTCGGGAGCACATTCTGGAAGTTAATGCACATTAAACCGGTTTTGACTTCAACATCCGTTAGTATTAAAGGAACTGAACACCAACAACCCAGATGGCACAGTTTATGATAGCCTGTAATGGACAGAAATAGCAGAGTCACATTTCACAACCAAAACGAGATAGCTACCTTGTTAAAATCAACAATCCAATATGAACGTCAGGTAAAGAGATAATAGGCCTGTTTCAACACTGAACTGTATCGTTGTGTCATTTGCTTTGTCAGAAATCTCTACACCTGGTTTGGTAATGTTTAAGTCATCTAGTATTGATCACATGACCTGAATCATAGTCATCCAGCTAGTATGACGGTCGTTTACTTCTCTCCTGATAGGTTGGCTGAGATGGATGGATGGATAGATGGATGGATGAATGGATTGTCGTTACTCCTGACTCTAAGTCAAGAGTCTAAAGACACTGATCAGTCACTATTCACGGCGAAGTGCTTACTCAAATAAAAACTGCTGTAAAAAGTGCTGACTCTCACCCAGTGACAAACTATGGCTTTAAAGTGAAGCCTGGAGCAGCTGTCTTTAAGTTGTTAAGAGGACATGACAACTTTATTACAGTGAAGAGGAGCTGAAAGTTTCATACGCCTTTTTACCTCATGTGCAAAAGGGAGCTCATCTATTATGCATCGCCAGCTACTATACAATATCACATACCATAAGCAAAGCATTAATGCCCTGAGATTCAGAGAGCTGGGAGTTCACTGATAGCGTGCAGGGAGTCTCGCCGGTTGCCAGGGCTTGGAGTGGGCACCACCTTTATAAAGTAGACACATGGTGCACCAGCTTTAAATGAACAGATGACATTCCTCTCAGGGCTTTTTAATACTTTAAAATGTCTCCAACCTCGCAGGAGAATCATCACACTTATGGATCCTCTAATTATGTCTCCATATTGGAAGTTGCAGGAAGTTAAAGGTAATGTATCATACCAACAACAGCCAACTTTCTTCATCAACATTCCTGCAGTCTCAGAGGACAGACAACAAGAAAACAGGCCATTATATCTGTGTGAGTCCGCTAAAATGCTTGCTGCAGTCTCTCCATTGTAATGAATGTACAGTATACGGGTCTAGTGGAGCTGTCAGCTTCAACACAGAGAACACAGTGTGACAGGCAACACCCCTTTGCCAACACTCTCAGTACCACTCAGCTCTATACTACACTGCCAGCCTCCACGGATCGGCCTATACACCACTCAGCCTTTATGGGAAACTTTGCTGAACTGCAGTTTTGTGTGCGTGCGTGTGTGTGTGTGTGTGTGTGTGTGTGCGTGTGTGTGTGTGTGTGTGTGTGTGTGTGTGTGTGTGGGCTTGTCCATGCTATAACAGGCGGCTCTGGATCTGCCCTGTCCTCTCATTAACACTCTCCCCATGTAGACTAATCACACTCCCGTTGTGTCGCTGGTAACATGGTTTAAATTCTTCATGCTGCGAGACGCTTTCTCTCCATCTTTCTCTCTCTCTTTCTCTCTCTTTCTCTCTATCCTCGACATTAAAAGCCAGACGTCGGTCCATGCCGTGGTGTGTTTTCGTTAATGCACGCTCATTACAATTAATATTCTGACAGCGTGTACGTGACTGTTTCCATAGTGACGAACCTGGTGCGAACTAAAAGGGAAAAGGTGTTATTAAAGGAATAACAGTGTTAAACCTGTCTGCAGCAGTAATTTCAGCTTGTGGGGAAATTGCTCCGAATCATATTATTCTGAATGAAAAGGAGAAGCACTCAGACGGCTATAATGCAGTCATAATGACATATTCAATGTAAAAGGGTCATTAGATAAAGTATTAACAAGGCATCTGTTAGTATACTGGTCTGAAATGAAGGAGTTTAGTTGCTCTCAATGGGTGAAGTGCGTCACAGGTCTATATAAATATAATGTTACTGTATTCACAAGTCATGTGCTGAAACAACTGATTAATCAATTAGTCACTCAATTCATCAGTGGGAATTTTCAGTTGATTACTTGTTTACATCATGTATCAAACACTAATGTTCCTGGTTCCAGCTTCTCAAATGTTAAGATTTGTTGTTTTTAGATTATTACAGTACAATGAATGTCTTTGTGCTTTGGATTGTTGGTCAGACAAAACAAGCTGTGTCTGTAGTACAGCTGAAAACATTAAGTCTATTAACCTATTAGTCTGACAGAAATGTTATAGGAAACTATTTTGATAACTGATTCATTGTTTAGGTATGTTTAAGATAAGATAATCATTGTTCGCTGCAGGGTTAGCATCCCAAACTGTCAAGTCAAGCACTAAAATCCCATATCAAATGTCTTATAATGTCATTTAACTATTCTTTGATCAGATAGTTCGCGATTTTAAGCTAAATTTGGATTTTCCAGTTTTATTAAGGGAAAGTCCTTGTGTGTGTAGCTGCTTGTACGCAGAAAAAAAACCCATTGACATCTTTTCTGAAATTAAAATAAAAGTCTATTCGTTAAAATGAGGTACTAGCAAAGTACTAATAGTATTATTTTTGATACCTTAGTTTTGAATAAAAAGCATTCATATTTTAATTAGTACCAAAACATTTGTGATTTTGTAAAACGGTGAAGGGCACTTTTCATTTTATAAAGTTTAACTGAAAAAATAAATGTATTACGTGTAAAAACAAGACATGTTATTTAACAATGACAACACCTCTTAATCACAGTGCTACACAGGTGTCCAACCACACAGATGGACACCGACACTACCGCGACGAATAAAACATCCTGCACAGTGAACCACAATAAAACTGCAACAGTTGCTTTATCATGCAGTGGAAGTACTTTGATCCATAGTTGATGTGCAGCTGAAAAAAGGAGGTCCTGATTGAGCACCCTCCTCCTCTTCCTCCTCCCCATCTTCTTCCTCTTTGCTGTCACATGCCTTGAGACTCCAGGCTCACTAATCACACTGTGATTCCTCCAAACTTTGGCGTTATTTATGTTATTACGATGTGAGCAATATTTCTTTGCAAGTCAAAGTTGGGGGAAGTAGGTAGTGTGTGCGTGTGTGTGCGTGTGTGTGTGTGTGTGTGTGTGTGTGTTGGGGGGGTAAAAGGGGATATGATGAATGGTGTGACTGGAGTCTAACTCTGCATTGGCTGGATCGATGGCGATGATACATATACATAATGTATGCTGGCTGTAGCTTCCACAACAACTCTGTGATTCATCTTCAACGTGACAGTAATGCAACGCTACGACTGGACTGATGTGTGCTGAACTGTAAAAGGCCACCCATGACCAATGTCCATTCGTTAATATGACGTAATCGCCCTTAATGAATGAAATAATCTTTGGATTGCCTCACTAGAAAGTTCATGGTGGAAAAAGCAATATGGGCGTTTGGGAAGAAGGCGGTCGCGTCGTCGACCTTTGTGGTACAAAATGGCATCTTTTATCTGCTGACGTCACCCCGTGGAGCCCTGGTACTCTGCATCTCAGCAGCAACACTAACCTCTCAGGTTACAGCTCCAATCAATAGCAGGAGAAGTGATGAGCTCAGCTTTGAGAAACACAAACTCTGCATTATCAGATCTTCTTATTGAGCCAAAAGCAAAAAAAAAGGGCTGTTGTAAAACTTTCTCCCTGGTAACGGTACTCGAGTACTGAATTTAAAGCAGTGTGACCTTTTTGGAGTGGCGTGAAGTGACAATTAAGGGTTAATGTTAAAAGCTGGCATGAAGTGTCACAGTAGCACCAGAAGTCATAAAGTCAGTAAAGTGAATCATAATGGCAGTATCTACTTGGCAAGTCTGCCAATATTAGCCACCGTATGCCACTAGTCATACCAGACCAAGCGAGGCTGTATCAGCAAAACTCTTGACTTTTTATTTCTTACATGGCTGTACTTTAAACTCTCAGAGGGAATATTGCAGTTCCAGCAGGACTATGTAACTAAAGAAGACACATTATTCCTCTTACCAATGAAAGTTTTAAATTATAAGCAATAAAATGTATCATTGCTCACTTCAATAGACTCTGGGGTTTTGCTGCTACAGCTTTACTTGGTCTGGTATGACCAGCAGTTTATGGTGGCTAAAGATAGCTGCTGTTAGCCAGCTTTAAATGTGATATTGGTTTGTAACTGACATTACTTAGTCAGTTCAGTTTAGTGACAGTCAATTCACAATTAATATGACTACTTTCTTTGCAGATAAGGGTTTTGCCTATTAAAACAGTATGACCTTGACCAGCTGCAACATTAAAATGCATGCTCATATGTTGAGTATTGCTACTTTTGCTTAAAACATCTGGAAACTCCTCCTACGACTGCATTAAATAAAAATTATCATCATATTTCATGTGGTGATATGAGTCATCTAAAACACTCCTCTACAGTGCACCTCCAGTCTAACCGCAGTCTGCCATGGCCAAACAGACACAGAGGTTGTATCACCAACACGTTCCATCTACCCAGACAAATCCACTGAGATCAGGGGGGGGGGGGGGTGAAGGCAAGCGTCTCTTCAAATATATCTGCATGACTACCACAGAGGGGGGGGGTGAGACCTGACAACTTGATGAAGTGTCTCTCTGCTTAGCAATAAAACAAAACCCGTCTTCTAAACTGTTTTAGTGCCAAATGTTGATCCTTTTTCAATAAAGCGAACTTAGAGAGAAAAGAGGCCAAAAACATAGTTGAGAAAGAAAGACTTTGTGAAACTTCCTGTCTTGAACCATGAGTGGTCAGGAACTGAGCTACACTTTTAAAAACCACTGGTAAAAAAACCAACCAGAGCTTTTAGTCAAACATCCACAGATACTAAAAGAGGAAGGACAATCATTAACCTCAGGGGCGGCCTGTGGGCTGTCTGCCATTTTTGGCAGTTATGCTTTTCATACATAAACCAAGAAGTGGCGCCACTGCAGCCACACACTGACCCATGTGTGGTCAGAGCTGAGATCACACTGAAGATCATAGCAGTTACTCTAGGAAATGATCATATGTGCTTTGGGCTGTTGTTAAAAGTTGGTTTGTAAAAGCATGATAGTTCATACTAATATTAAATGCTGCATTAGGCCCCTGGGCACTGATGCTCATTTCCCCCAAACATCTTTTATTTTATTCTGATTGGATAACGCTGCTCTGTTGTCGTGTGGTCGCCTTGTAACTCAATACTAGGTTTCTGACAGTGACCATAATTATCAACATCAAGCCTTGTGTCGTATTTCTGTAAAGCCCATCATTCTCCCATCATTGAGGGCCCATTTCTGCTATAGGGCCCCTGGGCACCTGACCTGATTGCTCGAACTTTTAGAGCTTAAAACTAACCATAATTTAACGTGATTTTGTTTCAAATAAAGAGAGAAATGTCAGTAGAGAATAGGCCTGTTACAATAATTAAGTTATCCACTTATCTTACAATAACATCATTTTCAACATCATCATGTCTATATATGGACTTATTGTATGATACATGGACATGACCTCAATCATTTTTTTGACCTCAATATTGCCAGACTTCACATTAGAAGAGGCTATTCATGTCACATTGGCTAAGCTAGTAGTGTCCTCCATTCCTCACTGTGTACGTCCTGAGTGGAGACTGCAGAAGAATTAAAGGTAAATAACTACTAAAGGTAATAGCCCACAATGGCAGTCTGTGTTTTTACAGAAGTGTAGCACCCACTCTCCAATCCCTGTCCTTGCATTATTATGTTATTATATTATCATTATATCAGTGACATAAAACGATCTTCAAATGACAATAATATCGTTTATCACGATTATTTTTGAGAAAATATATCGTCCAACATAAGTAGCTATCGTGACAGGTCTAGTACAGCCAAAAACTTCAGAGGTTGTGATCCCAAAAATGGTGTTACACTTTGTTCCTCTTATTATCATTAACCAAACATACTATGATTACCTGATCCCAATGTTAAATAACCACAGCTGTCATCTATGATATATTACTGGGAGTTAAACAAACAGAAAACACCACATCATTCAGTCTAATTCTTGTGTTGAGCAGGTTAACTGTAGTGGGCATTATGACTGTCTGCTTCAACTCTTGTGCCCACAGGGTACAGCAAAACTCAAACTGTGTTTTAATAGGATGACAGTGTCAACAGATCATTATTTTCGTTGTCCTAACCACAATCATCTCAGAGTGCATGGAGCTCAACTTGCAAATATTTGTATTGGCCTTTTCCAAGGAGCTGTGCAACCTTTTATTGCTCAATATAACAGGTTAATATTTTATAGAAAACAAATCTGTGTTTATCGTCACAGCTGAAGTAGAGTAGTGATCTCTGGTGTGGTAAACCTTTGAACTGCTTAACCAACCAGTCTTTATCAGATTGTGGCAAATATAGAGTAGAAAACAGCTGCATTTGCCCAGAAGCAATTATATTCCACACAGACTCCCTTTCTGAGAATGTTTGAAGAGTTCGTATTTCATCGTGAGAAATGGCATCACCAGGTGTTCCCTCACCTCCTGCGGGAGAGCGACACAATCATCTGTACACTTGATCAAATGTCTCCTTGTGCCGGCTCCCCGTTGATTAGCTTAGAGAAGACAGAAATCCTTCCAAACCTGAATCAGTGAAAGAAAGAGCTGCTCTACCGCACCATGATTAAGACAGTCTAAGAAGAAGAAGAAAAAACAAACAGGTGGTTCTGCAAGCGGTAAAACCCAAATATGAGGTTCAAAAACATCATTTTGGAAAACTGCGGGAGGGGTCGTATCAGTGCTCTTTTAATAGTCTGTGGTTTTATTTCTGTGATGTACTTAGAAGGAGGGGAATTAGCAGCACAGGTGTGGAGTCCTCGGGAAAAAGAGCCACATGCTATTTGCTGGGTTCTCTTTTTTCAGCGATGCAAAAAGATGCAGTTGAGTCATTCAGAACTGATCTTAATTACCTTCACTTAAATGTCAACAGTGCTCAGCGTTGGCGCTCATCATCTGGTCTCTCTGAAACATCTGCTGTTGAAATATCCTCCCACTGATCACAGAATTGTCAATCACCACATATATATAGTGCTCCTCAGCTCACTTAGAGACAGGTATGTCTAATTTAGAGGCTTTGAGGGCTATGACTGTGCAGTTTATCTAGTCCCAATCCTGCCATCACACAGATACAGAGCCTCATGTGTCTCTATTTTCATCTAAATGTGTTTTTTTTATTTCTAAACTGACCTCCTTTCTAGTTTCCCTCAGAGGACGTGCATCATTCTGCTAGTGGGACAGACTGTCATCATTATGGTGACAAAGTCCTTGAAGAAAGATACAATTTCCGTGTGGTCCTCAGTGCTGTTGAATCCTGAAACATAAACCAGTGTGGACAAAGCATCCTTGAAAAGTCAGGGAACAGTCATTTAGTTCAAATGCTAAACACACTTCTCTAAGTGCAAAGCAGGTGCATGGTGCTGCAGTCCGGCGAGCCCGACGGGAGTCCTGCCACTTAAGTTCCCCTCAACAGAGCTGTAACAGATCCCAGGAGTGTCTCATAATGACACGCGGGGCGAGCGACACGCTGATACAAACTGCTCAAGGACTTTTTGGAAATTAAAGTGATTAAAATCACCTATTAGAGCGCTGAGAGCATCAGCAGATTGCAGTTTCTGAATCAACCTGATAATTGCAGCGGAGGTGGTGTCAGCCTAGGGTGAATGTTACAAAGTGACAAATACTGTAAGTGAACACCGCAGGGACAGGAAGAACTTAGAAGAAGAAGAAGTAGAAGGAGGAGAAGGAGGGAGTTCAATGTCAGGAGGACAAACCTGCTCTTGAACTGTGACACCGGTGTACCATCTGCTATTTATACGTGTGCAGATGATCTGTTTGTGATATTATGGTCATTTCACTGTAACAGTATGAATAGAGTGAAGATCATTTTCAGCACTGCTATAAAAATATGACAGTCATAAGCTGTGACATTATTTTCTCTGTGGCTGTATATTTCCCAAAATTGTAAAGACCAAGACAAAATGAAGTTACATGTAATGTATCTTCTGGTCATACTGTATTATAAACTGATGATCAGTGGAACAGCAGGACTATGTTTCACATCGCATGTGTCCAATAAAAACACACTGTTAAAAACTTTGCTCAATAACACTACTTGTGGTTAAAAAAATCTAAAAATCTTCACATCTGAGAAAGCGCAATTTTTGGCATTCTCCCTTAAAAAATAACTAAAGCCAATATTCAATTATCAAAATATTTGCAGATCATTTCCTGTCTATCTACTAATCGATTCACCGTTGTAACTCTACACCCAACATTGTGAGCTGGACTACTTTTCTTGCAGGCAACTCCTTTATTCTTTATCTTGATTCCTGTTAGCTTCCAGAAAGTGGTTACTAGTTTTTCTGTAGTCCATAATCATAAGCAACATTTTTTAAACGCTATTTAAGATCTCACTCAACAATAAAACAAGAAAAAGCTCAAACAAGTCAAATATATAGATCGGAAAAGAAGTGAAATAACTCTGAAAAGGGTACAAAATACAAAATTACAATACTGCTCCCTCCCCTTCGCAGCCTTCATCAATACATCTGAACATTTCAGTATCTTAAGGATGAGATTCAAGTTTAAGTCAAGAAACAAAAAACTAAATGATCATCTTTCTCTCCATGTGAGAATACTTTTTACTGTCATTTCTTCACAGGCTTCCATAATCGAATCAGGCCAGAGAAAGTACATTGAAACCATACACTACTGTATCTGTTCAACCGGTGACACTGAGCGGGACACCGGGGCGGAGAATCATGTGCTGCTGATTTCAGCTGAGACGTTATGATCGGAGGATGATCTGCAGAGGAGCACGCTGCGCTGTGGCATGTGGCTTGATGCCTGTGGCTATGTTAGTTCTGTGTTTACAGTGAAGGTGCCTTACTGTAAATACTGTTGCTGTGTCTCTAATGATGCCGTCTGATCTCTCTATCATACTATTGTCTTCCACCTTTATCACTGTTTCAGTATGATGCATGAGATACAGTATGTAACCAAAACACTTTATAATCCAAGCTCAAAGGGCTACTTACTATCTTTTTAAGCCTATTTCTAAAACGATGAAGAACATATACTTAAGATATGAACACTGACAAGGTATAAAAAAAAAAAAAAGATCTTATAGAGTAACAACTTCTCCATCCTACTGTTTGTCCATTATGAGCTTATTAAGACCTTTGTGAAAACCCTACACAAGTGTGATTGAAGTAATTATGGTGTAAATTATAAATATATGCTACAATTAGAGATGACCATTTAACAAGTCATTGAAAGTGTTGGTAACCACATACAGTAGCGGCAAGCACTGTCGGTTCTTTCTTTGAAGGTATGTTCCTGTTCTGAGCTTTCAACCGCATCTAAAGGTCTTAATTCAGCAACTGGAACTGGCTCAGGTCGATGTCATCACATGACTCAAGTGTGGCACTTTGGTCATGTGATAAGTAGCGTGTATAGGGGGGAGATCGTAAACCATGACTGGATTTAAGGAGGGTATTTGGCATGTGACTGGCCTATTTGAACTTTCCAGACATTAGTTATCATATATATACTTTTATTCCGAAATTGAGCAACAGAGCCTCAGTTTTTATTAAAGTGCATCTTGAAATATGAGCTTCACACTTTACCGGGCACAGAAAAGCTTCTGCCTCAGGTAACGTGATTTGAAAAATGCTGTCCCATTCCTCATTGAGCACTTTAGAGCCCGATGCACCCTCTTACATTCAGCCAAAGATCACGCAGGTGACGTCAAAAGACTGTGAGGCTTCATTGCTCAGAGGTTAATGTGGACACTGGGTTGGCGCCCTTTGTCAGCATTCACCTTGTCACACTTGCCCACCCACATGGCTTACTCGTGCCCACCCTGGTCTCTAACATCCTCCTCACTTCCCACAACCTGACTCCACATCTAGTTAGTCTCATTCTTTCACCTCCCTCAGCGGGGCAAGTAACCTGCAAACACGAGCCGTCCCCACGGTCCACTCTGCTGCTGGAGAGAGGGACAAAAAGAGAGAGAGAGAGAGAGACAGAGAGAGAGAGAGGGAGAGAGAGAGAGAGAGAGAGAGAGAGGCACAGGGGCTGCTAATGAACCCGACTGCCACCGGTGACGTTTCAAGAGCAGCGGAGTATGCATCTGATTAATCTTTGTCCTAATTAGATCCAACAATTAACCTGCCTGCCATCGAGCTCTGCAGCTTCATGACTCTGCATGAGCTGTATATTAAAAAACCAGAGCGGGGGTGAGACTGTGGCCCCCGCACTACAAAACTTTCTGTGTTTTCAGAACAACCAATTAATGCCAATTAACAGCGCAAAGCATTCCGAGTGATATTTCAGTGGAACCGCACGACTGAGAGCTCGGATGCATTTTTACTTTTCTCCGTTTTTTAATTCAAAGTCAGAGAAGGCAGTGATGGGTCTCATAATAAATTATGTGTGAGAGGCAAAGCAGAAAAAGGGGGGGTCCAATCTTCATTACCATGGAGATACTCCCCGATGTGAAAAGCCTTGAGGACATGCTTGTTCACTCACTGGCTGGATGGTTTGAGCATGGATTGCCTACTGATCTGAAATATTTGAAATGCTTCAGTTGTTACCATCAGTGTGTCCTCATAACAAATTGGAAAGGCAGAATGCAACCACTGAGGACATGAACCTAGATGATATGTTATACGTTAAAATCAGTTAAGAAATAGGAAATCAGGCGGGGGAGCAAGCATGAGATCCTGCTATGACCACACTGGCCAGGAAGTCTAGTATTGCATAATAGAAGCTACTCATTTTCCCCATCCAACACAGGCTTACTTAATGCTTACTGATTAGTAGTAATATACACTCATAAGCTGACATGCATTCATTTCAACTTCTATGTTATGTTCATGAGTTACTGTGGTAAAGACCATAATGGGGTTCAGTGACTCCCTTTCATAATGAGGACAGAGAGAAATTAAGGAGGACACCTTTCACCTATTCCTCTCTCCACTGTTGATACTCAACTACTTGCTGATTGGCTATTTCACATCAATGACACTGTAACATTAAAGGGTTAAAAGGTGTCTGTTTTGCAGACGCTGGAACAAAATTACGTCTAAAACGTCACTATTTTAGCTGAGAGGCTGCCTGCTGGTACCAACGGCATAAAGTTTTGACAGTTGAAAACTTATTTCAAAAACAGTTTACGCTATTATGTTCATTCGTTCTGCGCAAATAACTTATTCAAGTATATGAATGCTCGGGTGTATATTCAGTATGATTTAGCTCAATAAATGTTTAACTTTTCTGTGTCGAGCTGCTCCAGAAAAGAAATGAGCAAATTTTAGTTGCAAAGGGCTGCGGCAATAACTGCCAAAAACTTAGCTAAAAGTGGAAATGATATCACAATAAGCCAAATTTCATGCACAGGACTTAACCGAATTTAAGTGTGACAACTTTACTCCAGTGTGTGTATAGTTGTTGAACTGTATCCTACTCGGTAAGCGAGTTAATCATGAAACAAGGAAATGTGGTCGTTTTTTAAAGGGAGTTTGGCAGAGCGCTCTGGAGGAATCTGAAGTGTGGGTTTGTCTCTCGGGAAAGTTGACTACGTGTCCCGTGTTCTTTAACAACCAAGGAATGAAACACTGGTCCAACCTGCGTTTGAGTGGACGGTGTTGTTGTCGTGAGCTGTCCCAGCATGGTGCTGTTGGGTTTGGACTGTGTCCTGTTCGGGTCCGGGTCCGGGCCACAGTCTCTGAGATATTGCGTCTCTGACAGCTCTGGCGCTGCTGCCCGTCACAGAAAATAAGTAGTCCATGTCTCCACTGCTGCAAACTTAGCTTCGTTAGCTAAGAAAAAAACTTTCAAATACTTCTAAAGTCCGCAGTCATTGCACAAAACAAAACGGGCGATATCTCGTGTTGTGAAAAGCCTCAAGCACACTACACATCCCAAAACAGGAACTGTTTGAAATACGTCAACAAGTGCAGACTTTCTTTTTTGCCCCTAGTGGAGTCAAACTGTGCAGAGAGCTGCGTTCACTGCTCTGCTGCCCTATTGGCCCACATTTACAGTGCTCAAAAACTAAAACTCAGAACATTTTGGTTGAGGTGAGAACGTACACACTACAGAAAAGCCATTTCCTGTCCTTATCTGAAACAGTTAAGTGGAGTTTTTCACTCGAATTCTGCTTAAAACAAGACAAAATTCAGCCTACAGATAGGCTAAGTATTTGGATTTCACTACACAACTTTACTTTTTATTGATTGACTAATTATGTCATTCTACATCATGTTATACAGATATTTTATGGGCTTAAATTCAACTAGAAATGAATAATGAGTAGCATATTCAGTGCAAGTTGGAGCTAGACTACTAAGGGTTATTACAATTCAGAACATGTATGAAAAATTTACTTTAAAAAAAATCTTTACAAATAAATATATGCATCAAAAAGCAACCCAGCTTGGCATACATTTCCAAAGTGTTGCAGATATTTCAAATGCGGGGCTTCATGGCACCCCGGAGAATGACATCCATCTGACTCCCACCATAATAACATTATAATAAATTGAGACTTTCACATTCTGAGCCAAAGTACACTCCTGCGCCTATATGCTACTCAAGGGGCACAGTGAGAACTGCAAGACCTGTGACATAAGTGTCTGCTCATCTAGTGAGGGATAGAGAGAGATGACATTTGCAGTGCATAAATGAATGTGGAAAAGTGAAAAACCAACAGACCAGAACAGGGTGTAATAATTGGGCAGCAGACTCAGGTAGTGAACTAGAAAGGCTGTGATGCATTATTCATTCAGGGGTAGAGAGCTGTGGTGAGACAGGAGTCAGGAGTGTAAAGAAATCCTGTAACGTTTCAGGCAAATTAGAGAAATTATCAGAAGAGCAGATCTGGCTCCATTTGCTCACTCCTTCACATCAGAAAGGCTAAAGATAGGGACTACTTTTTTTTCAAGCTGCATTCTGTAAGAGTTGCACCTGTGTTTCCTCTTTGGTATCTGTAGTTGGTGGGCTGAGACTGAAACAGCTGTTAAAAAGTACATTGAACCAATGTAATTTGACAGTCAGTCAGGGCCATATTCAGTACTGAATGTGCTCCATCTGCTGGTTACTCTGAGTAGTGCAGGCATTTGAGTCATCCTTCAAATTTAGGTGAACCGCAGCAGCAATCAAATAACAAATATGTCACAGTTAATTACCTTGCCAAAACAAAAATATTTTTTATATGTATTTAACTTTAAATGTTTTATTTTTTAAATTGAGTATGGATTGCTGCACCTCCCTGATTTATTCTCTACAAGATGCAACTCTAACCAGCCTTAAACTGGTACCATGACTACAACTTTAGGTCTGTGCAAAATGTGGGTTGTTGACTAATCTGATCATTTTCTCTATTGATTACTTAGGGTTATAGTCTGTAAATGCCTGGAAATATTTTGGAAAAAATGTCCACCCTGGTATTCCTGACCCAAAAGTAATGTCTTCAAATAGCTTGATTTGTCAGTTCAACACCAAAACAAAAACTTAAAAAATAAATAAATTACCTAATCAATTTTAAAAATAGTGATTCTCCTTGTAAACTGGTCTTTCTGGTGTTTAAACAACGAGGTCACTAGAACATGCAAAAAGTAAAACTGATTAAATCAAATAAAATGGGATTAGATGGATTTACAGTCCAGGGATTTCATGCAGACCGCTGTTCCTCTCTGACCTTGCACAGAGCCCTGCTGGTACACTTGGCACTCGGACAGTGTATTTATACGGGTCTCAGACTGGCCCAGTGCCACCCTACAAGGCATTGTAGCTGCGTGATATACTGTGATGCTGTGCAACTGCCCAGAGCGGTCATCAAATCATCCATAACGTCCTCAGAGGGAGCTGGACTGGGTTCTTCCGCTCTGCATTTCAACCTCATAGGTTGAGAGATAAACTTTCTAACAGCAGACCAAACTGAAGGGCTGAATCTAGTTATAAAGGCCTATTTTCTCGGGGAGCTCCTCCATTCTTTAATTAAGCTTTGGTGTGACCAAAGAGGGAAAATGAAAGAATTCCCTCTGTGCTCATCCAACAACATGAGCCTCACTGCATGGAAATTATGTAAATTACTTTGTTCTGCTTAAGCCACGTAGCATGTTTGATGTATTGTCTGTTTTCTGTATTTTATACTACTGGCGATTAAAGAGACTTTGAAGCCAATTTGTTAACCGGCATCGATTAATGTTATGTTGTTCTGAATCTTTGCAAATTACCCAATTTTTTATGGCAGATAGGTCATTATATTTTGAGGTGGTCTATTAATAATATTCTAAAGGGATACACTGTGCAATGTGTGCATATGTTTACAGTGCAAGCACAAGTCATGTCATTAATTTTTTTATTAATTTTAACATGGTCAGATCAGCACTTGAGAGAGTCAGGGAATCATTCTGCTTAATGTCTGCAAAGTGGTGAAGTCTTGTTATACAAGTACCTGCACAAAAACCTCCTGGTGTCAGCAGCTGCCAGCAAAAGCCCTGAGAGGGTCTTGTGTGTGAGGCTTTGTCATCGTCTAGGAGCGCGCTGGGGAGCGACTGTAATCTCAGCAGTTTCCCATTGAGAGCCAGGTAGGCTGCAGCCTAATCCTGAGAAGAGTAACGCTTTCATTACGGCACAACAAACATGAAGGCCACTGGGGAGCTGCCGCTTTTCCACTGTCAACGGATGGACGGAATACACAAGCAAGGTTACGTAAGCAGAGCCGCAGCACACTGGTGTGAACACCAGCATGTGTGCGCTAGAATGGCTGTATTAGCATGTGCACACACACACACTCACTGTACACACATTTTCACACAATCTGCTCTTTTCTCCCAGACATTTCCTGTTTACAGTGGAAATCACTATGACATAAAATGCAGCAAAGAAGTCACTCATGCGACATGATTGCACCTGCTGGCAAATACAAACAAGCCTTTCAGTGTGTGGTAATTGGGAGGGTTCATTGAGGTATGTGAGGCAAAAGAGATGACTTGAGATAGTTTTCTCAGAAGGGACGGATCTCACGTGGCATTTCTTAGAGCATCTGTGGAGATGGAGTGTAAATACCGAACGCACGGCACACATGGTCTTGTGTTTCACAAGCATTCTGGTCTATTACCTGGCAGCCTGTACAAGAGGCGTAAACAAGATGACGACCAATAAAGACAGTTAGCTGCTGGAGGAAACAGGCCGAGGCATCCAGACAATAGTGGCAATCACAGGTGTTTAACAGCCCTTGTCAGAAAATCCCACTCTCTCCGAGGCTTTTTCATTGGGGAGGTTAAGCTTCGCCTCTCAAAAAGCTGTCAACGCTACAGCAGATGAATGTGCTTTTCACTCTGGCAGCAGGACCCAAACATTCATGAGGGAAACATGGATCAAATGTTGTGTGGCGCCTGTTAAGACTGACAATGCCAAGCTGATTCACCAGATCATCTGGGGGAATGGGGCTGTTTAATTACTCAACGCTGTGGTTACATAAGTGGTGTCACTCAGACTTGTTTGTCACTTTTCTTCATTACACATGAGCATTGTACATTTTTTGAGCCTTCGACATCTCCTACCAGGCAGCTTACATTATGTTGGCTACAGCTAGAGGACTATAACCAAAACACTGATGAAATTTGACCACTTATAGATGATTAGTGATGATTAATATTATCTTACAAATGGGAAAATAACCTGTAAACTCTGGTACTAGAAGAATGGTCGAAGTAATAGTTTTAGGGAATACATTAATTTGCTACATGAGAAAATCAATACCACTCCAGTATGGATCTGAAGCCAGGAAGTAATTATCCTGGCTTAGTATAAAGACTAGATACAGATGGGAAATGCTTTCCTTAGTTCATAACTCACTAATTAATTTGCTCTATATTGTTTATTTAATCCGGTCCTAAACAGACATGTAAAAACCATAATTGTGAACCAGAGTTTAAGCAGACCATGTAGACATGTACCAGAACACAATTGGGCCTTAGCCTATAGGAAATGAGAGAGGGAGTTATGGTCCAATCATTTTCCACTCCCAGCTGCTACTAAAAATGGTCCTACAGGGTCACGGACAGTGTGTCAGAGGGTGAAGGCTCAAGACATGAAAAAAGTACTAGTCACAAAAGTACTGACACATCCACAACATTATCCTGCCATGAGAAAAAAATAGGGCCTAAGCACAAAAAAAAGGAAAAAAGAAAAAACAACCAATCACATCACACTGTCCTAATTTTAGAGGAAAAGCTGCTTGTCACAGTTAATTGTTCTTTTATGCATCTGAGTTTTTTCCCTCTAACTAAGTAAGGAAACCCAGGCCAAGACAGACAGATTTGTGACCATAGGAACCAAAAAAATCATATACTGAGTCGAGCTTTTGTTGCTATAAAAGCCTCATGTATAGTGAATATAGAATAAAAACTAAATGAGCTTGCTGGATGAAAAAAAAAGTCTCAATGTTTAGCTAATGAGTGAGTGTGGAAATAAGCCTCCATCCTAATGCTTTCATGTTGAGGTTCTAGAAGAGACGGCAAACGAGGAGGTGATGGCTGAGGTGTTGTGCCATCTAGTCTGACACTGAACGGCTGCCGCAACAATTCAACCTGCTGTTATTGCTTGTGCTCCTCTCTCAGGACAGCTCTACAGGGCGGCCGGTGGTGATCGATGACCGGTGGTGTCAGATCGGGCTATCTTTCACCGCCACTTCCCCTGCCCCCGCTCATGGTCATCTATCCTCTGTGGGTGTCTGCGCTGTCTGAGGGTGTCCCGAGAGGCTGGGTGGCCCCTACGAATGATGACCACTGGCTTAGGAGGTAGATCACATCCATCTGCTGAGCGGAGGAGTCTCTCCTTCAATCTTTTCACCTTCCTCCTCTTTCTTTATGCATACATCTAGTTTTATTTACTTAGTGCGCATGCTGTTTAGGATGAGGAGGCTTCGCTGACAGTCTCCAGAAGACACTTCATTTTTAGGTAGAGAAGAAGATAATGCAAGAAATAATGCCAGCAATGGATGGGAAAGGAAGAGAGAGGAGGGGAAGGGGAAGGGACATGCATCAGACACGCACCACTGCTCTCTTCATACAGGGCAATTTATTAAAATAATAAAGCCCAGCCTTGCGCTGAAGGTTGAGCCCACAATAAACCTGACAGGGAGACAGGAAGAGAAGCTACACGATGGAGGCAGACACACAAAACAAATGCTCTGTTATGTCAGTGTCCACTTTATTATCTGCTATGAACTCCTTTGATGGAGTTAATTGCTTTCTTTTAAACTCAGACACAGTCATATATTTCATCATTACCCTAAAAAGCCTCCCATGAATCACTCAGTTACAACAGAAGCACAAAAGCACACGGACTCGCTCGACATAAGCCTCTTCGCCTCTCGCCCCTCCACGGGCGTTAAGAGTCAGACTGCGACCTGATACAACAATGCACGCTGGGATCAGAGGAAATTAGAGCCAAATGGACGTCTTAAATCCGACAGAGATGGTAAGAGGTTCTGCACTCTCTCTATCTGCTGTAAAACTGTCCTCGCCCTGGACACTCTTCATCTATCACCTGATATCGTCGGTTCCACAAGTATGCTAAATTGGATAATGAATCTCTCCCCCCAGGAGACGCAATAGATGGATAATTTGTTGGTTAAATTACGAGCCGGGGACATACAATATTGCATCATCCGAGCTTTGAGCTGTGAGCGTAGTTAAATGGATGCAACATTTTGGATACGTTCACAGGAGTAACATGGGTGAATTAGGACCCAATGAAGATGTAATTAAGTGTGCAGGGAGGGACTCATTAATAAGGGGGTTGACTCTGTTAATGAAACACACTTAACTCAAACGGAGTGTCAATTTATCAATACACAGAGTATAATGTGGCTAAAAACTGTGCAAATATGTTTTTCTTTCTATTACACATAATGTCAACTGTTCTTTTTCCTAACTCACATTTTATAGGAACCAAATCACAAATCAATAGTTGTATGTGGTGCTGAGAAAGTCTGACAGAAAAAGCATTATTACAGTCTTTTAATACGCAAGGGATAGCCGAGACAATACCGAGCAAGAGCTGAGTGTGTGATTAGTTCACCAAATCTGACACAATTATACCTTTCCAGCGCAGCACACTTTTCAAATTGGCCGTTTTTCTTTGTATAAACTGTTTTTTCATATAGAGTCAAGAAAGTGCTTTTAAGGACAGAGAGACAAGAGTTGGTGGTTCAACACAAATAATATGCTTACCTTCATTTATATGTGTCTGTTACAAATCGATATGTGGTTAGACTAGCTTTGCATTAAAGGTGGAAGCAGAGGGAAACAGCTAGCTTGGTTCTTTGTACTGTTAAATTACAAAATGCAACAATAAGCACCTGCAAAGCTCAAATGTAAGGTCCCACTAATATTTTATCTGGTATGTTTAATCTGTTCAACAGTAGCACGTAGCACATCACGTAGCTCTCTTTAACCACCAGTCGTTTTTACATTTCTATTTGCTCTTTTTTCTTAAACGATTTCACATGTTCATTAAATAAGTGTTGGCAAGGACAGTTTCCCCCTTCAGAGAGAGCCAGGCCAGCTTTTTCCCCTTACTTCCAGTTTTTATGCTAAGCTAGGCTAACAACAGAAATCTAGCTCCATCAACACTCACTCATATATATTACTAGCCTATAACATGATATTAGCATTAATCTTTTAATCTTATCATTATTTTTTCCTCTTGGTAACGAAGCCAGTAAGCCTGTTAAAAAAACATAGCACTATTCCCTATTCCTTACTTTACCACCATTAGCGACAATTACTAGAGTTTGTGTAATTGTAATTATAGTAAAATGCTTATTAATGCAAGTATTCTTCCTGTTTATATTCCAGCTTTCAGTGCAGTATATCAATGTGTGCTTTGACAGACGATGTCAAGACATGCGTCAATCAAGCCAACAAGGCAGATGAATGCCTGCAGCCTTTACTTTGTCATGTCTGACCTGAAGACTGATGCCATACCCTAGGCTTCATATAAAAAACTGTCTAAGCAGTGAGGGGCACAGTCATGACCCTGCATCCAACATACAGCAATGATGAGTCTGTTGTCAGCTTCAATCTAAAATGTCTTGGATCTATACAGAAATGCAGCATTATAATAATTACAGTGTTGAACTGATGAAGAGGTTTTAGATGAGGCAATAGCGAAATGAATGGCCACACATTTATCTTAAATAACCTGCCGGCATTTAACTGAGCTCTCCAATGACAAGAGCCATTTATTACATCTTCATTTTAATATCATTTATGTCCATTAACGTCCCTGTGTTATCGCCACACTGCTGTACATCCAGCGATGCTTAGTGCAGCAATAGTGGAAAAAACAGGGAGGCATTCAGACCTGATGTATGTAGCTTCTGCTACTAGCTTCTTTGTGACAGTTTTCCAGAGCCCTGCCATCCAGTGAATGTCCAGAGCAATGACCCGTGTGGGGAAGACAGCGTACTGCACTGGCCGGCTAAATCCTGTCCTCCAGCTATTCTTCCTCTTGGATAAACCGGTGCACAGCAAACGTGGCCCTGGAGCATGTACAATACAAAGTCCTCCACATTCTAATAAGAAGAGCTAGAGGAAGATGAGGAGGGAGGGAGGGGAACAGGGCTCAAGGTGGATGTGGATGAGTCATGATCATGGCCTGTTTGAAGCTTAACTCCAACCATTTTTGGCCAAAATTCAACTTTACCATCTTTTGTAACAATATCCACTGATGATAAAGGGACTCATACCAGGTCTCTATCACTACAGTGATTGCTCGCTCAGTAATGACGTGTCTGTTAGAAATTTGGAATAATAAGATTTTTTCCATCATCACTTAGTTACCAAGACAGATACTTCTTTATCTCAAACATTTAATAGAGTTTACTTGCTCACTATCTACGAACTGCACTCAGACTGAACCTTTCAAACCCATGCTCACAAAAGTGTTATGTTTTTCTTGCCTTGAACTTTGTCATGGACAATGGAAAATAAAGCATATAAATGTGTTACAATGATATGAGTCTAAGTGTGTTTGGTATTGACTTGTCTCAGTATCCATTGGCCCTAGGGAGCTGTTAAGAGTAAATATGTTTAATAATACATAAATAAGTTTAAAACACACATTTTTAGTTAAAGCAATTAATACGTTTTTGTTAGACCTGATCAGTATTTCAACAAGGAAGACTCTAAAGCTTTGCTTGTGGCTCTGTTGCTCTTGTGATATGCTCACAATGGCAATGCTGATTTTTGCCAGGTATATTGGACCATCTTAATTTTGCCTTTTATTACCATAATATTCACTAATTAGCAATCAATGTCACAAATGTCATTCGTTTTTAGGTATTTCATCCTAAAACCAGAAAAACTAAAATGTTCACCCGATGATGGTGTTAAATTAAATGTTAAAGGATCACAAAGTCATGGTAAATGATTCTGAGGTTGGCATGAATATATGTACCATGGCATTTCATCAAGTAGTTCAGTCTAGGCTTAAGTGGTACACCAACTGCCCAACTGAAACCCCGACATTGCGCTCCAGAGAAAAAAAGATGGAAGGAAACTCCATGTCCTGAGGAAGACCATTAAATACAAGAAATAGTAGGACTGCAGGAGTCTTTTAATATGATCTAAAAACTATTAACGATGTCACTGATGACAGATGTTTCAGTAATAGATATTAAACACAGTTAAGTGTCTACGTTAGCACAACTTGCGACACTTAGGCAGAGGCCTGCATTTCCCATCTACAGTGCTGCACCTAATCAGTTTCAACTGACACTCCATGCTTCTGTAAATTCAATTAACTGTTATGTAAATACCATCCATAACTGTGAAATGGTTTATCTGCTCCTTAGAGGCGCTGACTAATTTACCCAGTTCTGAGAAGAAATACTGCTTTGCACTGGCTGACATCATCACATAAACACAGTTTCTTCTGTTTTTAGCTCAGCTTGCCTCAGTACAACATGTATATTAGATACAGGCAAAATAGAGCTGTTTTGTAAATAATAGGAGGCCATAAATTCAAGGCTAAAAGGGAAACAAATATCAACAGTTATGCGAAGTGGCAGATCTTATTTTCCCTGTGCTGTAAAATGAATCAATAGCAGGGGCCGGTCCTGGCGTTCGACAGTGGAAAACTGCTTACTCTTCATTTGAACTATATGTAATCAATCCTAGCCAGAGGATGGCTAGAGCCCTTTCCAAACTAAGTGGGGAAACAGTGGGATTACTAGCTCTGTGGCATTTATAAATTGAACCCAACGAGAAGAGGGCCACCAAGAGACTCCCGGTCAACGTAATTACACCGGCAGGCCAATAAATCCGACCCGCAGATCTTTTACAGTAGCACTGCAGTAAATTCAGTAGTGAGCTTCTTTCCTTACATTGCTTGCTTGCACTACAGAAGAAAATGTTATGTTATTGTTGCTGTCTAAAGTGAAAGAGAGAGAGAGAGGGAGAGAGAGAGAGAAAGAAAAAACAACAGTGTCCTTGGTAGCTACAAATCTCCGTGGCCTTCGCTTCTGGCCGAACTGTGAGTCAGTGCAGTTGTAGTGATTTAGATCTACACAATGTTGACTCATACATATGACAGCATGGTGTGCTGTGGATAAAAATCTGCATTTAGTACCCTTGGAACAGGTGAATGCAAAGCGCTCACCAAGTCCATCTAATATCATTCCCTTTTGAAAACATGAAGGACACAGGAGCTGGGTAACTGCGTAAAAGCACAGAATTGGTTTAAGGACTACATGCATCGTCTCTGGGGACAACAGCAAATGTCACAGACAAATATCTAAAGGGACATTTGTGGTGGCACTAACGTACATAAGATCATACAGCTCTTCATGACATTGAAAGAGCCTGAGGATAAGTAATTCTGTTATCCCAGGTGTGTGTGTCTCGCATGCATAAGTCCTGATCCTGAACATTTACTGATTGCAACCTGTGTTTAATTACGATAGTGTACAGACATATTGCTGAATTTCACTAAAGTTCTTAAACACCCACTTTGACACTAAGTCATAATATAAAACCTCCTTTTCTGAAGAGTCGTCGTGATGTTGGCCTGAACGGATGTTCACCTTAATTCAGTCAAGAATCTTCCCCCGGATGCAACCTGTTTAGCGTGTGATTGATTGAACCAGAGAGTACGGTGTGCTTTGTCATCCTCTCTGGGGGACAAATAGGCAAGACCAGCATAAATCAATCTGATGAGCCTCTCTCTGGGATTTGTAATGCAGCTTACAATCTCGGTCAAAAAACTGCTCTGGAGTCAAGCTGTTTTGTATTTGCATCGCCTTTTTATCTCCTATTGTTTGCAGTCGTGATAAAAAAAAGGAAAAACTTCTTGACGGCACAACAGAGCGCTGTTTAAGTCCATGGAGCAGCTAGTCTGACCCGGATAAGAATGTGGAGGAAGCTCGCAGAATAATAAGTGCAGTGTAAAAAGTCAAAACCTGGAAAAACAGAGGTGACATTCTCTGCCTGTAACCAAGTTAGTGTCAAATCTGTTCCATTGCTATCTGGGGATGACTAAAGCATACTATTAACCTTTGTGGAAATAGTTTTCAGAGCCCCCCCGGGTTGCTGTAGAGTGTATGTATGTCGTTGTGTATGAATATGTGTATGTGTGTGCGTGAGTGCATGTTGGTCCACCTCTCTCATATTGCAGTGTGGGATTTAAACTGAGCTGAGCATGAGGACTCATCTAAAATCCGGCAACTAGGACACTCATGTCACTGTCTATCTGTCTGATGCACACTGTGATGTAACTCAATCAAACCTGCAGTGCTACAAACATAATACACGCCACACGAGAAGTAGGCTACCTAAATCAAACAAATCACTGCTTTTTTGTTTACAGACAGTTAAAATCCAGACGTATCAGATATCCCAATTAAGGTTTGCAAAAGCAGTGTGATGTGGCTGCCTCTGGTGCTGTTTAGTGTGAATGCAGCCCTGGAGGCATGTTGTTGTGAGGCTTTTCTTATCAAGGCACAGTGTAGACTATGGTACCCTGTGGGCAGCACCACTTTCACAGGATTAACTGTAGAGGTTCTTGTACAATATTACCCAATCTGCTTTAACCCCCAGAGTGTGCTGAGAATACTGAGAGTGTGGGGGGATCAAGCCCATGTGTTTGTATTACTGTGAATACCTAGAGGTTGCAAACCACGTTTTACATGTACACGACTCACATTTTAAGACAGAAGAAAGCAATCATTTTAATATGATTGCCTGCATGATTTCAAATAGGTAGAAAAGTAGTAGAAAAAAGCTTTTTAAGTTGAGGACCATGCAAATTTTATAAGATTTAGCTGAGTCAAACAAAATCTTACTATCACATTTTAATTCAAATATATATGTTTATGTGCAAAAGATGTGCCAGTGGCCTGTTGCACCAGCTGAGTGGAAGTTTAAACTTATCCTCGTTATAATGTAAATGATTACTAAGTTGTGATTTATGCATTACTAAAATAAAACTGGTTGCACCACAGAGATAAGTTACAGCATAACTCTAAGTAACAACTAAATAGTTACACAAACCCCAAGGTTAGGTTTAAATCATAAAATGTCACAGGATTTTTTATTTTTTTTACTACTATTGTTTTTATTGCTTTTGTGCCTACTTATTATTTATCTATTATCTATTTTTACTATCCACTTTGCTGCAGCAATAATGTGAATTTTCCCACTGTGGGACTAATAAAGGAATATCTTAACTTAATTATACTCACTAATGATAAAACAGTTTTTGCTACCACATAGACTCATTTCATTAATTGCTGCCATTTTGCCACACAGTAATCCAGTAGAGACCTAGTTGATATGATATTTCAGTATCAATCTAACTATGATGTGCTATGATTGCACATCATATCAGCCATAAAGCTAAAGTGATGATAATAGTCTACCCTTGATAGCTGACTGGCCACTGGCCTTAGTTATGACTTTATGTCCAAACTAACTATGTTACGCCCCATGTAATTATGGTGCAACCAATTTTAGCAGCTCATTTAGTTACTAACTAACTAGTAGTCACTAAGCCTCTAGTGTCGTCTTTACACTCTAACCTGGCAGACAACTTACACATAGCTGGTGCAACCATAGATTCATTATAGTAGCCGGAATGGGAGCCCGTAACTTAGCCACCAGCCAATTTTCCCCAGTGGTCACTAGCAGTATTACAGCAAAAAGTAAAACTCTTGACAGCAACAGATTTCATGTGTGTAAAACCTTCCTCGAAGGTTTGTAAAGCTTGTACAAATCTCTCATCAAACCTATAATATTACATTTTCAGATAAGCTTAATAGATCTGCATCAGGATCTCCAGTATTTGAAATAAGGAGCTTGTGAAAATTGGCTCCAGCTGCTGTTTCAATGTGTCACACACATTTACTATTTTATGTTGCTCATCTATTTTTCAGGTTTTTAACATTCATTAGACTAGATTAGACTTTTTTTGTGGGACACTACTGTAACAGCACAAGATAAGCACTGTACAGTAAGTTCCGCCTAGTCTCCACCTCTCATGTTGCTGTTCATTCAATGGTTGCTAGGAAGGGTACAGTAAATAGTGATCTCTCATGTGAATATGGAGTGTCAAGGAGTGATAGACGCATAGATGAAGAGAAGAGCCAGAAAGCTTGATAGAGACAGGAAGACAGTGAGGAAGCAACAGAAAAAGGGTGTGTGGGAGGAAGTGAGAGCGGGTGAGAGAAAGACCCTCCATTGGATTTGTGGTGGGGCTAAGCTGCCTTCTGGTGCTACGTGACCAGCCTATACCACCAAGGCAAGAAGGCTTGGGCTTATCTCAGCACACACAAGCAGCTCTGCTGGCAAAAGCACCGTGGCATGGCTGTGGGTGCTGCTGTCAGAGCGTGACAGATAGCTCTTACTCTCTCTTCTCTCACTTTCCCTCCGTTATTCTCTCTCACCCCTTCACTCTTTCCCTCTCTTGGTCTCACTCATTCTCTTGGGATGAGCATGTACAGGTTTGATACTGATGCACCACATGGGGATGATTCATACTTAAGTTGGATTTCAGAAAAGAGAAGTGGACTTATTTTCCTCGCAGTCTGAATCCCACAGGGTCTGCAATAACTGCATGTGGAGGAAATAAATGGGATATTTCAATTCGTCTGGTTTAAATGTTAAGAGTCATGCCCAAAGGTGGTACATTTCTACTAAACGTTTGCTAAGCTTTCTTTCCCAGACCACGTTTTAAAGAGAAACTTCACTACAAAGAAACTTTATCACAAATCTTTAGATTAATGCTGAGCAACCGTAAAGTAAGCTAGGTGGGGCAGGTCTGTCAATTTTGGATCACTCCACATGCTAACATAGTGCATGGGACTGTAGTAAGAGTGATACTTCATGAATTTGTATTAGTGTCTACTCTTGCAGGGAGTAGAATGTCTTAAACAGTGTGTTTATCTGCTCTAATTTGAGCCAATGTTGTTAGCTTAGCTAGCAAGCTAACTTAAAGTAACTGAGTGTTGCTGGGATTAGAAGCAGTTATGTAATTACCTAATTTCAAACAGTAATCCCTCACACTATTCGTTACTTAATATAATCACATTAGTGTAGTGCTTTTAAAAGTAAAGAACAAGCATGCCATTAATAATTAACACTACATTATCACGGGGCTACAGGTCAGAAAAAGGCCCATTCAGGTTTGACGCATACACTGTGTGGGGGTGTTGGAACATGGGCCCACATGCTACTAACTATTATGTCCAAGTTTAAAAATCAAGTTAGTGGCTTTGTCCTGCTCTTTATTCGGTTTGGGGAAGTTTAACTGGGAGGGCTTTGTGGGACCTCACTATGTGGGTTGAGGAAAGTGTGTATCTGTGTGTGTTTGTACCATTCTAACAAGGTTAGAATGGTTGCCACCCACTGAAAACATGTCACAACTAAGTCACGAAAAAGCAATGAATTATTCATATACCACAGTGTTTCCATGCTGTAATGGTGCTATTGCTGCAAAGTGTGCCTTGTATTACTTGTACTACTACTAGATAGTCTCAGTCTATCAAAGCAGCATCCTAAAAATGTAACCACCATGCGAAAATTCAAATTAACTAGGGTGTTCTGTACCATCAAGGTCAAACACATCATTTTCCTTTCCTTTTAAAATGGTCAAAAATATGCAAGTTACCCTATTTTTACAGAAAAAACAGAAAGATGTCTCACAGTGGCTTGCGAGTAATTGCAACCCCTGGCTATGATGCGGATGTGTAAACACTAGAGACGTGCCACCTGAGACAATAACATCAAACACAAAAACAGAGCAACAACGGTGTATCGCTTGCAGCACTGGCTATAACTGTCAACTGACATAGTGATTAGCTCCTCATGCGATATCATGCTGTGCCTATACAGCTGCTGCTGAACAGTGTGGAAACACTGTTTTCAAGGACAAGTGCTGCAGCTATGTGTCCACGCTCAAACTAAACCAAAAGCATCAGAAGTGAAGGAGCAACAGGACGGCGACTTGACACCAAACCTGACACTCCCTTCGATGTATTGAATAGCTGCTAATTTAATTCCGACCGCTGAGTCCCTTTCTTGAATACTGCATATCAAGCAAGGCTTGGTGGGAGCCTACAACGAGTTAGCGTATTGCTCCCCCAGCACCGATTCCTCCCCTCTTCGACCCTGCAGTGAAAATCCAATGAATAACTAACAGGGGAGTAATCAGTCACATGGCGGCGGTGGCAGGGCCGGCGCTCTCGGGGCATTAGGGTACGCCAACACGTGTGGTTCTGTCTTGTTTATTTGCATTTCCTTTGTCAGGTGCTGTAGATACAATGCTGTGTTAGCAGAGTCAGGCCTCTGTGCCTGCAAGCCACGCACATTCACGGAGGTAGCAATGCATGTCAGAGCTTGAATAATTTCACACACACACCAAATTTGGCTTGTTAAAAGCCATTCTTCTTTATAATGGTTTCTAATGACACTTCAGAGTTTGATACTGGTCTTCCAATACAGATTTTATATCACACAATCAATGTTTTAATAGTTAATACACTTAGAATTCAGTGGCTTTAAAACCAAATTTAAAGATTTGAGATTTAAGTTATACATCTATCTAATAAAGGAAGGACTCTGTCTGTATGTATGTCTGTATGTGTGGCCATGGCGTATCTTTTGAACAGTTCATCCCATCAACTACACACTTGGTGGGTGTAAGACCAGGGACCCGAGGGAGTGCAGTGTCGAAATTGGCGCAATTTGGACACACAGCACTTTTAATATCCCAGCAATCAGTGAGCCGCTCTGCTCTGTGCTTCAGGGCTCTGTCAACTGACTCCATCATGTCAGGGAGAGACCAGAGACGAGGTGTGACACGAGTCAGAGAAAAGTGCTCTGAAGAGAGAAAAGTAGACAGTGAAAGCAGAGCTTTTAATCAAGAATGGACACCCTGACCCCGTGTCTAGACAGAAAGCGTAGAATAGGCAGCACGTTTAGCAGATCAGCAGCAGAGCTCAAAACACAATGATTGTAGTTAAGTGCGTATAAGGAAGGAAATACTTCCATGGGCAGTTCAAAACAAGTTTGTCTCATATGCTCCGAGACCGTGGCGATTGTTAAGTGCCACTACAGACAAAGCTCAAATCTCTGGAGCAAACATACCCACTCAAATCTGAATTGAGGGCACCGAAAATAGGAACAAACTAAGAGTCCAATATGATCAACCCACTTTTCTTTAAGGATGCACATTATTTCATTTTTAAATGCAGTCGTTATTTTACTTGAAATGAGAAAAGAACATTTATTTACTATTAAAGCACTTATTATAATAAACACTTCAAACATATAGAATTTGTGTGTAATAGAATGATAGTTTCTTTCATGTTGTTGGTGTTCACTCTCATTAACCCCTCACATCAACTGTATTCATTTTTTATGCATCGAAGTAGCAGCTGGAGGCCAAGCAATAAGCCCAAAACCCCTTAAAACATTCCAAGTTATATTTTATAATGAGAGTCATTACAGCAAAGCTTCAAATCAATAATTAGGTCATCCTTGTGTTGTGTATATTTCTGCATTTCTTTTGCTGTCTCTCAAGTGTAGATTCAATCAGACCAGAGCATGATGTGATACAAACGCCTCTCTTCAAAACTGCAGCCAAGGTTGGTGCCTCAGTTTTTATAGCAATCTGTCTGTCCTGTCCATCTGTCCTTGAGACAGATTACCCTTCTGCCCGTACCCCCCCGGTCAGACACACTGGAAATACATTAGAGGATAACAAGGTAGAAAGTGTGAAGATAGAGTGAGAGACAGGGAGGAGGGAGAGGGAAAAAAAGAAGGAAGGAATGGGCGAGGGAGCATAGGAAGGATTGAGAACAAAATGGCAGAAAGAGCAGAAAAGAAGAGGGGGGGGGGGGGGGGTGAAAAGGGGTGGAGGGAGGGGGAGGGGGGTGCAGCAACTTTCCTCTTAAAAGCCATTATCTGCACCGACATACTGTGAAGGCTCTCCCTCTGCACCCATACAAAGACATCTTCAGGAGGGACGGTGGCATATCTCCTGCCTGCATGTGTCAAGTGCTTACCTAACCTGCTCATAAACTAAATCCACAGTATCACACACACACACACACACATACACACAAAAACAGATTTACGTTCATTCCCTGGACCCTTATCCTAACATAAACATAACCCATAAACTTACTTTAAACCATGTCTCCACCCTTAAATGAATGGTTTACCTAAAGGGACCTGCTTTTTGTCTACATAAGGGAGAACACACACGAACACACACACACACACACACACACACACACACACACACACACACACACACACACACACCCACACCCACATGTACTGTATATATAAGAACAGAGAGCATGAGTCAGTCCGGGAAAACAGAGCAGAAGAGTACTTGTGCAGCACGTATCCAATCAGAACACAGTGTGATGAAACGGTTTTAACATAGAAGTCATATTTAATAAGTCTGAGTCTCACTGAGACGCTAGGTTCATCTACTGTTTGCCGTTCTATTACCATGCAGAGCTCATTGAGCATCAGAGTGGAGGCTACAGGCTGGATATAATGATGTAAAGGTCAGACGTGACGGAGGGAGTCTCAGGCTGTCAGACAGAGATGCTGACTGAGGAGAGCTGTTGTCAAGTGTCACACCCTCTCAGGAAGCAACGCTGCAGGCACAAACCACATCACACACTATTTGGACTTTTTTTCCTTTCCCTTTACTCTCCTTTCTTTTCCTTTCTTTCATTCTTTCCCTCTCCTCTCCATCTCCCTTGCCTTCGCTCTCCTCCTGTCTTTTCCTTCCTTTCCTTCCCTCCCTTTCTTTCTCCTCTACTTTTTTCCCTTTCCCCCTTTTCAATTTTCATCCCTCTCCTCTGCTTCCCTCCTCATTTCCTTTTTTTAAAATATCCTCTTTGCCTTTCCTCTATTTTCAACTCTTTTCCTTTTTCATTTCCTTCCCTCTCCTCTCCTTTATTTTCCTTCACTCTCTCCTTTCTCTCTTCCTTTTCTTTCATTTCATTCTTCCTGGCCCCTTTCTTTTCCTTCCTTTGATTCCCCCTCCTTTCTTTAACTCTCCTCTCCTTTCTTTTCCTTTGCTCTCTATTCAACTATTTTCCCCATCTCCTCTGCTTCCTTCATCTCTTTGGCTGTCCTCTCATCTCCTCTCTTTTCCTTTTCTCTCATCTTTCCTCTCTTTCTTTTCCTTCCCTTTCTTTCCAATCATTTCATACCCTTCCCTTTCTTTGTCTTACTTAACTCTCCTCTCCTTTCTTTTCTTTTTCTGTACTTTCAACTCTTTTCCTTCTTCCTTTTTTCCCTCTCTTCTCTTTATTTCCCTTCCCTCTCCTCTCCTTTATTTCCTCTCTCCTCCTTTCCTTTCATTTCCACATTCATATTATTAATGTGAAATGTACATTCATTCTATAGAATATAATGAATTCTATGAATGAATGACTTCACTCTCATCTGCTCTGCCAGCCTAAATATTCTTCCTCTTCCTTTTCATCTCTCTCATCCTCCCGTCTTTGCTGACATCAGCATCAGAGCGCTGACTGACCCTCATCACAGCATGTTTAAAGTCGCTGCTCCTCTTCATTCTCAGTTAATTTTAAGGACATTGCAACCACTGTGAAAATGTAGCCTGTTTTTAATGTAAGGACACCATCAACATATCAATCACTGCTCTTCCTCAGGAGGGGGGAGAGCTGCGGTTGGTGTCGCCCTGGTAGGAGGCTCATTGGTCGGGTTATTAAAATGTCGGTGGTGAATGTGCTGTACGCCTCTAATGACAGGTCTGTCTAAAGCCAGGCAGACAGCACAGCAAGCTGCCTGCCACATTATTACTATCCCATTAGAATAAATTATCATGATCAGCCCTGTAGGAACTGCCTGGCCTGGGTTGGACTGTAGGAAAATGCCACGGGGCCCCACTTGCGGGATCCCATCGAAACTAGAGAGAAAAGGGAGGGTCACTACTCAATGTCTAATTATGTGATACAGTGGTGTAAATGACTGACAGATGCAGTATTTCTGTGCTCATATGGTGAACTTCAGGTCCTTGATGTGAGAGTGCGCCCTATCTAGGCCAGTGTTAGCCAGAGCAAACGATTAACTGCTATGACTCATGCTTTCGAGGCTCGTACAATTTCTTACTTTGTAGTTAAAAGCCGTAAAAGCACAATAAGTCACGGTCGCATTTCATTTAACGGCTGAATGAATGTGACTTCCGACCCTGAGCTTTCAAAAAAAGAGCCCGCAGATGCCGCAGAATGGATAATGGATGGTGAGAGCAGGCTGAAGTACCACCAGTCGAGTCCACATGTCCTGCTTCGCTTTTATCCCGCAGTTTCCTTGATCGATTATGGCCAACTTAACTGATGCAGATGACCGCAGATCAATCCACCCCCGCCTCTGTCGATGCCTGGCCCGGGAAGCAGAGTCGGTACATGATGACTCTGTAGAAAGCTTATCAGAGTAAGACACCGAGCAGAGTGAAACACCTTCACCCGCTTTTGGCGCCCTACCCGCCCAGTGATGCAAACGGTGACCTGTGACCCCCATGTGGCACGATCTTCCTGACACCCCCAACACTGCTCTCTCCAGCAGAACAGCCACTGCTGCAAAGTTTTAAGCTCCCCTCACTGATTTACTATACATGACTAATGGTAGACTGTCTGCTCAAGGACACGCAGGACAAATCTAAACTTGAAGTGGCTGCAAGACGGCCAAAAGGAAAAATAAGCTGATGGATTAGTATTAGTAGTAACTATATGTCTTACTGCCAACTCTGGTGCATTTTTCTGTTAGGTGAGGCTTGTTGAGGGCTAATGTCAACGGAAGGTGGGTCTCCCTTTTCAATCACTCTCATTTGTGTTTAGAATCAAAGCACAGGTGTTTATAATAGCAGATAATAAACTATGGTATGAAATGAAAAGCCATTTAATTCACCTTCATATTGTGAACTGTCAAGGGAGCAATCTGCATAGGCAATCATAATTATGCAAGATTGTTGGTAAGCATGGTAACTTGAATGCATGTCAGCATGTGCAGGGATAATTGCTACCTATCTATCTATCTATCAATCAGGCGACACAGTCACTAAAGAAGTACTGTTCGTGCCATGTATTTTGCCATTTTTGGATTTTTTTTTTTAAAGAGTGAGATGTAGCCATAGATTATCACATGACATTTAAAGTCCAGTTGCAGTCTAATAACGTTCACAATCAAATATTTCTTTGTGAGGACAAAAGAAGATAAATGATAAATCAACTCAGATGTTACAGTTAAGTGTAGCATGACCTGCTGTCAGTGGGGAGACTATTGATGGACTGCTATTACCTGCAAGGCCAGGGTCATGTGACTGACAAGCTAATCTGCTGGCTGACCATTATTGGCTTCCAATTTATAATGCTGTCTCACAAACCACACCGGCTGCAGGTTTGACTTTAATAATGTTGTTTTATGAGACAGTTTTTCTTTTATTATCTGAAGAAATGGTACTATTGACATGTGTCAGTAGGAAGGGAACACTTATGTTTGCTGTGTAATAATTACAATGGCATGAAGGTTCATGTGTCCTTGCTATAATCTGATATTTCTCTGGAGTTCTTAACTATACAATAGACAATAGATACAATACAATACATATACAATACAATAGATACAATTTGAGGATTTTAGGTAATCTTTTATTTCAGGGATCCATATAGTGATTATGATGATGATGATGATGATGATGATGATGATGATGATGATGAAATTCACCAAAACTGTCCCATCACTAATCTACCTATCAGTCCATATGACTTCATGTTTAAACTTCTTGGTTTGTTAGTAATAAGTCGTTGTCAACAAGAAAGAACCCAAAACTAAAAGGCAAATATATATGTATATCTTTTTCTCCTTAGTCAGGACTAAATGAACTGATCCACAGGTGTGAAAGTGAGCTAATGGATGCAGACAGGGAGAAAATCAGTGTCCACACATTAACTATTCACATCATTATAGTGTGAGCTGACTATTAAATACAGTACTTAGCAAACAGTCAGTGTTCTCTCCTCTGCAAGGTGATAATAGGTATCAACACTCACATTCATTGTCCATCTTTTGGGACATCATGTGTGGCTTTTCTTATTTTTTAGTTTTTTTCCTGTATTTGTATTTTTTTACCTTTTCATATTCTCTCTCCATGTTAACCCTCTCTTAGTCAGTCTTTATCCAGTTTCAATGGCACCACAACATAACATTTAACCTACTCAACTGATAGTACCTTTGGTTTCAGAGCTTTAGGAACATTTCTTCACATTATATGGACTTCGTCATGCATATATTTACTGTTTACAACATACCTCTCTAAGGATAAAATGTTTTATAGTACCTAAGCTGTAACTTTTAATTGTTGCAACTTTACATCAAACTGAAATGTCTTTTGCATATTTGTATACACATTTCCCTGAAACTCAGCCTGATGAGTTTGGTATCTTTTGAAACCTTGGTATACTGATGAATATCAATTTTGCAAATATTGATTGATTGCAGTCTGGGACAAAAAAACACATTTCAGCGAATAACAGTATGTTTGGAATAAATATGTCTGCGGTAATGTATGCATGTCAATAAACTAGATCAGGGATAAAAACAAGTCAGCAGAGTACAGAAATAAGCAACGCATGTCCTCATGAATATGAAAGGAATCCGTCAAAAATATCAAATCTCTCTTCAGTGGTTTAGCAGCATTTAAAAGTCTGTTTTCCTTCACATGCCGTCATTTCAACCTTGACCTGAGCAGCTTGCTAACTCAATCACATCATTGAAGTGAACGCAGATGCATCAAATTTATGAGTTTGGAAATTAGTTTAGCTCAAACTCATTTCATCTTCAGCTCCCTGAAGTGTACTTACTCTCACAGTAGCAACCTACCCTCCAATACAGAAATAGACCCGCAGCAGACAGTTGTTAACCCCCCCCGCCCCCGAACCTCACCCCCAGAAAAAATAGGATTCATCGCAGGAATAAATCTCATCAGAGTCACATAATTATAATTTGTAGGCAGGAAATGAATTAGAAGATGAGAAACGGGGAGAGCCAGCCGTGGATGTGACACGATGAAGTTTGCTCGAATAAGAAGTTCAAGTCAACAGTTCAGAGAGTCCGTGAACTTCAAATATGCACATACACACACACGCACGCACATACACACACACACTGAATAAATAACAAGCCATTCCCCAGAAGCCCTGTAGCAAGTGATAATGTAATAACTGCTGGATAATGTAAGAATTGGTCATCAAAATCTAATAAAATGTTCAAGTAAATGCACTGAGAATGCAATAAAAGATCATAATATAATATATAATGGTCTAATTAATGTCATGATGTATTATGAGGAAAAATATGATTATAACATGAGTCTATGGATGCCTTTATGTGATTTCTCTGGCACTTAATTGCATTAATAGTTAGTTTAGAGTTTAGATATATGGGATTATAACAGTAGGTTGTTGGTTTGAATCCCTCCACCTGATGTGAAAAGGATGTAGGTCATCATTTTGCTTTTATAATATGATCATTTTACATTGTCATTTAAAATGACACCCCCCCCCCCTTTCCCTGTTTCTTTTTTACCTATGGTGTAGCCTCTCTTCAGTTCGCCACACCGGGGGCTGCGGCGCTGGGAGTTGGCGGTGTTGTTTTCCTGCACCGCAAGGACGGTGGTTGTCTTGGCAACAGGTGGTGCAGCCTTGTTGAGGGGCGAGGCTGGCACCAGAGTCGGGGAGAAACCTTGATTGGCAATATCCACCGACTGTGACTTCTTCTTCAGTCTGCAGGGGACAAGCAAAAGCACAGAAGCAGAACGCATTATTGTCATGTTTATATGGGTTACACGATTAGAATCTATTGTACGTGTCGGTGGTATTGTGCAGACACAGAGAGGAGGGAAATGTTGCGTGACCTTCACCGTTCAAGGGCAGGACAATCAAATCAGATTTGCATCTGAGTCTGTTGATGTCTATGTGCTCTGTCACAGAAATGTAATCGTGCAAGACCATTTTTATCAGCGGCAAGGAAGTTAGGAGAAAGAATCGATAGGCTAATCACACCCTTATTAAGGGTGAATTTATTAGTGTCGCTCTGCTTGCTCGGTGCAGAGCCTCCTCGAACAGTTTAAAGAGATGAAGCAGTGGGATATCGCAGGAGGACACCGGGAGACCAGATTTAAGACCATGCTGGAGACAAAATCTCATTGAGTAACAACCTGAAGGAACAAATACTGGAGCAAATGTAAGCCAGGCTGTGCAGGAATGTCCACATTGGTTTGCTTTAGCTTTACAAAACATTATTCATAATTAAAACAGGACTACGAACAAGACTAAGGGCTGGGTTATCCTAGAAAGAACAATAACTTGTAAGATGTCAGGTAAAAGTTATTATAGCTGTCACACAGAGAAGTTGAGAGTTGATAATTGTATAACTAGAAATGCAGGGCAAACCTTAAAACAGCCTCTCCTGGAATGTATTTATGATATACTTGTTCTTTCACATACAAAAAGTGACAGAAGTAGTTGTGTAAACAATAAAATAGGGCTTAAGGGAGAAGGTCAAACCTTTCCGGCTTTCTCACTTCCACACATCTGGGCACTCACTGTGTTAAGTGGGCATTAATGTCAGATTGTCAGTTTTAGGAAAAACAGAAATTGTCTGACGTAGCTCCGGCAGTTTGAACAATTGGGATAAGTGTGTGTGTGTGTGTGTGTGTGTGTGTGTGTGTGTGTGTGTGTGTGTGTGTGTGTGTGTGTGTGTGTGTGTGTGTGTGTGTGTGAGATGGTCAGCTGAGGATGATTATCATTGGTTTGTAAGCAAAAACCTGCAAAACTAAAACATATTGGATAAATTAAAATTTTGGAGGCATGAAAACCACCAAAAATCACAAAACTGATGAAATTTCATGACAATTCATCGAACATCCAATATTACTCCTGTACATAATGTTACTATTTTTTTTACTATATTTTCTTTTTTTTTATTGCTTGTGTACTTACTAACCACTGTAGCAATAATGTACATTTCTCCACTGTGGGACTGATAAAGGAATATCTTTTCTTATCTTATATTAAGAGTTGTGAAGCCATTTCACTATAAACTAAAAATGTCAACCTCATGGTGACTCACTCTGCTTTATCCTGTGGTTTCCATGAAGATCTGTCTGAACAGTCAAGGCTTTGCATCAGATAGTTATTGAGATATTTCAAACAAGAAATTCCTTATATACATTTTCTTTTGTAGTTAAGGGCTTTTAGCAGACTGCTTATGTAAAATGTATCACAAGGTAAAGTACCGCCTGGCAGAGCTAGGTCAAATCAAATCTGCCTACGACAACTACCCAAAGCCTATTAAAAGGATGACGAGATCCTGGGTTTGGGATTGTACACTTTACAAAGGAGTTCACTCAGCTTATCAGGTAATCCCAAAACACTCAGCAGCAGTAGGTCTATTCACTTTCCTATGTTCTCTCACACACACACACACACACACACACACACACACACACACACACACACACACACACACACACACACACACACACACACACACACACACACACACACACACACACACACACACACACACACACACACACACACACACACAACACATCCTAACAAAAAAAAGTTTACAAAACAAAATCATTCTTAGAAGCTCTAGTAAAAACTTGGAGTAAAAAAAGTGAAAAATGGCCTGTGAAACACTATCTATCTATAGTCTGAGAAAGTCCTGAAACAGCAATACAAGATTCCCAGCACTTCGCTCGCTCGCACACACTTTCAATCATTCCAGCAAAACTGCTGAAGCGAACAGAATCTTTCTGGCCATTTCACCCAAGCGCTCATCCCCTGATGGACCAAAGCAGCACACATGACATAGTGTCTAACTGGCTAATGAAAATGCATAATCTCTATGGAAATGCTGTCCATCAATAGTGCGTGTGTGTGTGTGTGTGTGTGTGTGTGTGTGTGTGTGTGTGTGTGTGTGTGTGTGTGTGTGTGTGTGTGTGTGTGTGTGTGTGTGTGTGTGTGTGTGTCCCCTTCCTAAATTGAACCCAAATGGTCCGGAGAGGGCAAACAATGCAGGCCGAGCTGTGAATAAACACCAGGAGAAATTATCTTCTGCTTCACAGAAGTGTTCCCCAAAGTCTTTTTAGTGGAATAAAGAAACAAAAAAACAACACTCGCTGACCACTACCTACAAACATATCCATTAAAACTAATAAAAAAGCCTCTAATGGACTCTATTCACTCCATTTTTGTTGATTGTAATCCCCCTTACTTCTTCTCTTTTCTCTACAGAATTGCATGTAGTGGAAGTTTCCACAAGTGAAACAAAGGCAGACAAAGTTAGCAGGATTTGCCCGACTGTGTTAATGACTACTTCTGGGACACTGCCTGTTTGTTTGGATGGCACATAATGAGGCTGGAGAATGAGTGAGGAGTAGAGACCTGCTAACCTGAAGCGCCAGATGGTTTGTTACACAGAACCATCTGAGAGGTCGTCCTTGGAAGTTGTTGTTGTTTTTGGAAAAGGGCAGGCACTTTCATTAAAAATAAATATTGGCAGGTGATTGGAAGAACCATCTGTGTATCACCGTATCACCTTGCGAGGCAGCTGGATTCGCGAGATCATGCACGTAACTCAAAGCCTGCCGAGATGGATTCTCGCATGATCTTGTGATGTCGCGATCTCGCAAATTCAGCTGCCTCGTAAGGTAAGAGACCTGCTGCTGCTGCTGTCAACGGCTGAGGAAGACGAGAGGAAGAGAGAGGGAGACGGAGAGAGAGAGAGAGACGGATAGAAACTAAAAGAGAAGGAGAGTGTCAAGCTGTGTGAAGTCTATCTCCACTCCCTTAGGAGTTACTACTAATTACTGTCTCATCAGTAGAGCAGAAGCCCTTCTTCTAGCTCTGTTTCACTGAGCTACAAGGCCGAGGCTGGATCAAAACAGAATATGTGTGTGTGTGTGTGTGTGTGTGTGTGTGTATGTGTGTGTGTGTGTGTGTGTGTGTGTGTGTGTGTGTGTGTGTGTGTGTGTGTGAATAAACTGAATCAATGTGGTATTGTGTGTGTCTAGCAGAGAAAAATGGAAACAGAGAAAGATGGAAACAGAAATGTGTAAACAGAATGACAATGAGCATGTGTGTGTGTGTGTGTATACATGTTCTTGTGTGCTTGTGCACAGTGTGTGTCCACAGTTCATTTGTGATTTTGTGTAGCAAGGCAGCACATTTCAATCAAATACTGATTTATGGCGCTCTTCTTCTCAGGCATGTTTTTACAGTGAACAATCCTACAGAGTATCGTCTTATCAACAGAAAGTCCCAAAGCAAAATGGGGCAATGCAGGAAACAATAAGATAGAAGACAGGGGGAAAAAATACATTTCAGAAAGAGAAAAGACACATTTATCTCCTATCACTTTTAGCCCACACTAATCTTCTTGCTTGAATCATGTCAGTTAAGACTCAAAACTCTAATCCAGAAACTTTTAACGCGTACTTTACTGATTTATTTTTGCACTCCTACAATATAACTTTGCCAGACTCACAATTTAAAAGAAACAAGGATAAAAAAAGAACCAGTGACATGCCATCGTCTTCTCTTTCCTTGTCAAAACCTGGTGCCTACATTACCCACAGTGCAATTCAACTCAATTCACTTGACTAAACAGAGTTTGGTGTGTTATGCTAATAGAGGCCACAGATATCTAGTAACCCTGCTTCTTTCTGCATTTTCAAATTTGTAGTCTTCAACCAGGCCTGACTGATGTGGCCTCACTTCAGGAAACACATCAGATTTCACACAGTTCTCTCTGGAGCCACAAAAGATGTACAACTTGTACAACTTGACATATGAGGACCTGTAAACCTGTCAAATCAGCGGACCAGCCAGGTGAACATCTTGTATGAGCGTGTATGAAGTGCAATTCTCACAAGGAACTGTACATTTCGCAACCCTCACTGCAGATAATCATCACCATTTATGATTTATGAAACAGTGAAAACAAGATTGAGGAGGCTTCAAGTGAGTGATACAGTGTAATGTGGTCTGACCTGTTACACAGGAGACACTGAGTTAGATAGAATTTAGGTAAAAGACCAGTGCCACTCTACATTCATAGCACTTAAATTTTGCAACAACTTCTTTGTACAGCATATGCAAAGATCTGATTATTATAAAAAGGTTATTTTATTGGTCTTATATTTTAATTTTATTAGACATGCAGTCTAGAGTCAGAGTTGAACTTCATCAGATTTTAAATTGTTTTAAAAGCTATTAAACTGTGGCTGTTAATGTTAATGTTTTATTTATTTATCATTTATCAAACTGTTATATTTGAAATTTAAGTAAATTTAAAGCCAAAGAAAAGCCAATCTTCTCCATCTAAAGCCTAATTTAAAGTGATTCTGGAAGAAACTACACCAGCTTTTGCCCTGTCAACTCTAATACCACATAATACCATGTCATATGATACTATAATATAATGTAATGGCTCAACAATCAGGCCTGGCCTGTGTCACTTTGCTGACACTGAAATGCCCCCAGTGATAGACTTGAGTCTTAACTACAGGATTTATAACATATAATTGGCTGTGTTGTCAGGGAAATGCTAACAGCTACAGTGATTACTGAGGTGAACTAGTGTTGACATGTAACCTGATGTAACAGCAGGTCTAACAGCAGAGGAATGTGCTGTTTTTCCCCTTCCACCAAACATTCCACCTTTATTCTTTCTGTAATAATACTAGTTGTATTTTTCTGGCTGTATTGTATGTACTGTGTGGTCAGCGTTTTCTTTCAGCTTAGAGGCTGAGTGGTGCCAACATTTCCCACTGCCTCGGGCTCTGTACTCCGGTAACAATGCCCGGCATCACGGATCACCTGCGCGGGCCCACGAGGGACTGCAGTCGCATACATACGTGAATATGTCGAGTATGTGTTTAATGTATTAAAAAAAATGCTTTACAGTACACTCATTTTGTTTAGTTTCAAATTGAGACTATTAGGCAGTTTTGACCCTGTCCACAACTGACCTGTAGTGAACCTAAACCTGCCTTCTGTGTATCTTGGGCTTATACTTAGTACAGATTCAATATCTACTGTAGCTCTGAGAGCTGTAATGCTGTTTGCCTATTGTGTACCTTTAACAGCTTCTGTTTCTCATTGCCACTAATGGAGCAACAAATGATCAGATTCAACAGAACCATTACACTTCTTAAATTAAGTGCGTTATTACTCCTTATTACAGTATATCACAGCAGGTGTTTAAAACTCTGCAGTCGTCATTCCAACGCCAAATAACCAGGAACACTAAAAAAGACTCAACCCATTACGCTGCACGATTACAATCAAATAGCATCATTATGGTGTCATTGGAAACTTCAGGTGTCAAACTGTGCAAGCAAAATTATTCATCAATCACAGTTGCAAAGTCAGTCTGAATTATTTCGTGTTTGAATGTATGTATGACTCCACGGAACACTATGAATGTCCTGCGTCATGCCTACATTTTTGGACCTTGGATGTGTTTGTATGCTTTTACTACATGCACATGTAACTGTACTGTGTGTAGTGGCTCCTTTTCTTTGTTGTCTTTTTCTCCATCAAACTAGATAAGAGTGTGAGGTGTTGAAAAGAGAGGAAGCATGCAGAGGGTTATAGGTTGTCCTGACAGATGGTAACGCACACAATGATGTAATGGACGACCTCGCTTCAAAGGCGGCTCCTGCCTCTCAAACCGCATGGCCCACTTTACGCTGAGGAGTTTCACAACCTCGCTGATAATCCGTGTGAACGCCACGCTGCAAACGCACCCTTCCCCACTGTGAAAACCAGAATAGAAAAAAAAAAGGCCCCGGTGGGAAACTGCAGAAAGATTAAGAGGCTTTTCCTCTCACACTAGTGAGGAACTGGGAAGCCATTGGTTTCACATTGGTGTGTGTTTTTTGTTGTTTTTATCTGGGTAAATAGGCTTCATTCTGAGCTATGATTGCACCAATCTCCATCTCCTACCCTGCGAGCAAAAAAGCTCATGAACAGCAGAGGGGAATGAGAGAGACGCTCGTCAACAAAGCCACGAGCTCTGACTGATTCCTATCTACGAGCAAATGCTTCCACAAATATGAATAGAGGGAGGCAAAAAATGAAGGAAAACAGACGTAGAGGCATTTTGTTTTCAACCCCGCTGTTGTGATCTGACCTGGGCCAGGAGGCAGTGGTATGTTTGCAGCACTGCCAAACTGGCATCACTAAGATTATCCGACTCTACAGGGATCCACGTGGTTTGGCAAAGGATGCATAAACAACAGGAAATTTGGGGCTAAGTCAAAACACGCTTATCGCTCCCCTACTAAGAGGGATTAGACATAGGAAAAAAAAAAAAAACGGGGCTGCGCTTGCGTCGCCTTCTATTCCTCCTCTTTGCTTGGCTTCCCGTTCCTTGCCTCGAAGCAGCAACATAACACATTTTTTTCAGGGAAACAGTGTTTACATATAACGGTAGATAGGGTGCTGTGCTATATAAAGCCCATAGGAGTAGGCAGGGTTGACGTCATAGTGAGTTACAGTGCTGGCAGCACAATGACCCGTCTGACAGTAATGATGCCTTAGAGTCTCAATACTCTGAATGCTGCTTATGTAACTTTAAAAGAAAGGGGAGGGGAAGAAAAACGTATCACATTTATTTATTACAAAGGAGCTCCGTTTAGTGAAAACACAGACTCCACTTCCCTTCAGGTGAAGAAACATAAGAGACTAATTAAGGATTCCATGTCTTTATCGTGCTGTTGCAAGGTATTTAAGGTGGGCAGAAATTAGCTTTATTTATGCATGTTTCTCCTCCAAAACTGCAAGAAAAACTATGTTTGGATATTAACCTTCCTGTTTCTTCCAGTCGACTGTGCAACTTTTGTCCTCCTGGGTCAATTTTGACTGGTTTGACTGTTAATAAAGTGTATAATAAATAAGTATAAAGTATAAATTATCATCCAATTCTGTGTCAGACCTTTTTAGCCAACTTCATTCCAATGTATTACCATAGGTATTACACACATTTTTTATTGCAAATTATGGTCAATAGGCCTCATTTAAATGAAATCATACTTCATTTTTGAGTTATCTTAGAGTTTTGAGTCGGAAATTATGTATTATTTTAACTAGATTTAAGATCAGAGGAAATATGTTGATGGATTATACAGTCACCAACCACTTCATTAGGTACACATGTGTATTCTAATTCAATCCAATACAACAGCTCTTCCATAAATCCCACTTTTTTGAAGTTTATACATTTTAAGTTTTTGTTGACTCTACTTTATGTTTATTATTGAGGTCATAGTGAGTGATGGTGGCGTACTGGGGTGAATTATATATTGAATAGTATTCCTAATATTTTGTCCACTCCATTAACATACATGAGGGTGGCTCTTGTACTCCTGGGTCAAAATTGACCTGGTTTGGTTTGATTGTTTTATATAGTATAAATTATCAACCAATTCAATGAAAGTAGTGATGATTATACTTGAAGTAATGTAGCATCCATGTGATTTCCAGTCAATTAGATGAAAGAAATCTATATTTCTGACATAAAAAACATTTTTAAAACAGGTCAAATATGACCCGAGGACAACAGGAGGGTTAAAGCTGCACTAACCAATATTTTGGACAATGATTCAAATGACTATGTGAGGTCTGAAAAGGGGTCTGTCATGCACCAAACAGCAGCAACAGACAAAGTTAGCGACTAGCTCATGAACAGAGTGGAGCCTTTAGCTGCTGCAGAGCCATATTTTTCCCAGGAGTTAACAGAGGCCATAAAAGAGCTATAAGAAGAGTGAATATTAGACTTCTATTTGTCAGTTGGACAGAAACACGACTCCAAATGAATGCTAATGTTGCTCCAACTCTGCTGGATGTGCAACTGTGTTCCAACATGTTTACTATAAACATTTTACAAGGTGATATTATGTTAATGTTGTTTCTACGGCTTGCTGAGCTGCCCCCAAGTGACCAAAAACATCAACGGTATTATGGCTGCTCTAAGAGATCAGTGATTACTTTTCATGTCTTAATCATAAAGAGCTGTTGCAGGGTATTCAATAAGCAGATTAAGTTGTCACTGGAAATGTGCATTTCTGCTATCCACAACTACAGGAACAGGGTTTTTTTGTATTATAAATATCTGACAGTACATACATTTTACAGTCTAGTTGGGAAATGTGTTAATGGTGCCCTGTGGAGTGAAATCAAAAGTTATGTTTATAATTTCTCCCCACCAAAACCTAAATCATGATTTCTTTTTATAGGGGGATTCTTAGACCGGGTCAAAATTAACCTGGAAGATACTGCAAGTGTGTAGAATATGAACAGTATGTAAATGTTTGCAAAGTATTTTCAATCCTGCGTTGTTTACATCCATGCAGTTTTCCTTTTCCCTGCATTTGCTGCTGCGTCAATGCATTTCTTGGAGCATAACAGCCATTTGTAGATGATTCAAAGAGTGTTGAAACATTGACAGGACTGTGTATTGTGTTATCCAAACAAGACAAACAAAATTTGGGCCCAATCATAACAAAAATTGCTCCATAGTACTAGCAGAGGTCAGAAACTCCACAGGGAAACCGGGAAGGAAACCCTGTTCATTCAAAAGTGAAATACTATTAGTATTAGCTGAATTAGCATCATCTCTATGTCGTATACCCAGCCACAGTGCTGTTACAAAACCTGAGGTCCACTATAAAGATGATACTTTCTATTATAACTGTACTTTGAGGAATATAAAGACATATTTACTTGTCAAAATTGTCAGTTAAATTATGAAGTAACAATACTAAGCCCTAGCCACCACACAGTTTGTCCTCCAGCCTTATTTGAACATCTGATGCATGATAAAAAAAACCAATAGGGCATGTTGTGATCCCCATGGCAGGAATCTCAGATGAGGACTCATTAAGTTTACATACAAGAACATGAGGAAATGTCTTCTAATCCAGAGGGAATGAACTCCAGAGTATCTGCTAATCATCTCTTGTCAACATCCTCTCGCCTTTAAGCCATCAATCACACTTGTATCAAACTCCCATTTGAAATGGATTGCGGGGATTTCAAATTCCTGCGCTCTCTCCGCGGCAAGGCAATCATAACAAAACAATTGGACAACTGCGGACTAGCTTAAGCCTAATAAGAATGAGTCAGTCACCGTTAAGGCAGTCAGACTAAAGCTGCGCCACTGATACTGACACGAGGAGAAGAACGAGGGCAACAACAACCTGTGGCCATGCATGTTAATGAGGCCTTCTGTTGCATCCCGAAGCCTAATGAAATACGGCCGGACCTCTGCTCTGCTGTCGGACACCTCCGCATAATGATGTATGGAGCTCTACGCCGCATTACGCTCATCTGCCCTTGCTAAATGCCACAGTAGCAATTCTGTGTCAAGGGGTTGTGTGGCTGTTTTGAACAATGAGGCTTTAAAACGTACGCCGCGTCCATATCAAAGTAATAAGAGTTAAAGGGCAGAAACATAAGAGAGAGAAGGGTGAATGAACTGAAAAGTGATCAGAGAGTAGCTGGGTGAGCTGTGGGTGTTTTTACTGGGGGAAAAAAACACAAGCACAAATTCTCATTCAGAGTTCGAACGCGCTGTTTTAAAAGCATCTGTAAAGTGCCTGTCCTTGAGCCGCAGTTGAGCAATGCAATCAAAAAAAGCGAAACGCATCTCCTTTATTAGTTATGTAAGAGTCTTCCCATTACTGAGAAGCGAGGCGCACTGTTTCCTCTCTGAGTGGGTGTCCATATTACGCACCCCCCTCAAAAGAATATCTGGTTTGAGGTGATTTTTCATTCCCGACACATCTCCTGTTCAGCAAATGCTTGTTGTTTTTTTTCCTCTTGTTTTTTAAAATTCTTTGAAACACTCAACATTCTCTTTGACTTTTTTTTTTGTTTCCCACTGGCGGAGGCAGACAGAGGCCAACTTCTGCAGCTTGGACGGATGGGAGAATAAAAAAGATGAGAAGCTCTGTGTGTGTGTGTGTGTGTGTGTGTGCATACGTGTGTGTGTGTGTGCATACGTGCATGTGTGCATGTGGCGTGTGTGAGTGAGCCAGCGAGCGCTTCAGTCTCTGCTGTTACTCTGTAATTAGAAACAGAGATTTGCTACTGAGACAAGAAGGAACTGCAGTGTACAACTATGTAAACCCTATGTACACCGACTGCAATAAAGTAGTGTCAGTTGATTTTGGTCAATGATGGAAATATTAAGGTAATTTACTTAAAGTAGAAAAGTAGATAAAGCAAGATTGTGCATCTAAATGTCACTTAAGTATAAGATTTATTAGCAAAATGCACTTTAAGTAGAACAACTGAAACAACTCATTGTTCAAAAAAGCCCTCTGTGATATGTATACCATAATATATCTAACTCAAACAATGTATCTGCGCAATTAAATTTGACTTTACTTGAGTATTTGCAGTTTATGTAATTTTATACTTTCAGGAAATTAGTCAATTTGACTTCAATTGAAATAAAAAATGTTTTAAAAAAACATGAAAAAAATTAAGTGATTCCCAAACTTTCAACATTGTGAGCCCTTTAAGACAAAAGCAGTGTATGATTGGTGATTTCTGTCATGTTTTAGGTGTGTATAATTTGAGTTTCAAATTTCCAACATTTCACAACCCCCATCCAAAGATTAAGTAAAAATATGTCCCATTTTATGCTTTTCTATGCCATGTATCTCATGCATCCCCCGGATTTATTTTATGACCTTCTGAGGGCGCCCAACACCCCATTTTTGGAATCACTGGACTGAACTACGCAACTGTACATCAAGTACAACAAGCAACACCTCAACCAGCTACAAGAGTAAAATGTGCTCATGCATTGGTGCATCAGTGTTAACAATCTAATCATATGTATCAGTCACTGGGGATATTTTCTGCACGTTTGCTGATAACACTTCCTCTGTACTTTTACTTAATTAGAATTTGTATGCAGGAATTTTACTTGTAATGGACTATTTTTAAATTGCTTTATTGGTACTTTAATGTAAGAAACCTGTGCTCCAATTAAAAATCTAGTCCGGCTGTGCGTTAAAAAAAACAATCTTCCAGACACCAGTTTGCACACTTAAATCAACCCTTAACCGATCACACAAAGCATACACACAAAAACAATACCAGACGAAGACACCAGCACACATAATGCCTCACTAGCCAACCAGCCCTCGAGCCGCGTCTAATGATTTCTCCATCACTTAGCAGCATCTGCCAACAGTGTCGAACAGCTCCATTTTAATCAAAAACCAGTCCATAAATCAACAGTTCGGCTCATAAGCACGGCTGAGAGGGAAAGGGCCGCTATTCATTTTCTAAAATGTATCAATATCACACAGAAACACCCTTCAGCCACGGCCTTTCACTTGGCTAACAGAGGAATTATCTTAGCTGACACAAGGCGGGAGGGAAAAGAGAAAAAAGAGAAGAGAAAAAAAAAATCACTGCTTCATTATGTGTCTGGCTCTGACTCAGGGGCATGTTTTTCTCCCTCACTTTCTGGGTCTCTGTGTATCACTCAAGCAGCAAAATACAGACACATCCAGGAAAAAAAGAAGCATGCACAATTGCACTCTTTGTCCCCATCTTGGTGACAAACACAAACACACCCCCCCGTCAGACTCAGCCGCTCAATCATACACAGCCTTCAGCGTTTAATTCAGTGAGTATCCGCGGGGCCTTGGGACTGTTACTGCTGTTACCGCAGTCTTCCACTGTCCTCCTCCTCTCTCCTTTTCTTCCTCGTTACTACGTAGCCTCAGTCCTGCTCTCGCGCTCTCATTTGCCGGGCTCCGGCGACAGGCAGCGACACAATTGGTCAGCAGGAGTAGTGGATGCAACGTCATACCACCGTGGCTTGTGGTGGTGCAGAAATCAGAGATGTGTTGTGAGTATTTTTCAGCTGTTTGCAGCAGCGTGCCGAGTATCATGTTAGACCATTACGGCTGGAAAGAGCAGGAGGGGGCGGGCAAGACATCAGAGATGAAAAGGAGTGTTTTAATTATCACTGTTATTGGCTTACCATATTGCATCTAATTTGTTAGAAAGAATAACATGCTGAGATATCTCACAGCATTCAAAGTGTATTTCCAGGGAATGTAATACAGAGAGTTTCTCAGAACCACTGACTGCTACAATTACTATAAACCTGAGAATAATGTAGAGACACCTCATTAATATGTTATGAAATATTCAATACTCTTATTCCCTTTATTTCTGAGAGAGATATGAACTTATTTAATGCTCAATCTGACAAGCATGTTAATTCCTAATATAAATGTCCTCGAAATAATTATGTAATTTACTTAAAAGAGAAAATAAACGAGTTCTCAGACCGTTATTTCAGCTGGTTTTGTTAAAGCAGGTGATTGGAGTTTAAAAGCAGATACTGACAAACAGCTCCATTTAAACCTAAGTAAATATTAAGTCAATTCATTATTACAAATTTTTAATATAGGGCAGCAACTAATGATTACTTTCATTATCGATTAATCTGTTGATTGTTTTCTTGATGAGGCTAATTGATTAGTAGTTTGGTTAGTTTTGACCTGTTTTCCAGAGCACAGAAGATTAAAAAAAAACAGAGAACATTTGAGAAGCTGAAACCAGAAAATTGGACATTTTTTTCTAAACACTATTTATTAATTTAATAGTTGGCAACTGATTGTTGCAGCTCTACATGTTTTCATATTTGACGTAGCCAACCTGTTAGCATAACCTAAAAGTAGGTTGGAATTAGCCTAATTGTAGTGTGCTAATTAAATAGTGTCCAATTGACTAACATTAATGAAAAAATTGAATAATTATTTCCCAAAAACTTCCAATAACAATATAACATATTTACTGACCTTTAAATAAAGCATTACTGAAGACTGACGTCATCTCATGTCTGTGTGATAAGTATGAAGCTGGAGTCAGGACACGGTTAGCATAGCTTAACATTAAAACTCGAGGCAGGGAGAAAATAGCTAGCCTGTTCTATTCTATTCTACTAAAGTTTTTTTTTTTTTTTTAAATACACATACCAAAATTATATTGCTTTATTGTTTACAGAATGTATTTTGTTTATCATCAAAAAGTGAAAACATTTTTTAAGTTTAGGTTGAATGCTGTGTTGAAGCTATTTCTTGCTAGCTATTTCCGGTTTTAAGCTATGCTAGGCTAAACACACTGTCTTAACTCCAGCTTCATAGTTACAGTACATGATTTATATCAATCCTCTTTTCTTACTAAAAAGGAATATTACCCGAACATCCAATTATTCTTACATTTTTTTAATGATATTTGTTTAGTATATTCGGTCTATTTATTGCTTTTCTAATAAATCTACTCAGTTGTTGATACAGAAAGCAGTGTGGGCAGGAGCTTCAGTGATCTTGTGCGATGGATGCACCACTTTGAAAAGAAAGAAAATCAAACAGAAAAGTTAACAAAAACACCCTCCTCTCTCTTTCTCCTTTGCGTATATCTGAAAGACAGATAAACAGACTGCCAGTAACATAAACATCCCATCTGACCCAGAGCAGAGGCGGCTGTGAAACCATGCTCATTTGTTGAAGCACAAACCTTTGATTGACTGCCCACGCTAATTAGCACAAAAAGCCCCTGTGCCAGACCCCGACCGTCTCATTTGCACCATGTCCTTGACACAAAAAAGAAGAAGCCCTACTGTGTCTGTGTGGACAGACTTGGGCTCTATGCATGAAGGACGCTACATGTCATCACTGGCAAAATGTCCTTGGTCCGGCTCAGCCTTTGTTACGGAGTACACCAGGACGCCCACCTCTCCAAAGCTAGAATCTAAGCTAAAATAAAAATGATCTGAACTTTAACCTAGTTTGCAGAGACAACAGCATGTAAAAAGCTGAAAAATGTGTTTCTATGAGGGTGAGGTGTATGGTCTGACATGAAACAGCTGCAGTGAAAACATGCATATTATTTTTAAATGACTTTACATCTCACTACTGGCTGACTTTTCCTTGTATTTTGCTTTACTTTGAGATGAATAAGATACTGAGCAAGTTTAATGATTTAAACCCAACCTGTTACTTATTCCTGTATGCCAAAAGCAATAAAGAAAATAAACAAAAAAATAATAAATAACAAATTAGTGAGCCACAATGTTGCACGTACCAAATGTGTATTAATCCCAGATGAAAATAGTCCCCAACAAATGAACAATTTCTTTCTGTTTGAGTAACCTTTGAGAAAAAAAATGCAGTGCCTAGTTGTTTAAGGACAATATTTAACCATTTTAAAGTATGAAATTATATATATTTGTTTTACATCTTCAACTGGAACCGACAGAGTTTAGTGCCACAGAAAGGTTAGGGAAATTGGACACAATGGCTAACACATTGTTGATTTTGGTCTTTCCAACATTTTTAAGTCCCCACTTCCGTTATAATTGACTTCATTAGACTGTGATTTTTTTCAATAGCTCCAATTAAACACAAGCTGGAAAGATAATGATTACTGCTATGCTGCAGTCAAAAGATCCATGCACTGATTGTGTTCACCTTTATGTCAGCCAGCGCTCTCACTTGCACATCTTTTCACAGCTGTGTAAAGAGCACTGTTTGGCTGGAGGCACTAACATCTGCCAGCACTGGTGTCACTGGCAGTGGTTGACAAGGGTCACACAAATCCTGGAAGCTGTAAAAAGGGGGCATACTTGTTGTGTGTAGTCATGTTCTTTGGTTTAAGGCGTCTCTGGCCTCAGAAAGATGATGTGAAAGTAAATGTGTTGCTGGAGTGACCTGGTAACACATCTCCACCTTCCTCTCTGTCTCTCTTTAATGACTCAACTTATTTTTTCTTCTCTTTTCCTACTTTCTTCTCATCAGTCTCTCTCCTCCCACAACACACACACACCTACCTACCTACCTCCCTCCCTCCCTCCCTCTTCCCCTTATAGTCTGTTGGCAGGCTGCTTGTCTCAAGCTGGTCAACCTGATGGCCTTCTGCAGCAGGCACCATTGGCAGCACTTGGCATATTCTGAAACACGCTGAAATTCACTGGGCACACACACACACTCACTTACTCTAGTGTGATACAATTAAATTGATGTTAAAGTGAGAATGCAGAGGAAATAGGAGTTGTCTTGTTTATGAAATCTCCATTATGAAAAACACTTTCATCTCCAAGAAGCTATTTTGCAGATCTTGAAAATAAGGTTAGCTGATTTGTTCATATATAAATCCTGTAGATGATTAATGTGAACCACCAGAGGCTTTGTCAGGTACTTAACCTTTAAGTTAGAAAAGATGTAGGATGACATAAGGAGTGTCGGAGGCTAGATCTACGTCTCCCGGAGAAAGCTGACGACAAGAGAGTTAGACTGCTAGGAGGAAGAATGGCTCCTAAATGGAGAGTGACAGTTGAGATGGACGTGGCAAATGAAGACGGAGCTTCCAGCGGGTCTCGGGGCAGCTGTCATTCACAACAAACTGCACTCTCACACCAAATCATTACATAAAGACTTTAGCCCACTCCTCTGACTCAGGATGCAAGTGCGTGTGATGCTCTCCACATGAAAACATTAAAATTAAATAGGTTAGTATCCATTAAAAAAACAACTGTCTGCTAATTTATTTGTAATTATTATTATTATAAGCCAAGATGATGTTAAACTGCTGCCCTGTGTTTACTTCATTTACTTTTAATATGAAAAACCCATGCTCCTAATACATTTGCATCTTGTTTTATCCACACATGAAGCTGCACTGAGGAACCTTTTTAATTGTCTGAGCTAGAAGTGAGAGATACGTGTTTAAATTATTGAGTTTGAAAGATTTAGTTACTAAAATCTAGGAGCACAACCTGCCACCGACTGCACCCAGCACATAAATTAGCCTTTTTTTTTTAATTTAGAAGATGAATACATCAAGCAAACACTTGAGTCTTGTCCTGTTTCAAAGTCAGACTGAACAAAGACTTAACAGGTCATTTAGCAGGGCCAAACAGACATTTACTTCATATATCTGGTAGTAAATGTCACAGAGGAGGAGGGGAGGAGCGAGCAATGGAAGACTAAGACGCACCTCCAGGTAGCTCGTCAAAAATCCGTTCAAAACTGAGCAAAAACGCAAATCTACTGAATGTTACCCACTTCGTGAAGTATATAAACGTTTAGGTAATCACCGGAACAAAATATTCTGCTCGTTTTTCGTAATGGTTAGAACGAAGGCCAAGAAGAGCGAGTCACCTGAGACAGGCCCAGAAGCCCCGAGCACACCTTACTCGGAGGCCCCGGAAACCGACGACAGTACTATGGATGAACCCTCTAACAAGACGGTGCTCGCGGCCATCGCTGCTTTAAGCGCAGATGTGAACCGGATCAGATCAGAGGTTTGTGCCACCATAGAAAACCGCATCACAGAAGTTTCTGCTACCATCAGGGGCGAGATCTCATCACTTAATGAAAACGTCCAGAAATCTATTTCTGAGCTGAGAGGCATATCAGCAGTGCACGAGACCGCTCTAAAAGAGCTAGAAGAAAGCGCTTCAACCCACTCTGACATCCTCTCCACACTGCAAACTACAGTGGATCATCTGACAACTAAAGTTAAACACCTGGATGAAAAATGTGAGGACCTCGAGGCGCGCTCCAGACGGAACAATATCAGGATTATAGGAATACCGGAGGGAAAAGAAGGGCCACGGCCCAGAGAGTTCATCTCACAACTCCTAACCGAAGCGCTGTCTCTGCCGGAGCAACCACTGATAGATCGGGCACACAGGATAAACCGCCAGAAACCGAAACCAGAGGACCCCCCGCGACCCTTCATCTTAAGACTTCACTACTACCACGTCCGTGAGGAAATACTACGTAGGGCCATGGAAAAGAATAAGCTGGAATGCCAGGGGCGGAAAATACACATATTTCCAGACTTCCCTCCTTCTGTGGTCAAACAGAGAGCTGCGTTCACTAAAGTCAGAGAATTGCTACGAGGAAGATCGGACGTCAGGTACGGACTGATTTATCCTGCCAGGCTGATGGTGACGCACGGAGGAGTGAAAATGTCGTTTACCGACCCGAGGGAAGCTCAAGATTACGCCGAGAAACACTTTGGTCAGCCACATTAGACAATAACAGAGGAATAGACACAACAAGTGGCCCAGCTGGGTGGATAGCGAGCTGCATACAGCACCATGGAGAGCAACGTGAGGAAATGGACTGTCTGTGACAGTTGCGTGAGTCTCTCTCTTTCTCCCCCTCTCTCTCTCCCCCTCTCTCTCTCTCCCTCTCGCTCTCCTCTCGCTTGTCTATTCACCAAAAGGTAACACACACTACTGGCTGGCAATGTGTGTGGAATCTGAACGAGTGATCGCTCCAGCAGTTATACATACTGGTTCAATCCATCAAAATATGGTGAGACTGTACGTTAGGCTACACTAGAATCGTTTTATACCTGACAGTGTAAATGTTTTTGTTTTATTCAAATGAATCTGACGAGCTATCGTTTTTTGAGAAGCAGTAGTTACTAAAGTTAACAAAGGTTAACAGTAACAGCTCAGGGAAGTAATAGTTTTTGGTTAGACTTTATTCTTTTTTTTTTTTTTTTCTCTCATTATTATCATTTTTTGAATACTTCCCGAAGTACTTTCGTGCCATACGCTTGTTTAGTATTGGCTAGAAATGTTCTTGTTCTTTGTTTACTCAGTTTGTTCCAGGGGGTTTAGAAGAGCTTATAGGAAGGGGAAGGGAGGGATGGGATTTAGCCGTCTTACTACTATAAAATCACAATTTAAAGATGAACTAATTGGAACTGTTATTTACTCTACTTTTTTTCTGATATGCCAATACAAGATGATCTGAATACAAGAGAAGGAAGGAAGGGTCTAACCTTAGCTAGCTGGAATGTGCGTGGACTTAACAATCCAATAAAAAGAGGTAAAATCTTTGCTCATCTTAAATCATTAGCACCAGATCTGATATTCTTACAGGAAACCCACTTGAAAAAAGACTCTCACGTCAGATTAAGGTGTAAATGGATCAATAATGTATACCACTCATCATTTAATGTTAAAGCAAGAGGTACAGCAATTATGATAAGGAAAGGTGTTCCCTTCATTCACAAGGATACAATATCTGATAAGGAAGGTCGGTTTCTGATTGTAACTGGGGAAATATATTCTACTCCTCTCACCTTAATGAACATATACGCTCCGAATATAGACAATCCATCATTCTTTCAGAGGGCGATGTCTCTTATACCAGATTTGTCCCAAACTAATTTGATTATTGCAGGGGACTTCAATTGCGTGTTAGATCCGTATTTGGACAGGTCTTCCACTCGCAGAGCAGATAAGAGTAATTCAAGTGTCTTTCTTAATACATTTATCAACAATACTAATCTGTCTGACATTTGGAGAATAGCCAATCCGACTGGTAGGGATTATTCATTCTACTCTGCAACACATAACTCTTACAGCAGGATAGATTATTTTCTCATAGATGCAAAACTAACGCCATATGCTGTAGATACGAAATACCACAATATTTTGATCTCAGATCACAGTCCCCTTACGTGTACTCTGAATATTCAAAATATGGTGAAGCCACAGACGAACTGGAGGCTAAACCCTCTTTTACTAACCGAAAAAGAGTTCTGTGATTATTTAAAAGCTCAGATATCCCTCTATTTTGATACTAATGATAATTCAGAGACCACCCCTTGTGTTCTATGGGAGGCATTCAAAGCATTTATTAGAGGCTCTATCATTTCATTTGAAGCATCTAGAAGGAAAATGAACAAAGCTAGACTACTTGAATTAGACAACCAAATTAACCTTCTGGATAAAGAAAATGCCAAAACTCCTTCCAGTGACTTGCATAAAAAGATATCAGCCTTAAAATATGAATATAACAAGATACTCTCGGCAAAGATTAGCAAGGCATTTTTATATACAAAACAAAAATATTTTGAGTTTAATGACAAGCCACATAGACTCTTAGCCCGGCAACTCAGAAAACAGGAAAATGATCGCACAATACATAAAATTAAATCTGATAAGGGTGAGATTCTGATTAAACCCAAGGACATTAATGATCGATTTCTCCAATTTTATAAAAATCTGTACACTTCCAAAAACGATACAGACTATACAGCTATGCAAGATTTCTTAAATAGGTGCAATCTTTCCCAACTAGATGAAAATGAGGCAGCTCAGCTGAACTCTGAAATTTCTGTTGAAGAAGTTAGAAAGGCTATCACTTCACTTAAAAGCAATAAAGCTCCAGGCCCTGATGGCCTTCCAGGTGAGCTGTATAAAAAATTTAATGACACCCTCTGCCCATATCTACATAGGGTGTTCACCCAAGCCCACACGGTTGGTGTCCTACCTCCTACTTTAACAGAAGCGGTTATTACAGTGATACATAAAAAGGGTAAGGACCCTGAAGAGGTTGGCTCTTTTCGCCCTATTTCTCTGTTAAACCTAGATGGGAAATTATTTTCAAAAATTTTGGCTAATAGATTGAGCCCCTTTCTAGATAAATTAGTACATCCTGACCAAACTGGTTTTATACCAGGTAGAAATTCTTTTTTCAATCTTAGACGTTTATTTAATATCATGTATGCTACTGATAGACCAAAAGAAGAGCTAGCCATCCTATCACTCGATGCTGAGAAGGCATTCGACCAAGTCGAGTGGCCTTATCTATTTGAAATTTTAAAGAGATTTAATTTTGGAGAAAAATTTATTTCAATGGTAAAGCTTCTTTATAACAACCCCTGTGCACAGATACTGACTAATCAAATATTGTCCCCCCGTTTTAGACTGCATCGAGGAACGAGACAAGGGTGCCCCCTTTCCCCCTTAATTTTTGCTTTAGCAATCGAACCCCTTGCCGAGAGTATCCGCTCAGACCCTTTAATTCATGGTTATAATACACAAAAATCTATAAACAAAATTTCATTATATGCCGATGATGTTTTATTATTTATCTCTCAGCCCCAAGTCACGATTTCACGGATACTCGATAAAATAAATTCATTTGGGACCTTCTCTGGTTACAGGATAAATTGGAATAAAAGCGAGCTAATGCCCGTGCACGTACAGAATATTGCCTGGTTACAGAACCTCCCTTTTAGTGTATCTTCAGAAAAATTCACGTATTTAGGAATTCAGATCACAAAGTGCCACTCTCATTTATTTAAGGAGAATTTCCCACCACTGTTGTCTAAATTACAGTCAAATATACAGTTCTGGAAGACCTTGCCAATTTCATTACTTGGCAGAGTGAATGCTATCAAAATGATTTTCTTGCCCCAATTACTATATTTATTTCAGAACATTCCAGTGTTTCTCCCCAAATCTTTCTTTAAAAAGATAGACTCGATTGTGCTCCCTTTCTTATGGGAATACAAAACCCATAGAATTGGCAAGAAACACCTTTGTAAAGCTAAAATAGAAGGTGGCTTGGCACTCCCGAATTTTTTATCATATTATTGGGCCTCACAAATCAAGATTATGGCATACTGGCTGGATAACACAGCTACCCCACCCAACTGGCTTGAATTAGAACAAGAGACATGCCAACCTAACTCTATAGGGGCCATCCTTCTGGCACCTTACACTATTGAGAAGTCTCTGTACAATAGCAATGTGATGATCCACAGTACAGTACGTATTTGGAAACAGATCAAATCACACTTTAAGTTGAAACCCATATCTTATGCTTTACCTATCACTGGGAACCCTACGTTTCCTCCATCCACTCTGGATAATACTTTTAATCTCTGGAAGAACAGAGGCATCCATACAATAGGTGAGCTGTACATTAGAGGCATTTTTGCATCCTTTACACAACTACAGAGTAAATATAATATACCGAGTAGTAGTTTCTTTAGATACTTGCAAATTAGGGACTATGTAAGAAAATATTTGCATAATTTTGAGACTTTCTCAGGCTCTTCTCTTGATAGATGCCTCCGGCCCATGTCTTGCCCAGAAAAATCGATATCTTATATATATGACACTTTGCAGTCTATCAATCCAGTGAACTCCACTTTAATAAAAACAAAATGGGAGGAAGAAATGGGCACTGAGATCCCGGACCCTCTATGGGAAATGAGTTTGGAACATACTCATCGTTGTTCTAATAATGCCAGGCACTGCCTAATTCACTTTAAGATTCTACATCGTCTTCACTATTCTAAGGAGAGGTTACATAGAATATATCCTGAGACGTCCCCTATTTGTGACAGATGCCTTGTTGCAGAAGACACGTTGCTTCACAGCTTCGCCCTGTGTCCCAAGGTTAAGATCTTTTGGTTCAATATCTTCAGTTTAGTCTCTAAAATACTTAACATACAGTTGGAGCCTAATCCACATACTATTATTTTGGGAATTTCAGACGATTCTAAAAGGTTAAATAACTACCAACAATGTTTCCTCTCCTATAGTCTCATCATCGCAAAGAAGCTACTTCTCATGCATTGGAAAAAGAAAGAAACACCCACCACAAAGATGTGGCTTAGTGATCTTACTAACACTCTCCATTTTGAGAGAATAAAATATACTCTTATGGATAAACTTCCACACTTTGAAAACATTTGGTCACCTCTCATTCACTATCTCACACCTGGTAGTGGAAATTAATGTTTCCCCCTAACTATAATAAAGTAGTATTTAGACGGAAGGGTAAGGCTGGGTAGGGTGGGAGGGAGGGAGGGATTTATTTAGGTTTTGTTTTTGTTTGTTTATTTTTCTGTATTCTGTAATACATGTGTATCTGTTCTTCATTTACCATTGTTATGTGTTCTAAAAACAAAAAGAGGACAGTATGTCCTAATTGCACGTATTTCTATTTGGATATACATTATTCTTGTGTGTATGATGTGGTTAATATAACAATGCTACAATGTGCTCTAATAAAAATATTTGAAAGAGTAAATGTCACAGAGTTTGGTTTAAACGTGGGCGGGATCAATGCAACAGTAAATCAGCTTTGAAATTCCTCAAAGCCAATCAATGCGATCCTGAAGGCGGAGTTTAAAATAGATTTGATGGATGGTGCTCCTGGACGGCCCTCTTGTTCTAATCTACATGACAACAAGCCTCATCACCGTGGATGTACAAGTTAAATGGCTATAACATGGCTGAAAAGACACCATTAATGACTCCATTAAAACCAAAGATGTAAATGGTAGATGGGCTGAATTTATGCAGCGCTTTTATACTACCAGCTTTACAGTGCATTACATCGACACAGGCGCACGCACACACACACGTTAATACATTAATGGCGGCAGATTGCAATGCAGACTGTGGGTATGGCTGTCGCCTTACTGACCAAAGACTGAACTTAAGTGTCATCACTGGATTGGACATAAGAGCAGTGGGCTTCTGACCACTGTGGTATCTGCTGCATAGCGGTGATGATAGAGCTGGCGGCAATGCTACTGTAGATGTACATATGACATTAGTTAATATCTACATGTATATTTAACTATGTAATGTAATCTTTTTTGCTTTAGTTAATTCAGTGCACTGATGTCATTTTATACAAGTTTTATTGTTAAACTTTAAAATATCATGCCTTCATTAGAAATCTTTGTTCTGTATACATAAGATTATCGGCCGATATAGTATCCACATTTTTTCACTCCCTAACATCGGTATCGGCATCGGTCCCAAAAATCCAGTATCGGTCGGGCCCTACCTTGACTTATGATGTCAGGGTATACTCTGAACGAGGGAGACGGAAAGAGAAAGAGAGACACGACTGATGTCTCCTGCCAGGCAGCACTTAGTGAACAGCCTGTCTTCCTGCCACAGGAGCCAACTAGCTCCACGCAGGTAGCTACACTTGATATTCCCAAAGCAGCTCAGCTCAAACGGGACATCTGTTAGCTTCCTGCAGCTCAGCTCCCATTAAAACCACCTCCCTCACAATAAAGTACCATCAGAGAGATATGGATGAACTTCCCAGCTGCTTCTAGATTAATTAGTAACACAAACTGATGGGAGTTCAGCCTAAGACAATATTCCGGTGCACTCTTTTAGCCTGTAGGTGGATGAAGTTGTAGTGTTGTAGCATGTGTTTTCTTTATAGGAGCGGGCAGGCCACCTTGTTAGAGAATTATATCTTTATTCAGGATGCAGAGAGGTACGCAGACAGAGATTAGAGGATAAAAAGTGCCAGAGTTTTAAAATCGATCCAACCCCAATATGGAGTGATCCTTTGAATTCGAGAGTCTGCTATCCTGCTACTGCAACAGACTGTACATCTGGTGCTTCAGGAGGTCGAGAGTGGCTGCTGCTGACAGGTTTATCCAGTGCACACACCCTCTAATCTACTCCTCTGCTTTTGAGAAAGGTTCAAATTGCTCCTCCTATGCTAGGTGCCACTGCGCTGCCTCCTCTTCCTCTCGCCGCCTGCCTGCCTGTCTCTCGGCTCAATGAAAGGTTTTCAATTTGGACGATGAACTCCGGTTTGGAGATGTCAGTCCATCAAAAGAACAATTGTCACCGTGGTGGACAGGGTTTCTCGAGAAGAGAGACAAGGCCATTCACATGCAAACATGACTATTTTCAAAGACTCGTGATTGCTCAAAATGACAGTGTTTGAGCGGGTGACGGAAAGAAATGCGCATCGCTCTCTTAACCTCTCCTCTTTCCAGTAACTGCCTTCCACATCACTTGCCTGCAATCACAATCCAAGCTGAAAGAGGACTATTTTCAGGCGCCACTACATTACCCTTTATGTTACAGCTCCATACAGTAGGTATGCATTCATCGACTATTCAAAAAAACAAGCAATTCCAGCAAAAAAAAAGGCACTTAAAGAAGTCAGACAGCATTACTAATACACCACCATTGTAAGTAGAGTGAAAAACGCTCTGGAGAAAAATGCTCGGAAGTAGTCGTGCATCGAAGAAAAAGCGAGAACTGCATCATAAACACAGGTAAAATGTGAGTTTATCATACCTCACTGACTACGCAGCAACAAAACTCTACTCTACAGGTGCATTAACTACAGTAGAAGTCCATTCACACTGGGCTGTAAGCAGAGGCTAAACTGTTTCAGCTTCAAAGCCAGCATTAAACACTGAAACCATGTGGGTGACGTGCTACACAGATTAGTGATCCTACGTGCACACACAGACCTTTACTTATGTATGTGCTGCATATCCATAGGCTTCTAACTCTAAATATGGCTCACAAACAGTTATCCTCGCCAACACCCATCCATCAACAAACTGGACATAACTACTCTATATTTTTACTTTGAAACAGGTAGATACTGTAGGACACTGGGGATAACAGGCCAGCTGTAGGATGCTGATCTATATGCATGGGTGTTTGTGTACAATGGCTGCGGATGGTTTTATTTTGCTAGATTTGTGACGCCAACGTCTATTGAAGATGGAGGGATTAAAGATATTTTCCATATTTCTTTAAAGCAAACACCTTGCTCCTGTATGAGGGTGCATATTTGATTTTTCTATTAATTTTCTGTCTTCAAACAATACCCAAATAACTATATTCCTTACTAATAAAAAGCTTTGGAGAGATTTGACTCCGAACATCATTTTAAAGGGTGGAAACAGAAACTATTAAGCATTAATAGCAAACTTACACGACATAACAGCAACACAAAATCAATCAAGTTCAAAAGTACAACCTACAGACAAGCAGGACCACTGAGGTGAAATATAACCTTAATGACATCAGCAGCCCAGATTTGGAAACTTTAATGTGCACGCTCACCGAGAGCTCTATTAGGAACATCTGCAATCCAATATAACGGCTACTTTTACGAAGCTTGTGCATTTTCAGAAAGGGGATAATTCTACTTTGTGTTCATTACTGAGGTCATAGTGGGTGGTGGTGGTTTGCTAAAGCGCATTACATTTATTATATTAAGTGTTCCTATTATTTTGGCCACCCTATTAACATAAATGAAGGGGGTGTGTGGTACAAATTGGGGGAAAATTGCATTATAGGAAGTGTAAGATCCAATGATTTTGGAGCTCCACGCATTTTAAAAGTCAGGACATTTCACCCTCTGCTTAACTGATTAGGATCCTTCTTTTTTTAATATGTGTCTCCTGCAAGCCCCCTCAATTTACGGAAAAAGGCAATACTAAAACATGAATTAACCTTTTAAATTAGACTCCTCTTAGAGCGCTCTACAGGGTTTTCTGTTATTTTGTCCATGCGCTGTAGGATTAGCATTTAGAGTTAGGATTAGAGCTAGGATTAGGTTTATTCTGGTGTAAGGGTCAAGGTTAAGCATGTGGAGTTTTGTGAGGGTTATGGTTCCAGGTTATGGATTAAATCATGAGTGGCGGTGTCTCATAAGAAAAGAAGTAAGACGTGTGTGTAAATGTGTGTTTGTATGTGTGTGTTCAACGGTGACTTGCTGGCTGTTGAGGCAGTTTGAAAGCTTATTGCAATATAAAAGTCGTGAAAAGGCATGGTGACGCATGACTTTCAGTCCCCCATGAATTAAACAGTGAGTGTAGTCTTTCTCCTTTACTGGCCGCTGCTGATGGCCGCTGGTTGCAGCAGCAGTGTGTTGATGTGGAAAGCTGAAGCCACATTACAGTACGACTTCTGTCCCCCCTCTCAACATTAAAAAGAAAAAAAGAAAACACAACACAGCAAGCCCGTGGCCTGTCTTTGCTTTGTCCTTGTCGTGTTGACTCTCCCTCTCTCCCTCTCTCCCTCCCTCCCTCCCTCCTTCCCTCCCTCCTTCCCTCCTTCAACCCTCTCCCTTTCTTCCTCTCCTCCTCACCCCATGCCACCACCGCCGAGCGAGCGCCAGTCTGCCCCAGCTGGGTTTTTTAGATGCGGGGAGTCGAGCACGGCGGGATGGAGCAACAACTTCTCTTGCTCTCTCTTTGCATTCTCGCTCTCTCTCTCTCTCTTTCTCTCTCTCCCCCCCCCAGAGCATCTTCTGCACCACTGCTCTGCCACCATTAATTCATCAGTTCAAATCTCCTGCAAACTTCCTAAACAAACAAGTGTGCTGACTTCTGCTCCTGAACACACACATGCACATCCACACACACACACACACACACAGGTCACACAAGTAAAGACCTCCTCAGAAACCAAACACACACTCCCTGAGACGCCGTCCAACACACTGAATGACACTGTATTGATATTTGCTCCATGAGCTAAACAGAAACAGACACACACACACACACAGCCCTTCTTTCGTGTTTGACCTAACAGCTGCTGACATAAATGTTTTTCTGAATCAACGCCCTCCAAAAAATGGAAGTGCAGATGTGAATGTGTTTAATGATAAGTTGCTAATGAATTTATCCACTCTGTGATTCACATCTGTTTTGTTTACCTCGCTCCACGGTGAAGCCCCTTGGGGAGCGTGCGGGCTAACGCCGACGTTATCAGCTCCATCAAAAAAAAGAACAAAGTAAACAAATGTCATGCTCTTTTGTGTACAGTGTTCATTTACAGTGGCTAATAACAAATTCGGAAGCACCAACTGTTTGCTTTGTGAGATGCGAAATGACAAAACAGCATACAAATTTAAGAGGACACAGAACAATGCCGCTCATTTTAAACTGCGAACTTTACAGATATAATGAGACAGTGATGGTTGTTTTTTAAAACTGTAGAGCAATTCCGCTCAGATCTTATACATTTTACAGTTGCCGAGTTTAATATCTTAGATGCCTCTAAAGACCTGACTCCACACACACACACACACACACACACACACGTTGTTACCCCGGGGTTCAATGTTAATCACAAGTGACAGAGAACAATGTAGCTGCCACATGCGTGACTTTCAAGGTGTGACCCCTCCCTCCTTACACACAAACTCACTGACATATAAGAGCACACACAAGAACAAGCAGATCGCTACTTATTCATTCTTATCTGTTAATTTACATACAGATGCTGCATAATTGCAAGTGCAATACAAAACATGCAATACATCCACTGTGTACTTATACTGTGCTGTATACCAAACACTGTACAGTACATGTGGCTAAAAAAATACCAGCTGTATCTCCTGTCCTCCCAGGTGATGCCCGGTGTCATCAATTACTTTCTTCATTGGGGACAGATGGTGCCGTCGGTCAAACGGTTAAGAGGCCGGGACGAGAAGTGAGGGATGCAAACGTCAGAGCTAACACTGACTCTACATGTGTGCGTGCATGTATCTGCACAGAAGCATATGTCATGTTAGAGGAGAGGTTTCTTCTCAACAGATTTACTGTGGCGATCCCAGGTATCTTTTGAGTGTTTATGATCCCCGTGGACTTTACACATGCCGGCTTTGACTTGACAATGCCGCTTAAGTGATCGCCATCCAGCTTCAGATAGATATTATTAAGCCACAGGAGTGTTACATGCCGGTAAGTCGAGTGGTTGTAGAGTCCTCTCACATGTCGTGTCCAGAATTCTGATGTTTTTTTTCTCTTTTATGTGACACAGATTTTATTTGATATTCATATGTGCACGGTGCATCCTAAATCTTACGCTAAATCCGATACATGTATGACCTGTGGACATGTGGCTGAAGTCTAAATTGTCAGATTATCTGGTTTTCATGTGGCCCTCAGTGGGGAAGTGTTACATCTCTTGGTCTATATTCCTGAAAAATATGGCAGCCAGCAGAGAACCAGCAAGGATGTCATTTCAATCAGTAATAGCATTAGCACATCGCTATGCAACATTCAGAGACACATGAATATATACCTTCCTCCTTCTCATACCCTCCCCTCTCCCTTCATCTTCTCAGAACTTTCATCAGGCGGTCTATCTGGGCCACCGGGTTCCTGCCTACTCTGAAGCGGCATATCCACTTTTTCTGATCAAAGTGGATTAAAAGGTACAGTGGTGAAGATTAGAAACATGTCCAGGAGCGCTCATTTCACTTGCCCTGCCAAGGCCTGCGTCAACCGAGGTAATCAGAGTGTATGTATGGACATAGATCTACTTAACACCAGCAGGGCACTAGGTCCTCACCAAAACATTAAGACCCAGATCCAATAAGGTGGCGATAATAAGGATCGAATGAAGATGGATAACTTGCCCCGGGTAATGTGTGGATCTACAGAATATGTGATCTGGGAACTTGAGTCATGACGTTCTTCCAGGTTTAGTTCAGTTAGAAGTGGTAAAGGGTTTAGTATGCTTAAAATTAAGTTGGACAACATGTCTAAAGACAAAATTGTTTAGAACTGTTTCTAATGGACACGCCCAAAAGCCCTGATGAAAGCCAACCATTGTATCCTCCACCTGTCTAACCTGCCTCCCTAATCCTCTTCCAGTTATTTCTCTTCTCTGTGTGACTTCGCAGTATATATGCAATGCATCTACTCTCAAAAGCATTCATGATCCTGCACTTGTTTGCACACACGAAAAGGGCCAGAGGTTGTTATATGAAGAACAGCGAATAAGAGGTGGAGAGAAAAGTTCAAACCCTGCCTAAATGTACTTTAGCACCTCTGCACACGTGGCCAGTTGCTGCGTTAAGTGGGTGTGATTTTCAGGAAGCTGCAAAAATTGTCAGACGCAACCCCGACCGCCAGTTCTGTAGTCTAAAATGGAGTTTGATGTTGTCATGTTCTGCAGTTGCATGGTGTTTGAAGCAAATATTGATGCATTACTAATGTGGCAGCGTAACATCACTCACTACCATTGTGTCTAAAATCTGGTTATTCTCTAAAATAGTCCGACATGTGGTTTGTTGCATGGTATATTTAAAAAAGAACTCTTAGCATGAAATCTGGTACTTGATACACAATAAGCACCCAGTAGTTAATTCACTACATTGAAAAGTCTGTGCCTCTGTGTCTTCCATAGTTATTGCTTTTGATCAGATTCTAACTTTTATCATTACAGTGAAAATATTAATGAGCGGACATGACAGCTACCCGTATCAAGCACTCACACTAAAAAAACAATGCTTCTCAAACCAACAGTCATCTGTTCATCAGTTAAAAAGGCCAGAATGCCCATTATTACTCTCAGTTGCTGGTGAGGCTGCACTGAAGCGTCACGATTACTTAGCCAGACGGTCCTTATTTAGTGTGATCATACAATAGCGAGAAGCTGATTTTGCAAATGCACAATGTGTCTGTGAAAGGCTGGCGTGTAAAGTGACGCACAGCTCGCTCCACTTCAGAAGTCTTGTCATTGCAGCCTAATGATGACTGTACCATCTGGTGTCAAAGAAATCAGTAGGGTAGTTTCAAATGGCCTATTAAGACGCTATAGCCACTTTTGAAAAAATACCTGCTCCTTGATGAATGCTTTCAAACACATCTCTGACAAACCCAATTGTTTCCTCCACAATCCCAGTAAGCCTTTTAAATCTCTCCATTCTGCTCTCCGGGGAGGAAATGCCAGTGTTGTCGACTATGTCTTTTCATTTAGACATTAAACCCCTTTTTCCAATCCCCTAACAGAATCGATTGAAAGTGGTTCCCAAAGCACTATCAGGGAGGCTTTGGCCCTTGTTTGAAGAAACAAAATTCAAGTATGCACCATAGTACTTAAGGAGTTTGCTATTAAATTGTTCAAAGCTCGAAGCTTTGGGAGAGGCTCTTACCAAAAACCTCCTTGCTATTAGTTCTCCTTTGATTTAGTTGATAAAGAGGCCCAATCCAACAAATAGGCTTCTCTACTATTTCTCTTTAACAGTTTACATTTACACGGTAAAATACCTGATTATGCTTAAAGCTTTCTCTCATTATGCTTTCCCTTCCTTCAAAACAAAACTCAATAAAGCTACTTTTTAGACACCATTAGAGAGGGTGAGATTGCTTTTGGCTAAAAATGAGGAATCCAGTGAAAAGAGTTGGTACATACCCAGCAGGTTTCAGAACAGGTTCCATTGACTCTTGCGCAGAGGAGATAATGGAATCGATCCCTCAAACTGCTTAACTTAAGCGTAGGAAATGGCTTGTCATGTGACCTTGTCCTCATTAGGAGGAGTGGGGCACTGTGCTAATTTATTTATCCAATATAACCCAGACAAGCAGGGACGCACAAGCAGAACATGAAGGTGGAGGAGGAAAGGGTTGCTTGAGCCGGCCAAGCCGATTTGAGCCTGTTACTGATGCCTGAGCCAAGACTTGAGGTATTGGCTCAGGTGGGGGAGGAGGAGGAGGAAGAAGTAAGTGTATGTGTGCAGGTACAGTTGATGGGATGACAGAAGAATAGATTGAGACAGACAGGACAAGAGGGGGGAAAAGGATGGAGGAAGTTGTCAAAACAAGCACGATAGAGACAGAGACAGCAGGTTGGTAATGCAGAAGTAGCAAAGATAGGAGAAAAAACATCCAGGCTTTGTGTGGATGGGATGGGAGAGTGTCATGTGCTGTGTTTAGCCTGGTTCTCACTGTGTGTCCCGGGTGGCCAGGCTCCAGGGGCGAGTCACTTTGGGTCTGTTCCAGGTGGTAAAAGCATAAGGGCTCCTGGTGGCAGAGATGTGCCCCACTCAGCCATCTGGTGATGAGTCATTCTGTCTCTGCTCTTGTTTGCTCTGGCTGGGTACAAGATTGCAGGCCATCGATGTGGCTGTGTCTTTCCCTCCAATGCATTAGCACCCTATCTAAAGCGGTGGCAGCTCAGACGTAGTCAGTAAAAGCTGAAAGCGTTCCTATCTGGATTCCATCTGCGATATGGTGATGAGAGAGAGGCCTCGGCAACCCATTTAATTTAGCAAGGTTGTGACCCTCTATATTAAAAGTCCTGTGTATCCAACAGCAATGCTACCACAAGGCATCATGAGTGTGGCATAATATATTTCTCATTTAAGCATTAGAAGCAGAGGCAGAAAATGTGCTAAGTGAAATTCTAATTTGGTAAAGAAAATGATAAGTTAATGGAGGAAATGAAAAAAAAAAGATTGCAGCAAAGCTTAAGATGCATCCACAGCACTGCAAATAAAATGTGCAATGTATGGGAGAGAGGCTGGAGGCGATGCACACAGTAATCTCCCCAGTATTGTGCACGCCTGATGGCGGCATGCACGCTGCCTCCTAGATAGATGCAGCCAACTAACAGCCCTGCTCCTCTGTGACAGCTCCCCTCCTCCAGGCCAGAGCTAACCCAAATCTAGTCTCTTTTTTTTCTTTTTTTCCTGCTCAGCTTTACCCACAATCCCAGCCGAGGGTGGGACAGCGGGCATTCCACTCACTCAAATCCCAGCACCATTGCTCATACAATTATCATGCTGGGAAAAGTAGTTTAGCAGCCATACTTCTACTGCCCCCTATCCACCGACGTAGCCTTACTACACTGTACAGAAATGACATTAAATAAGCCTACAGCTCTGAGGCTGAAGATACAGTACACTGCACTGTAGAAGTCACTCATCATTATATAAAAATATGAACCGTATAGTAGAAGACTCTATTGCATATGATAAGATTAATGTAAAGTTTCATGGAATTTGGATCCCAGACTGAAAATTATCATTTGATTTGCTACAAAAGCGAGCAGATATTTGCATAAATATTATGTTATATAACACTCCCTAGGTTTGCTGTTTTATCATTTTTGGGGATGTATTGTAGGAACTGAAGCTTATTCCAAAGCAATCTCAAAGTTAAAGAATCCCTGCTCCATCTATAGCAAAAAACAAATCCTATTAATGTGACCTGACCGCTGATCCTAGATCAGTACTCCTATTGTGACAGTGTTTATCTCGGTGTTGAACAGAGGTTTGCCTTGAGCGTGCTGTCCTACTTCATTACAACTGGAAAGAGGAGAAACACATGCAATATGTTGAGGTGCATAGATTCAAACCCAAAGCTGTCCAGAAAGAAAGACTGAACACGCAGGTCACAAAACATCACAGTAACATTCTGTATTGAAAGCTGCAGAGAGTAGGCTAATATTTCCATTCGTGCCACATCCATTTATTATTGTCAAGAAACTCAATAGCACCTCAGGCAAGAACGAGATAAGAGTTGCTGGCAGAGGACTCGCACAGTGAATCATAATTGGACTGATATCTTCTACAATTAGCAAATTAAGGATTCTGTTATGTCTCTATGAAAGTCATTCTAATCTCATAGAGCTGTAACTGTTTGGCAACTGAGTAATATGTTTTGCATTACTGCCACACTGCTGAGGTTATACATCATGTGAAATGAGACTGAATGAAACTTTGCAGATTAACTGTGGGTGTCTGGTTTTAAAAAATCACTTCAAGCTTGTTGCTTTAAATAAATAGTCTGTCATTTGGGGAAACCGTTTGGGAGAAATTTTATACCAAATGTCTACATTCTAAATATGAAGCTATAGCTTGCAGCTGATTAGCTAAGCTTAGCATAAAGGCTGGTAACAGGGGGAAACAGCTAGCCTGGCTCAGTCCGAAGCTAAATTGTATCTTGTTTGTTACACAAGTACAAAAATACAAAACAGACTTTTTAACTTTTGTACAGAGCCAGACTAGCCCCTTCTTTTGCTACCAGTTTTTATGCTAAGCTAGGCTAACCACCTGCTGGTTGTAGCTTCATATTTAGCTCACACTCACAAATACCAATCTTCTCATATAACTTTTATCAAGTATGTGAATAAGCATAAACTATAATGTTGAAGTGTTCCCTTCAAAAAATGTGTGACATTAGCTCAGTATGCTAATGCTTATGTTTCTGATCAGAAGTCATTACAATACTATTAACTTCAATTCAAATATGAATTTATTGGTGTACATCCACTAATAGACTGATAAAGTGACTGGGATTGGATAGTAAATGCGCACCTTACAAATCAACTCTGCTGTTTTTATACTGGCCATCACATATCCTGTAAGAGAGTCATATGGCTCAGCAGTTTTTATGGCTGACTAAACTACAAGGCTCTCCGTCACTGTGAAACTCTTGCCAGAGAGCTGCGGAGAGCAGAATGAAGAGGTTGGGATAGTCTCAGGTTTCCATCTTCATAAGAAACGCCACTCTCACCCTGAAATATTTTGGGTAATGACACTCCGCCTGGCCTATCTGTATTCTGGCCTGTTTTGAGTTGGACAGTGCATAATGATGTTTCTGAGCAGCCGGTGAAAAATGGCCGAGCTCTGTAATGCCTTTCGGAGAGGCAAGCACTGCAGAATACTGATCTACCTGCCTGGATCTAAATACCTTAGTGGAATGAGCTGTAAAAAAGAAAAGGCTCTGGTCGGTTTTGATTTTACTGAGTGCAAGTATGATGAAATAGTTTCTAACTGTTCAAATGTACTGTATGAGATGTCAAATGGATAAAGGGAAAAAACAAAGGCTTTTTTTGACCAAATAGACTTTCCATGCACACAAGGCATTGATTGAAAGTCCAACACTCAATCTATACCTCCTCCCATTGTTCTCTCTATATTATCTATCCATCCATTTCCTCTACACCCTGCACAGGGCCCGTAGGGTGCTGGAGCCTCTCCCAGCACACACTAGATGAGCTCTCAACAATATATACAATCAAAAAGTGATGCAGCCATTTTATCTTCAGTTGAACAGATGGCTGTAGTTTGGTAGGCTTCTTCTTTAGGTGCTCTGTGTTATAAAACTGCCTCATTTCAAGTCAAATGATGTTGTATAGTTGTATATGAGATGCCATATGTCGTGTCGTAATAATGGATATAGTGGTTGATATACTGAATCAGCATAACACAGAGCATCTGTACACCAAAGAGCAGTCTGGGGCATTGATCAACAAAAGAACTTTTAAATTGATTTTAAAAAGGCTGTGAATGCCTTTTTTGGAGCAGTTTCTGACACTTTGTATATATTACAATAACATTTCAGAAAATAGTGAAAAATACCTGTTTTTGCTCACTTTGTACACAATCCAAAAGTAAGGGCTATAATCATTTTGACTAACAGTCCAAAATCCCCAAAAATATCACAACAAAGAAATGCATTAAATCATCACATTTGAGAGTCTGGAACCAGCAAATCTATGGCATTTTTGCTTAAAAAAGTATGACAAAAACAATAATTTGAGTAGTATTCAAGATAACTGAATAATTTGTCAATCGACTTACTGTTTCAGCTCTCAATTGATACTTAGTCTTCTGCTGTGTTTCTTTAATTTAATGATCATTTTTAGCTTTAAAACTGATTTTCTTTCTTTTTTTGTAATTTTGGTTATGTCAGACTAAAAGTAACCATGGTGACAAAACGTGGATGGAAAAGCATTTGTATGTGAAACAAAGCCGTGCACGTTAAGAGCAAACAACAATGTGCTAGTGACATCTGGAGCAAATCATGTACATGCAGAATGATAGAAAATATGAAAGCAAAACAGAGAATTAAGTTTTATATAACTCATCTGGGAAGCATAATCTTTATGTACCTGGTTTAAATCTGATGTTGTCCATCTGTTATTCCCTCATTGAAGGCGGTTAGGAACACAACATAGCTAGGTCATTCACTTCCCAATCCCCAAACCAAATCTTCACAGTATTGTGTTGAAGGTGAATACAATTATGAATATTCTATTTACCAGATTTACAAAGATACTTATAGTTCATGGTCAGTTCAGTTACAAAACATGCAATTCTCAGATTCACGGAACACTACAAAAAGCCAGGACCACAACAACAGTGAAATTGGATGGCACTGTACTAAATGGTACATTAACCCTGAAGAATAAAAGCAGGCCTGTCCAATGTGCTATATCAATTATGTAATTTATTTTTTTTAGGATGACAAAAAATTCACAAGACTTATAAAAAGAAGCTTTACGTGATCCAGGGAGATGGGGACAAAAAACAATATAATAAACAAAAAGCTTTTATCAGGATAAAAATGACTCTTTCTTCAGCTAGTTGGTACTCAAATTATTCAAAATTGCATACATAAACATAAACACTGGATTTGTGCATGTGTTAATGGAATACGCCTTGGTGTGTATTTTTATGTTGTTTGTGGTCGTGTGGGACATGCAGTGGGCCATTTAAGGTGGGCCACATGTGTAGCATTTGTCCACTTTACCAATAGCACCCCCTTTCTGTGGGGTAACCTATTGATTAATTTGTTTTGCCCCTGTAAGTGCTAAATGTACAGCGTAAAGATTATTATCTGTGCTATCAGGAGTACTGGTATTACTAATACGACTATGGTAATACTTTGTTAAAATATGAGCCATTTGTTAACTTAAGAGAACATCCTGTGTGAACATACACATAAATCCTCTGTTGGCAAACAGGAATGCAAAGAGCTTCATGTCCATCTCTCCATATCTCTGTGATGTATTGAATAAAGCCTGTAACAAGGGAGCAATGGAGAACAGACTTTTAATCAGAAAGGCCAAGGCCTGTAGAGGACTGTGTGTGTGTGTGTGTGTGTGTGTGTGTGTGTGTGTGTGTGTGTGTGTGTGTGTGTGTGTGTGTGTGTGTGTGTGTGTGTGTGTGTGTGTGTGTGTGTGATGTTGGGAGGGTGGGGGTGGCATTACATAAATAGTTTTAAGCTGCATCAAAATTCATTATCAGACCAGACATTAATCTTGTCAGATTTATATTTAGTAAGGGCTTACATCATGATGGCTGGGTTAGTACTCAACAGTGTACAAGCACAAAAACGTAAGCAACAAGAGAGCAAAAATGTCAACATTTAAAGTATATTTATCCTTCTCTTACTGGCCTCTATTGGTGGCCAGTAGGAAGTGCAACAACATTAACAGGTGGCCTTCAATTACAGTCACGTTTCTGAGTCAAGTCAGGTTTCTAATTGCAGTATCCCAAAAGATACATGCAGTCACAGCTTGTTAATTTAAGCTGTGATCATTTTGTGTTGAGATGCGGTAAAAATCGTACTAACTTCTTGAACTTCACTCTACGTGTGAATGGTGTGCCAGAGGATGCAGTCATCCAAACACACTGATGAGAGATGGCACCTTTCAACCAAGAATCATAGAAGAGAGGCTGAGACACACACACAGACGCATACTGTGTGTGAGAACAAATGATGTAATGTCTCCTGCATGCGCTGCAGCTGTTTGACAGCCTGGAATGAAGATGCTCAGTGACAACGCAGCTCTGTACATCATATAGAGCACATATAAGAGACAATACTGCATGTGTCTCTGGGCTAACTGGTGGAAAACTTGATTGTTTTGACGTTTATAGCAGCCTGCTGATAGCATGCAGACATAAAGATCTCAGAGGTAAAGAATCTCGTCTTTTCTAGAAATTGGTTTTCCTCATTTGTAGAGTAGTACCTATTTGTGTGAGTGCATTTATGCTTATTCTCCCTCTCATCTCACACACACACACATTCTGCCTGGATTTCCTCTCACTCACACCTCAGAGCAGAGTTGAGAGGAACTCTTGGTGTGATTTTCCTGTGTTGACACACTTTCAGCACACTCAACACACACACCCTTGCACACCTCTGCGGGTGACTACTCACAGGTACACCAAGAGATGAACCTTCATTAGCGACAGAAACCCCTGAATAATTCATAGTTAATCAATTTGAGACACACACACACGCACACGTGAACGCACACACACACACACACAAACACATACACACATATATTAAATTAGCGTTTGCTAAGTTTCCTGCTGGGCTTCATAATTTCATTTATTCAGCTTTTTAGAAGTTGGCATAGAATAAAGACAATTTTATAGAAAATGCATATATTGTTTCTGACTAGCATACAGCTAATGCGATTCTAAAAACAGTCAAATGTATGTTTTCCTCCAGTATGATTCATCAAACATTATTCAGTGTTCAGTGGTAAAAGTCGAAACACCATGGGGTGAAAACTGAGGACTAAAAAGCCTTGCATACTGTGAGTCAGGCAATTTACTGGTATGGTTCCAACTGTGGCCTTTACCCATTTGATTCTGATGATTCTGACACAAACATTACAGACGTTTGCCCTGAGTGCAGAAGCAGACCTCTTCTCGATCACTTAACCAAAAGCTAATTTAATTTATTTCAATAAAAATTAAAGAACTGTCTTGAATGAGTTACACTACGTCTGGTTGGCAACATGGTCTACATGAAAATATATTCTACCCGTGAGCTCATCTTCCTGAATTATGTATGCAACGGAGTGGATGCACAGTTTTCTGCTACACTACAGTAAATGACCTTTCATGATAATTGTGGCCCAGTGTCCTTGGGCTTTCAGCCTGGTAGTGCATATTATGCAACTGGGATGACTACACTGTACTATATGTTCGTTTCAAATGTCAAACATGTCAAGGATAACAAGGCCGGGGAAGAGTGTCCCTTTTGTTGTATATTTTATGGAAGCAGGCACGGTATGTTGGACCACCTCTGGCCTGGTAAATTAAATTTCCATCATGACTCAACCCCTGAGAAGACAAGTCTGGCATGTTGATTGCAGCTACACACAAAGCTCTGGTGGTAAACACAGTATGCACACGTACATATGTGTCTATAGCTGTGTCCCAATTCAGGGGCTGCATCCTTCGAAGGACACGGCCTTCAAAGGCGACTCCTTCGGAGGGTTCGGAGGGACCTCCGAAGGATGCATCAACTGTTGTAAAATGGGACGTTCTAGCCTTCGGATGATTTCCTGGTTGCGTCACCAGATGTTCTCGCCCTTACCGTTACGTCACAATTTCTGAAGCCCAGGTCCGCGAAAGTAAGAGAGAAAGAACAAAAGGAAGTGAAAGAGTAGATAGAAAGTTTAAAAAATGATTGAGCCAGAGCAATTTTTGATTTTATTTGTAATCTTCCTTGTTCTGGAGGAAGAGGAAGTGGCTCCGTCGGCTGTCGATTCTTTTTCAGGATTGAGCAGCGGCGCGCAAAGGATCTTGGTATATGGGAGGCCACAAAGGATAGTAGCGATGTATCCTCCAAAAAGAGGGAAAAGAAGGCCGCATTTGTAGGCTGCATTCGAAGGAGCCTTCGAATTGGGACAGCCTTCGTGCGGTGTTGTGACATAATCGGCCTTCAAAATCATCCTTCGAAGGATGCAGCCCCTGAATTGGGACACAGCTTATATTTCCTTTCATGCTTCCGTCTCTTTTCTGTATTTTTTCTTAAATCTCACTGCCTTGACTTCCTCTATGTCCATATGTATTCCATCTAGCTCATCTACCCACACATCCATCTATCAATAAATACTTATATATCTAAATACCCTTCTAACCATTTACCCATCTGCTGACTGTATATACCCATCAACTCTAACTATATTCCCATCTATCCAACAATACCCAATAGATCGGACAATACCCATCTACCTATATATACCCATCTAATTATACACAGTACCTGTCCACCTACATATCCATCTCTTATATGCCTACCTATAGATTTACTCATCTATGTACCTATCTGCCTACCCATTTGACAAACTATACTAATTGTTTGGATATACCCATGCACCCATACATTTATCTTTATTTATTTAAAATACTATCCTACCTATATAACCATCATCCCATACTTTTATAACCTACCCATCTATCCATCTATCTACCTATATACCTACCCATCTACATGTGTGATACACCCATGTACCCATCTACCTACCCAAACACTCCTCTTGAGAGCATACTCTTACTGAATTAGAACTTACCATCAACATGTTTGATGTTATCTTAATCCTTTTCTAAAGAGCTGATGCAAGCCTAATACCACAGAGTATCTGCTTTGATAGTGTCTCCCCTTGACAGGTTGACAGGTATTGGTCACCACTGCTTGGGTCTTGCACTTTTTCCAATACCTCTGCATGACATTGACCTGAGGATGACCCCAAGACGAATTGCGATCAGCACGCTACTGTCATGCAATGACCAGGACCCGCAGTCACAAGCTGTGTTCGAGGATGACAGCGGTATCTATCCTGTCAACAGGAGTTATGTGATCTAATGGAACTTCAAAAGGAAGAAAAAGAGCATGTTCTATTAGCAAGTACTTCATTGCATAACCCATGTGTGGCTGTGCATGTCAGCTTGAATATACGATCAGTTAAAATGTTTCAATATTTAGAATGATACCAACTTCTACTCGAGGGTAAAACATATGCAACATTGGTTAAGCTCTAGCCAATACCACCTGCAGCTACTGAAAGTCTGAAATTTTAATTGAAATTATTTTCCTGTACTGCAGCTGCAGGACAGGAAAGTGATAGGACATTGCCATTGCTTTGTCCCTGTGACAAACAAAGGCAGATGTGTTATCTCTCATTTACAAAGGAACTCCCCTTTGAACCAGTCAGAAACAAATGCAGTATGACACTTTTTTCCCAAGTGTTCACACCCTGACCTTCTCCCGTAGACCAATTAGGCATCATTTTCAAAACACAGCAGTTAGAAGCATTATTTCTTCCAGGTTTTGCCAAAGCACAGTTAGTGTTGACCACAAAATCCACATTCTGGTCAATAACCACAAGACCACATCCAAGCTCCAGACCAGGACAGGTAGGCACTGTAATAACATGTCAAGGAGGGAGGTGCAGAGTTTGTTTATTGGCTTGAAATAAGCGTTCTTCCTCACAGGCAAGTTCTCTTAAACAAATTATTTCCCCCTGTCACATCAGGAAGGGCCAGCTGTGCCTGCAGTTGTCACATGTCACCTTCTATCCAGCCATATGGCAACACGAGACGACCTCTGGACAGGCTGGCTACAGCTGCAGCTGCAGCCGCAGTGTGCTTTCATGCTTGGAGCAATATAAAGTATTAATTGTTGACATCATGCTTTCAGACATAGATACGCAGCACAGCCCTTCACCTCAGATTGTAATGACTTCTGACTGTGAAAAACGGTTCAAATTTCATATTTTGTTAACAGCCCCTCCGTTTATTATTTGACACAATTTTTCAACATCGCATCATTTTGCTTTTAAACACACAAGCAGGGCTCAGCGTCCTCTGGATTGTATCACTCTAAAGATAACTGTCAAGGTCGTTTACAGCCGTTACATAATGTATCAACTTTGTTTTGAAGGAAATTCAGTTTTAACAGGAGCAGTCATAAAAGCCTTGCTGTTTCCACTGCATTGCCTTTAGTGTCTGCTTCATGCCCCCCCATCTCCAGGGTCATAGGACACATCATTTATCAAGCCTTGTTAAAGCCACTGTCAGTGACACACGGACTGTGTGTGAGGCGATCATGAAGTGGCCATGGATCTTCAGAGACCAAACCTGAGCTGTCTACTGTAGCATTGCAATCATTTTACTGTCTCACGTGACACCCACAGTGCATACCATTATATCAGGCAGTACATTGTCACATTTAATGTATTTATACTTTACAGCAGGGGTATTCAATTCAAATTAACTGAGGTCCAATTTGTGAACATCCAGAATATCATAATGTCTGTGTTATTTTTCAGTAGCTTGAAGTAGCATTGTAGTTCCATCAGCATCTGTGTCTAGTAGCTAGATTGCAGACTGTCAAATAAATACAATATAATTCTATAATATGGCAACAACATTTATTAGTATTTACACAGTGAACTTGCGGGATTCAAATAAATAATAAAATAAATAAAATAAGAATAAAAAAAAGAATACAATTTTTTTTTTCTTATATCGGACCGCCTATTAGTGACCTCTGCTTTACAGTATAGCCAAAGGTATCTAGCAGACGGTACTGTGTGGAAGAACTTTATCAGCCTCCATAAAAATCTGTTGTTCTCTGAAAATCAGACCAATTGCCCTTTTGTTTCAGTTGATTCTTTTGGTTTGGTATTATATTCATGTTAGCCTTGGGGGTAGATGGTATTTCATTTTGTTTTGCATCAACCAACGTGTGGTAAACAGTTGCTACGAACAATTAACTTTTTCATGTTGTTTAAAGACAATGTATGTCACTTGCACCGGAAATGTTCAAGATGGCGCTGCCCAGATCCGAAACTATTCGCTTCCAAGCAGCAGTCCACAAACCAATGGGTACCATCACGGATGTTACGTCCATTTTATATACAGTCTATGCTTCAAATACCTCGGACTCACCATACACAATAAACTGACATTTGATCAACACATCACCAACATTCACAAAAAGTCCCAACAGAGACTCCATGTCATCCGCAAACTCCGTGCCCTCTCTGTTACCCCCCACCTTCTGTCACTACTGTACACCAGCATCATCCAACCCATCCTGCTGTACTGTTCACCCTGTTTTTACAACATGCTGTCCACCACTAACAGGAACAAACTGACAAAAATAACACACACCGCATCCAAGATCATCAACCATCCCACACCCAACCTTACCGAGCTCAACCACAGAGCAGTCACACGCCTCGCACAAGCAATAACCAACGACCCGGATCACCCTCTCTACCCTCACGTCACACTGCTGCCGTCTGGTCGCAGATACAGGACTCTGAGATGGAGACGGGCACGCTTCAGCAAGAGCCTGGTCCCGTCTTCCATCTCAGCACTCAATAACCTCCCCCAATAACCTCATATGGACCCAGCCTTACTGAGTGTGCTATATATATATTTTGTGAAAACAGTTGACAGTTTGTGACAAAGAATTTCCCTATGGGGACAATAAATGGCTATCTATCTATTTGAATAGCTGAACAAATATGAAACGTGGGCGGCAAATCAGATGTCTAGAAAGAGACCCAACTCAACCCCATTGTATGAAGCCCAGTGGGATGAAACACCAACTGTTAGTCAGTTCCCAAGCACTCTAATGCTCTTGTGGATAAATGGGGGGGGGGGGAGCCTTCTCAAAAGTAATGAGGATATTAGTAGCATATTATGACTCTTGGGTTTTGAAATAAGACAATGACACACAGGTATATTGTTTGGGTACCCATATAATTTTGCTCATTAAGTGTATGCCATCCTTTGGTGGAGTCATTTCACAATCTTATTTAATTGTATCTCATTACTTGGTATGGTGGACAGGATTGCTCCCATAAACAACAATAAAAAAAGAAAGGATTCAGGCAAGCGACAAACAAGAAGCACAAAATTAAAACTATGAAGATAGTGGTTAAACACTTTTTTTATGAGGCTGAGTGCTGCAGCAGAAAACATAATGACGCAAGAAAAACAGGAGACTGAATACTATGAGTCATTTTCTGTTCCTTGAGACAAGTCTCTGTTTTCGGCTGCTGATGAGTGAGATCAGCAGACAGCCTGGTCTGACCTTTCCATTTTCCCAGCACTATTAAAGTTGAGGACAGCTTTTTCTAAGGATGGATACAATCTGTTATTATTTATCCATTCCGTATCCCAAGAAGAACAAAGCTCATCACAACTGAAGGTCTTTGGGTATTAAAAAAGGAAAATTAAGCAATATCGTGATCTCAGTGATTGAACATTCATGCCCACACAGCACTGATTCATGCTCGCTGTTAACCTGTCAGATATCAACATTTGTAAGTGATGCTCTATTTATGCAGACAATGACTGTATGTGTCTGCCCAGGCTATCAGATAGAATGATTTGTATAGCTCCACTGCCACATAGACAGTTTAATTCCTGACTTAACTGGTGCTGGCTATACAGTTGTTGCTCAACATGTATTTTAAATGGAATTCTTGAATTTCTCAGAGCCACACTGAACGGTTGTGAGGGCCCCACATTGAGACCATATCAGAAACAGATGATTTGCATGGCAGGGCAGCAGGGACAGATCTCTGGGAAAGACAGTGAGAGATGTTCTTAGAGAAACATGGGCAGGGCATCAAATATAGATGTCTCAATTTCCCAAGCCAAATAGAGTGAAAATGAATATGATGCCGGCATGTCGATAGCCTCAGACATCAAGAAGGCTTGAAGCATTTCTGATTTGGTGAGTGGAGCTTTGGGTGTAGGGGAGCTGTTGAGCAAAGTAGAGTTTGTTTTTCCAAACTAGATGTTCTGTAAATCTCAAAATATAGAAAAAAAAGCAAAACTACAAAACTTAATGTCTAAATTGTAAACCATTAAGTTGTTAAAGCATTGATTCGTCATGCTACACCCCCCTTAGTTACTGTTGCTATGGCTGTTAAGCTATCCATTTTTGCATGTCATACACAATTAACGTTGATAATGGCAGCAGATTCTGAAAATTCTTAGTAATCTTTGAGACAACGTGTCTTAAACTTCAGACATAAGTAGAAAAGGCAGGCATCTCATTTATAGCTGTTTGACCATCAATTTGAGATGATGGTCAAACAGCTGATGATGCAAAATGAGATGACAACTGTAATCGGCAGATTTTATCAGTGCTATTTTGATGGAGTTACTTCCCCAATCCAGTGAAGAGCATAGATGCTAATGTCCGACCTACATCATAGCAGCACTCCAAATTGTGTGTATCGACTTCAACATGTGGAAACAGCTTGACAGACCTGCCATGCATGGTTACGGTTGCTAAGCTCGGACTACTTAATTGTCATTAGGGGGAGAAAAGTCAATTACAGAGAGGAAATCCCAGGTATTTCTGTGATTTCAGCCATTTAAAAAGTAGCAGTGCTACTTTACTGTAATCATAACTGAGCAAGCAGTTGCTGCTGACTCTGTGGCACATCTCCTTTTGTGTGTGAAGTGCTAAAGCTTGTGATGACAGGCCCTATCTCACCTCTGCATTTTAATTTAGCGGTGGCTGGTGGAGAACAACCTTTCCAGCACTTAATCAGCATTGTAAGACTGTAAACACATCACAGGCTGCAATCAGACTGCAGTGAGCTCATAGCTCACAGGTCAGGGGAGTGAATTATATTCGATTAGATTCAGATTGCAGGGATGTGGATCAGCTACACAAACATACACCCCTATACAATACATGTGACTATTATACCCAGATATAACAGGGCAGAAGTAAGCATTACTATGATGGGATGTGCTAAATTGTAGAAAAAGTCTCTTAGCTTCATTGGAACAGATTTATCTTGAGGAAAATGCATATGAGAACAATGTGCAATTCACCAAGTACACACACAGTACAGCTGGGAAATCCTTTATAACCAGCTCATTTTTGATTCATTGTCAAATGTTCTGAACTCCGATACTCTTCTGCCAGATATAGAGCTTGCAAATAGCTTCTATTTTACCGCAGTGCAGCTTTCCGATGTGAAGATTTGCTTTTGACTAACATGAAAAACAGGAGCGCCTCTGCTGTAACATGATTTATTACAGATATGTCATGCTTATTTGCAGTGCACTGCAGTATAGTATGCATTGCACTATGTATAACATCAAAACCTAATTAGAAGCATATATTACATCTTGATTGCAGTCAATTACTTAAATGAAATCAGTCAAAGTAATGGTGCATTTAGTGGAGATACACATGAGACAGTTTAGCAGTACTGATATTAGGGGGACAAAAAAAAATCATATTTCTTTTAATGTATCATTTCTAATCTGAATATACTGTAGTAGTCATGGCAGAACAATGTTTTCCTCATTAATGTAGCTTCAAAAAGCAGATGACTAAAGTATTAGTCTGGTCTAGTCTAATAGTAAAGGCATATTGAAAGTTTCTAAACTATTTTATTCTTTCATTATGAGCTTTTTTATTTTATACTTGATATTTGATCATTCAGAGTCATTAAGACTGAATATATTGATAATTTATTACATTATCAATAAGTTATAGCCATCATTTATTAACATGACACAGATTATTAACCTTTGTATTATATGAACAGAAAATCTTGATCTGAAATGTAATGAATAATTGACATTACCTTTTGACTTCCGAACTACTTTAAAAGTCATATGAATGCTTATAGTAAAAAAAACATTGCATGCTTCAATATTTCAGCCATATAAAACAATAATAAACCTGTGCTGAGTCTATCTGTCTTTATATTTTAGCTTATATTTGTTTTATGGCACCCTTCACATTATCTGCTTCTAATCCCCCTGTGTGCCATGCTTCATTAGTACCATTCTGCTGTTTGGCAGGCTCAGCTCATGTGCATTCACATAATGTCCATAGTGAACTTAGTTATTGAACTTGACCTTACTTCTTTGCTCTAATACAGTAATTCTTTATATTCATGTCGTGTGCATAGTTCTCAGGGTGCCACCACCATTATCTGACTCTCTCTTTCCTTTATGATGAGTCACAGGCTCCACCTTAGGTAACAGAGTTTTGGAAATGGGGAAGAGATGTGATTTGAATTCAGCAGCACTCAGGAGGATATGGAGGGGAAAAGGCTGTTTATTTTAAGATTTTAAGAACCACTGGGTAAATTTGTCAGAAATCATTTAGAAATCATTGCTTCAATGGAATAATCAATACAAATGTATAATATATACAGGTGTGTATGTGTGTGTGTGTGTGTGTGTGTGTGTGTGTGTGTGTGTGTGTGTGTGTGTGTGTGTGTGTGTGTGTGTGTGTGTGTGTGTGTGTGTGTGTGTGCATTGGCAAATTTGAGGAACAAATAACAAAAGTAAAGGTAACATCTAAAGCTCATTGTTAAGCCACTGTATCTTGTTTGTTTAATGCATATATACATATGAAAGTGTGAAAATGGTATATTGTGCTTTAAAAAGGACAGCTAAGTTCTGGACTATTTCTAGAAGCGTGAAGATGTAGTATATTTCGTTTACTGCTTTTGCTGGTTGTCTTCACTTAGAAACTGCGAAACTTTGTCATAATCAGCAGATGAATTCTTGAGTTATGGTCAAAAATGTGTTTTGTGAGGTTACAGTTATACCTTGACCTTTGAACACCAAATTCTAATCAGTTCATCTTTGAGTGGAAGTTTGTACCAGATGTAATAAAATTCCCTCCAGGGATATTACATTCACAAGAATGGGCCAGACACGAGGTCACAGAGGCCTTTGACCTTTCACCACCAAAATCTAATCAGTATCGCATTCACACAAAAGGGACGTACGCGTATGTACAGATGTACAGAAAATCTGAAAACATAATGCCTTTGGTCTCGGCTGTTGCCAGCGCAGAGGAATAAAAACCTGTCCAGCTGCTGTAGGTTCAAACCACAATCCCTCTTTTGACATCTTTTCTCTGCATAGCAGGAACAAATTCAAACACCTTGTCCAATCTTTACCATTGCCGGACAGTTCAGTTGCCCTACTTTCGGTTGGAGGGTAGGAGGAAAAGCAGGCTTCACAGTGGAGAAAGTGGAGCGAACAGCTGGCTCCGTGTAGGAGACTGATGAGTACTGGCGTGTCGTTGACACTGGTACCTTAGCCTTCCTGTGAACCCTGTGTAAAATGAATAGAACTAGTACCTTCTTCACTCTGTTGTAATGCCCCTGCTCACCATGAAAACACCTCAATGCTGTCAAACCTCACTTTTATACTTAGATTTGGACGGGGGAGTGTTGGGGGTAGGTGGATACATTTTTTTTTTTTTAAGTTAAAAGGATTGTATTTTTAGTGCTATTCATAGCACATTTACTTAATATTACATTCCCTGAAAAATGCAATCATCTAAAGAGCCACACAGGGCTGTAAATGTGTGAGCTTCATTATCATGTATTATTCATTCAATTTCCAACAATACTGCTTATGTTTTTGCACATGTGTGGGATAAAGAGACTCATTTCCAACACTGTTTGAAATGCTTAGTGGTGTTTTTTGTGTGTTTTTTTCACTTCGTTTTAAGACATTTGCTTGAGTAATGACTTTGAAGATTTACTAGACCATCTGTTGTAAAGCCATAAATCAGAGTCAATGTGACATTGGGTCACCTCTCAATGAATACAAACTTGTGGCTTTCCGTTTTTAATAGTGCTCTGAGACCACTACATCTCCCCTGCATACATTTCAGAGACCTGTAAACACACCCTTTCAAAAAGGTCCTCTAGCAACCACTACAGGTTGCACTGGACTTTACACCAAACTGGACCACAGTGGTTGAACCTAGGAACAAAATGATGATCAAATGACCAACAGCAGTGTCAGATTTGGAGAATGTGTTATTATCTCTAGTATAAACTACTAGAAACGATATTGCAAAAAGCCAGCTAAATAAAATATTTGACCTTTTTTTTTTTTTTTCTACTGCAGATTGTAATACATACATTCATCAAACCGGTAGTATCATCTCTTCTGCCATCCATACATTTTCAAGATTTGTGAACTTTATACAGTTTGGGAGAGATTAAGTGTGTGCATAACAGCAATCAAAGGAGTGACGGGTAAGTAATATCTGACCTTTAAAACCTATAAATGTCATATAGAATAATTGCAACCACTAGAATACTAAGATTTACAATAAAATGTTCTTTAATTAAAAAATGGAGAGAAAAAACTACAATGACCTCATCTTTATTGCACTAGTTGAGCAAGTATTTAATAATCATAGTGTCAAATAATCTTGTTCAGAGTGACAGTTGGCATCACACACGCATTCAGAACAGGTCTGGCATCAGAGTTGCATTTATCTCTCTTACATTACTACAATTGTAGATTATACCTATTAATTTAAATACAGGTATTAAGATAAATCATTTTAAGTAGATGGTATCTTATTGTACATTTTGTATATTATTGAAATGATAGTCTATTTTGACAGTTGATTATTAATTTAAATTAAATTGTGAGGGATTTGCTGTTTTTTCTGTCTGATGTTATAGTACACTGAGTATAATTCAGTCCCGGACTATTGGTCAAACTAAACAAGCATTATGAAGACTTTGGCTTTAGAACAGAGCTTTTTTCAATCTTTGAACAATTCATAAACCAAATGATTTTAATTAAGACTTTATTAACTGAGAGAATAATCTACATATTCATCAGTAGTGACATTCATTGTCAGCTGCAGTCGTTATGTGTAATTTTAAGGGAAAAGTCTATGGATAATTACAGTTAACATTTACATTTGCAACATACTGTATATTCCACATACTAATACAGTATGGGATACAGAATTATACTGTCAATGAAACATCTGGAACTATTGTAATTGATTTGATTTATACAATATTACATGTCTGGAGAATATATACTTACTATAGAGATTTTGTATATGACATGTACATATGTAGTTATTCCTAGAAAAGCCTTATGTAATTTCTAAGAATGCATTTGTGCATTTATTTGATTCCCACAAAAAGTTCTGATTTTGTCTTCATTTCACATCTTGCTCTGTCCTTCCTGCACTCGACTCACTTTAAATATGTTCACCTCAACTCATGCCGCTGTCCTCAGATGCCGATGTCATTGGCTCTCTTTGGAAAGAGACGCAGAAACAAATGAGATGAATGATGTTTTAATGCTTCCTGCCAGATAAGGATGAGCTCATAGCGCATTCATCAAAAAAAAAAAAAAGCAGAGGCCGTGCGACAATAAATTCAGCCACTGCACTTTTCCCCACGATCACAAAAACGTCACTGCAGTCAGTAAATTGAGTTAGATGCAACGGCAGTGGGGAGAGATAGCCGAAAACGCCGCATTTTCGGCTCCTAACCGCCGCCTGTTTGAAGCCGGTTTGTCTATTGCTATCTTTGTGTATTTATTTATTTATTTTCTTTCTTAATCTGTCCTTATATAAGATATAGAATAATTCGAGCCACAAGGATAAAAAGATCAGACAGAGAAAGACTGTGCAGTTACAGAAGCAGACTATCTTTGAAGCGGTGGTGGATTTTTTTTTTTTTTTTTTTTTTGGTCCACCCCCCTCAAGCATACTCCCCACAGTGAATTACCATGCTTAACAAACACATCCAACCACCCGGAGGTGCTCTGTGGCTACTGCTGGCCCAATCTGTTTGCATGACATAATACTGTTGCCTCAGAGATAAAGAGAGGAAGAGACAGCCGAACGAGAGAGACGCTGCCAGCGTTGCACACAACTGGTATAGTCTAAAACACATAGACATTTTTAAATGAACACCAGCTTTTGCCCTCAGTGCTCAGGATGTAAATGTGTATCGCCTTTCCTATGTTTGTGATGCCACTGTTGATGTTTTCGTTGTTTCCCCCCCCCTGGTTGAGCGGCGTTTACCCTCTGGATGACATTGAGGGCTGCCGCCGCTTGCTGCTGGTGTTTCGGTGTGAGTAATGAAATAAAACGTTAATTTGACTCTTCTTCAGTGCTCACCCCAGGTCAGCGATCTCCTGAGGCACCAGCTGCTACACCTTGCTAAGCTGCGAACCATCCATCCAGCAGGTGGACGAGGAGAAAGAGAGGTAGAGAGAGAGGTCGAGAGAAAAAAAAGGAGGCCAAAGGTTGACTGTACTCAGATGCGATATAGATGTTTATCACACATGAAGAAATTCAGTGTGAACACCTGCCACCCTGGATTACAACTTCACCTGCTTTTTTGTCCTGTATCTTCAGAATTGAGATAGTCTTTTTCAAGCACAAAAAAAAAAAAAAACATTACCAGATTCTGGCTTCTGGCTTGTGGAGGATAGTGCTCTTTTCTAAACTGAAACTAACTAACCAACTTTTGGACTGTGTGACAAAGTAAGTGATTTGAAGATGTCACCTTGGAATAACATTTCCACACTATGCAATTAATCAGTTAATTAAGAAGATAAACAGCAGATTAATCAATATTGACAGTAATTGTTGCAGGTCATGTTAAACAAAAAACGATAAAAATCTCACATACATCTCACCCTAGCTAGATGTAGCCTGTGTGCAAGCCATATTTTTCTATCCTCCAAACTCCAGCACTGTAAGTCCTGTGTGATCCTCACTGATCCTCACAGTCTGTAGTCTCAGTCTGTTCATGATGAAGTCATTACTGATAAAAACAAACTGCCCAGCTCATGTATGACTTCATAGTTTGGCTTGACAACAAATCTGCCACGGTCAGAAAATGACGGGTTTTTTTACAATCTCTGCCTCGACTGCTGCTACATTAGAAGCATGATGTTACAGCAGGTAGTACAATATACAAGACCCACTGTAGGAAGGTATTAGTAAGGCATGAATCCCCCTAGTGTTAAACAAAGCCATAACTTTGCCTAACAGGTGATAAATCATAGTCTCTGCAGTCTTTTTAAGGGTGACAGGGATTTTTTGTTGAGGTGTTCCTGCGCCGACAGCTAAATCATATATTTTTGTGACATTTTTGGGTGGTTGTACAAATTTGCAGTGTTACATTTGCTTGCGAGGGAACGTAGGTGTTTTTGACATTCATCATAATCGTCTTTGAATCCACTTCCACACGGCATACTGCAAAACTTTTTACAGTAAAGGCACTGTGTGACTGTCACAACCGGGGTTGGATACATTTATGTGTTCCTTCTCGCCATTATTGTGGTTTTAGTGATTTTGATACACGTTTTTATGAAGTTTTTTTTTTATTTCGCCACATTTGATTCACTCGCACATGTCAGATTTATTCACGCAGATGTCCTATCAGTCTCTATTTGTGGATACAGCTCAGGGGGGGAATTTGGAAGCGCTTAGTTAAATGCAGGGGATCATGCCACTAATGCAAACATAGCAGAATTGACACATAAAAATATGATTGCGTGGAAGCCTGAATTGAGATTGTGGTCTTCATATGATTCATCACACAGCTCTACTGTATGCACTCATTACACAACCACAATACACAGCCAATGAGATGCATTCACAGCTCTAGGATATGAATACATATGAGCATACACAGCCCGTCAAGTGTTTATTCTGGGGTAAAGCTGTCACTACTCCATTTAAATGGAAAGCTGGCAGTTCTATAACCCCCCCACCAGTATTTCTATCTCTCATCTGGCAACGAGTGATGAAAGCATTAATCTAATCTAATCGAGAAAGCCAAAACACCACGCAAACCCGCCGCATATCTCGCTTCATGGATTAACAGAGCGAAGTGCGAAGAGGGATGAGGAAAAAAAAAAAAAAAGAAGGTGAGTCAGATTAAGCACAAATTTGTCAAGAAACTTCGCCCGTTTCTGGGGAGCGATGCAGCGAGGTCTTCCTACCCCCAGCACTGGTGAAAGCTCATCTTTGAAGTAGGAAACGGAGCCTGGAACGTAATCCGGTAAAATATAGTTCTAAATAAAGCTGCATTAAAATTTCATTAGTTGGTGCCCATGGCCTGCAGGCTCACTTTCACCTATTTCGCTAGGTGACATCCAACCTCTGTACATTGATCTGATATGTGAGGCAATACATTTTGACTAAGTAAGGGCTCCTGAGGATACGTATAGATGTTTCTTTGTTTTTCCCTTCCAACATACGCTCACTGAGGCGCTTCAGTTGAGCTGCAGCAATAAAATGAAAAAAAGACGCTTAATTCTCTTAAAAGCTACAACATGCACAAATCCACACTTTAAAATAACTATAAGCATGTGTGTTACATCATCAGTCATAAATCCTGCCTCTGGGGTGTGTAACATTTGTTGTTGCGCAGCTGTCAAGCTCGTAAAGGTCACAGCAACAACAGTAGAGAGAGCAGGAACCAACTTGTCACCAGTGGGCAAGACCTGTTCACAACCACTGAACATTTCTAATGTTTCTTTATTTCCTAGCAGATGTATAGCCTTCTGCTAGAAATGCACATCTATAGGTTGTAGCAGACACATCATCAAATGGAGTAACAAGTGTTGGAATGAAAGGGTAGTGACTAATAAAAAAAAACAAGAAAACAAAGTGCTATTTTTTCCAGCGTTGCTAGATGCTGATGTTTTGGTTTATGGGATGTGGAGGATCCTTTAGGTGGAGCTACATCCCAATCACCAAGCACTCACTTTGATTACCCAGTGTAAGACATTGAATAAAAGACAGACATGTACTGGACTTACTCAGAACAGTCCCTGATGATAGACAAGCTGTAAACATTAACTATACTCATCCTGATAAAGCATCGATACAAGATTACAGACGTGTTGCCCCAATTTTCAAAGTTGACATCACGCAACAACAATGAAAAGAACTACAAAACAGAGCAGTGGCTTGCTGAATCTCATGTGCTTATGCTTGACATTTTTGGGCTAGACACAGTTTCAGGGGTGAGAGAATGACATGATGGCATTCATGTGTGAAATACAGACAGATTCAGTAGCTTAATAGATTGGTGGAGACCAAAAACAGAGCTAAAAAGAAAAGTAAATATTGGAATGGGAGAGTTCAGAGAGATATGATGGTGCCAGGTTGTGAATGAATGTTAACATGAACAGCAAGTTAGCGTAGTGCAAAAAGACTAATGGTCTATTGCTTGTACAATGCTCAATGATTTCCTCTCATTTGGAGGTTGCATCTTTTGCAACATCACCCGTGTCTACTCAGGTTTCAAGGTGGCCTTTTGAGGAGTTCTTTTGTTCCCAATGCTTAAGGACAACCGCTACTTTCATAACCTTTCCTGCAACTCCAAACCACATATTAGATATAGAAGCATAAAACACATCAGTGGGGTCGATTTGCATGGAGGTCACTACTGTATTTTCCAGATTTACAGAGTGAATAAGGTCAGGGCTGCTTCTGTAACCATTTATCCATCAATACAGAAAGTGCATCAGTCGGAACTTTAAATCTGTGTAGAGCATTAGAGTACAATCTGTTGTCAAAGTTGCTAGAGTGCACTTGAAACAGACCAAGGCCGTGCATTTTAGAAATCCATGACAACTGCTGTTGTCATAGCAGTGATGTGCGTGGTACTGTTGAGTACATTAGGCTAGGGTTTCAACACTGACAGCACGCACAGCTTCATGATGCTGTTCAGTCCAGCGGCTGTGATGCTCAGCTAGTGATCTACATGTAAGGAGTGAGTGATATTATCTCTGGTCACTGATTATTGACAAACACTCCGTTCACCTCCACACCAAAATCACAAACTCACCTTAAATAGCCGGCAAAAATCATTAGAGCGGTTTGACTCAACCGTCGAATCGACAGCCTTCAATCAATAAGAGAAGTTGGACTGAACGATGCTTTTATTACACAGAGGAACTGACTTGTGCAGCTAGAGCGGAAAAAGCGTTGAGAGAGGATAAATCAGATAATACTGACTGACATTTAATATCAACATTCAATAAAAAGATGATAAGAGAATTCAACTCTTGTACTTTAGCTTGTTTGAATACATGAAGATATGTTACGGTACACAAAGACCGACATATTTAAGATCCTTTTCTTCATATCTGTCCAGTCTTACTCTTCTAAGAACCATAAAGAAACAGTAGAATTAATTCGTCCCCTGACATTTGATACCCCCCTCATTTCAGTGTCAGCAGAAAACCCTTTCCTCATCATGTTCCTGCATAGTTTAGCACTCCTCAGGCTCTATTACGGATGATGTCACTTCCTATGTCTTGGACCTGCCGCACAGAGAGCTTGCTGATCAAAATGCTGCTGCCGCCTGCACCATTTAATTAGGCGAGTGTGTAGGTACAGACTAACTTGGACATCCCTCACAGTGAGACTGATTATATCCACATTGCTTATGCAGGCTCGGAGCCCCCATTCTGCTCCGGGTGCTCTACTGTGCTCTCAGCAGTACCGCTCATTAGAAGTAAGGATCCGACAGCGCACCAGTCTGACAGCATGCATCAATTTACGTTTATTTTATTTATGTTAAGATTAGATATTTGATGAAGTACTCTTTAAATGTATTGACATCCTTCACGGTTTCAAAATGATGTGTTTGGCTTTACCGTTAGAATGTATGAAGGGCATGTGTGTGTTGCATTCAGTTGAAGAGAGTAATAGTGAAAGAGAGTTCTTTCTAAGTTTGACTCTTGAGGACGTCACAGTCACTTACCCCGATGACATCATAGGCCTTATTTTAACCACGCAAGTGCAACAACAAGCGCAGCATGGTAAGTCTTAGGTGAACAGACTGTGTGAACGTCTCCATGCATACCTGCTGTTTTGGTTTATGCATGTGCAGCGGAGCAACATGCGAAAGGTGAGTACAGATCAGCGGGTGTGGTCATTAATAAATACTCTCAGCCAGTCACGTCACTGCTCTAATAGCTCTGAAACAGCTGTGCCAATCACAGTTAAACATGATAATGACAGACCACAACATGAACACACATCACCACAAATCTGAAGCCAAAGACAGATGTGGTAGGGTTTTTTCATCAGGTAGTTACTATAATAAAATACATTTTAAATTTTGCATCAGACAGGTCCTGTTTCAGCTATAATTCTAAATCGTTGCATAGTTTAGTAATTGTGACACAACAGCGTTTGCACTGCAATGTGTTAAAAGGATAAAACATGAGACGCTACTTTTGTTGAAAGTTAAGCTGTAAAAGAAGCTACAGCCAAGTTGTTTTCCGGCAACCGGATGAAGGTAAACACAGTGAACAACCGTGAGTAACACCGCTGCACTCTGGCACAGCACTTCAACATCTGTCCTGCTTTATTTAAGTGAACTTCCCACCTGTGCACTGTGTTCTCTGTACTTACAACACCACACAGGCTTACAAAGCAAGTTTGAAGGTCAGGAAAATACCAAACAGTCGGAGAGCTGCTTGCTCTGGTCGCTACACACATACGGAGTCCTTTTGGTAAAAGGAGCTGCTTCTTTGCTCTTCTGTGATGGATTACACCCTGTTTGATTGCTGAACATCAGACATAAATGTTAAGTCTACAGAGGAACACTCCCTACTCTTTGATCAGTTAGGAGTGACACCACTTTTTTTTTTTAGATGGATGAACTTTTTTTGTCATTAACCTCCCCTGTAGCTGTATACATTGTATTAGTTATGATAAAATTGTACTTAAAAGTAATTGTTGAGGTCTGGGTACATGACAAAATTGCTAGAATTAACAAGATTGTAGCTTCATCCAAAAAATAAGAAAGAACTGGGTATCACTAGTATCAGTATTAGGCGAGGGATGGACATTTCTTGTAATATTTTTAAAGTTATGTTGGCTGCTTTTTGACATGGGAGATAATGAGAAAGAAAGTATGAATAAGCTTTAAACACAAGCAAATGAGAAAGAGACCGTGAAGCATTTATTTCAAAGGTTGCGGTTGTATCTTAATCAATCATTAACGTAATTTGCCTGATCTTCATGGTTCCTCAGATGTGGTGGAATGCAAATAGGAATGTGACATTTAATTCTGTGCTTATTTCCTGCGTTTGGTTCATCTGTGACTTTTCAGATGTCAAAAAGGGGTGTGAGCTCAACCGGGCAAGAAATAAAGTGACAGAGAATCTAAAACACTTCATTTGAGGTAACTTATAGTGGGTACCTGAAATGTCACTCATAATCCTACATAGTACATGCATAGCTACAGCATGTATGGTACAGAAGGTCAAAGTTGAACCAGAAATTTAATCAATTGATTGACGAATCAAGTTCTTTGCAAAAGTAGGTAAGTAAGTTGCAAAAAACTGAAACTTCCCTTTAAGTGGCAACAGTTGCACAAAGCAGAAATTCTGTTGCTACCACTATCTGCAGTTGAACACTGTTGCTTTACAAAAGGTTCTTGCAGCAACATTTTTATGCAAAGACTCACTTAGTATTCAACTCAATCAATTGCGTACAGCTTAACCTGATGTATATTACATTAGACAGTCCTCAAAGTGCAAGTCGTGCTGTTGCAACACCCCTCAAGGTCAGTTCTAGGAGAGTCAGCGTGCGGTGTCGGGATAGCAGCCTGTTCATCATGATTGGATCAGCAGGCCTTCGCGGGGGGTTAACACACCCCAGCGTGCACTCTACTCCCTAGACGCCGTTCTCTTCACCCGCATACATAAGTAATCAAGTGCAAGGCCCCTTGTTGTCGATCAACAGCTCCTAGCTACAGACAGTTACATATCCAATTACTCCTTATAAAGGTCAAGGTAAGTGGGGGGTCATCGTCAGATCTGATATTTTTGTTGAGACTGTAATTACTAATGTGTCATTAGAAGCTTAACTACCATGATGAGAATGGGACATATTGATCGCTGTATAGATGAGGGCAGAGGTTTGGGTACTTGCATACGTATGTCATGGTACAAAAGGAAGCCAAGGAGATACTGCATAGAGCGTGGACAGTGTAGCAGATAATAAAAGAGTTTACTTTCTTTATTGTTTGGATTAATACTGATGAGTCATCCAGTGAAGCTACCACAGGAAGCCACCTTTCCTCTATATACATTTTTAGAACGGAGCCAGGTAAAAAGTAAATCTCCAAGTCTAACATTTCGCCTCTGATGAGTCCAACTCGCATGCATGCATAATTTCATTAAAGCTCCCACTGAAAGCAATTACTGGTCCAGAAGTGACGCCGCAACGCCGTCTCTCCAAGATGTCTGCTCGAGCACCAGCTGGCATGACAGTTATTTCCTGTTCCTGTCCCGACAGTTTACCAAAACAGCTGGGAGGATCCATCTTGAACCGATGACCCAAAAATGGGTGACAACCGACGATGGAGACCGAATGATTCTTTTTGACAGTCTTCTCTTCAGCCTGGTAACTTAACACTGAGTGACTTTGACAGGAAAACCAGGGGGTCAAACTGAGGCTATGTTATGTTGTGTATTAGAGCTGGAGGTATAAGAGTAGATTTATAAGACTACATGCACAAATAGCTATGCAAGTAAAAGAGTTTTACACATGGTTATAATCCTACCAGTGTTTTTTACTTTTTCGGGCATATCCACATAGATGGCGTGTAGATTACAATTGTTATAAGATGAGGACAGGTTGGACGGAGTCACAGACAATAGCTGATAACATGGTAACAACATTCCTATAGGCCTTGAGCTGAATCCTTATCCTCCCACACTGGTTCACAAACTAGAGCATGGAGCCACAAATGAAACCTTTTTTACTTGAGGAAATGACATAAATAGACATTCAACAAACCTTAAAAACACATGTGCAAAAGTTTCTACAAGACTGCCTCCAGACAGGAGTATTAAAAAGAAGAACCTGTTTGTTTACGCTGGGTAAAGTTTTTGTAGCTTTGGCTTTTACAATGGTGGTAAAAAATGTACCGTTTCTTTGGAAATGAAAATGAAGGAACATATTATTACACAGTCTTTTTTTTTTAACTCCATTTGATTACATTAAACATGGCAATTTACAATGGAATGGAAGATTAACAACAAGCATTTCATTTGATTTTCATTACATAATCTGTGTGTCCACTTGTATCACTTGCCCTTCTGGGCTACAGCATCTCAAATATGTATGGTGTTGTGCCCGCTCATGGCTATCTGGAGAAACTATCGGCCAATTGGGGCTTTGTTTAATCAGCTTTGTAAGCGGAAATAAGAATGAGGATGTCACTTTCCTAATTAGCTAGCTGCTTAGCCACATCCATGACACATAGCAACAGAAAAACAGCCACAAAATTGGTTGCTGTAAGTGTATTTTCAGAAATAACTCCTGTTTCTTCAGTTGTGGGGGAAAGGGGCTGGAATCACTGTTTTCGGGGGGATAATAACTGGATCAAATGACAATATCTAATGTGGGTGTCGACTGAAAATCATGATAGCAGGATGTATAGTTATATAGTTCATATATTAGTTTAGTTGCTACATGTAAGTTGAAACACAAATAGAACAAAAAAACCCAGTCCCAACCAAAGACTGGCTAACCTTAACATGATGTCAGACTGAAAGAATAAAGTAAAACACAATGGCAGTTCAGTAATTAAGGTTGGACATCTCTGTCTAGACAGTAACATAAATTGCAACAACATTCAAAGAGAATAATATGCATTTATTTTCATAGAGCCGAATTTATGATAGCAAGCAAAATCATCCATGGCAAGGGAGAGTTTAGACAAATAACCCAAATGAAAGCTATGGCGCATCACTTCATAAATGTCCTCATCCAGAATGAAAGACTGTTTAACAGCACTCCAGTTACATTTTAATGAGCACATGTAGACATGAACAATCAAGCTGTGGATATTCTGTACTCTCAGCTTATCCATAACAGTAAAACAGTTCATATTATGAGAGGAGGCAGCAAAGGCAGAAACACAGAGTGCTAAAGCTTTGGATTTATTATCCATGCCTCTGTTCCACACTTCATTCTATTCAAATCAAAAAGGTAAACTTCTATGTTAAGACGGTTGACTGATTACATTTTAATGAGAGACTTTTAATTACGCTCTTGCATTGTATGTAAGTGTTGCTGGAGATGACTTGAGGGAACCCAAGAGGAAAACTAATATTAAAAACCCACAGATAAAGCCACAACAGCACATAGCAATCTCCCAGAGATACACAGATTTCCTCGGCCGCTTTATGTTTCGCTCAGCAGTTTAGCGGGAGAAAAATGCTTTGTTTCATATTCAGCAAAAAATGCGAATGAGCTTTTGGAGTCTTTGAATTTCAAGATGGCAGCCTATTATAGTCATTTTGAGCGTATCCGTGTCATCGACTTGTGCTGACACAGCTCCCTGAAGATGAAGAGCTGGCTTGGTTTAATCATCTTCTCACCCACGGTATAATGATCACACGTGCTCGCGAGGAGACAGGTGGATGGATGCGGCATCGTGACAGTGCTCGGTCAGCGTCGCATTATGATACCTTAACCTCCTCCTATACCTCGCTCCCCAACGACAGAAACTTCCTGTAAACACATCCCTTTATATTCTTCAATGCTGACATCTCATCCTGATAGATAAACTAAAACAAACCTTACGTGTGAAGGTGTGACTATTAACGTGAAGACAGGGAAGCAAACGATATATCTTACTAATGCAGTGGCAAGTCTTCTTTGTCAGTGTAAATCAGGACTTGACAGGTTAATGCCAGTTTCATCCGACCATGTGGTTGCACCACTGGATTCTGCTGCCATCAATAGAAAAAGGTCTTTCACATCCTTATGGGCTTAGCTACAGATAAAAAGTGCATGTGTGAAATATATACTGGAGGAGATTAATTCTAGCTGTGGGTGAACATCTGATATTGCACGGATCAGTGGCAGAACAACATTAACAAGTACTGGACGTGTAAAAATCTAAATGACTTTTAGAACACAAGCGTCTGTGATACAAATGAACCGACTTTCTCTTTAGTCATGTCTGGGGACTGCAGGCTGTGAGCTTTTTATCTTTCTAACTCTCACACGGAAAACACCTCGATTTCACACATTTAAGTCCTCAGAAAAGGTTTAGAGACAGATTTCAGCATGTACAGAAACGCAGCTATGATTTCTATACATGTGACTGGCCTTGAATGACTGTTTGCTAAGCTTCATCCTCTTAGTTACTGTTGCAACGTGGTTAAATAGCAGTTTACAGTGCTCACAGTGACAAATTTCCCACCCAAAATTCTTCAAGTAATTTCAAATATTTTTGAAACTATAGGTGCTTAATTTCTGCCAGAGGTTATTTAATCATCTGAAGTTTTAGCCATTTAGTCATCTTGCTGTCAGATTTCATCAGCTCATTCCTGTCAACATTAACTTTTGAAAATAAGGGAGATTTTCCAGAATCCGACTGACCTTAATTCTTACATTATTAAAAGGGTTTCTTCTCTCAGCCTTGTTAAAATCATTGCAGAAGCTAAATGATGTATCGCTTCCGCTTTAGAAACCTGGTCAGTCTCAGATATAGTTGTAGTGAAAAAATGAACGGACGGTTGATGTGTTCCATGTAGCTTCATTTTCACCACTGTGACCAACACTAAAATCCACCATAAACACTTTACAAAACTCATGGTCATTTCCGAGCATCTTTTTCTTTTCTTTTTTTTTCCCTCCAGGAATGGGAAAAAAGTCTCCCAAGTATTTAAATATTTACACAGATAACACACATAATAAATGAGATGTCACTGTTTTAGTTTCACATTCCTTATTGAGATATTGCAATCACGCAAGCCGCAATTTCTGTCCTGGGGCTATATAAAGGCTGTGAAAACAAAATCAGGCATTACAGCATTAAGCCTGCACTTTACCACCGTACTGATTCAAAATGCAGTCTTCTATTTGAAATCACGCGATCAATTATTCAAGAGGAATTAATTTGTGTTTCCAATGGGAGTGTGAATGAAATGCTCTCGGAATTTTATCAATGGATACTCAGACTAAAAGATCATCAAATATAAACCTAAGCTGTTAATTGGTCCAATAAGGATTAAAAACAACAAGAAACAAGCAACCTTAAGCCTTTTTGTTTTGATCCGTGTTACACATACTAGATAAGCAATGTGACCACTTCTACCTTGCAGTCAACATCCAGAAAAGCGTAAATGATTCATGCAGACTGTACGCAACCACAAGCCACATTAAAAATACAAAATGTACACACAAGCACAGAGGACTGTTAACTGGGCTAACTTCCTACAAAAGGCTCAATGAGAGTATTTACACTTACAGGATTCTCAAGTGTTTTTTAATAGCTGAAAATATGAATTTAAAGAATGTATTGTGTCTGAAATTATATAATCTATGTACTTCGTGGACTAATATTAGACAAAAAATTGCTTTTTTTGGGTTTGTTGTGATCTGAAATCAACCGTCACCTTTCCTCACATCAATGTCTTTTCACATCCTAGCTCATCAGCGGAGCACAGCTGACCAGAAATGTCAGCCGTTATCAGCAGAAGCCATTTTATAATGCCCTGAGATTTCTACCGCTTCTTCTTTCTTTTTTTCTCTTAATGCGCAGATAAGAATAGATCAAAAGTGACATTGCGCTGACCTTTTGGTGCTGAACATCTTGGCAGCGTCTTCTTTCTCCTGCTCAGAGGCTTTGGGAGGGTCGTGCGCTTGATGTTGACTTTTTCAAACCTGCAGGAGACACACACACACACACACACACATACAAAAAGGGGGACAGAAAGAGATAACGGTGAGATTTTCAGCATCACAGTCAAGTCGCCCTCAAGTCGTCTGGATGTCTTGGCCGAGCTGAACCCAACAACCTCCATTAGCAGGCCTCCGACTGAGCGATTCAATTGACTGGGCATGGTGGGAGGCGACGAGCGGACATGACAAAGGCAGTGCAGTCGGGAGTCAAATGGCAGTTTTAATAATTATTTGCTTTACCTCGCCATGACAGCGCCCATTAAAAACAGAACGAAATTAATTAGAGCCGAAGCTCGACTGGAGCAACGAGGAACGTTCACAATTAAAATGCAATTAAAAAGGTACATTTCTGCTTGTGTTGGCAAACTTGTCACACGCAGGCTAGTAAAGCAGCACAGACCGCGAATGGTTAAATCCCCAAAAGTGCATCTCTCTCTATACCTACCCCGCTGTATAATGGCTGCGGGTTAGCCTCTGCTCTTTTATGCAAAGGTTATCAGAGACTGTGGAGGAGGAGCTGGAGTAAAAGAAGACAGGGTTCAATAATTGATGCTGAGGTCTATGCAGGCCTCACTTCTCACCCTCTCCTGTCTGTAATGAGATGAGTGGAGCGCCCGAGGGAAGGAGGGAGAGAGAAGGAGAATAGGGGTGATTAAAGCGCCCATCTCAGTCCAAGTCTACCTTCTTTTTTTTTTCCCCACCTCGCGCTAGTTGGACACTTTAGCCTGCGCTCGCATCTCATTTATAAACACCTGGAGTGTGTTTCGTCTTTCCCACACACTGACAGGGAGCAGGAGGAGAGCTGAATAAGCAGGCGTAAAGGTTAACAAAGTAGTGCGACACTGGAAACATCTGATAATTCATTCAGGTGACATGGAGAGAGTGGATGTACTCCTGTAAATAATCTAAGGAAGTGCAGCAGGAGACAACTTTGTGGCTTCCATGATTAACAGAAGATAACAGCGCAGGCAAGCAGCCACTCAAATGCTTTATTATTTCTCCAAGTAAAACTTTGGCAGTAAATGCAGCCAACAGTTCAGATTAATCATTCTGACGCTGCATTACTTTCAAGGTATGACGTACGCTTGATAATGCAATTAGGTGGATTAAGGATTACAGTAGTCTCACTTTAAGAGGCCAAACAAAACACACATTTCAGATAAATGCTCCACATCGAGGAGGATAACGGTCTCGCTTCGACAAAATGTAATCTTTAAACTTCACGGACAGTTCATCACATTTAAAAACAGGTTCCGGTTTTCTACATCTGAAACATTTCAGACTTCTTCGGCAGCAGTGGGACATTAATGAGATGAGAAATACTCCGCCATAAAAATAAAAAAGAAAGGCAGCAGGTACACGCTACAGTGAAAGCCAATTATTATAAAATATTTCATTTCATTAAAGCCAACTGTTTATCTAATCGGAGGGAAAATTCAGAGCCCGGGGAGTAGCAGAGAGATAATTTCAAAAAGGAGTCGCGCAATTTCCTTTCCCATTGCTGTTAAAATGTGACTCATCCTCCCATTTGTCACACTGTTGCAGGGCTTTAAAATGGTTACACAGAGTGCTTTACCCAACGCAAGCATTCACAGCCAAACCCTCGGAAAAATAATAACAAACCTTCGAGCTTTCGGCATCTATACCGGACCAAAACAAAAACTGAAAATACATTTGGACATTATTTGAGATTATATGAGACCGGCTCCCCCTGCCAATGGGGCTTAAGACCAAACCAATAAGCTTTTTCTTAAAGCTTTATAGCTGTGTAGCAATATAACAGTGAAATGAAAATAAACTTAAAGCCAACAAAGAAGAGAGAGTCAAGGATACTGCTGAAAAGATGCACAAATGAACCCTGTAATACATCCACTAAACTGCATTGAGTTTATGTTTCATTTCATACATGCGACCTAGCATTTGTAGCTTTTATTCCTTTGTGTTTTCGGAAACTGCCATGTTCTATTTAGTCAGAAATAAGTTTGAAAAAAAGAGCTTGTCACTCCCAGCAAGGTTACACCAAGCTACAGGCAGCAGAGATGGGGAGTGACAAAAATAGAATTTGTAGAATTTAGTGGCATTTAGTGGTCAAGAACAAACCCTCTTAACTCCCCTTCCAAGAGTGTAGAACCTATGGTGGCTGCGAAACTGTAAAAAACAATTGTGAAAGTCCCTCTCTAGAGCCAGTGTTTCATTTGTCCATTCTGGGCTACTGTAGAAACATGGTGGTCGGCATGGTGCTTTTCATAGAAGGGGACCCACTCCCTATGTAGATATAACAAGGACTAATTATAAAGGTAATGAGAACACAATAATATTTTATTTTCTGCTTACACACTGGTTAAAAACACACTTATAAATATTATATTCTATTTCTGCTGAGTCTGTTCCACTAGATACCACTAAATTCTACACACCGGACCTTTACATCTGCCATTTATTAACAGATTTCACACGGGTTCCACTTCATACTTTAGATAACAAAATTATCTAAAGTATAAATTCCTCAGCTGTAGAATATCTCCTTCCAATCATGATAGCATGGCAGCCATTAATTGCTGATCATGGTGTAAACTCTTTAGTCATGTTATATCATGATAAGGACGTGCTGTTATCCAAGATGCACAAATCAACTTAACCGACTAACAGAGCTCTGGACAAGATTTACATGGGAACCTTGTGTGATTCAAGTATTTAAATAGAACTGTATTTCATACAGTACACAGTAAATGTGCTGGGATACATGAAGCCTATGTTTGCACTCAAAATGCTTCACATCAAAGTTCTCATTAATAATAGCCTCTAGAAAGAAGAAAAATAGAACCTTGAAGCATTACATTTGACTTAAAAGCACTCTGATGCTGACTCACACGGGACTAAAATATTAAATTCAAATGACTTCTGTTGTTAAAATGTGGGGTCCAGTATGAGGATTTTAATATAAAGTATCACAGACCATGCAGATCTTCGTGGGACTGAGAACACACCATTGACCTCTGTGTTGAAACATACAGTACAGTTAGTTGGTGGATCTAAAATGGAGAAAAGAGTATACTGTATAGTTGCAATTATGTCAGTAAATCATGAGGTGAGCACCACTGAGTCAATCTGTAGCCAGAAAGGATAATACCACAACCACCAAGGTCCACATTTAGAAGGGATTGTTTTGTTTCTTATAGAAGGAAGACATTTGGATGCTTGGCCTTCTCTGTCTGATCAACACACTACTGGAACACTCTCCCCATACATATAAGGATGTTTTCAACCCTTTCTCTGTTCAAAAATACTCTAAAATACTGGCTCAAACTACACCAGAGCAGCATGCATAACTAAATCTACAGCTTCTGTCTATATCACCATCCAACTCTATTGTGGACAATGCTTTTACTCATTGTTTAAATTACTACTGTACTGTATATATTCACCAATCACTGTACAGGTGGTGTACACTAGCATGTGCAATACTTAACTTGTTGGTCATATGTAGAACATGCAATACCTACAATGTGCAACACTGGGGCAATGTTATTTTCCTGATTTTATAAGCTGTACTGATTTCTACCCATGTCATTGGTCTTACTGGGGTGTTGTTTGGTTGTATTGTGGTGTTTTTTTGTATGTATGATGTAAGGTATCATCTAATGCATCTTATAAAACAACACACCAGTTGAGCCACGTGGTTTCTACCACCATGAATGGACGTGGTCTACTTCCATCTCTTTGGCAAAAAGAAACCTTGTTTGAGGATGTTTTTCATGCCGAGCTTCATTAAGCCAGCCTTGTGTTTCAGCTTAATTGTCTCTGGGCATGCAGAGCATCCTGACAAACACTATCAGCATCCAAGCATGTAATGGATTGAGGCGAATACCTCAGACAGACAGAGGGACAGCAGGTATCGCTGGTGCTCTGGTATGCACTTCTGCTGAAAGCTGCTGACCGTAAAACAACAATGACACAGAGTTGGTGTGTTTAGCCAAACACAGGCAGCTTTAAATTGAGGGCTGACAGAGCTATTTCACACAAAACAAAGATGAGCTAAGCATGTATCCAGCACACCATTGACACAACCAACCGCAAACAACCAAGGTAACTAACTAAGCTGCAAACACAGGCGAGGTAAATGCAGTCCATTCTATTTACTCTATCAAATCCATACCGCTTTTGATGTCAATTTCAGTTCTCCCTGCCGCAGAGTTTATGAATGACTGACGAGAAGACAAGGTAAATAAAAATATCGGCTGTGTTGGTTCCTGGATGAAATCCAAGGTGTGAGGAGGAGAAGTGGAGTATTGATCAGGTGCAAGATTAGCTGGCCCAGCATGCAACTAAAATCAGTACAAGCCATGGAGAAGTACACAGAGAGAAAACAACACAACAGCTACATAACACAAACAGTAGATATAGCAAAGCAATGCATTTTCTGTACCAATATGCCTCCGACGCATTTAAGAAAGGTTAGGAAAAGACTAAATTACCCAGACTCTATTCTTAACTGAGACTGTGTAGCCATTACTAGAGCTGCAGTGATTGGTCAATTCATTGATTAATGGACAACTATTATATTAATTTGCGACTATTTTGATAACCAATTAATTATTTGGAGTCATTTTTGACGAAAAACAAAATCCATATTCTCTGATTCTGCTTCTCAAATGTGAATATTTTCTTGTTTCTTTAGTCATCTAAAGTAAAGTGAATATCATCAGGGTATGGAATTTTGTTCAGGACAAAACAACACATTTTAGGACGTCACCTTGGTCATTGGGCCTGTCACAATAATTACGTTATCAACTTATCGTACATTTACTTAATCGTCAACATCATCATGTCTACATATCGACTTATCGTATGATACATGGACATGAAATCATTTTTTTGACCTCAATATTACCACATTTCACATAAGCAGCTAAGAGGATATTCATGTCACATTGGCTAAGCTAGTAGTGTCCTCCATTCTTCACTGTGCACGTCCTGAGTGGAGACTGCAGAAGCAAGCGGCGCCGCTTATATGGAATCAAAGGTAAATAACTCTGGTCCATAACAGCAGTTTATGTTTTTACAGAAGTGTAGCACCCACTCTCCAATCCCAATCCACAGAATACTGTGAAATGTATCTTATACCTAATGTAAATGGTATTTGATGTGTATTACATTTCAATATAGGCCACCCAAAATTAGAATCTAGCCAAAAATCATGTTCATTGCAAAAGCTGCATCTGCAATCAAGGCCCGGTTTGCTGCAGTGATATGACTCATCTCTCATCATCTGTTTTCTACTCCTGTCCCTCCGGGTTGTCCCATTGTCTGCACCTAACCATTGTTTACATCTCTCCCCCTCCAGTCCCCTCATCTCTTCTTCCTCCCCAATTCATTTCCTTGGCAGTGTCTGGCGGCGCACACAGAGCCTGATTGTAGTACGTTTCCCGAACTAATAGGGGTCACATTAGCTTGGCAGGAAACACAATGCCATTATGGAAATGCTCAGTCAATTACTGGGCAACGAATAAACACCCCCTCTTTTCATTTTTGACTCCCGGATTTGCGTAAGGCTAATGGTTGCGATGCACGGTTGTTATCTTCCAGGGGCATCTTATCCGAGTCTCCTGGAGAAGCTCGGCAATATGCTCGAGGTCAGTGGTGTCGTTGTCGGATTGCTGGGTTTTTTCTGGATGAGAGCGTTTCCCTGGCAAATGAAAAATCTCTATGTAAATGCTGCCAGCTCCTCATCAGTGGAAAGGGATATTGGATTTATCTTGTTTAATTTCAGTGTCCAAACATCATGTAACACCATCTATCAGAATATCTCATTAAGACCAATAGATGTATCGCTGACTTTGACAATTTCTTTTTTCTTGGGAAAGAAATGCACAAAATTTGACAAAATATACAAGATCATAACTTTAACACATTTAGGCTTTTACTGCAACTAATAGATCATAGTTCTGTAGGTTACTTTCCCATATTCCACCATGCAATAAAGCACAAGGAGGTTCATTCTAGCCTGAATCATAACAGCTATATCTTTTATAGACAGCGTGCTTCGGGTAATATTAGATTTGCAATGTATGCTTATGGGAATGCCACTGCAATGAGGTTAAAATATGGTAGACTATAAATGTTTCTTCAATTACCATTCACACTAAACAGAATACAAGTTCACACTGGCTGGAGGTCATTTAACATGTTTTATTCAACTTTTTGAACCAAGTCCAACGACGAATTTAAATATAAGATAACAAGGTAAAAGTGCGCTTGTAAAACTAATGGTCTGAGAAGTCATATTTGAGAATTTTAATGAATAGATACTGTGAGATATGACAGAGACAGTGGGTTCAATTACCTGACTTTAGCTCGCTCTGTTGAGACTTGTAAAAATAACCTGGATCTAGACCTAAAGATTACAGAAACCTACAAAGACCAGACACCCCAAACCAACAACATATGAAATGACTGAGTAAATACTGAGGATAGCAGACAGCCACAAATACTCCTAGAACAGTATTGCATGCTCCTGTACTAAAACAGAAATGAGCATTCTTTAAAAAACACTCTATTTCAATGGTTGCTCATTTTCAATATATCCTTTTTCCCACAACACGACCTGTAAGATTACAACTCCCATCATCATATCATCTTACTTCACAGTCGATCTTGAGCATTTTCAGACCTTTCGACCACATGTCTATCATTACTGAAAGCTTAGCTGTCATTGTGCCCTTCCACATGTAAGTTGTAGGGATGCACCGATTGTGAAATTCTGGGCCGATACGGATACTGATTTTTAAAATAAGAATTTGGACAATAACTGATACAATACTGTCCTTTTTTTGGATGAATTGTTTTAAAGTAATTCAGCCCATCATTACACTATCTTTGAATGAGTACACATTCATAAAAAACAATCTTTAATAACTTTCAAGAAATTATTTTTCCTTTTTCTTAAAAACAACTGCTTCAAAATCCCTTTAGCCTGCTCTACAATTACCAACTTTCCACTCTCTGAGTCAGACCATCCGACTGCAAATAACCAGAACAACCGCAACTGACATCAGTCAAAAATTACCAATAGGCCGATGTGAGTCAACAAGGGGAATATTGTCCGATACCGATATTGAGCTTATATATTGGTACATCCCTAGCAGGTTGCATCTAGTTTCAAAGATGGTCTTCAGTGTAACATCTTCCTTTCATATATGACCACTTGTGATGACACCTGAGACAGTGCCATTTGCTGATGAATGCTGTCAATGCTCATATTTCAACTAATCCCAATGAGAACATGAGCAGCCACTTAAAGAGAAGGTAGACAATCAGAATCCTTAAAACAGCAACTCCCCCAGACTGGAATGGACTCAGTCATAACACCTAAATCACCCACTATTAAATCAGCCCAATAATTATAATATTCATCCACACCTTTACTTAAATTAGATTAAGGCTGGATGTTGTAGTAGACAATGAAGCAGAACCATCCTCTATGACCCTTTTGCATAATAATTCCTTCAAGCCCACAACATTTGCAATGCTATTTCCTGCACATTACATGAAAATATGACGAACTGTAGCTCTATTGAAAAAGGTGACACGGTCAATAAAGAGGTCGATGCAAAAAAATAAATAAAAATGAACCACTTAAAGAAATATTGACACGCAGGCCATAGCAACAGAGTCATTCCTCACACCAGGGGAATGATTCGCTTTCTCTTGCTTGCTTGTACACAACATCATTTCAGTCAGGACCTACATGAGAGCCCCGTGAGATCGTATTATGCCAAGAAAACTACTGAGAATTTCTTCTTTGGAGATCATTTGTTTACTCAAAATAAATCTCTGCCTTCCTTGGGTTGATCTATTTCTGTCCTGTGAGTGTTCCTGAAGTTTCATGTGCATGGAGGCTGCACATGATGATGACAATGGTGGGGGAAAAAAGAGAAAACCTCAGCTTTCAAGCAGAGTAGCTCATGGCAAGGTATGTACGAGAGTGAGAACACTGTCAGTTTGAGTTAACGACGTGTACGCAGTTGGGTTGGGGACTGCTCTCTGCTGAGTCCCTTCACTGCGTGATATTGGGCTGACAGAGACAAATGCCCATGGAGTGTTAGTCAAAAATGGCCCCGTCCCCTTTGCTTTGATTCAATTAGCTTTCAAGCAGTGTCCCAAAGTGGAACCAAAGGCAATGTTCACTCAACTTAAGTGATGGGGCCAAATCTGATTTGAGTTTGCTGACAGCGTCGCCTTCTCCCCATCAACTTATGTGGCGTGGATTTATGATGTATGTCATCTGGCTGTCACATTATCGCACCATTCGCAGGAGGAGCGTGCACTCGGAACACGCCCTTAATTCACCCTGACGTCTATTTGGATAATAAGTTTAGTCTTTAAAGTGAAATTTGCAGATTTTTCTTAAGGAAAAGACCTGCCAGAGCGGTGGCTGGAAACTGGTAGAACAGAAGGAATTCATCGCTCTCAAACCAATTCGTGGGAAATAAATGTAATCACTTTATGAAACATCAACATCCAAAGAGTGCCTCCGCCATCCTTTATCCTATCCATATAATCAGTGATTTGGGTCACATGGCCAGCTTCCCAACGCATCATTGGCTCGAGAAGACTGGGTGGATAGAGAAGAAGGGGGAGGGGGGCTTGTTGCTCTGCTCCAGGGAGGAGGAGGAGGATACATGAGGGGGTCACTGGGCTGGGTTCCTGTGGCTTAGCATGGCAAATCCTCTGTAATCCTCCAACTAGTCCCATGGTGCTGTTTACTGTATGTAGGTAAAGCTATTATGGACCCAGACCAAGCCCGCCCCGCTATCATGTAAGCTACATCCTACAAACGCCACTTCGTCCTTCCTCTATTGTTTACCTGTGCTTCTTTTTTTAAAGAGGACAACTGAGTATGTTTATCCTCTGTAAGTCTTTTTGAGATTATGGTCATTAGACAGCAGGATAACAGAGACAAAAGAGATGAAAACCACACGGAGAAGTGCGAGAAAACAAAACAAGGGGAGGGCTGGAGGGGAGCCACTTTACGGTCTGCTGTCTGACAGCTCCTCTGAATACAAATTTAAATCATGACTATTACTGGAATGTTCTCGGTGAGTCCAGATCCAACACCACTTCATTTAAATTAGCATTTTTTGGCAAACCGCACCACATATCCGGTAAAGCATCATCATCATCATCCTCAAAGTGGTGGAAGAAGCATTGTCCTGTCTGGGAATCTCTGCTGCATCTTTGTCAACACTGTCTCCGGCCAGGGTCCTGGCCATAAAGCAACATAATGGAAGAATGTATTTCTTGGAAGCTTTAAAATGAATTTTCGGCTGGATTCCTGGCATCACATTACAACAGAAGGCAACAAATCACTGTCACTGCCCTTGTCATTATCTAATTGCTTTCTTGTGGATTCAAGACTCTACCTACCTACCTACCCCCCCCCCCCCCCCCCCCCCCGCTCTCTATCCATCATTGTTTTAAACCTGTTCTTTCTGATAGTCCCCAAATTCTGCAGAATCAGCTAAAAACTACAATCTTTGACATACTGCTGATTGCAATACCTGAAAAAGACAATACATTCATCAATCTGGCAATGTTATTGCTGGCAGCAGGTGTGAATTAGAGCTTAGAGACACTTCACACATCTGTTTCATGAGGCAGGTGCGTAGGAGGGGGATGGGATGGATCAAAAAGTTGCAAACAAACTTTCGCACTCTGTCTAAGTTGCAATGACAGTTTTATTTGTGACATTTCAGTGCTGTCTGTTGCTACCAGCAGGGATGAGTTCAAATGCACGGCTGCTTGCAGGCATTAGAAGCCAACTATTTTAAATTCTTCTAATATCAATAAGGTTATTTCATATCAGAGTTGGTCAGATTTAGAGTAACAGTACTTCACTGATTTTTTACACATTAAATTCAGTTTAATCATCAGAAGACGAGTACAACTGAGCCTGTAAAAATAGTTAATAGTTATAATGTCTTCTGTGGCTCTGGAGAGGGCTTGTTGCCAAAACAAAAAATACCCCCGGTGGTATCATTAGGGTTAGGATTATCTTTCATAGAAAAAAAAATGCATTATAAACTGAAGGTGTGTAAATTTAATAGGCAGGAGGTTTCAATCAAAGCTGCTAATGAACTGCATTATGGGAAATGTAGGATTCATTGTTATTCGATTTTTAGAATATCTCGTCCTCTGCGGTACTAAAAAGAAATCAGTCTCTTTAAAAATCTTGATGGAAGGGCAACACTGAATCACTGAGCTAACCCTTAAAAAAGAATCATATTTAGCAGAACAATAATTTGGCAGCATCATTTCGCTCCCAAGCGGACTATAAATGGAAAATATTCAATTTAATCGGCTGCAGACTCTTGAACAACATATTAGGTGAACTGCACAGACTGCCTCTTTAACAAAATATGAAAACATTCCATCTAGCCGCTGACTCACACATTTCAACATATTTCATAAATCAGGGAAAGAGTCCATATTATATAATTTTTTTTTGGCCTGTAAAATAGCACATCATGAGACTGAGCAGCTATAAAAAAGGTCCTTTTAAAGCTGAACAAAGTGTTCAACAGTGTCAAAAGTTTGAAAATGTTTGGCCCGTGATCAAAAGGAAGGTGATTTTGGTTCTCTCCTATCTTAAGATTATCCTTCTCACAAGGCGCCATACAACATCAGCATGCAGGCTCAAACGCTTCTTTATTCTTTTTCATTGCAACAACTTCTATGAGTTCATGTGAACATGGATTAGCAGCAGCCAGTTACAAACGCAGATTTAAGACTGTGTCTGCACCAGTGATGGTGGCTCCCTCCGGTCTGCTTGATTTAAGAGCTCTCAAAGAACCACTGGAGAACCATGTGTATACAATATGTGCAATAACGATCCCTCACCGGTTACATGGCACTATTATAGAACAAATGAGACCCATTAATGACTCAGAGGGGAAATTATTCCTGGATCATTCATTTTTATTTAGGACTGCAGTACTTATAAACCACTGAATCCCAATGGAACCACTTACATCTGCATGGAGCCACTCAGGGTTACACACAACCACTAATTTACTATAAGGAAGGTCAAACTACATCAGTGTAAAAGCATTTTGTGCTGGATGTTGCCACAGTAAATACCACATTTAAGAGTATAAAATTATCAGCAGCTTAAACATTTTTTCACACACACACACACAAGTGTGTTTTCAGGAAACACTCTGCCCGGCAACAAGTCGGATCTGGTGTTAGTAATAGTGTTTGTCTGTATTCCTCAGGGTAGAGCAGAGGTTCTCAGCTCTACCTGAAAGCTTCACGCTTGTGTGTGTCTGTTTGTCTGTGTGTGTGTGTGTGTGTGTGTGTGTGTGTGTGTGTGTGTGTGTGTGTGTGTGTGTGTGTGTGTGCATTAATGAGGTTGCAGAGATAGGTGAGATAGTTGCAGCTGTTAAAACAAGACACAACTTTTAGAGCCTTCCGCAGATGAAACCGAGAGATACCGAATTTCGTCGCGGCCGTCTTGATAAACATTGAGCCTCTGTTACAGCTTCGGCTTATCACCAAAACAAAGCATCAAAAAGCATGAAAGCACAGTTTGATGTATTCCAAATATAGATAAGGAAACATTGTTATTAGAAGTTGACTAATTGAATTTGTTTTTTTTGTATATAATCATTTCTACAAAGTGAATATAGGTCAGTTTCATCGGCATGAATCTCTATGCAGTAATCAATTGGTAACAGCAAGTGCTCACTGATGATGGCAGGGTTAAGCATTAATCAAAACCAGCAGGACCATGCCTAATTTGATCATGAAAATTATCATTCAAGGTGGGTGTGTGAGCATGTGTGTGTGTGTGTGTGTGTGTGTGTGTGCCTGCATCCTTTACAGCAGTGACAGAAATGATGGCTCTTGTTTGTATTCTAGCATGACAGGTTGTCAACAAGTGGATTTATTTTTCATCCGATTGCACTGAATTGCAGAACAAGTTTTAAAATCTAAACAAGTCTGTGCATGCTGGTTAAAAATGTTGGAGAATGTCCTTTTTTGAGAATATTTTTGCACGCTTTCTTGGAAACGATATTAGGAATAAATGTTAGGATTAGCAGCACCTTCGAGTGAAGATAGTCAGTTTTTTTCCCCATCTAGTGTGCAACAAGTAAAATAACATCGTCATCACACAATGAGTCATACTGACATCAGCATGACTTGTTATACTTGTCAACTCGTCCGATCGCGCTCTGCTCTTAACTGACCTTGAACACCCCCCCAACCTCGAACAAACTACCCTGCACGTCAGCACAGCGCATACTTATTGTCTGTGGACAATAATACAGTCTCCCCCTCTGAGCTCCACACCTGAACATGCTGACCCGCCCTGGACTGATGCCTTTTATTAAGATGTATAATAAGAGATTATAAAGAGCCTGGACAATATACAAGCTTCCCCCTCATCTTACCCCTGGAGGCGGCTCACTCTGCACCTTATGGTGCTATACCTTATTGCATTATGCAATGGTGTAATAGGCTTAGCTGCGTGCTACTCTGCAGGAGGGAGTTTTAGGCAGACTCTGATGACTCACTTCATTAAGTCTCCCTTCCTCAGAGCTTTCTAGTTGCTGAGGAATGAACTTTCTACACCCCCATATTAATACTGACCTCAGGTGCCATTTTCTGCAGGTAAACATCCAGTTATCAGCTCACCACATCAAGATTTCACTTAAAAATAAATATATTGTGTATACAGTTCACTACACCAAGACTTAACTTCAAGATAAAGCTATTTTTGGACACATTTCTGAGTTTATAATGGTTTATTTCAATTTCTGGTATTGCATTTGCAAGCTTTTACAACACCCATATAAGTAGAAAGTCTAGTGCCCTTATTGCACTTAATGCTATATTTATTCTCCTGAATGCTCCTATAATATTCCTGCAGGGTCTTTTGCAGGAATATTTATTCACTAAGCTTGTAAACGTATTCTAGGACACATGATACATATTAATGCAGCAGATCAAAAGAGTATAGCCCCCCCCCCCTCTTATAGTAACATAACTCCAAGTAAACCACATTAAAAGCACATAATGGCGTTTAGGATGAATTAAAGCGACTCTTCACCTGAATTTCACCTGCACCTTCCGGAAGCATCAGCATCCTAAAAGAGAACTATTTTTAAACCCTCCGTGCTCCCGAGCTACACCAGCTGCACGGAAACACAACACTTTACAAACATTAAAGCTTTATAAGGAAACGACTCATCCGGCCATATTACGGAATATAAAGCCGGTGTGTCGCTTTCGGAGATAACAAAACAAACGTCGGCTGACGTCAGGACTTACTTTCAGATGGATATCACGAGATGAGCAGCTTCAGACGCTTGGCAAACACACACACACACACACGGCGTTTAGAAGTGTTTCTTCATCAGGCGTGCACCACAGCGGGAATGTACACACAGGCAGACATGCGGAGTCATTTGACCTTCTCCCAATAGAAACTACCATCGCTCAGACGTAGGAGAGGGGAGGAGCGGACCATACCAAGCAGGAGTCCCGGCAAGGCGGGCGGGCGGGGGGGGGGGTTGGCTGTCATCCTGGGATGTACTGTAGGGATGAGAATGATACAGTACATGTAGTGAAGGGAGAGACAATAGTGGAGCTGCAGTGTAGAAATAATAATGGCTGGGCATTTTCTTTTTATATTTAATTCTTCACTTTCTATAAATGCATGTATTCTCTGATCAGATGTGTGTACTCTCCCAGCTTTAAAGACACTTTTTATGCTCATGCTGAAACACAAAACACTGTGATATATTTAAATTGGATGATTATTTATTTATTTCATCATTATTTAACCAGGAAGCTTCTTGAGATACATGATCAAGACAGACCCTGCCAAAATGGGTGTGCAGAGTAAACAGAGCCACATAAACAATTACAATATTCTCATATAGTACATTAACATAGAGCGCGAATATTAAAAACAGAGATTAAACACTGTCTTCCTATATTTATTTATTTTTAAAAGTAGGTCTGACATATAAATGACAGCGTTGAGTTTGTGATCCACCATTCAAACCAAAAATACACAAATGAGTGATGAGCAGGATCGGGACCAGACAGTAGTGAATCTGATGCATGCATGCACAAGAGGCTGCCATGAGTCGGAACAGAAGACTGAAGTGAAGTTAAGTGACCCGAAGCTGGAGTCTTTGATATCAGATGTTTAGCTGCCTCAGTACTTAGAAACAATTGATTTTCCATTCGTTCTACAATCCATTTAAATTAATTAGTTTACTACTGTTTATACTTATGTCTCATCGGATTGCATAGTAATAGTGATAACTGACACTTCTGTGCCTCTACATTTCACCAGGAACCACTGAATCCTGCAATATTTTTAAGATGCTTAAGCAATAACCGCAGAACTATTTGTACCTGCAGGATTATTATAGCTATAAAGGAAATTCTTCATGTTAAAAATGTACCTGACTATATTATATTTCTATATTTTAATGATATAGCAGGTAAAATGGAGCTGTCACTTCACTGTATACCAGTAACATAGTGCAAGTTCTTTAACGTGACAACCTCAGAAATAAAAATGCAGCTATTGTAACTCACAGCTATTGCTGCCACAGAGAAGCCATACATCGCAACAGAATGCTAATGGAATATAATACCAAAACTATAGATGATAAATAAAATGACAAAAAGAGATCAATAAACTTTATATTGAGAGTCAGTACAAAAACTACTGATTTATTATTAGTTGCACAATTAAGAGCAGTTTTTATACTATTAAATCTTGATTAAAGGTAGGATCCATGAATGAACCATATCAGCTACTAGTTTTACTCTCTAAAATACTGTCTGTATAGGCCAACAAAATAAACATCCTGACAGTGATGAAGTGCAAACACCGTGAGCCATTGCTTTACATGAAATATGTGTCCTTGGGAGATTATAGCCTCATATAAACTATTGCTTCCTCTCCAGGGATTCACCCAGGAAGTCCCCTGCAGGATGAAGTTGTCATTGTGGGTGGAAAAAAGAAGCTAGACATCAAACTAGTTTAGTATTGGGGCCGTATGTTGCAGAAAAGCCTCTACATGGACACAAGAAATTGATGTAAACATGTGTTTTAGATGCTGTACATGGTTGTGCTTGTGTTTAAAATGTATATGGTAATTTTATGGCTCACTATATGCCATGACATGGTGATGTATGTACAGCCATGTATCAGTTGTTGGGCAGATAAGGCTCAAGGCCAAATGCAGACTAGTTTCTGCCTCTAGCTGCATTGACAACGCCAGGACTTCGTGCCCACTGAGTTGGAAACTGCATTTCTCAAGTATAAATGAAGACTTGTTACTGTATTGATTGATGGTGCACTTCAGCAGCGAGGGGCTAAAATCGATGAGCGCCGCATGGAGTCCGCAGACTGAGGGGCTGAAGACTGATGCCTGTGATGCCTACCCTCCTGAAGACCCCAGAGCTGGCTCATAAATAAATGAAGGAGACAGTGCATTTCCTGACAAATAGCTTGTTCTTTATCAGAGGGAAGGCCGATATTTACCTTTTCAAAATGATTCATTGAGAACAGAAAAACCCCCATTAAAATATAAGCAATCATACATTCTGCAGATATACAATATATTCCTGTTATTCATGGAACAGCAAGTCAATTCATCAGAAATTAGTTAAAGAGGCACTTTGTTGCAGCCACTGTAAACAGTCTTGCAGAAATTAATTGGGCTTGAGACCTATTGAGAGGCAGTAAGTATGAATTTTTCATCTGAGCGTGTCTCAGTGAAATTACTTGGAAGACATACTGTACAATATATTGCCTGTAATGTTAAATAAAGCTCAATGGGATTGTTGAAATTAAAACTTACTGTAATACAACCTTGGGAGTGATACTATACACCCACATTTTAGTCTATAGAAAATGAGTTGTACTGTTGCTGATTGATCATTGGTGATTGATGTGTTCACAGCAACATGGAACATTGAGTTTTTTTACTTTGTATCAACTGCTGCTACTCGAGTTCTGTATTTCATGCAGCTGTGTAGACAAAATTGACACTGAACAAAGATGCAGTCAGTCAGTGATGACAAGAAAGTGTTTGAAATGAATAGTCTCTTTTGGTGATATTACACCATTTAGTATGGCAGGCAGTTGCTTCATCCATTTATAGCGTATTTCCTATCTTAGCTACAGGACAGGAATATAGTTGTTGTAAAGCTACCAAGAAAAAAGGGGAAAAGGAAAATATTTCCTTCAGTCAGAAGCATTAACACTTGTATATAAAGAAGACCCTAGAAGGCCCTAGAAGTCTACAGACATGCCAGCTGCTCCTATGCTTTACTTAGGCACAGCATTGATAATGGCTAATGTCAGCATGCTTACATGTTCACAATGAAAATGCTAATGGTGCGTTCCATTTGTACTTGGAGCTTGGAATTTCCAAGTTCCCAGTTGGAAATTTTAACTGGAATGACCCCTGAAGTCAGATTTCACACTCGGAAGGTCGGGCGAAATTCATCAGCCCCTGATCTCAAAATCCAAGATGGCTGCCCCATGTATCAACAGTGTGAAAGTTGTAGCAATATCCTGTTTATTAGCAGTTTTGTCTTATTTGTGTCTCATTAAATCAGTCACACAGTACTGTCCAACTTCTATCTGTGGACAGTGAAAATAATGCATTGTTATCTAGTGGTATTGCTACCAATGGCTAACCTGGCTAGAACTGGTTTTCTGACTTCTAAACTGGAATAATTCAAACTTTTGTGTGCCAGCTCCGACTTCAAACTTCCGAGTTAAATGAAATGCAGCATAACATACAGATTTTCAGCAGGTAGCTTCTATTGTTTGCCATGTTCATCATCGCTGTTTTCAGCCAATAGTTCCAGGTACTAAGAAACAAGAGCAACAAAACTGAACTAGGAACTAAACTAGGAACTAGGATGCTGGTTCCATTTCCACTGTGTCTGAAGTACTGTAAGATAAGGCAACTTAGACAAATGACAAAAAGATTAAAGACAGTAGTTTGTAGTGTGTTAGCATGTTGACATTTGCTTATTAGCAGGACACACTTCTCGAGTTTGATATTGGACAAGTTCAAATACTTGGGTTAGATGAAATGTCAAAGGTCACCAAAGTCATTATAATTCATGCTCTGGGGCACAACGAAGGTTTGCACTTAATGGCAATCCAGCCAATGGTTGTTTAAATATTTCAGTCTGAACTAAAGTGGTGGACTGACTGACAACCCAACTGACCAATATTTCCATCTCTGGAGCCACACTGTGAGTGTAGCTAAAACCCACAGCTACTGTTTATCACAGGATTTCCTTTTAAGCACAGGAACATCATGTCGCCATTCATTCAGGTGGATTTAATAAAGGCAAGAAAACATGTTGTGTGATATGAATGCCCCAGCTGTATTTGGTGATGGCCTTTGGTGATACAGATAGCCCGGTGCGGAAATGTCACCCAGTTAACTTGCTCTATGCGACAAAACAGATAAGACAAACAGGAAATAGCTTTTCATCTGCCTTGCCATGCTATCTCAATTACAATTTGATTTCATGAACTGTACATGTGGTAGTCTCCTATGCGTGTGATGTCTCAGTAGGATGTGATTTAAAAAAAAAAAAAAAAAATCAATTTCGAGTGCTTGAGATCAAAATTGAGCGCTATTGTTTGGGAAAGAGCCGAAACAGGCCAGAGAGAAATGGGAACAGAGGCATGTGAGAAACGTCAAAATAATAGGTTATTATATGCACTCAGGCTCTGCTTTTCATTCCATTTTTACAGGCTGTCCTCTCCTATATGTGTTGTTTGGGAAAGGTGCCCTGTAACTAAGGATGAAATGCATTGGCTCTGCTGAATGTCAGGGCTTGGGGGAAGAAGCAACACCTTAAAAATGGCTGCTGCCTCTAGACATGGTACAAATGGCAAAGAGGGTGTCAAGGTGACCTGGCACTGAAGGAATGGCTTCTCACTGTTGTGCAACAGCAGTGTAGAGATGTTGAATGGGGCCTGAAGGCAGATGTTGCTTATGAGAAACACCTAATTAGAATAGCAAAGCGTGTAAAGGCCAAAGGGCATTTTCTTCTTTTCTATGGGAACCAAAGGACATGTTAACATCATGTTAATCCCAAGCAAACATAAACTACAGTGCTCTTTTCATTCATTTTAGCAATTTTATATATACATAATTGCAGAACTGTTAGTATAAGGAATACTATAGCATTTCAATGATATCAAAGATGATTTTAAGGATTATCTAAAGGTAACTGTAAATACAAAAAGCACAATTTAAATCCCTAAAGGGATGTCGTAAGAAAATTTTTTTCATTGGGAATATTACATGGAAATAGAGGGAAAATGCTTTTCAGGAGAAAGCAATCATATAAAAGCATGACGGGTCATATCTGAAAATCTCATGGTTCAATCACTGCTGGAATCTGTGTTTGATTTAGAGCTTTGTCAACAATCAGAGATGTATAAAGCCCTGAACCCTGCACCAGTAATCCAAGGGACAAGCTACAAATACCAACCTTTAGTCTGGCGGTAAAGGACATCATCTTGTTCTTTAGTCCGAACCTTTGATGGAATGAGCTGTCTTTGATTTCCCAGAGGAGGCAGACAGTGAAAGACCCGGGTGTTTCGTGCACTGATTTTTGCCACCGCTGCTCAAACCTGACAAGCCACATAGAAGTCAAGAGCAAGGCGACTGTTGTTTGAATGGCATTCATAAACTGTACAGTGAAGCTACAGTTGTCTGATTAGGCCATCCTTCTCTCAGTCCTAATTATGTGGATCTGGAACAGAAGCAAGAGGCTGCTAAGGCCCTGCGTCATTAGCTTTAATCAACCCTGGATACCCTGAAACAAAAACAACGCACGCACACACGCATGCACGCGCATTTACACACACACAACCAATCTGACAGTGAGTCAATACCTGACATTCATCATTTTGGTACAGCCAGGCTTTTTAATTACTGCAATGAATTCCCCACATGGCTCCAGTCACCAGTCACCTGCTAAATATCGTTGAGCTTTTGCTTTGTCTAGACACTATTTAATGGATAAATGGTCAGGGTATTCCACTTTGGTTCTCTCTTTGGTAAATATTAAAGAAAAATGGGAATTCATCTTATTTACAGCTACCGCTCTCAAAACAAAGAGAGCAAAAATAGGGCCTCATTTTATTCTGATTACCTTTTGCCGATGTCATGGGTCGCCTAAAGCTGGAATCCTTTCCTAAAACCATTAAGCATAATTATCTAACGTCTTTCTAGTGTCTGAAATGTGCAAGATGATTACAGAAATGGAGCACGGCCAATCTGCACACCCCATTACCAACAAGTGCTACGTGAAAGTCTGTGTGAATGATGCAGGAACATCATCAGTATGAATGTCACAGTACCCCAATGACGCAAACCAGCCCCGTTTGGTACGACGCACAAGTATGACTGCATAAAAACATCCATTTGCATAAATTACTTGTCTTGGAAGCAGCTGTCCTGCCCCTCGTAAATGCGTTATTATACATGATGAGGGTTTGATTGGGTGTTCTAAGAGGAGCAGGGGACGTGCAATCACAGGCCCAATTTCTCATTACCTTCATCTATTTGGTTATATCAAGATGCAGTCTAAATTTTCCATATGTGTAGTCGTTGACCTCCAGTTTGTATTAGGGCTGTATTTCATTTGAGAGAGTGATATGTTTAAACAAAGTCTTATTAAATGGTGATTATGTGCCTATCCAGTGTTAATCCTGCTGCCTTTGCTGGGTAAGTGCAATACATTATGATGTGGACTACAGGATGAGTGATGAGGGATATAGCGACCCCCGCAGGCCAGCATCTATACTGCTATACTTCTCTACCTTTGTGTCTTTCCTGAGAGACAGACAGGCAGAGAGAGACAAATTCTTGGCATTATAATTTAAAATAATCAATAGACACAAATAAAATGACACCAAATGTTGTAAATTACTAAGTAAAGAGTGACTGTGATTAAGAATGAAAATTGTCATAAAAAGTATCAAATCAAAGTACACATATTTATGTACTTTGTCCTGTGAGCAAGACAGACAGGCTCACAGATGCTCATGTAAAAAACAGTCACTTACAACTTCATTAGGTACACCTGTTCAACCTAACTCAATCCAATACAGTTCTGCCATAAAAATGTTCTTTTTTGAAGTTTATACATTTTCAGTTTTTGTTGACATTGTCTGTGATAATTCTACTTTATGTTTATTACTGAGGTCATACTAAGTGGTGGTGGCGTACCGAGGTGAATTATAGTGAATGGTGTTCCTAATATTTTGCCTCTCTCCTGTATGTTAATACCATCACCCACTGTGACCTCAATAATAAACATAAAGTAGAATGATCACCTTCATGACAATGTCAACAAAAGCTGAAGATGTATAAGCTTCAAAAATCTTTGAATTTATAGCAGAGCTGTTGTATTGGATGGAATTAGATAATAAGGAGTCCAGTGAATGTATAACAGGAGGAGTAGGTTGCTGCTTCAAAGCAACGCGTTAACCTGACACATTTGTCCCTTATCGGCTTCTGTACCTCAAGTAACAAGGAAGTAACTAAGCAGGTTCATTCATTCAGCACAGTTTGAAAGCAGTTTGTTCAGGCGGTATTAGATATTTGAAATACCATTTTTTGCAAAATGCGGAGAAGAAACGAAACTCCAGCACCAAGCAGTGAACCTGTCAATACGGATAGAAAGGTAACGCGTCGTTTTCAATAGTCACTGATTGCAGCTAACTACAGTTTGCTAACTTCCATGTGATAGCTGATGTTTACCCAGCTAACATTAGAAACACTGACCTGTTTGCTTGTCTTCGTTCAAAGTATATTAAAGAATGACTGCTGCTGCTTTCACATTGGTCTAATAATACTATATTGTCTCTTAATTGGATGAGGAAATTTTGTACGAAGAAAATGGAGCCAGACTCCATAAACAAGAATTGAATTTTAATATTTGTGTGCTTGTTTATAGCTTATTTACGCCTAAAATTACTTATATTTTATTGTGAAGCATCAGTAACAATGGTTCTGTAATTCGGCATACATCCATGACCATTCATTGCCCATATTTGCCAGTAGTTTGCCTTTTACTGGCTTTTCCCACTTAACATATAGTTGTTAATGTTAGTTGTGATTCCCTCAGTTAACTTGTCTTTTGTTTCTCATGATAATTGAATATAATGCAATGATTATATATGTCAGGACTTACAATTAGGGTCTCACAGGTGTCATTTATAGATATACTGTATGTTTAAATATGAAGATGTTTTCTAAAAGTGGGATGCTAAGTCAAAGTTACTATGTCACTATACTTTCTTCTCTGCATGAACCAGGATGCTAGTCAAGGACCGCACAGGAAAGCAGAAGTGAAAAGCACACTCTCTTACAGAACTGTACTCCTGAACATTGGAAAGTGTTTGCTTTTAATCATCATCATCCCTCCATTCCTCAACTATGCATCACTGCAGAGAGAAGGACAGATGCTCTTGCCCAAAGGTTCTCCTATTTAAGTCTAACAAAGTCATTGCTCATTTTGAGTTTAATTTTTGCCAAACCTGTAAAACAAATGTGTTAATTAAACTGCGTCTATTAGGAGGCTGTCGGCAAGTTTTTTTCTATGAAGTTCTCAAAGCCAAATGAGACTTCTTGTGTGAAGTTTAATCTTTGTCTCTGTTCTGTTCTGTCTTACATCCAGATGGCCAGATTGTTGATGTTGGTTTGGGTCAAAAGATGCATCTTTTGTGTAAAGGGCAAGGAATACCAGTTGGTAATAAAACATCCTCCATTCTATGAATTTAACATACCCGTTTAAAAAAAGCGTCTACATTTTCTGTCATATAATCCATAACCCATAATCCTGTATATGTGGCTCATTTGTGGCTAACCAGTCTGTTTATCTTTAGTTATATTAGATGCACCAACTGGAACATCTTCAGACATTTGGATACATGTCCAAGAGAGTGTTGCTACAATAACTAAGGTGAGGAAATGACACAATTACATGTATCAAATTGAATAGATGTCTTGTATTTCTGTGTTAAACGAGTGAGCCCAACACAGCTGAAACATATCTGAAATGTTAGATACATCATTAATGACCTACGCTGAGGGTGATAGACAAAGGTTTTTTCCCTTGAAGAATGAAGTCCACTGTGGTTAACTTTGTGTGTGTGTGTGTGTGTGTGGGTATGTGTGTGTGGGTATGACTGTGTGTGTGTGGGTATGACTGTGCGTGTGTGTGGGTATGACTGTGCGTGTGGGTATGACTGTGTGTCAGGGGCATTTAGGGACAGTCCCTGCCACATCGTCTCTGCTCAGCAGGGACTCAGCACAGCACAGAGTCTGGCCTGACAGCCTGCCCCATGTTGTTTGTTTGAAATGTGACCTGAATGAGGTCACAGGCTGGTTGGGGATGGGCCTAGATCCATCCAAACTACTAAATCACCACCGCAGTTACAAACACAAACCTACACTGCATTGTTTTCACTTGCATCTATGTCTTTTTAAGGGGAATCAGAGTTACATGGCTGTCACACTTTTTAAAATGATTGTCCAAGATAGGAAAGAGCATCTCATGTGTATTTAGAGCATGGTGTTATTTAAAGAAAACCCTGTAAACCTGTGGTGTCCCTGTTTTTCACACTGCTCAGGTTTGCACATATGACAGAATGGGACTGGGCTTCAGCAAGCGGATGATGCAGAATGAAAGCACAGGAACTGAGAAAGTTTGGGGGGTGTCAACGACTGGACGGTGAGCACCCTGCTTGTTGGCACTTATCCTGACTGCTTGTGGCACGTAAAATGTTGGGTAACACTTTTGTTAGTCATGCACGCTGTTGTACACAAAGTCTACATTGTAAACATGATGTCTGTGTCTGTTTCAAATTGTCTCTTTTTATACTGCCATGAAGTGTTTTCTGAATGAGCGAGTGGGCTGATTTACACCTGCAGGGCCATCTGTCTCATTTACTTATTGTTGCTGAGTTTGTGAAAATTCGGGCCAAATGTTTAGTAGATGTAGTATCTGTGTCTGATTTCTGCTCATTGTGGGATGCCCAAATCTACCATGGATCATTCTGCAGGTGACACAGGTCTGGATCTATCAAACAGCATCTCTTCACAAGGCATCTTTGTTAAATTTCTGCATTAATAAGCTTGTATAGCTTCCATGTTGACCTAATAGAATGTCTGTCGGTTTCAGGATACTCTAGCTCGAGATATTAGGAGGAAAAATGATTTGGAGATAAGCCAGGAGTTTGTGTAGGAGGAGATATAGCCAGTCATATTCCTTCTAATCATCAACAGATGCCACTGATGAAGGTCACACATGACCTAATGTCTATTCAACATCTATGGCAGTTATTTTTAGCGGCGGATACTTGAGTTTAACAATCCAAAGGGTAGTCCTGTCTAGGGCTGTAACTACGTTTTTTTTGACTGACTGACTAATCGTTTCGTCTTAACAATATCAGAAAATATTGAAAAATGTCCATCACAATTCCCCAATGTTAATGATGTAGTCAAATTACTTGTTCCCTCCAACCAACAGTCCAAAATCAAAAGGAAAAAACATTTGAGAAGCTTGGACTGTCAAATGTTTGGTCTTTTTAGCCACGCTAACCATGCGGCTCATCAGTTGCCCAGTCCAACACACCACCTAGACTGAAATATCTCAACAATGATTGGATGTGTTGCCATGGAATTTGGTAAAAAACATTCATTGTCCCCAGAGGATGAATCCTATACATTTTGGTGATCTCCTGGCTTTTCCTGTAGCGCCACCGTGAGGTTGACATTGTGGCTTTTGAGAGAAGTGTCTCAAAAAACAAATGTGATGTATTGACTGGAAATTAGGTACAAACAACTCGACATTCATCCAGTGCCATCATCAGGTCAACATTTGAAGTCATCCAGTTATGGTTTATGAATTCAAATCACATTGCCATCAGTCTCAGCTGTACTTTATGTCTAACACTAATTAGCTCATGTTAGCATGCTAATACACTAGACTAAACTAAGATGGTGAAAACCATGGATACCTTTATAAGAGCTGGATACCGGACCAAAAATGGCCCCATTCAGTCCTATAAGAATTGCTCGGCTGGCGTATATACCAAAAGGTACTAGTTTCCAGGTTTACTTCTTTGTTATGTGGCCCACTAAATATGTGCAGTAGTGTTTCCCGTGTTGGCCCAGTTCGTGAGTTTCCGCTCGGCCCATAGACTTTACATTGTGACAGTATCATACAAATATATGAAACTTCCATGGATCAAAAATGTATATTAGAAAGAGTAATTGACCTTGTCTGTTGTTTGAGGTGTCTTGTCAACAGTTTTACAGACGTCCCTTTTGAAATGGTGATCTATGGGTAAAATGCTTTTTCGGCTGCAGGTGAATTATTTGCTGCAATACCGTGAGTGACCACTGGGAAAACTGGCTAATGGCTGAGCAGCCAGTTGAGCGATCCAGCTTTTATAGTACATCCCTGGTGAAAAATAACAAATTATGAAAATTATCTAATTATGCCAGGTAACCGTCAGCATATTAGCATTGTCAGTGTTAGCATTTTAGCACGCCGATATTAACATTTAGCGCAGAGCACCGCTGTAGAGCCTCACAGAGCTGTTAGCATGGTTGTAGACTCTGTCTTTTTGCCTGATAGATCAGTGAAACAATCATTGCAAATTAATTTAATGTTGACCAAGTTTGATAAATTGCCCAATCACCTCATGTAATGTAACTATGACAGTGTAAGTTTCCACTCAGTTAGGTTTTATGTGCAATAAATAATCTTTAGACATCATAATCCTCTCTCTGGCTGGTTGGATCTCTTAAATGTACCATCAGCAGACACTGATGTGTGAGTGGGCGCCTCATGTCCTGCCTGCCTCTGCCGAACACACCACACCACAGCCCCTGTCCTGTCACCTACTGCTGTCGGATTGGGCTGTAATCTTCCTCTCTTTGACATCGTTACGCGTTTGTCGAGCCTTAAATCTGCCTAAGGGATGAGCAGACATGATTCACCGGCAGTCAGCAGTCTAGTTTACCTTGGCATTTGGCCCACAAAAGTAGGTTGCTGCCCATCTGAGATGCAAGCAATCAATTTCACAGAATTCAATATCTCAGGTAGTTTGATGACTGCCGAACCTTAACCCTGTGAGTCCTGTGAAATCTCTTCATTTCAGTGTGGAAGCCCCTCAGGTTTGATTTATTAGCACAACAGAACCAGGACAGTGGCAGATGGCTCTCAGAGAGGAGCTGCTGCATCTCATATAATGATGATGCTCCTCCTGATTATATAAGTTTGCTGGTGATTGTTTTTTTCCTACTGTACTTTGCTATGGAAAAGAGCCAGCAGTCCCCCCCTCCTTCATGCTGTCATTGGGATTTCAGTGGTGCTGTTTATTTTGGTGCCACGTCTGGAAGGAGATTAAATACAAAACTAAAAATACAGCTGACCTTAACTTTCATCCAGTTGGTAACATTCTTTATCGTAATTTTAGGGTCTAATTTTTCCCCCTCCTCTCTGAGGTCATTTCTGCGTCTTCATAACGACTCTCCAGTGAGTTCCTAATAAACCTCTAAACGAGCGGATCAGAGATTAACGAGATTAATGACGGCCTGTCGTATTCATCTTTCATGTTAGTGTTCCTAGGCCAAACTAGCTTGAATACATCAACCTCCTGGCCTAGTTTGCAGCGTGTCCTGGTTTAGCGCAGAGACAGATGAGCTGTGTTGTCTTGCAGGATGGTGGACGATCTGCACCGACTCCTGCAGGCTGCAGAGATAGCCAAGCCCTTCATCCTGGTCGGCTCTGAGCTCGGCGCGCTCAACAGCAGGTTCTACAGCCACATTCACGACGTGTAAGTTCACTGTAAATAGTTGATAATGATGATATATGATATAGGATGCAGTAGTTACTGTAAGATCATTCACAGGTGGCAAAATAAAATTGCTGACACCATCCAACAATAGTAATTTGGTGAGTGACATACAGAACAACAACACCAAGCAATAGTAGCCAGATAAAATAAGTAAAAGGAGAAGACTGGTCTTATTTGCTTTTGCCAATAAACATGTTAATCAGTCTCTCAACAGTTTCTAACTTTCCTTACATGTCCATCTCTCTCTGTCCCATTTGTTCCTGTTGAAAAAAAGGTTAAAAGGTATATGTTGTATATTCAGCTACAGATTTAATAGGTTCCTTTTTTGTCTAGTTTTTCCTTAAAATTCCTATTACATTGAAAAAAAATGATGGGTCATATTGACGTGCACTGTTTAAATACATTCACAAACAGGCAAATAATCAGTTCAAACCAATGGCATTTAATTATGGCTTGTTAGACAATTTAGAAAGACCATAAGAGGATTTGATACATACACACTTTTTAAATTATTTAATAAACATTTTTCCATTTTCTGATGTCTGACATCTTGACAGTTCTATAAATGTAAAAAATAAGGATTTTCACTGTCTTAATAGTGTTGTCTTTTTATATGTTGTAGAGGTACCGCCAATCACCCAGATGTGATATAATCATTTTTGCCAATATATATTCCTCTCCCTTTTTCATTATTTCCCACATGATGAGCACAATGTAATGTTTCTGCTTCCTGCACACATAAAGTGCAAGGCATCTTTCAAAGTTAGTCTTTTTATATCAAAATGCCTTCTTTGTGTTACTATCAATCCACTGTAGCTCAACAAGGAAACATTGTTAAAAGAAACAAAAAGAAAATTTTGGACACCTCCTATTGGCTATAGATGAACTTTAAAAATCAATTTTTAGCTCTGAGCAAGGAATGAAATTTTAAATACTACAGTGCTGTGTTACCCAGTGCAACAGTGTGGCTCATTGATGTGTTTAGTTTAATAGTTTATAGAACTCTATAGCACAGAGGAATAAGGCTTTGACTACTCAGACAATACTTGTTTGTTGGATCAACTATTTGTTGGTTTTGGTCTCTTCATGGATCATACAAAATTAAATATGACCAGCCTTATTCTTTGTGCCTAATACTAATATCTAATACTTTATAGAACATATTCAGTCTCTCTTAATCTCATGCTTATGGGGCTAATGAGGGCAAACATGCTGCCAAACATGCAAATTAAGAAAACATCTTTATCATCAACACATGTGCAACATTTAGAAAATGCGCTGCAAATCCTACAACACAACACATTACAGAAACGACAACGGAAATGTTTTCAGAAGACACTTAAGAGTGATGAACATTTGAGCTGGACTGATACTGGATTTTAGGGGCCAATACGGATATTAGGGAGTCAAAAAATTCCAATATTGATATATTAGCCGATAATCTTGTGTATACAGAATATATACATAAGCACACATTTTTGTTATGATTCCTCAAATATAGTATCAAACACAAATGTAATGTAACAAAAAAACTCACGTCTGCATATATTAGACTTAAATTAAACTAAAGGATAACATATACATAAATACTGCCTGTATAACTGACTAAGTCAGGCTCTACTGAAACAGAAGTGTTTCCAGTAGACAAGAGTGATGAACATGTTAATAACTCATAGGCTAAAGTTTGTTAAAACACATACAAGGCATCTTTCCTACTGTAAGGTGTAAGGTAGACAACAAGCTGCAACTTTATTTTCATTAAAAGAGCCGTCCTCCCAGCTGGACAAATACCATTGTTCTCTATCTACAGCCGGCTGTGAGACTAGTGTGCAGGGAACATCTAAAAACAACAAAAGCAACAACAAAAAGAGATACTTGAAACTATATTCTAAACTTCACTCTTATACATTTTAGTGTACCCAAAATCACTTACAGTACCATGTTAGTGGTCTGCTGGTTGTTAGACTACAACATATAGTTTTGAAAAAAAGCTTTTGAAAGACAGCTTGTTATGCTGGAAATTAAGTTGTAGCTTGTTGTTTGCCTTACTACAGTAGCAAAGAGACAACCTTTGTATTCTAACAATGTTATGCTAAGTTGTTATTTCTATGTGCATCACTCTTAAGTGTCCTCTGCAAACACTGTTGTTGTGGTATTTGCAGTGCGTTTTCTAAATGATGCGCATGTATCATCATATAGATGAAGATGTCATCTTAATTTGCTTGTGTTTTTCTCTGTTTCCATTTGTTCCATTAAGTTGCAGCACATTTGCCCTTTCTGGCCTTCGTACACTCTCTTATACAGAATATATTTCCAGTGTCCATTCCCATCATCCCCCATAACTCAGCCATCTCACAGACAACACAGTGATTAATGTGACAAGCAGCTCATACCAGGAATGAAAGATTTAGTATTTAATCAGGCACAATGTTGCTGCCGTTAAGGGAGGAAAATTAAGTAGTTGTGAGTGGATGACACCTCTCCAAATGGAAATATTGCCCCTGGATCTGGTGTACTTGTGGTCATCTGTCTGTGGGGGTGGTGGGCGAATCTACGGAAAGACAGACGGGATAACGTTATCCATCTCACACTCATTACGGCCCGGCCCGGGAGGGTAAAGTGGAAAAGGGTAGTCAATGAGTCTTACCTTGTCTAAGAGTGTACGTGTGTGTGTGTGTGTGTGTCCTCTCCTTGTCCTCAGGCAAGTGTCGGACCTCGTGCTGATTGATCCCATCCCAGAGGGCGCTTTTGAGGAGGACCAGTGGAAGGAATACTGGTGAGTTTGTTGCAGGATTCAGAGGAGTAGGATTGACAGAATAGTGGGGGGTGAGAGGAAGCAGCAGAGGATAAAAGGGAAGAAGGAGAGAAGATGGAGAGATGTTGAAGAAGCAGCAACTATGGGAGGGATGCGGAGAAAAGAAGATTGAGAAAAGAGGAAGGGGCAGAGCGCGGAAAGGAGCAAAGAGGACGATAAGCAGCTCTAAAGGGCAGAGAGAAGCAAGATAAAAAGTGAGAGAGTGGCAGGGAAGAGGAATAGCAAGAAAAAAAGGGAAATGCATGAAGAAAAAGAGGATTAGGTTGAGGAGAGAGGAGGCGTAGAGGCACGTGTGTTTCATGAGTCAAGCTCCAAACTCCTCTCCTTTATTGGCTTTTTACAGTAGGAATAGTTGATTATCTTTACTGGGTGGGGCTCATTAACATGATTAATTGGAGGCCAAAGAAACTCATTAGCCGATCACACACTTTAAGCATGAAACAGATGAGGGGAGAGCGAGGGTTGTGGCGGTGCTCGGGACTGACTGACAGTGTAATAACACAGCTTTAATCCTCCAGGCAAGATATATGTCAAGTGGTAGTCATTTTCAACACATATATCTCATTATGCAATAATTATCATATAGGGGGAGTGGGGGCACGGGCTGTTATTAATGATAACAGAGAGTCTGGGGGAGGAAAGTGTCAATTATGCAACACTAACAATATCTCAGATTGTTTACAAGTATAGCGTGTCATGTGCAATCATTAAAAGGTATTTCACTACAGAACAGACTATAATTAATCAGTTATATAATTTAGTAAACCTCGCTAAGCTGTTAGATGTAACTGACAGCCTAGAAGAGACAACTACATGATAAACAAATCTCTGGAGTGCATCTCTAGTATGCTTTTGTCACTGACTGAGCAGATCAAAAGGGTTATTTTTCCTCACTGAAAATCCAATAATACAGTGCCTACGTTAAGTATTCCACTTCCTTTGCAAGATTTTGTGATTTATTGTTGTATAAAATGGAATCAAAGTAGATTTAATGTGCCTTTTTTATGCTGAACAATGAAAGAAAATACTGTTAGGTGTCACAGTGAAAGCAGATCTCTACAAAGTTATTTAAATTAGTTGCAAATATAGCATGCAATTTACAGGTTTGCACAAGAATCCTATCACAGTCAGTTTTTAGTAGATGCACCTTAGTTTATGTGGAACGGTGTTTCTCAGCTTTGCACATCTGCTCACTGCAAATCTTCTCTCTAGTCATACATTCTCAACTGGGCTGAGACTCTGACTAGCTCTGATTTATTGGAAATCAAATCTCCCTCATGTCTTTCAAGTCACGCCCTTGTTGCAGACTGCATCAGGTTTTCCTCCAGAATCTCACTGTGTTTTGCTGCATTCATTTGACCCTCACAAGCTTTGCAGGGCCTGCAGCAGAGAAGCTTCCCCACAGCATGAAGCTGTTCTCACCGTGCTTCACAACGGGGATGCTTCTGTGTTCATGATGATGTGCTTAGACCAAACATGGTGTGTAGTCTGATGGCTAAAAAGCTCAGTTTTGGTCCCTCTTATGAAAAAAATACATGTGCTTTAACATGAAACTTTCAAGGGTGCATGTGCCCCTGAATATTTCACATGCAAAATATTCGGGGCATGGTGCTTTTCAGACATTTCACATGTGAAATATTCGGGGCACGGGGGTTTTCAGACTTTTCTGATATGAAATATTCAGGGGCACCTGTGCTTTTTGGACATTTCAAATGTGAAATATTCGGGGCATGTATGAAAGTTTGAATTTCACATGTTCTTTTTTCATAAGGGTCATCAGAGTCTTCCTTGTACTTTCTGGTTAACTGTGGCTGTGATGTCTTTTTCTTAAAAAAAATCTCATTTCCACTCTCACCCAGGTAACTGCTTCTGTTTTAAGCACAGTCTCTGAATACTCAGGACTCCTTCAGTTTTGTCACAGGTCTCTCGGTGGACTCCCTCGCTAGCCACCTTCTTGCACGCTCCCTCAGTTTTTCAGGGCAACCTGCTCTCGGCAAGTTTAATAGCTGTGCCACACTCCCTTCATTTTTTAATGACTGCTTTAACTGTACTCTAAGGAATGTTCAGTGACTTAGAAATATTCTTATATCCACCCCCCTGGCTTTTCAATCACTTTTTCATGGAGTTGCTCAGAGGGTTCCTCTGTCTTCATTTTAGAGGTTTTGCTATAATGCTGACTCAGAGGTGCAGGTATACTTATACTGCAGTCAGTTGAAAAGTTGGTCCCCATTTAATTAATTATGTGACTACTAAAAGCTATGAAAAGAGTTGAATACTTGTGCCGACATATATTTTGTACTTTAATAATCATAATTAATGTAGTATCACTTTGCAGCAATCTATTTTCACTTTGTTTGACTTTGATTCAGTGTTTTAAAACAAGAAAACTTCCAAGACAATGAGTACTTTTATAGGAGCAATATTTCTGTTATAAAGTAGTACTAATTGTCATCTGGAATCCTTAAAGAGGAGTTAGTATGTGCTGAGAGAGGACAGAAAAGAGATGGTAAAAATCAAATAATCTCATTTTGACCATGACTACACGACTTAATGCATCTGCGGCTCCGTCCACCAATATTAGCTCGCAGGTTATATAAGCACGAGTCGAGCCTGATAAGAAAAACGGATCCCTGAAAATGGCCTAATTTGTACGTGACTCAAAGTGGAGCAGCGCCATTTATCAGGGGTATGTGTCCAATTATCCTCCTGATTAATAGGCATTCATTTCACTGAGTACATGACAGTGCAGCCACAATCCAATTACTGTGTAGTGAAGAAGTGGAGAAACCAAATGAACCAAAGACTTACATTTACTCCGTAAAAAAAACAATTTTATCATCACCGCCGTCTGATTTCCATGGGGGAGTAAAAATAGAAACAGGGACGGGGATATACAGTAGGAAAGCTATAAGAACTGCAGCACAGCTCTACACATCACAGCTTCTCCTTGTGCTATTGGCATCCCTCAGTTGCTCTCCTCCCTTTTCTTTCCCTCTCTCTTTTGTTCAACGAGATTGCACGTAGGTGTGTGTTTCTTCTTCAGATATGGGTTTATTAGCTGTCGGAGGTCTAACAGTATTTGGTACACAAGATAAGTAATGCAGAAGGGAGCGGGGCTGCACCTGAGCAGGATTGCGGGGAGACGGTATCAGCTTTGCACTGGGACTGGAGGATTTACACATCAAAGACCTGCTCATTAACAGAGGCTCACTCCCAAAATTAGTTCTGTTACATCCTACAAAACGAATCGCCACCATCTCCCGAGAGATGTATTTCTGTCTGTGTGTGTGTGTGTGTGTGTGTGTGTGCATTGGAGCTTGTGCACACTTGTTGTAAGGGGTCAACGTTCTTATTTGAGATTTTCCTCCACAGACGTCGCAGCACGTGTCTCATTTCCTCGCAGGCGCACAGATAATGCTTCCTGATGAGAAAACAAGCGGCGGGTCTAGCATCAGAAATTAGCACACAAGCCCCGGCATACGTCTGCATAAATCGCATTCAGGACAAGAGCCAGGGGTTTGAGTCAGTTGGCGCTGTTGTTTTTTCCATCGGGGGTGGAAGCTTTCAAATCAGGCTGCAATGCAACGTGGGATTGACAGTAGAAAGATGACAGATGGGGAAAGGTGGATGGTAACTGGAGGGGCGAGGTGGGGGATGCTGATTGTTGGGCAAACTTTTACCACATTAATCTATCATTACTCTGTTAAGTGCAACTCTGTTCTCACAGCACCAACTTGAAAGCATCCTCATCCCTTTAGCATGTATCTCACTGCTTTGAAGTGTTAGCGGTGATCATTTGAATAATTTGATGCTAAGTCACAAAGTCTGTGGTCCAGGTCTGTTTTCTGATATGCAACTGTATAAAAATCCACAGTATATTGGTTTTTAGCTTACATGATGCATGTAAGTGGCTGCTGGGGGAGTGTGTCAGGTGACGAGTCTCTCAGTGTCTCTCAGTGTCTCTCAGTGTGGGCCTAACAGCTGTGGCGGCAGGCCTGGATGGAAGCGTGATTGAGTTACATTTCCCAAAATGAAAACAACACTTCCTGTCCCATTCATCATCCTACCCTGTCATCAATACGCTCGGCATGGCAACCAAGCACACACACACACATACACACAGGGTCAGGATGACACAAACATTTACACGCGCACATACTGCATGTATACACACACCTATTCAGTAACATATGTGTTATTCAGTCTCCCGCACAGCTTGCCGCAGTGTGTAGGAGACGTTCTGTGACTCACCTGGAGCCTGCTCTGTTTGACGGCCAGCGTATGACTGTCACTTTGACTGACGACCCTTCAGAGTCTCACAACTGCTGCATTTGGTTTGATTTATAAGCCAGACAGGGGTTTAATATGAGGAACAAGAAGAGGGTTTCTATCCACTTTGTTAGCAGATAGATTTACAGGCATGACAGAGTCTCCTCTCCTCTCCTCCTCTCCTCTAGTCTAGTCTCCTATCTTCCCCTCCTCCTCATTACCTTGCTTTCCATTGTTGAGACATTTAAACATTTCAATTATACTTGGACGCTACAGTCATTAATTTAACACCTTGAGAGGCGTTATGTAATGGCTGAGCTCTCTCTCTCTCTTTCTCGATCCGTCTCCTCTGCCTTCATTGGTAAACAGTAGCAGCCAGTGATGACATATCCAGTCTCCCCCCCTCGGAGCCCATTGGCTTACACTGTGAGCTGCGTTCAATAACCCACTGGAGCACAGCCCTCCTCTAAACCCCTCTAGGGGATCCTCTGCTGAGATTGGCAGCAATCACCTGGCCGTGGGCTGATGGAGGGAGGGAGGAATAGAGAGAGAAACAGAAGGAAAAAGTTGCGACAACAGGGAGGAAAAAGGAAGCAGTAGGAGATGATGCAGCCTGTCAAAAGCATGACGCAGATACTAATGATTGCTTTAACTCATTAACTTTCGAGTTGTTTATGCCTGTCAACTTTTACACACAAAATTTGGTTAGAAAAATTAACAATCAAGTGAATAATATGTTTAAAATGTAAAAAATGATATATGCACAGTGCCAGTCAAAACTTTCTATGTCCAAACGTTTAACTGCTACTATATGCTTTGTACAATTTAAGTGATAGAAAGCTTGGTATAGACTGAGCATGTGAGCTAATACCAACATTGTTACCATCCACATACAGTATATACATACATTACTGTATACAGTCTGTCTATGTTGTGCAGAATCTGACTGTGCAGGCTCCAGCTAGTGTGTAATTCATTATACTTCACACCATGGTTCTGTAATGGCTCCCTGTGTGTCGGCCTCCTCCCTCAGTCTCTGCCTGACTCCGCTGCCTCCCCTCCCCTGACCGTCCGGAGACTCCCAGACGAGTCAGGAATGCCAATTAATTGTAATTAGGAACCACTGTAAGCGTAACTATTGCTGTTACACTCCACTAATGAAGCAGGGCTGCCGCGGCCCCTGTGTATTTACCTCGGTGTAATCTATAGTATTGATGCAAGGAGGAAAGGCTGAGAGCAGGCAAGGGATGCTCACTGGCCTGGCTTAGGCTGTGGTGCAAGAATGACACCTTGTGTTCATTGTGGGTATTACAGCTGCGAGTAAAAGATTTGAATTTGTAGTTGTCTTGTATTTGAGCAGTTTATGAAACACTTAGAAGTGTTGTTTATTCCCTGATCAAAATGATTGTAAATACTGTCAAAAACATGAAATATTCTAGGCTCAAAATTGTGATTATATTTCAGTTTTGACTTATTGTTTGACTGTGTACAATGTTATAAAGTAGCCGATCCCCAGAGCTCATATCCTGGATTTCTTCAGTGAATCAAACAGTGAATGACAGAAGTGAAACTACATAGTAATTAAGACCAATTATCAGGCTCATAATAAAGCAGATATGGTCCTGAAAAGGAATGAACAGTAATAATGATGTAGAAAACACTTTTCGATTGTCCTCCAGTATTCAGAAAAGCAAAATCAGGGTAGTTCATATCAAATAATGATCTGATAATTATAGAGAATGTAACTGACATGTATTTGCTTTATCAGTAAATAGTAGTAGTGCAGTCTTTGGTCTGTTTTACTCTGTAAACACTATTTTACAGCCTCTTGTTGACATAAAATATGATAAAATGTCCTCATAGGGTGAAAATATAAACAAGTGGATGTTACTACTTTTAGAGACAAAGTTTCTGCCAGGGTCTTATTTTTTGCCTTTTCAAATGAAAATGTTTTTTCAAAAATACCACATAATACCACATCAGATTAACATAAAACTGTCTCCCTATATGTGAACAGTATTTTAGTTCATAGTGAAAAATAGATGGTAAAGTACAGTTTGTTAGGTTTATTTGACATTATGAGAAGGAGGTCATATAAAATACACAGATTTTAAGAATAACACAATAACAAATAACACTTATTTCTAATGCGGTCATTGATGAAAAGATAGCACAGATGCAGGAAAAAAATTCCCCAAACTATTCTTATCATCAGTAAAATCTGTCCAAGTATATTAGTCTAAGCATGGCAATCCATACAGTAACTAAAGGTAGTGTTAATTGGCTGGTTGAGTCTCTTTTTTTTTTTAGAAAGGTCAGATGTTTTAGTGTCTCACACTGATTGCAACACTTTAATTGACTGTCTGCTACCATGAACATATTTACTGTGTGAATCTTTTTGAGAATTGTGGTTTAGTTGGTGTAGAAGAGGCTTGGTAGTTCAATGCCCGACTCCTTCTGCTCACATGCAGAAGTGTCCTTTAGCAAGACAGTGAGTGAACCCCAAATTGCTCCTGATGGTAAGGCCATAAATTTGTAGTAGACTTGATTAAATAGTACTAAGTACCTAGGTATTAAGGTATTAAATGTTATAAATGAGGGGGTTTTAATGTTCCATCCTTGTCATACTGAAGTCACATTTAGCTGTAATGAATATTGATTCTAACAAGCCATCATAGATCTGCTCATGTTGTCCTTTCTCTAAAAGAGTTAAAGGCCCTCATCATGTACCTGTCCACGTCTATATTCCATTCATCAGCGATAGTCTTTAGAAGCCTTTGCACTAACCGCTTTTTCAAAAAATGTTCTTTCAGGCCTAATAGTTAGTTGAGCCTCATGTAATAGTCCATGTTTAAATGTTCTCTGCTCATTGTAATAGTTGGCAGAAGCTCGTGTAATAGTTCGTGTTTTGTCTGTGAGCAGGCTCTCAGGTAACAGAGGCCCTGCATATGAAATGAGATGGTAATGAGGAGGAGGGAGGGAGGGGAGCCTTATCACTACAGGGCCAAATTCCGACAGTGAATTGCGCAGTTGTAACAAAAGTAACAGAGCGTCCATTCAGCCTGCACTAATCCAGATGGGAAAGTCAAACAGCAGAAAGTCCACGGCACAAACTCATTTCATCACTTTATTAATTTAGATATTGCCTCCTCGCTCCTGTGGGGAGAAAAAAAAAAAGAGCCCCTCTGAAATGACCAACATCGGTGAGGCGTTTTGCTCTACATGGTTCCCCCACTTCGTCTCCTCCCGTTATCTGTTTAATTCATCCCGCCAATCTTGGCTGTCTTTACCCACTAAATTTCCCTTTGACACGCATGCCTTGCTTCGCATAATCCTCACTCCGGGGCAGAATTAAAAATGGAAAAAAAGAAGGAGGGAATAGGACAGGTGGCTGGAGAATCCTTGAAATAATGTTCAATGCCAGACTCTGGAATGATTTGACCAGATTCGAACTAGGGGAGGCCTGATAGGAAGAGGAGGGGGGCTTTTTTCCCTTTTATTTTTGGAATCAAGGGGTAAGAAAAGGGTGACAGGTGGAAAATGTGCAGAGACTGAGAAGTCCCTTAAGAGCCAGGTCTAAGAGTCAGTTCTAAATTGTGGTGCCAGAATGACTTCGGGGAGGAAAACTGTGGCAAGGAAGATGAAAATGTCAAAGTGTCACTCTCCAGAGGTCTGATTTGAAATGTTTTCTCTGCATATGAAAGACTGAAAATTAGAATAGTCAACTTCTTTCTCTTCCCCTCCTCTGCCTTTATATCCATTATTGACCTGTAGGGACTGTTTGCTGTACCATGAATATAACAGATAATAAGCTATCTCTACACAGCCATTTGTAATGATGGAACAACCATTCTGTGCTGCCTCTATCAGCCTTATCTGACCAATCAATGCCGACACGCTCCGAGCTCCATATGTCAAGCTACAGATCTTTGGTTAGCGACACGTTCTATCAACAACAGGTGCAAATGGGTTATTTTACACATGAAAAGTGCATGTTTATGATGCCGACTTGATATGAGGAGTATAATGGCAGTGAAGCAGTACCTGCCTGTTGTAAATTGCAGTTCACTGTGGCGTGTACTGCTGGCATAAAGATACTGTTACAACTCAAGTATTGGTTGGCTTTAGTGCTGAAAGGATTTAGTTGATTCAATGATTGACAGAAAATGATTTGACTTTTGACAACTGATTAATCATTTATGTCTTTTATAAAGGACTTCTGCTTGCTCTAGCCTCTCAAATATGCTTTTATCTCATATGAATGTAAATAGTATATCATATTTGGTTGTGGACTGACATCCAGACAAAAGAAGTCAATTGAAGACATCATCTTTGACTTTGGGCTATGGAAGCAAATACAGACCATAATAATTAGTCTAATAAAGACTTTAACCTTTTTCTAAATAATGTTGAATTTGAAATACAACAGATTTTCTAGCATTTAAATATTTTAATCTGAGAATCATTGATTTGAATTTGATTTGAATTAATTTAAACCTCCAAAGTTATTCCACATTTTGCAGTGCTAAAAGTTGGATTTTATTTTTGGTTTAATGTCTGGTGTCTCCAGTGTTCACCTGCACTTCTTTTTCTTGGATGTTGTTACTGAGAGAAGATAACCTGATGGGACAGATGTCTTATGGATTCACTTCACACACTGGAAGGCTTTTTTCAAGTTCAAGTTTGAATTTTTCATGTTGAATTTCTGCTATCGGAATTTCACTGATCAAATCTGAACAACTTGACTTTTTTATACAAAAAAAAATACATTCAAGGTTGAACAACTTGAAAATGTTTCTTTTGCATAGCAGGCTTGTGAATTTGTAAACCCTTTAAACCAATATTTAGACATTGCACAACTTGAATTAATTAATGTTCTCAAAGATCAAATATTTCAATGCTATAGATAATGAATTCATCAGAAAAATAACTGACAGTAAATCATCGATTGCAGGCTTAGTAAGCTGCATGTGTACCTCTGTGTTCACCTCAGGATAGACTGCAGCTGAATGTAAATGCTGCTGTATAAGCTAATGGAGTTTAATGTGTTTTTTTCAGTAGTGAAATCTACTGTAGGATCACACATAGCAGAATAAAATGATAAAACTTGGGGGCTACAGTACTATAAAGCGTGGCCCAGTTCAGTTATAAGACTGAGGCAGGGACGAGTGTCTCCTGGTGCTCGGGGGATGATCTACAATGTGTTGGCAGCATGTAGGGGCAGGCTGCGCCGCGCGGCACAGGGATGGCGGCAGCAGCAAGCGCACAGCACTATTGATTGGGCTCCACAGGCTGAGACCAGCCAATTCAGAGCACCAGTGAGCCGAGACCGATTGGGCCTCCTGAGTTACAAAATCGCAGAGCTCTTCTTCTCTCATCTGCCAAAAAAAGAGTGTTTCTCATTCCCCAGGCAAATGTTTTTTGAAGAGAAAGTTTTAGATTTTAGGTTAAAAAAGAACCAGAGGAAGGTAACTATTCATGTATGACTTTGGTTGTTTCACTGTTACTTTCATCATAAAATCACTCTTGTTGTTGAAGTGAAGCCATTAGAACTTTATAATGTTGTTGAACAGCACGAATCAAGACTAACTTGATCATTAACTTACTGTTTTGGATGTCATACTTGTACTTTTAACATTAATGGAAAACCAGTGATAGAGACTCTGTGTTGCACTGATGGTTACAATTTAAAGCTGCACTAATCCATATCATAATCCTAATGTGTATATATTTCAAAAGCTTAAATCATTTTAAAGGGATAGAAAGTGGTGAACCAACATCTCCCTCAGCGCTAGTGTGTTTTTGGCCTCTTTTAGCCCATTGTTTTGGTTTTATGGCCCACTAACTCTCATCAACTTCACTTCCAGCATTAGCAGGTGGCCGTTCTCAGTTAAAAAGTGCTGATTAACTAACTGAAGGCTGCTTTCCCAGCACCTAATTAATATTGGTGACTGGCAACTGAAAAATATTACCAAGCTAACAAGTGAAGACTTCGTAGAGTCCAAAATACAGGAGAGTGAATATTAGACTAACATTGATCAGGTGGACAGAAATGAATGTTAATGATGCATCTGCTGTTTATAACTTCAGCCATTAAAACTTTACACAATGATGATATGTTAACGTTCATTCAATGAATCGATCAAACTTTATTTATATAGCAACTTGGTACAGGTTCATGTATTTCAAAGTGCTTCACAGTTGATTGACAATATGATAATAAGACAGAACAAGTGACAACATAAAGAAAAGGAACAAAAAGGATTAAGGAACAAAAATAAAGAACAAAAGAAAAAAAAAATTAGAAATAGTTTTAAAATTTGGAGCAAAAAACTAAGTTAAAATAGATGTGAAAAAAATAATAATGTAAGTAATGTCAAATAAAAGGGATGAAGTTTAATAAAAGCGATACTAAAACGAGGTTAAAAAAGAGATTAAAAGACAAAAAAAACCCAGATTACTAAAACAACCAAAATAATCAATTAATACAGCTTTAAAAAAACGATTGAACTGATTTCCTGCTAAACCTTTATTGGTGCGTATGTGTTTGTTCAGGTATGGGAAGCTGTTGCCGTCGCTTCAAGCCAAGCAGTTCTCCGCAGCTACCGGGCTGAGCCGCATGCTGATCATCATGGGGGCCATTGAACCAACTATCAAAGGCGAAAATGTCTCGGAGGAGGTCATCCAGCGCCAGGTCAGGCTCATGCGCGCACACACACACACACACACACACAGAGACTCTACAATGGAGAATTCCCTAAGGGGTATGACATTGATTGTTCAAAATGAAAAGAAAAAGATGTAGGGTTATCATGGTGAAAATGACATAGCAGAGTCAGAGGTGATTTATGGATGAATATGAGAAGTGATTTATGTGGAAAGGTGCTAACAAGCCTTATATGTTTAAAGTCATATAGTCTGAGGATGAAGTTAAGGCATTGTTCGTCTGTTCAGATTATTTTTGGGGGTCCTTAACCTTAATTAAAAAAAATAAAAATAAAGGAAAGGTGATATTTTTCAGGGATTTCAAATATACTCCCATCTTTTCCTCTACAGCCACAGGATGGTGCTAGTGCGAGAATAATCACGCTCCCTCCTCAGCAAGAGATACGAGTGGATGATGATTGCAGGAGCGTTTGTTTTCATATCGTCAGAGACCGTGAATTTGGCATGATATGACACCAGACGTCATTTTGAAATAAATGAGAACTGAACCCGTTCCTGGAGCTGACATGACACCACCACAAATGCAGTGTGTCTTCCTGACGCCTGCTGTATTGTAAAGTCAGCCTTTTTGACAGGTCATACACTTTGCAAAGGAAAGAAAAGGCTGTTGGCTGTTAATATGGAGTACAATCTTTTTTTTCTGCCGTGTATGGCAGATGAGGTTTTTATATACAGGGGGGAGGGTTTTTATTTCCCGCTTGTCCGTAGTAGGATCTGCTGTGAATCTGGTACAGGGGGAAAAAACAAAAAAACACATACAGCCGTGACACTTCAGCCTGTCATGAAGTCCTGTAGTCATTTTTATTTGCTGTGGAAAACATCTCAGGCAGAAGAGAAGTAATGGATTCTGGTGATGAACAACAACCAATATCTTTGGTAACATGGGGAAATGCTCTATATAGACTGACACCTTATTTTAGCAGTGAAACAAGCCTCAAACACTCATGTAGGGTGCATCAGGGACGTAGACAGAGAGATTATAGCAGAAAAGCTCATTTAGTGGCTATTTATTGTATTCAAACCATTCAATCCAACTTCAAATTCTTTTATTTTTTGTGTAGAGAAGCAACTTACATTAAAGTGGTCCTCTGTGAACATCAGCAGCATTTGTAATATCTGCTCAGCATCATTTTTAAAAATGTTTATTTGTGTGCAGCTGTCTGTAATGCGATGACGCCTATTCTGGGATGAATGGGAGCAGTTCGTTAAGGCTCCTTGTTCTCTGCTGCCAGCCACCCACAATTTGATGGCAGTAGTGATGAGGGACCTATTTCAGCTTTTCAAGTATTACAGTTGTTGCCAAGGAGATAAGGACATCATTGTGCTCGAATTCTCCAAGGACAGAGAAAGGTTTTGTAGACAGGCTAGTGAAGGTTATAACGTACACACACACACACACACACACACACACACACACACACACACACACACACACACACACACACACACACACACACACACACACACACACACACACACACACACACACACACACACACATATATACACGAGCATCGCCGAACTCAATAGAGCATGCAGTCCATTTCTCAAGGGCATGTTCTGTAACCACTGCTTAATTGAACTGGAGCAGAATTGTTTGCTGCCATGTTAACGGCACCAAAGCTATCTGGTTTCATCACATTTGGGTGATGGATATGGTTAGAGGGGGAATTCTGCTTAATTTAAGAATTCACATCTGTTCTGGTCCATCCGGTGAACTTCACCCGCCCAGAGCTGGACAATCAAAGAAACAAGATTTCAGATGCGATATCAGTATTCTGCTCGGAGCTGCTCCGCTGAATGAGCTTTTCCATTTTTCCACAAATTATTATGGAAATTGTAAATATTGGATGAAATCACCAAGTTGCTTCTGTATTGGCAATGAGAGACTTTTTAGTAGTCTCGGTGAATCAATCAGTGTGAGAATACTATCATTTGTGCAGTGTGATGATGATCAGTGATACTTAAAGGACCACTCCCACCAATTTTCAACTTTATCTCTAGCTATCTGAATTAGGGGTATAGTGTGAAAAGCAATAAAAGTTGTTAATGTTCTCTGGGGTGCAGCTGCCAAATCTGTTGTTCTTCTGGCACCAACACTGTCATGTGACATTTTCAGGGTTGGGGGGTAAGGAAGAACTTTGGTACTTTCAGCTTGGATTTCTAGTCTCCACCTCTGAATTTCTGTAGTGGTGCTTTCAAGGACGGTCAAAAGTGGGTCTCCCAAAACACACCGCCTACCTTGTTAATCTAGTGATAGGGAAAAGCAGACACTAAATTATAAGAGATGTGGGGCCATTATTTAAACTTATGAGTCTAAATATAGTGCTGTGGAATGTAGACACAACAGAGTGTGGATAGTTTGTCAAGCAGACAAACTCTCCATAGACCTGCAGCTCTTTATATATCCATGACACAGAGACAAAGAGCAGAGCAGAGGAGAGGAGGGAGACAGAGAGTCCTGACCTCACGTCCTGCTTGTTGATATTGGCTGGGGGTTACACAGCCACTGCCTAAATGTCCCGAACACAGCAAAAATAAGAAGAAAATAAGAAAATAGAGGCAGAGGGCAGAGTCTCTTTAGATAGATACACCACCACACACTGCTAGTGGTGATTTGGTTGGATTCTTTTTGTATGAGGTTATATATTGTTTTTTTTATTTGCTGTACGACATCATCATATTCACAGTGTTGAATTTTCCTTGTAAGATTTTATGACTAATTTACATTTCCTGACATCTCTAACATAGAAATACCTACTCAGTAACCCTGCCCACCAGAGTAGTGCTGTGGATGAGCATTACTTTCTGAATGAAAGTGCATCTCAAGTAAGGTATGACATACTTAAAGACTTTTTTCAATATTTTCTGCAGTGAAAGTAACAAAAAAACACTGAAATATAACATGAAAAATATATTTACATCTTTCTGTTGTTTTTAAAGGGACATCACGCAATTTAAGCCCCTCTCCAGCAGGACATCAGTGAGCGTGATCACCGGGGATTCCTTTGACCAGGAAATACCAGATCACCTAAACCAAGTAAGCATGTTGTACTGAAGCTGCACAACTCTGTGATGCATTATTAAGTCTCCCGTGACAATATTGTTGTAACGGTCGTTTAAAACCTGCTATAAATGATCTTTTCCCTGCACCAGATGGTATCTAAGCTTCAAAAGAAGTTTCTAGAGGAGTCCTACCCATCAGCCAATCACATTCACATAAAAGGAGCAGACCGGCGAATGATCTACAAGAAGCCATCTGCCATCAGCCAGCACCTGAGAAAGCTAGTCAACCAACGGCAAGCCAAACAGCTGAGAGAGTGACACATGGCTAAAATGTAACTAAACAGCAGACCTGGGCTGAGCGATAGTTGAATATGTTTTAAATATTCAATAAAATATTCCACTTATCTTGTTTAGCATTTCCTGCAGCAATACGTAGAGATTGTCTCCAAGTCTGGTGAGGTTCATCATGGAGTCAATTTTTGAACATATTTTTGCACGGCTCTGCTGCATCAGAAGCTTTTTAATTGAAGATAACTGGAGGGTGTTCAGTGTGATGAAATATTTGCTTTGTCTTAAGATTCAGAAAATCTTATCTTCCACGTCGTTATTTCAGTCTCTTTACCTGGTTGGCCAGTGCCAAAAATTAATACATTACTTCTTATCAGTGTAAAGGCCACACACGTCACTGCTCAACCTGATGTTTTTTTTATCTTGTGGAGCTCGGTCTTAATATTCTGCAATGTTATAGCCATAGGGAAAGGTACAGTACATTGGGTTCCTCTGTCTCTGTTACATCAGCCTCAGTCATTTATTACTTGAATATAATTGAGTTGCACCACAAAGAGACATAGACCTTAACATTTTGTTTAGTATTCATTTTATAAATTGCACACAGATGAGTCTTCAGAATTTTTATGAATGAATTTGTGTACTTTTGTGTAGTATTTTTAACCCTCATTTTCTTATTTGTGTGGCAAATGTGAGTTGTTTTTATACAGTAATGTGAAAGAAATACCAGACAGCAATGGTTTATCCTGAGGATTTAAGTTTAATTATGACACCACATCAAAATAAAAATTTCCAACAGATCTGGAATTTAATTCCATCCATATACATGCATAGCAACAACGTTTTAAGAAATATTTTCTCCCATAATCAGGACATTGGAATGATAATTTTACATCAGTTTCCCCACTGACCTCCCACCCATCTTGTTCATCAGCAATAAACTTAATTCTTGTACAACTTCTTTTTTTCCCAAAGGGGTTACAAATAATTATATGCACAGTCCCCATTTCATAATACTGCTTTCAGTAATGTTCCCTCATTTACAAAGTATTGCATTGAGAGCAAATTTCAAAAAGGGAGAACAAAGTGTATCATCAAACAGAAATACGAGTACTATACAAGAATGCTGCCATCCTCATGAAAACATCCACATCTGAGTTGAAGAAAAGAGACAGGGACAAACAGCCACATATGTATGCAAAGCCATGTGTATATGCCAAAATGTGAGATGCAGGGTTGTGCCTGGTTATCACCGCCAAATGGTGATTTTTAAGGCTAACAAGTCATTAGTAGCAATCTGCAACCTACATTGTGGGCATATACAGAAACTGGTACAGCAAATAAGAATACACAAGTGCCTCAGTAGCTATTTTTGTGTCTAAAATGCATCTCATTTTTGTATTGTCTATTGTTTCATTGAGCCTACATTACAGTGTAAACAATATGTGTGCTACACAAGAATGACTATACAATAACATTACAAACAACTCTGATATAAATTTCATTTGAATTTAAATTAAGATCACTACTCCTATTAATACTGATTGTAAAATAAATTAATGTGAAAGTGGCACCAATATTATTCTTGATTCATTTTTCTTTTCTTTTTCTTTTTTAACCAATGGTTTTGCATTTTTAAGTCTTAAAACGATGAAAGAAGAAGCTTCTCTTGATTGTCCACAAGCAGCGTTTAGCACTGCGTGATGCACTATTCCAGACACAACAGTGTACCAAAACAAAGGAGAAAAAAGGGGGTAAAAGTTTGAGGGGGAAGGTGTGGGGGCGGTAGAAGAAGAACATGTCTTCTCAACTTATTTTACATGCTCTGCAGCATGTGATGAACAGTAAAACTTCTTATGGGTAATAAAGTTTGACAGGTTGTTGAACTGGATATCACAGAGGCGGCAGTACTTGCCACTTCCAGAGCCGTTCACCCCTTTAGTGGCTGTGGGTGCTGCCTCCTCGTTTGGGGACTTGGAGGAAGGTGACATGTTCTCGTTGGAATCGGCCTGGTTCTCAGTGGCCCACGTAGGTGAGGGATTGGGGGCTTGGCCGTCTTGCTGGGGCTGGTTCTCTTGCTGTGGTGGAGCTGTGCCTGAATGCTCCTCGGGCTTATGTCCCCCGTTGACGATGACCATGCCCCGATTTTTGGGCAGTAGGGGAAGGGGCTCCTTTCCAGGGTGGGGGCAGCCGTTAGCAGCCGGCTGCTGGGCCTGCTCTCTGGTTGTTCCTGTCTCTCCTCCTCCTGCACCTCCTCCTCCCCCGTTAACACTCTGCTCCTGTTCGCTAGCCTCTCCCTGCATCACTGGGCCCCCAGTCACATAATCGGTTGGCTTTATCCCAAAATACGGCGATATTTGCTCAGGACCTTTCATCTTCTTTATTGCTCCGGGATAAAGGCAATGGGGCAGAAACATATTCTTGTTCTCATCTTTTGATGGGATGAGCTGGGGCTCAGCAAAAGACTTGAGTCCCGGCACAGGCCCCAGGTGAGGGGGGAACATGCCTCCATTCTGCACCATCACCTTCCCATTGCCATTCTTCTCACATTTGCCTGGGCTCTTATCGTAGACGTCATCAGGGTTGTTACTGCCTTCGCTCTTCACATCTGGGAACATGGTCAGCTCCAGGCTGCCAGTCTCATTGTGTTGTTGCTGCTGTTGTGGCTGTTGTTGCTGCTGAGCGGCAGCAGCGGCAGCAGCGGCGGCTGTTGCAGGGCAAAAGTTCTGTTTGTGTGCCAGGTAGTTCTCCACTTTGTTAAAACTTATCTTGCACACAGCACATTCGTGATAGTCCAACAGTCTTTTAGGAGAGCTACATGTCTTGTCAGAGACTGGCGAACACTTTTTGCTGAGATCAATAGGAGCGTCTAGCTCCTGCTGCTCCACAGTATTGCATTTGGGAGCCAGAATAGGTTTAGTGACAGTCAGAGAGGCCTCCAGGTGTTTGGGTACCATACCTGGAAAGATGTCACAGCGGGGGTGGAAGCGGTCTGCTAGGCTCTCTACAGCTTCCTGGGATGTACAAGGGTTCATAGAGGGAACCCCAAGGAAACCTGGCTGGCTCATAGGGGGCCTCTGGTGGTCCTGGTCAGGGAGACACATCTCATACATCTTCCTGCGTTTGCGGGTTCTCATGGTCCTCTGCATGGAGGGCACCTTGTTGGCAGACATGCGTTTCATGGGTGGGTCGTGACGGGTGGCACAGTAGTACTGCTTGTGGACCATGAAGGTCTCATGACGGCTGAAGGTGATATTGCAGGCCTCGCAGGTTGTCTTGTTTGGGTCATTGTCACTTTCCACCAAACCAGTAGTGGGACTTTTCCCCTCCAGCGGCTTGCCATTGAGCCTCTCCTCAGCCCCAGTTGGGGTAGAGACCTTCTTCACCTGTCCTGCTAGATCCTTATCAGGCCCTTTGGCCCCGGCATTGATCATGTCCAGCACATTGGAGTTCAGACAGGCAGACTGCAAGAGGTGGCTGTCGGCCTCTGAAGGGTGGCAGCCAGTCAACATGCTAACAGAACTGTGGCCACTGTTGGGGCTCACTGCCTCAGGGACCTTATCTGAGAGGGCAGAGAAGTCAGGGGACTTTGCCATATGTTGCCAGCGGCTATTACAGTAGTGCTTTTTGTGGACCAAATAGTTGTCCAGGTTGCTGAAGGTGATATTGCATTCAAAACAGGTGGCCCCTTTGGGCATGAGAGGACTGTAGATGACAGGGGGGTAGCTGTTCCCTCCGTGGCGCAGCCTCCGGTGAACTAGCTCTGACATTTTAGCCAGAATCTCAGAAGCCTGCGGGACCACTGAAATGTCTTGGGAGAAAGCAAACTGAGACAAGAAGGGGCCCATGGGAAATGTAGGCATGTTATGCTGCACAGGGGAGGAGGCCAGCCTGGGGCTGGAGGGCTCAGACTTGATCCTAGTGTAAGAAAAACTGGCTTTGCTGCCTTGGTGGGCCTCTCCCTTCTGAACAGACAGCATGGGCTTCTTCTCAGCCTTGTCAGCCTCTCCGTCTGTGCTGGTCTCCTTGGTGAGGGCCCCTTTGGGACTTCCCAGCAGAGCATCCTTCCTGTTGGCCAGTTCAGCACGGGCCTGCTGCTGCTGCTGCTGGAGGCTTTCCTCAGGCCCCCTGGGGGAATGCTCGGTGCCGTCGCCTTCCCTGTGAAGTTTGCTGCCGTGCCCATGTAAGTCCTGATGCTGTAAGAGTTCCCTGTGGCTCTGGAAGCTGATATGGCAGTGATTGCATCTGAAGGCCGCCTGTGACAGGTGAGACATGATGTGATGCTGGAATGTAATAAGAGAATCTGCCGTGTAGTTACAGATTGTGCATTTCAAGCTGGTGCCAGGAGGGAGGCTCTCTTCCATTTTGACACCTGTGAAGGAGATAAAAGGGAAAAAAGCTCAGAATCTCGCCTCCCACTTCTCCTTTAGAGTTAACTGTAGAAACCATCAAACGCTCATGCATTATGCCAAGCTTATTCCCCTCCAGTAGATGTTTTTTTTTTTTTTTTTGCTCAAGGATAAACTGTCAACTATGCCAGCTGACAGAAGGATATGTATATTTCTGAAAAGGAATGACAGTCATTTCCCCCCAAAACAACACTTTTCAGGATCCTCTTTCTTTTAAAAGTGATTGAAAGTATCCATCTCTAAGTGCTGTATAAAAAAAAGGAAAAAAAAGAATCCTATGTCCTTCATACATGATATCACTCACCACTGTGTGATGTGCTCAAGTGCATTTCCAGGGCCCGCGCTCCAGAGAAACTCTTGTTGCACTGTGGGAAGGGGCAGATACTGGAGGTCTGATGGGGTCCGTTGTCGTTCTCCTCCACGACTGTCTCCGGCTCTCTTTGCCGCCCGCTGCAATAGTACATCAGATGGGCCTGCAGGTTCCTCTCACTCCGAAACCAGATTCCACACGCCTTGCAGGGGAAGATGTCCTCTGGAGAGACACAGAAAGGTACAAAGGGGGGATATGATATCAGGGTACATACAGTACAGTACTTTCTTATTCACGTAAAAGTATAAAGATAAAGAGCTTGCACACATGGACACACATGCCTACACATACACATACTCCTCTTCTATACTTCTACAGTTCTGACTCTCAAAGCCTGTGTTAAAAGGCTTTTCCACCAAATCCTCAGCTGCTGCATATCGCTGTGTTGCTACCACTGGGTTGGTGCCCTTTCTCAAGGGCAAACAAGAACACTGGACCATCTGCTTACAGAAGCCTCCCTGTTGAGCTGAACCCAGATAGCCCTCGCTAAGTAAACAAACACACTATTTGCATGAGGCGTGTATTTTGCAATTAACACGTTAGTTTGAGCCTCAGTGTGTTTATGTGAACCCAAAACTTGAAGGTCGATGGCTCTTATCTCCAGTGCAGAGACTCATCTGGGTTAATCTACGCCCGGCGGAGACGACGCTCCTTGTTAAGCAGGTGACTGAGTGCAGGCTGTGGACTGGTGTGTGTGTGTGCGTGTGAGACAGAGACAGAGAGAGAGAGAGAGAGAGAGAGAGAGAGAGAGAGAGAGAAGAAGAACAAGAGCAAGTGTGTGTGATTGTGCGTGTCTAAACAAAAGCACATCTCGGTCCAGCTCTGTGTATGTGTGCTCGTGGCGGCGCGTGGACACTCACTGTTGACGATGGCAGTGGGCAGGATGGAAGCCATCGCGGCCTGCTGCGGCAGGAGCTGGATGCTGTCCAGCAGCCTGGCTGGGTACATGCCCTCGCTCAGAGACATGTGGTTCACCGCCTGCAGACGAGAGTCAAAGTCCACTGCAAACGCCACCAGCTCCTCGCCCTCCATCATGTTCTTGGTGGTGGTGCACCACAGTTGACCACCTGGACAAAGCAGAGATAGAGCAGACGTTTAATGCTTGCTGTGAGAGAAGAGAAAGCTTTGCTGTGTGTACACATGATTAATTCTAGCCTTAAATGTCATTATGTAAAAGCAGAAATGTTGTTTGTGTGAGCCTTGGATGGTGTGCAACATCTCAGAGACATGTCAGTGGCGTGTTGCACAACAGTATGAAGTTAAAACAGGATGTTAGGTAGAACAAGTGAAAAAGTGGATTGTGCAAATGTGTAACTTCAGTCTACACATCTTCCTTGGAATTAGAAATAAGCCTAATAGTGTTTTGAAATTAAAACCTGCATGAAAAATAACCGTTTTATTAATTTTATCACATTCATTACTGAATATGCCTAATGATGTTGAGAATTTATTTAGTTTAGAGGTTCAGTTCATCCAAATGACGAAGATTTTTTTTTTATCACCTAACATTACTAGATTTCAGCACAGTGAAGCTGAATGGAATTTCAATGGTAGTGCTCACAGCATTGAAAATGACATTCAGCAGCATCATCTCATTCCAATATCAATGCCATTACTCTGGATCATCAACAGAGCCTGCTGTCAACAGTTTCCATGAGGGACTATTTTTTCTGGAGTTGTAAAGATTACTTTTCACAGTGAGGTCTGTAGATGATCCAGAGTAATGGAAACACTCTAATGTCATTTTTCAATGCTCTGAACACTACTAATGAAAGAGTTTTGGCATCATGGCAGAAATCTCAGGGATGTATCAATCTATACGTAACCACAGTCAAACCAGGTCAAATAAAGCCAAAACTATGTAACTAACGGTAACTTAGAGAATTTGTTTTGTTGTTATTTGGGGAAAAGATAATTCTTTTCTTTTTTTACTGTCACTCAAATGTCATTTTAGACTACTGGCGCTCACATCCAGAAGCAGAGCAAACCTCTGCTCGGGTAAACTGTAGCCTACAGTGCTGTCAGCTAGAACACTGAGACAGGTCCTCCATATTATTAGATTGTTGTGTTTTGGGATTAAGCATTCCTCTGAAATCTTCTGAACATATTCATTAAGTCAGAGGAAGGGGGAGGGAGCAGGAGGGAGGAAAGGGGGGGGGGGTAGAGGAAGAGAGTGAAGGTTTTAGCTTAGATAATATTTATCTCAGCACATGACAGGCTTTTCAGCTGCACTTCATTTTCCATTGAAGAGATTAAAGTTTTTAATATGACTATTTACAGAAATCTGGCTGGGGAGATAACAACAAACTATGATACGCTCCCGCTAAATGGCAGAATTAGGACATTGTTTCTGAGGAAAGCTGGACAATTAATTAAAGCACGCTGTTAGCTTTCAAAGATGTGCAAACATACCAACGGAGTGTCAGGCTGAGAGGGGACATGTGATTTGAGCCCTGGCTGATGTGGAATAAAGAGAGTCCTGAGGAGAGGTGCAAAGGCAGGGGGATGCTTGCTAGAAAGCCCCCACACATGTGGAACACTGATTACTCATGTTTACACAAAACCTATGAATCACCAGGTTTAAAACCGCCCTGTAGACATGGTGAAAGTGCTCAAGTAAGGCTCTGTATGAAAACAATCCACTTCTTCTGTGGATTTATTAGGAAATGGAAAACCAGGGGATGGAAACAGAGCCACCATGAATTTACACTACTACAGCATGCATTATGTATAAATCTTTGTTAAGTTGCTAGAATGAATTGCCCCATTATTTCAATTTAAAATTGAATATTTCAGATTTCACATCGCTGTTTTGATTAAAACCTTTCTAGCCCTTCCTATCTGCTGGTGAAGCACTGAAAATTAGACCAGCACAAACGTGTCAAAGGAGTGAAATGGTATTAAAATATGCTATCTTTCAAAGTCCCATTTGTGTGCAAGCTTTCTCCCTGTGTGTGTGTGTGTGTGTGTGTGTGTGTGTGTGTGTGTGTGTGTGTATGCGAGCGTCTTCACCACTGTGTGCATGTCAGCGCCACTTTAAAGAGCAGTGCCTATCTGTCGGCCAATCTGCTGTGACGAGACACACACTTCAGGCCGCTCCACTTCATCGTTTTGATTCTGTCATACCACACACTGCCTGGAGAGGCCCTTTGAATTTTTATCTCCTAATTAAAATAACAAAACTCCTCTCCACTGTCTGCCCAAGTTACCATCAAGGTAGATACAAACTGCCACTGACAATGGCGGGGAATATACCGCAGTCATGGCCACAAAAGTTTCTCTCCTCTGTGTGGATCTCTTAGTTCAGACGCACTCAGCTTACAAAGAGAATTCTAAACCAGGCCCCCCGACGCCCAGATACAAATCAGTGTTTTTCGGATCAATCTAAATCAAAGATACTGTATGCTCTCCTCAGCTGAAATGAAGTAGATTATGTGGAGTCTGATGAAAATGTTTTACTGCATTCTGACAGCGGAATATTCGCTCCGATTGCATCCCTTTAGCCAAGAATGCTACAGATCCATCTGTTGTGTGTGAGAATGCTGGAAGTGAGTTTTAGGGACTGCATGTCCCAGTTTTACAGAGCTGCACAAAACACTGAGGCAGCACTCTGCTTGTTACACTCACTCATCCAAGACAAGGTAGTGAGATACATGTGCTCAGGCTGCAGGATTATGGTATAAACTACACTTAATATTGTCATCAGAATTAGGAATCAGAGCTGCTTCTCTCACATTTGTGACAGTTTTAACTGCAATTTTGTGTGTTATGTATTGAGTTTTTGACTTTTCTGAAATGCATTATGCTGATATTTAGCTTTATAATATATGAATGTTTCACACAAGTCATTCAGGAGTGTAAAACTTTATAAGACATATTTGAGTGGTTACTTATGCAATTAAATGTAACATGCATACCTATTGTATGTGCATACACTGACACCTGCATACAGACTATACTGCAGGAACATGATGCAATAAATACCAGGCATACGAAACACAGAGGTGTCACACTGAAACAATATTCCACGAAGGAGCTCTCTGGAAAAGATTTGTCATGGCTGTTCTCCCCTGACAGCCTTTTTGTGACAGGTGATTTAAATCACAGAAACACGGGTGAACCACCTATGACAACGGCACAATCCGTATGAATGAAGAAGTCAGAAGGAGGAGGAGAAGGAGGGGACGGGGGGGTCAAGAGTTAAAAAAAAACGAAAGACCCAAACCGTGAGTCGTGAAACTGGGGAAAAGGCTGGAAAAAGTGCAGCTTGGTGATTTGCACTTGTTTGCCTGCTAACTGTCTGCAGTGAGCTGCCTTTGTGCAGTGGCCAATGCAGTTGGAATGAAGGCTATTGTCTAAATCCTCCTGCAGAGCACCTGATAAAAGAATAAAGAACTATGACATATTCTAAAAACAATGGAGGAATTAAGGGGAGACAATAGGCCAGCTGCCTCATTAAAACAATCAAAAACGGCATCCTGTACGTAGTCCAGATAATTAAAAACCACTGCTTCCTACAGTCTCTCAATACCATATCCACCAGCTCACTGAAGCCCTGAGACTATGGCTCCCGTTGGCTAAATGCCCTCTCTCCTCTCTTCGCCTTTGATTAATGCTTTATTTGAACATGCAGTTGAAGATGAACATATGAAGGAATTCATGAAACAAAATTATAATGCAAACCCTTTCCTCCCCTATAAGTACTTATAAACTAATCAAACGTCTCAGGATGAATCGCAGGGACTTGGGGCGTGTGTCCCCTCCCCTTTGCCTAAAGCCCCAAGAGATTTCAAAGTGCAGGCATCACAGGGCATTTTTTAATTTTCTCATTTTAAATGACTTTATAAGAAAATGGATGTGTACAGTATCTGTATATGTATGGGGCGGAGGCAGGGAGCATAGAGTATGAGATACTTGAGCAGGAATGAATATTTTTTTCCTTTTTTTTTTCTTTCTGTGCTCCCCTGCAAACCGCTACCGCCACCATATCTTAATGAAGCCGCAAACAAATCTCTCATGCCTCGTGCAAAGCTGAGAGACAACAAAGCAGCAGAAATAACAGAAGGGCCCGGATAATTAAACTGGCCTGAAGACAGGTATTCAAATGTTGGTGTGTAAACAGCACAACTCTTTAATAGTTTAGCTGTAAAATGCGTAGTTAAGCACATCAGCACTTGCCTCTCCCATCTGTCCAAACACATTACCATTGCAGAGGCCATTACAGCACTGGAGTACAGTCCCACTGCACCGCAGCCACATATGATGGGAGGGGTTGAATGAGGCTTGTGGGAATACTAACAGTAGCCCAGTGGCATTATCTGACTGCATCGTGGGGTCATGTATTGTAAAAGTTTGCTTGAAGTATGTTGCAGGAAGTGTTAAACATATATTAAGGAGCAAAAGTTAAAAAAAATACATTTTTCTTTTTATAAGCTCCGTGATGATGGTGTAGAAACTTCTTTTTTCTCTGGGTCGATTTTCAGGGCCCTTAAAGTTAGCGTCTCTGTCTATTGGCTCTGCTGCTAACTGCTGGTCTTAATTGTGAAGTGAGGCCCGTGGTGCCTGAAGCCACAGAGAGGGTTGTAATTAAAGACCTCTACTCTTCTTGTCTTCAAATCAGCTCCAACTCCTCCTGGTCAAATGGGAACAAGCTCCTCGCACCTTCGAATATCAAGTAGCTGCATGCTGTTAACTGCCACTTCTTGCTTTTTTAACAAAGCTTTATCATAAGGAAAGATGGGGGAAGGAGGAGGGCCTACACCAAACAACTTCCTAGTAAACTTCCCCACCTTTTTTCTGACACTGCGCATCTTGTGAAAATATTAATCAACAAATGGTGGATGAATAATATCTGTATCTGCACCTGACAGCAGACGGTTGCTCCGACAAACACTAAACAAATCCTTCCTCATGAATACTGGTAAATATTTGGACTGTTTCTGGATCATCAGAGTTGAACACATTAGGATGACTCATGGCTGTCACGCCGTCGTCACAATCGGAGCCAGAGCAAGCAAGCAGAAAGGAAAACGCTGAGTTAGACCTGAGCGGGAACATCATTCACAGGGTCAAACAAGCTTACTATTATTGACGGTACACTAAACTAGAATTAGCTGACTCTACTATTATTTCTCTAAGGCACTGACACAGATTGACTCTCTCCCTCTCTCTCTCTCTTTCTTTCCCGCTCTTCCTCCTCAGGTTTTTTTCTTGTTTTTAAACCAGCCACTAGGAGGCACTCTTCTCATGCTCAAGCTGCAGCCGGTGGATGTTTTTTTGCTGTGATGATGCAGAGACGCCTCAGACATGGCATAGCAGCATTTGCAGCCAGTCTGCCTATACATCCTTGCAGGTAGGTGCTAAAGATCTTACTCTCATGAGAAATGTATTTGGGTCCCACAGCGTTCCTCTGTCCTTATTTTGACTTGATCTTTACCTGGAAATTACGTTGCGCTGGCTTGAATATATGAGTGAAATGTATGATTTTTCTATGATTTCAAAATCTTTTGTCTGTTGTTGCCGCATCTCTGTAATGACAGCACTCAAGCATGCCTCATACATGCTTTATTTTTTGCTCACATTTTATTTATTTTTTAGGAATTTTAATATTTTATTTCTAACATTTCAATTCTTCAGCAAGCAAAACAATCCTCCTATTTTCCAGCAGAATAAATACTGTTCAGTAAATATGTGTTTACAGAGCCCTGACTTGCCACATCTTGCCTGACCCCCCCCCCTTCCTAAAACACCCCCAGATTTCACTCCTTTCCCTCCACTACAGTGTCCAGACTAATTTTAGCATCAAGTGTTTTTGCAGATATAGCCAGCACCGAGAGCTCATGCATGGCCTCGAGCGAATGGCACGCGGGTCAGAATCCACAAATTAAAAAGTCCTCCCAGGGGAGCCTCACACACACGCGGCTCTCTCTACAGTATACATTCACAGGCAACAAAGACATAAAAGCAGCACACCACACCGAACAATGTCATCCAACACACGGTTTAGGAATTGTTTGAAGACCAAAAAAAAAAAAAAAAAAACAGTTAAAAAAAAAAAAATTGCAATGATGTGATTCAGCAAATATTTTTTTTTACTGTGTTAAAAAAAATTAAATGTTTCACTTTGAAATGAAAAGACGTTTCTCTGGCTGGTCTCTGGAGATTTTCAGCACAGTGAGAACGATACAGGCAGGGGGATGTTTGCCTGCTAATAGTGTTGTAATAATTTTGAGGGAAGTATAAAAAAAAAAAAGAAAGAAAAAAAATGTGAATTAGCAGCTATTTTTGCTCTATTAGAGTGCAGTGACAGAGCTTGAGTATTTCAATTTCACTTTGCTCTACAAATGTGTTAATTTTTCTAAGTTTTTCAGCAGAAATGTATTAAATTATAGCAGAAATATTTCACACTGCAAACACCACCTTCTTTCTTATGAATTATTTTTTTTAAAGAAAGCATTTTAAGATGGAATTTATAACTGTCATTTTTCTTTTTTTTTCTTTTCCAAACAAATTAAATGTTCTCCCATAAACAATATACTGACATTCAGAGCATTTTACATTTTCTATATAATACACGTAACACATGTGGGCTCTGTGCTGTCAGTCTGAGACAATACCAGTCACAAATTCCAACAGTACAAAGCGGTTCTCCCTCATTAGCTGCCACACACACACACACACTCACACACAGTCAGCTCCTCCCTGTCCACAGTAAAGTGGAGTAGACTATTAAAGCAGAGCTCTGACTGGCTCCTCTCCTCTCTCCTCCACTCTGCTTTATTCTTTATTTGGACAGGTTTGTCCCATTGAGCACTCTATTAGCTATCCCTCTCTGCGGGTAGTGCTGCCTGTGTCCTGGTTGTGGCCAGTCGACATGTGTTTACTGTGGCCCCTGCTGTGGCGGCAGGCTGGTTGGGGGCCCGTCCTGACCAAGCCCTGCTAATGGGACCAGAAGACCCCTCGTGACAGGACGGGGCTGTGTTGAGCACCGCAGCAGACCCTACCCCTCCCTTTCCCTCTAGCTGCGGCCCCATGGCCCATGTCCCCCTACCCATCATGCCTCGGCGGGAGCAGGTGAACGGCGAAGGGCCAACGCCGGCGAGGCTCGCTTTTCCTGGGAGAGCAGAGCGCCATCGCCACGCGCCTCAGTGGTTCCTCCAACATGGCTCCGGCCCTACACCACATGGGCTGGCTGGCCATTCTGCGTGTGTGTGTGTGTGTGTGTTGGGAGGGGTGTATGGTGGATGCCAGCCCTAATGCAAATGCTTGCCGTTTAAAAAATGGGAGCCTCTCTCCTCCTCTGTCTCTCCTCTTTGGAAAGGTCTTTTTTGGCCTTCTGGTGCTGGCAGTTATTTTTTTCCTCTCCAGAAGGACAGAGAGCCAGAGAGATGCACCTGTCATCCATTTTGGAATTCAGCATTATTGATCTGGTCATAAGGAATGGAATTTATGAAGTTAAGTGTTTTTCTTCATGAATCCTTATCGATTTGCGCCCTGACAACCTACATTTTTCTTATTTGCAAAGTGTTTGCGGGCCTTATTTACGAGCACGCTAATTTGGTGTACTACACAGAAATAATACACACACACATGCTCTGACACACACACACATGCACACACACACACACACACACACACACACACACACACACACACACACACACACACACACACACACACACACTAGGTACCGGTGCAACATCCCAGCATGCCCCCTGTCTCTGCACCCCTGTAATTCTACATATTGCTTAAAGTATGCACTAATTAAATTTTCTGTCGTTTGCAAGAGAAATAAATAATCTGCAGCTAAAAGGCCTAATTGCGTTTGTCACATTGTGTCTCGGTGGCTGGTGCATCGGGAGCACAGCCGCTGCCCTTGCTCATTGCCATTCTGTCGTCCTGGCAAGCCCCCGCGCTGCCCCAGGTATCACCACGCGGCCATCTGGAGCCGACATCTGTCTCTCTATTGATCACAAGGGTTTAGCACTTGATCAAACAGACTGCGACAGGAAATTGCTCTTTTCCCCACAGAAAAGGCCAATCGCCTGCGTGAGGGTAATAGAGTGGAACTGAGATGCAGCACCAGCGCGGTGGGCAGGCGGGCACGGGCACAGCCAGGCAGGCAGCGGCACGGCGGTGTCGGCCGCTGTGGAGGTGGCAGGGATGGCACGGGCGTCCGAGCCCACTGCCATATTTCTAACAGTTCTGCTGATGCAACAGCAGCTTTGCAGCTACGATCTCTCATCTTTTTTTATATGTTTATATAATTCACAATCGTGCAATTTTTTCCCAGTTTCATTCCACGCACATCATCAGGAATGTGTGTATGCGTGCAGAAGATGAGAGAGCATCATCTCAAATTAAAAAAAATGTCATTTGAAGAGCAGAATTTATCTTTCAAGTCATTCAGGTAACTGTCTAAAGCCAACAGCTGTCTGAAAGTGTTAGAAAAGCTGGATTCAAGTGAAATATGCTGCATGACAAGTGCACCAGATGGTGGCAAATTAATGTATTTCCTCTAAGAAAAAAAAAAACACATCTCAAAATACTTGACACCAGGGTTGCATTATGATATTTGAGAAGGCCTTTCTATCAGTTTTTTAGAAAAATTTAAATAAAAGACAGAGGGGGAATTCTAGCTCAAACACTGCACTGCTTTGTGCAATGACTGAACAAACATTTGTGTTTTTATTTAAAAAAAAGAAAAGAAAAAGTATTTAATATGTAACTGAGAACAGGGTGTAATGTTTCAATAGTGGGAAATCCCTGACAAGGCTGCAGTTGTCTCTTGCTCACTGGTATCCCCAGTGGAGTTCAACACACTATTAGTGCCTGAGGTGAACAGCTCCTGAATGTGTGTTACAGTGTGTTAGCTGAGGCTGTGGTCCACATCTAAAATAGTGGTTTTCTCGCTGCTCAGGCATGCTTTCCAGGCACTCACTGTAACATCATGTTTAGCAAGTATGGACAATTTGATACTGAAGGTGACATTTATTCAGCATTGTAGAAAAATATTTAATTGTTCCTGCAGAGAGCGAGATATGTTTCCCCTTGCCTACAGTGCTGGGATTGTCCTTTGGAATATGATGCAAATTTGGGATGAAGCAACTAATTCCTTCCTTGCACCTCTGTACACCCCCCACCCTCTCTCTCTCTCTCTCTCTCTCTCTCTCTCTCTCTCTCTCCTCTCCCCACCCTCTCTCTCTCTCTCCCCCCCCCCACAATCCTCCGCCAGCCTCCATCCTTCCCCAGACACGAAGGATTCTGATTAATCGTGTGACCGCCCCTCGTTTTGCATTTTACACAATCTCACGGCGCCACGGTGAGATGTGTGAGGTGTTTCGCCACTTTTGGCAAGCTGAAAAGATGTAGCCCAAGGAAGAACAAGTCGAAAGTATGAGGAGGGAAAAAAAAAAAATATGACCAGGGGACGTGATAAAAAATTATCAGCCAGTGTGTTTTCCTGTTTGGTTTTAATCTACATTTAATTAAATTCTTATCTGCTGTGTGCTTATGGCTGCATTTGAATGGCGAGGCTGCATTCATTATGAATGGTAAAATTGAACTCAGTACATTGTGTGTGGCCCAATAAAGAAACAAGACTCTTATTGCAGTGCATGCACAAGCTCCGACAGACATGCGGAAAAAATAAGTCAATTAAGATCTGTCTTTAAATTACCGCTGTATCAAAACAAGGGGCGGGAGCATGCTCCATAATAGAATCCTGACAGGGGGGAGAGAGCACAGTTGACTGTGGTTAATATACATCCCATTTGATACAGCCAATTGTATTAGCCTGTTTATGGAACACGCGCAGTCGATGCACACTAGATTTACTAGTCTGTCATGATAGTTCATAATCGACAGTGCTGGGGATGAAAAAAAAAAAAAGAAGAAAAAAAAAAGTTGACTTCTATGAATGCAGAGGTCAAATGAAAAATGGCTGCAGCAGTATAATAAGAGTTCCTCATAAAGATTCTGCTGGTTTATCTGAATGCTAGAGGTCAACAGCAAAGGTCAATGACAGAATATGTAGACAATATGTGGGCCACACTAGATACTGAGGAGTTAAACCCAAAGGAGAAGAGAGGAGAAGAAGAAAAAAAAAAAGAGAAGATTCCGCTCCAAAATTGTAATGCTATTGACAAAAGACACACAGCTTATAACGGGCGGGCGGCACTTCATAAGCTAAGAACAATATCCCATAGGCAGCACCCCGGAAAACGTCGAAAAAGACCCTGAGCCGACACTACAAAGTTGGGCCCCGGCAAAATCCCTAAATCTTCCCGTTTGCTTATTCTGAGCAGCGTGGGGGGAGAGGGAAGCTCCCTGCTGCCTGCCCATGTTTACAGAGCCGTTCTCATCTCTAGGCCTTGCTCATCCACGGCACTGACACACGGTGTCGACATGATTAGGGGTCTGCCTTTGCATAGGGCTGCGTGTGTGTGTGTGTGTGTGCGGGGGGTGGAGGATCGGCAGATGAATGACTTTGGTGCATCGGAGAGGGATCACAGCAGATAATCGCTACCCGACTGCTGCGCTGGAGCTCTCAGATCTGGTCTTTAAAATAATGTTCGGAGTCAAGTCTCTCCAAAGCTTTTTTTTTTTTTTTTTTTGTGCAGGTTATCTTCCGCATTTTATGTTTGCTGTTTAAATCTTAACAGGACACAAGCAGCAAGAGAGAGCAAATATGTCTGGAGTCGGAGGAAGCGGAGTGGAAATGTTATTGCGAGGGGTTAAGATTAGCTGTTGCAGGGGCTGAGGAGATGAAACTCCTCCATTCGAATGGCTTTCATTCCTTGAGTAAGAAAAAAAAGAAAAAACTTGGAATGTTGTATTTAACCTTGGGAGGCCGGATCCCTGAGAGAAGAAACGAAGAGGATAATGAATCTGACCTCTCGCTAAAACTGACATCGTTCAAAGACGTTCACTCAAACGCAAGACAAACACCAAATCTACTTAAGTGCATTTAAATACAGACCACCACCAGCTCACAGACAGAGTGAATACAGTACAACATAAATTCCAATATCATAAATACTGCTATCACACAAACAGAGAAGCCATAAAGTACGGCTGCCTGTGTCTGGGACTATAAACCTCTGGCGTTACTCATAGGGAATAAACACACATGCACAATTTACTGCACTAGATCCCCCCTTTGTTTATCTTTTAAATAAGCACAGTTTATCACCCTCCTGCATAAGCAAATTGCATGCAATGTGTGTTGTTTTAACATTTGATATGGTGTCCAGAAGATTCATTTCTCCCTACAAATTCAATTGTCTTTGCAATATCCTGCTGCCATAGGCATCAGGCCCCATCACCTGTTCGTTATCACTGGCCGTCCTGTTTGGGAGCTCTTGAATCGGTGCCATGGCATTGACTCTCAGTTAACAGCAGGTCTCTGAACTTCTCACGGTTGATGGCGGAGGCTGGAAATTACGCTAACAACTAATTAACATCATAAAGAGCGTTTTAAATGGACGGACGACACCTGCAACCTTCATTTGCACACGCTAACACAAAAATTACCTGTGTTTTTATTTTTGCAGATAAAGCATGCATATTTTTGAACACCTAGAATATTCATTTTTTTTCTGTCTGTGTGTGTGTGTGTGTGTGTTTGTCTGGCTTTCGAATTGGCACCGCTGTCCTTTTTTTTTTTTTTTTTTTTTTTTTTACTATGTACTGTAAAAAAAAAAAGCCTAGGACAAAATAATAATTGTCAAAACAGAGTGCTGGCAAAATTCCTACAGCTATTTCCCCCCCCCTTTAGAATCTCATGAGTTTGTATGCACCTTTATAAAAAAGTGAAAGCCATTTTCTGTGCCTGAAATAACACATTCCATTTCTAATTTCTATTTGAATATAAAATATTTCCAGGCAGCAGACATGGACCTCCAGTTACTGGTCCGAATAACAAAGTGCCGCCTGTCAGTCTGAGACACTTTGCTGGCTGGCTGAACTAAGCTGGTTTAGACTGACAAGTCTTCAACGGTGGCAGCCTCAGCTTCCACTGGCAGACCACTCTCTGGAGTCCTTTCTCACTCCCATCCGTCACCGGCTCCCAGCCTCACACAGCCTTTCCCACTCGCGGCCAAAAAGGAGATGACCACAATACAGTCAAGTATCCGTGTTCTTTGAAAGCTCTCTTCTCTCCCTGTGTCTTTACCTTTAAAGGTCTGAAACAGCGGCTAACTTCCACAGGACGGTAATGCACTCACACCTCATTACAGAGCCACATTATGGACTACAGCAGTAATACGGCTTTAATCTTCTCCAAATCGTTATAAATGTCAAGCTGGGGCCAGGGACTTCCCAGTCTACTGCACCAATGGCTTAGCCTGCTATCCCCTCTTTTCCGTATTAGCTATAGCCAGAGAATTACATTCACTGCCAGATCCCCTGAAACTTTCAACCCCTTTTGTTCCAACATTCAATGCACCATTAACATACCCTTTGAAATCATCTCTCTCTCTTTCCCCCTCCCCAAAAAAAAAGCCCCAAACAGCTAAATATGAAAACAGTTGATACCCCTACCCCGCCACATACACCGCCCGTACCTCCCCCTTCTTTTCCTTAGCCTCTCTTAATGAGACGCAACATCCCTGTCTCTCCACTGAAGGATCCAGACTTTCTGTGTGATAGAGAGACTGCGGCTGTTTATTAATAATGAATTTGGATGTTTGCGTGTGGAATGTTATCAGCGCGCACACAATCCCACCAATAGTTTGCCCTGATGGGGTAGCTGGGTTCCTCATTAGCAGAACATATTTAATCCAGAAGTTTCTTATCAAATGTCACACCTGCATCTCTAAATGGCATTTTCACATTCATTTGCCTGTATTTGGGAGATGAGGCTCCAAGGTGCTTTGCAGAGATTAAGAAGGAGAGAGAGTGCAAGCTTATTTTATCATTTAGCGGGTCTGGAAGGAATCCAAGGAGTTTTTGTCTTGTTGTTGTAATTAGAAAGCCTTTTAAGTGATAACGCCTGCATAGGAATATGAATATGTAGCGATCAGGCCAGCACCCCCCCCCTCTCCCTCCCTTCTCTCTCCCTTCTACTCTCCTCATCTTTCTCTCTCTCTCTCTCTCTCTTGGCTTTTTTAAATTGTTGAATGCTGAGTTTTTGTTCTACGTACAGCAAGGATTAACTCAGAAGCTTCAGAAGTTTAATGAAAGACTTGAAAGTACACACTTTTTCTTGTTTCTGACTGTGACAATGTTTCTTTTTCTTGCGCAAGAACGGACATGACACGAGAGGTTCTTAAACCGAAAGCAGAAAGGATGGACTTTTTTATTTATTTTAAAAGGACGCATTTCAGCAACAGGACTTGACTATTGTACAGCAATAAAACAAAAAAAGCACATTTTTTTGGACACCTATCCAAAAATCCAAATGACCGTTTAATAAAATACAGCACTGTTTTATAGAGTTACAGAAGCATTCCAACCCTTCACTTAAGCCCAGAAACCTATTTCAAAAGCTGAATAAAAAAGAAGGCTCAAATATTTAATGTTTCCTGTTACCATGCTCGTCTCCAGCTGTGGAAAGATGGAGCAGGTATGCAGTCCCCCTCTCAGTAGTGGCATTTAGTCCCAGTGTATATCCAGAAAAGCTGCTGCTAACCATCGGGCCAGAGATAAGTGCAAAACTGAGAAGTATTGATCCAGTAATAGTGGTTCACGCTTTGACTCTGACACCTTAACCCTGCAGACATAATGTCATAGCCTCTTATCCTTTCCTCTTAACACAACCTGCCTATCTCCCAGAAGCTGTCACCTCTAGTAATACGCTTCTCAAAAGCTCCCCTAAATCACTGAAATCATTGCACTTTCAGACATTATTTATTTTCCCACCTCTTAAAAGTGAAGCATGATTTACAGTTCGGTAAAAGGTTGTGCTTTTCTCTTTTTTTTCTTCTTTTTTTCCCCCTCTCCTTCATCCTCCTCCTCCTCCTCCTCCTCCCCCCCTGTCTTTCCTCCTTCACCTCCTCTACCTCCATTCCTCTCTAGACCTACTAACGCTTTCTGTCAAGGTAATTCCATTTCTAGCATTGTAAGAGCTGCTACGTAGCAATTACTATGTTAGGTCTGTGTAATTGTGTTGGCTTACAGCGCATGACAAATACAGTTGAGCTAGACCCAGCATAGTGATCCCAGATGTACGCCGGTTTAGACGTTTTCATTAATTGAAAGCGTCACTGTGTAACAGTGCGGTATTACACTCTGGCAGGTATGAATGAAGTCTAATACAGCTTAATTACTCCGCAGCTAAATATGTATTGTAGGGATCCCTTATGTGGGGCTTTTTATCTGTTACAAATCACAAGTTTAAACCACTGGAGGGTGGGAGTGATAATTAGTGAGGATTTAAGCATCCAGAATTCTAATAGAAAAATGCTCGAACGACTCCAAACATCTCTCACATACAAACGGCTGTAAATAATCAGACGTTTTGCCCAAACTTTTTTGATCGATGCGTTTCAAAAAAGGGCTGCTGTGAGAGCGGCTAGGCCATCGCCGAAACATGCCAAACGTTGACATTATATGCAAATTTTGTTTATTATCTCGCAGACAGCACAGATCCTGCCTTGGTTGGGCTGCAGCAGCCCACAGCAAACTTCCAAGCAAGGTTTATGCACAAGGGTTTCTAATTAGCTCTCTGAGGGCCGCAGTTAGCGCAGCACTTTTCACAACAGCCGTTGGGAAGTTGAACACTAACTTGGAGGGCTCCATATGTTGCCCAGGAGGCCTGAGAGACAGACTGATCCTGTGTGTTTCACATTAGGAGACACTATGTTCACTCCTGAGAGCAGATTTTCATTCTTGTGTGGATGGAGAGAGAAACGTAGCCAACTCAATGAATGGAGGCTTCTCGCTGTGTTCATCATTAGTTATGTGTCTTTGGGCTGCCTTCATTTAAAATATACAGTATCCTTTTTAAATATGGAGCGTTTGATGAATAAGAAATTCAGGCCAACTATAAACGCACATGTGATTTTTGGATTCAACTTTAACCCCGGTGGCCCCACACTCCCCACCCCCTTAAAAAACTCAGAACAACCCTTTAAACATTTATCTACACATGAACCAAATGTTGCATCGTGTATTAAAGCTGCAAACCATTTAAAGGCCAGTCGACAAGAAGTGATGCTGTTTGAGCAAATGTTGCTCAATTATTGCTGCGACTAACTTATTTTCATTATTGATTCATCTCTCAATTCATCATTTTCTTGGTTTAGTCTACAAAACATCCGAAAACTGTGAAAAATGTCACAACATTCCAACAACCGACAGTTCAAACATTACAATTCCTCACATGTGAGAAGCTACAACCAGAAATCCTTTGTTGGTTTTACTTGAAAAATGACAAAATGGTTTATTTCAACTGATTGATGTATCAAATTTAGTTTCAGGACCGCATTATCACACAAAATGTGTGCAAGTAAAAAACAAATTGAATGTATACTGTGGAGTTTTTGACTATTAGTAGTGCTTTGGAGCAATTTTCATTCCTGCTGCTGGTTAGTTATGAGCATGGTGAACATGCAGATGTGGCTGTAACAACGCCTCATTTAAAAATATGAACTAATTGGCTGTGCAGATGTTTTATGAGGAGGGAAGAGCATTCAGCATGTCACACAATGGGTTCTGGTGAGAAACACTGAGTGTAAACAGACAGTTTCAAAGAAAACTCAACAGGGTACCTTTGAGTTCAAATACTTGATGACCTCTAACAGCTTGCAATGAATTACAACACAATTCTGACTCACTTACTGTCTTTTTTTAGAGTGCGGCTACGCTACCTGAGCTCAGACGAAAAAACCTCATCAGCAATATCCATGTTGAGTCAGTGTCTCCCCGTGTAGGCCTCAGCTAATTCATCTCCAGGCACTCCCCGAGCTCCTATTTCAAGGCTCTGATGATCTTATATCTCCTTCAAAAGCTGATTTTTGCCTCGGCTTCACCCTCCCTTTCTGATCTCTCCTCTTTTTCTGAATTGCCATCTCAGTTTGCCTCCCTTCAGTCTCAATCAGCGTGCGTTCTGCTTTTGACCCCGGCGGCGCGAAAAGAAGAAGAAGAAAAAAAAAAAAAAGGCGACGTGCCTCATTAACCGAGGCATCACACTGGCTTTTTCAACTTATTGTCTCTCGCACCTTATCCGGCCCTTCATCTTAAACTTGGAATAAATTAGAAACGATAACGATCGCGCGTGTGCCATTAGTCACAAATGAAGTGGTTAACGCAAAAAAAGGGGGGAAGATAAGGCTGAGATCTGATGCCGATTCATAAAAGGGAAGGCAGATTGTTGTAAAATGGCAGATAGACCATGCAAATTGGGTGCCGACATCATGAGGCAATGTTATTACCAAATTAGCTTGTGTGTTTTTTTCCCGCCCATCCCGATCACAACCCCAGGAGGAATGGCAAAGAAAAGGGACACTATTGTGTGTGTGTGTGTGGGGTGGGTTCACAGCCATTATTCATTGAACAAATACTTCAGATTATTACAGGAGGCACTGATGCTGCCTTTACCTCTAAGATGTATTTGCTTTTAATTCATACATTCGATTGTGACATTTTAAACAATTTCTCTATTGAGACTTCGAGGCATTACAGGCCAAATGACAGTCCTGAGTAAATAGAAAATGGGAGTCGAGATAAGAGAATACAGTGTTTGTTCAAGTTGAGTCCACGTTTTCTGTTGGCTGAGGACTTTTGCTGTCTTCTCTCAGGTGAAGCTTCATCGGTATCTAATGTTTAGTCACGGCCCCCGCAGCTTAACACCTCCAATATTTGGTGGTGCGATTTGAACCGGAATGAGATTTGTAGAGGAGAATCTTTTTAGCTAAACTCTGGAAACGAAAAGGAGGACAATAACTGAGTCAAACGCAAAGGAAAATTATCATGTAAATAAACTAGCGAGGCCGAGGTAGAGTCACTCCTTTTTTCTGAAGAAGACAAACTGGTGGATTGAAGGTCTCTTGAATCTGGGCTGTCACTGGGGGTAGGGGAGCTCTTGTAATTTGCAGAACTGAATCCATGGAGCAGGCATAAGGGAATAAGTTGGAAGAGGAAGAAGACAGAGAACAAACCTGGCAGGCACGTTGAGGCCATGCCAGTCCTGCCTGCGCCACGCGGTGTGGCAGGGGGGCAGTGCCAGGAAATGTGGCAAGAGGAGGAAAGATCAAACAACAAGGGCTGCAGATCTCCACCAATCTGCTCTGTATTAATGTCAGAGCCAAGGAGCAGCTGAACCAGACGTGATCCACAATGTGTGACAGCGATGCATTTGTGTGTGTGTGTGTGTGTGTGTGTGTGTGTGTGTGTGTGTGTGTGTGTACGTGTGTGTCTGTGTCTATATGACCATTCGCCGCAAACTGGACCGGATTCACGGTGGCCTGGTGGTACGAGAGACAACTCAAAACTGTCATAGAGTGAGAAACATTTTTTTTTCCAACTCTGAAACTTGAGGACAGCAGATACTAGAGTTTGCATTTCTCACGTCTTTGCTGTTCTATTTCTATTAGGGGAAATACAGCCACGGCGCTTGAATCCTAGGTATTCTGCATGTGTCTCTGCGTGGATGTCAGACACACGCTAGCCCATGATGGAGTGGTGGGAACCGGATGCCTGTATCGACAAGCCTCTCAGCTCCAGTGGGCTGCACACGCAGGCCTGCATCCTGCTCCAAAAACTTGTTCTGTATAGCTGCAATAAAGCAAGCAGACGGCAAATGAGCTCCATGCTGCCATCGCTCCCTCCCGGACAGATGGCAAAATTAGACAATATGCTTTCCAAAATTACACTGAAATCACATGGCCGCGTTGTCTGTCTGTCTGTCTGCCTGCCTGCCTGCCTGCCTGTCTGCGCGTCCAGCCGTCCTGTCCCGCATGGCATCACGGCCATCTTTGCCGGGGTGTGGCGCCTGGGCAGGGGGCGACGTGGCGTCCTTTTTTTTGGGGGGGCTGATGAGGAGGAAGCTGGAGCCAACCTCATTGCTGTTGATTGATATCGGAGCGCCGCGATGGGATGTAGGGCCAGCAGGAGCATCGGTGGACGTGGGGGGTGGGAGGAGGAGGGGGGGGAGGGTTGGGTAGCTTGGGGAATGAGCCTGCTCTATGACAATGCATGATGAACAGCCTGCTATTTGGAGTGCATCTGCAGGAGCCAGTTTGTAGCGCCTGGGTCCTTGGAGAGATGTGGGAGGAGAGCAAATGTTTGAGGAGCGGACTCTGCAACTGCTGATTCTCCCAGCGCTCCATGTATTTTTGGGGGAGTGACACAGAGCATCTTATGACAATATTAGCCTCTATTCCTCCTTGTCTTCTTTTGAATAGAATCTCGAACCGGAGACCGATAATGGTTATCTCCTCTGATATGGGAGTCTGCGCTGCGAACTGGGGGGAAGGTCTGCTGTTTTGGAGGAATCTCTGCTGAAAATCTTGTCTGAGGGAAATTACGTGATTCCTCTGCTATTCACAGAGCGAGATAGAACTGCAAAAAGTTGGCGGCATGACTATCTTGTCATGTAAATAATTCAACAGAGGAGTCTTTTGCCCTCCAAAAAAACCCAGCTTTTAAGGATAATGTGCAAACAGAACACTTAAAGTGTAACCTAATTTGGAAGAACAGCACAGAATAGATAGATAGATTTCATAAAAGAGTTACTTTCATTTTCATACAAAGACTAACTGAAGAAAAAAGGAGATATCTGACCCCAATATATATATTTTGACTATTTACAGCTTCAAATACACTAGCTCAGCTGCAACCATTCAAGTACCAATTTGAACGTGCAAAAAAATATCCTCTAATTTACTCCATAAACATAAACACATCCATAACTGGGATGAGAGCGGAGCTGCAGATGGCAGGATAGTCTGAGTCTGGACTGAGCCACGAGTGTAGCAGCCAGACAAAGTGTGTTAAAAAACTAATAAGTTACACGGCGGCTCAAACTGTTGGGGACTTTCTGAAGAGACGGATGGTATATATATTCAGTAGGATGATCACAACCGCAGACTCGCTCCTCGCCCGGCTTTGATTGGCCTCCTGGTCTGTCGCTTGGGAGGAACCTCGGTCCCCTCGGTGAAGGCTCTGTCTCTGTCTTTGTGCCCTGTTCAAGCAATTATGCCCGGCTACATGTTTTCATATGGGAATGGATGGAGGGAAGGGGAGGTGTGTGTGTGTGTGTGTGTGTATGTGTGGGTTTGGGGAGGAGGATGAGTGTGGGGGGGGGTGTCATGTGAAAAAGTCATTTTGGCACTGCACTCTTCAGTTCCGGTCATGCTCTGTACCGACGCAAATTAAAACCTCCCCAGTAGCCTATGTAAATATGCTGTCTACTGCGCTGCGCTTTAATGAGCCATGATATGAAAGACATCTAAAACCAATGGAAAATAACTGGCCACTTAAAGGTGGGGTGCGTCTGACAGGTGACAGGTAGAGCCAGGTTTAAGATGGGGTTGGGTGGTGGTGGTGGTGGTGGTGGTGGTAGTGGTAGTGGTGAGGGTGGGGAGGGGTTTGCAGGATGATGGGGGCAGACCAGCTCTGGCATTCAGGAATAATCTGGAGCTGTGAGCTGCAAGCCAGGGGAGAGTAACCAGCTTTTTAGCCTCAGGCATTTCAAAGAATTCTGGGTGGCGGTGGTGGAAAGAGAGAGAGAGACTGGGAGAGAGAAGGGGGAGCGGGCGGAGATTGTGTCTGTGTGTGTGCATGTGTCTGTGTGTGTGTGTGTGTGTGTGTGTGTACCTGGTGTGCACGAACTTGCCCATTTTTAAGGAGGTGGGATGTTGTTAGGTGAGAAGTGAAAGGAGACAGCTACTATGTCTCCTGCCTTGAGACACAGCTCATTGTCACCAACTTAAAAAATGTACATAATTTCCCCTCTGTGCAGACACACACACACACACATACACACACACACACACACACACACAGCCCTCAATCCTCTAATAACCTGTCTTCTAAAAACCTTACAAGGATTACCTATCTGGAAATCTGCTTTGTATGCAGAATGTGATGGCGGAATGGAAATGAGCAACTGTTCAATATGGCGTCTACCAAAAAGGGAACCACATCTGCACAAACCGATTAATCCGAAACATTCAGAGGAATCTCAAGTCATTTACAATATCACAGAATCCATAATCAAGATTTACTGCCAGAGCCTGAGTCTGCAGCACAGAGTCAATGCCCAGTTCAATGAGGGCTGATGGAATGTATAATTTCATGACAGATGCACGCATTCACAGGGGAACACAGGGTCATTTTAACATTCACAGACAAAAAAAAAATACAACAACTTACCCTAGAAAGGAAATGCATACCCAATTATTAACGGGCGAAAAAGAGGCAACAGCAAATGAAATGTATTAAATGTTTGTTCACTTTATAGCACACCATTCATAAAATGCAAATGTGTCATTACATACAAATACGAGCCTGCTTTTAATAGCAACATGCTATTTGGAAACATCCTATAGATATAAATATGCGTCTCTAATTGGACAAATCCCTGTGTATGTAAAACATTAATTAGGATGATCATGTTTATTGTAAAGATTACCGGTTTATTTGTTCTAACAGGTGACTCACAGAGAAGACACATTAGAAACAAACCGCGGTGGTCTTAGATTCATAGTGGGAGGAGGCCAATTTAATGTGTGGCAACTTGAGCGCAATGCATTTCAAATGGGAAAATGGGGCGAACTGATATGTAGATTTAAAAAAAGGGGGGGGAAAAAAAAAAAATCTGTGGCGTGGTTCGTTGGTTTGAACCTTGCCAAGCCATGCTAAATCCAGTCTTTAAAACGACACAGCGAGCTATAAAGGTAGGAGCCGGCTGATAGGCTGGTGAGATCTATTGTTGTTGGGCCATCTGACAGTCTAACTCGTGAGGAAGGGGGAAACAGAGGAACAAACCAGCGGGGTGCCTTATGAATTTAGACTAAGTTGAGATTCAACATTTGGCCAAAACACACTCTCTCCTGTGAACTGTCAACAAATGCAAACCAAACACACCAAGAACTGTACTGGTGAAAAAAGCGTTTTGCCAGTACCTCTTTGTAATCTGTCATGTGTTTTTTTTATTTTATTTTATTTTTTTTTTATCATGGGGGCCACTTTGACAACATGTGGCAGAAACGCTTATCTGGGGTTAATGAAAGTAACAATGTGCACGGGAGAAATAAATAACACTAACATGGCTCTTACATGTGTAAATGCATGTGTCAGGAAATGCAAAACTGACTCCTAATATCTTCAAAGGAACACTAGCTGTATTTTTTATATCAACAATTGATAGAAAGATTATTGTATAAGCTGTTGTTAGTAGGTAAGAACTCACAAAATGATTACCTTACAGCAATATCAGTAATAAAAGCTCTGACAAACCCTACTGTAAGCTAAATGCCTAACACCAGATGCCAGACAGATACAGTTAGCACCTAGCTGGTGAACATAATGGAGCAGCTAACAAGCTCAAGATCCAAATATTGATGTAACTACCAAAAAAGAGTTAAAAAGAGGGTCAATATTTGACTTACATGTATCTGGTGACCAAAAATATGACCCAAGATGAATGCTAATGTTGCTCCCTGTGTACAGGATGCCGCTTACCCATAACAAACTTGTTCCTTTGCTCCTGAGTGACCTAAAAAAATCAATTAATGCAGCTTTAGAAGCAAATTCAAACCCATTATATGCAAACAAACATGGTGAAAGAGAGTTGTTTTCCCACAGTGCCACAAATGTGTGACCCTGATGTGTAAAGTTCATGGTAGCGGCTACGTAGAGATGCTGAGACATCTATCTAACCAGTTTGGGTCTTCTCTCTCTCTCTCTCTATCCTGCTTCCCTCAGCCCTGATTGCTTTACAAGGAGCCATCTTTCGCCCTGGCAACTTTGTGTGACCTTGTGAGCCTGAATAAGACTGTAAAATTGATTCAGCTCCTGTAATAAAAGAGCACACACATTATCAGCATTCTAATTATAATTAATACAGGCAGCAGCGGCAGACCCATTATTTACGATGGAGGTCCATGGTAAGCAAACACAATAATAATCTGCTCCATTTTTTATTGATATGTTGATGAATGGCTCTCTTTCACACAAAACACCAATGGAATGTCTCAGTGGCCGATCATACAAGTGCTGATTATTTCACTGCCAGTTTCCTTCACCCCTGCTCCACTCCCGCCTTCCCTTCCCTTCAACCTCTCCTCTTCAGTCTTTCATTAGCCCATTGTTTGTATCACCTTAAGTCCCTGACTCCAAACCTCATTACTGAGAGCTGGGTCAGGTGATAGAGTCCAACTAACCTCTAAAAGGTGAATTACTGTCAGAAATAAACAGTCCAATAGCAGCATCGCATAAACCGCCTCCTGTCCTGCAAAGAGATACCCAGCACAGTCTGAGAAGAGACCAAACTTCAGGTTTGATTCACAATGGAGATAGTTTCCCTCTCTGAATTTAACATTCAAAAAGGCCAAACCACAGTTAATTTTCAGCTGATTTAAGCGGTACAATGAAACATTATTACAAAAGCTCCCTCCATGACTTTTACACCCACTGCACAAACCAGAGTTGTTACACTTTCCAAATCATGTCAAAAAAATTATAATCATAATTCTAGATATTCCACTCATTTGATTGCTTGTGGGCTTTCTGTTAGACCCCAAAAATCATCTGGCCTTCCCTGTGTTAAAACACTGTTCCAGTAGTTTAAAAAAGCCTTTATGTGAAGTTATTAGTCATTTCTTTTCTCAATGGATTATACACTAGTTAGAGAATGTAGACTGCTGGCAAAGAATAAGAGAATACTACTATATTAAATAGTCGCTGTGAGAATGTGTCTGTGAGAGGCATCTGAATATTCTCAATCCAACAAATATCTGGTTTACTGGGCACAAAAGACCCTCCTGCCTCACAGTCAAAGTGTGTAAAATAAAAAGACAGCAACCTTCATATCTAGGTTATCCTTTATAATTAGGTGTCTATGTAGCTTATGCCATTTCCCCTGTTTGATAATTGTAGTCCATCCCTCCTAATTTTGCAGAGAGTTAGAAAAAAAAATGCTTATTTGTGCCTATCTTCCTTATTAATTCTCCTCACAAATCCTTGATTATTTTCCAATCCTTTCCTCTGATATCTCTGGCTCTGTTTGTCTGTTTCACTCACTCCTCCACTGAGCAGTCTGCCTTCCTTCTCAATCGCCTGTTTTGTTTCCCGTTTTAATGAACAGTTGGATTCTTTTATTTCTCTACAAGTGCTGGATTTGCCTTATCACCCCCCGTCCCTTTGAGGGTTGCCAATTGGTTTTATCCATGGATGTATCATTTCTTAGGCTTCCTCTTTTTTTCTCCACAAAGAGAAAGAACCACTCCGTCAACAAGCCTCTCCGGAGCCAGAGATTAAAAACCTCAACATCACCTACCTTCCAGCGCTACTCCCAACTGGTTTGTGTAAAACTCAATTAAACTTGTCCCCACTGAATTTCACATTACAGTACATTAAAAGGAAATTCTTCAAGCGTGATGACAAAGCTCAAACCTAGCTTCAGAGCCGCTATTTAGGAGCTTTCCTAAACGTTGTAGTCTTCGGGGTTTTAGCCTCGTGTCGATGCAAAAGGCGCTAAACACAAAGACAAAGAAAAAGGTTTCTTTTAACTCGAGAGAAAAACAAACTTTATGATTTATTTATTTACAGACGGGCTTAAAGTCACGGCGTCTGCTCGGTATGCTGCATACAAACGACGAGGTCTCAGTCTATCAATTAGCTCCAAACAAGAGGTAAAACGCATCCGTTTGATGATTAAAGTAAATACTTTCAAAAGTAACCAGGACATAATGATAGTTGTCAACCGTGTGACATTAGCCACCTTTGTAAAATACAGATGTTAATCTTTGGGGGGTTTGCAGATTTTTTGATCTCAGTTTCAGAGGCTCTGTGAGTCGATAACAAATTATTCCACCGCCTTCATACAATCTGTCTGGGTGAAAAGGGAGTGTTCAGTCAAGCGTTGCACTGACGCAAAGAAACATCGCAGGTCGATGTGTGTGTTAACTTCATTCACATGTGATAATGTGCTTTCAACTACATGATAGCGAACCTGAGAATCTAGCAGGGGGAGGCGGGGGGGGGGGGGACCCTTAAGATGTCGTCTCTTTATGAGGAGCGTCGACTCTTTTGTAGTTTGTGTTTTCCTACTGAGCGGGAGAGAACAAGCACGGCAGAAAAAAAGGTGGAGGGTTTTTCTACAAAAGCAGAATTGGAAGGAGAAAGGGAGGCTTGGCTTGACTTCAGCCAGGTCGGCTTTACAAGAAGAGAATCTGGAGATACACTCGTCTTTCCCTCCCCTTCACTCTTTCTCTTGTTCTCCCCCGTATAGCAGTCCCTCCCTGCAGCCCAAGAATTTAAGGGCGGCTTTGAACCCTGTCCGTGTTCATCGACATTGTACAATGTGTGCGCGCTCGTCTCCCCCCGTCAGCCACCCAAAGGTGTTTTCGTGCTGAGATTAGTGGATGAGGTGCAGTCTGTGTTTTGGGCCAAACATGCCCATCCTTTGACACGAGGGCGGACTCCGACTCTGACTGGGCTACCGACCAAGATCACTCCCTCTTGTCTCCTCTGCTTCCTCCTCAATCCTCTCCAACACATGACATGTGTCACTGCCACAGATCTGCACTGGAAGATACGACCAGTTCAAGGTCAGGGCAAATCCCCAAAGCAGAGAAGAGAGAGGAAGAAGAAGAAAAAAAAAATCTTATAGACCTCCTTTTTTCACACTGATGGACTATTTAAAAAATTCATTTTACTTAAATGCTTAGCATATTTCATGGTGCTATAATGTGAGCGCTATAATGTGAAATCTCCATTAGCCAAAGATGGGCGCTGCAGTAATGCAATGGATATGTCAATTTTCTTGTTCTGGAAAAAAGAATTTTTGTAGGGATTTAAAACCCATGTAATATTCATATTTTCTATTTCACAGCACAATAGCCAGTGAGGAACTAAAGTGATTATACATAGCCAGAGTCAAACTCCAGGGCCGTTATCTATTATAGTTTAATAAATCAACAGAGAGAGAGAGAGAAGGGTGCACAAATATTCCGTCACCATATTGGAGTCATTTCCTTTACCAAATATGTTTGATGAGATAAAAAAAAAAAGAAATATTTCAGGAGGAGTATTTAACATGGCAGCATGAACCAGGAATCATCATATATCTTCATGCATCAGTTTCATGCATCTGTAGTTGCAGGTCCTGAGCAACAAAACTTCAATTAACTCCAAGTTTCACCAGTGACAAAATGTTATTCAGTCCAAATGCATTTCTGAGGGTAGGTGAACTCATACAGGAGGGGGAAAAAAGGGGGCACTGTGTAATTATTTGGCACTTACAATGTCCTACACTTCAGATTTGTGAAGATGGCGAGCAGAAAATCTGTTTACTATGGAGCCGAGTTCCTCACTCTTCTGTGCGGATGAAGCCTTTTGAATAATTCATAGTGAGAGCCATAGGCATATGCAATGGAAAAAAAGTGTTGGAGAATATCACACCAAAAAAAAGATGGCATCCTCCATTATGTGCACTGTGCCCGGCGTGCCCACAGACCTCACGTAATGTAATTGGATAAAAGTCAGATGCTGCATATTGAAAAGCTACATAAGGCAGCGATATTCTTCAGAGTCTCTGAAATGTGCTAATTGACTCAAAGGCAGCTACAGGAAAAGGATTGCACGGCTTATTGTCTTCATATATTTATCTCCAACACCTCATTACTTTTTCGTGCAGTTACAAGAAATAAGTGGAATAAATTTACTTACAACAACTTGTGTTCAAAAAAGCATGACCTCTTCCAAATAGAACAACGGTTAGGAGGGGGGGGGGGGGGAAGAAGAAGAAGAAGAAGAAAAAAAATCTCTTAAATTAGAATGTCATTATTCTGATTTGGTCCAGCAAAGATGTTTTTTGTTGTCATTTTACTTCTGTTGACAACTTGTCTCATCTGGATGTGACTGACTGAAACAGTGTGACATGTGCTTTACATATCAAAACTGGCGAGCCTTTCATTTAAAGAGACTTCATCTTCGCTGACAACATTTTTATTGACAGGTAAAGCCCCTGGAGATTAGACATGGCGGTCTAATTAGTCTCTTCCTCCAACCGTCGTATTTACACACCAGAACCCCCGTGAAAGGAAAGTGATCCAGACAAAGCCAACACTCGGGGAAGAAGAAGAAGGGGGGGGGGGGGGGGGGGGGGGGGGGCGGTGGGTAGAGGAGAGGGGACGATGATGGATGCGGTGGCCATGTAACTGTAGAAAGGAGTCGCTAGGTATAGGCTTGCTTAATTCCTGACATGAAATATTACCTGCGGCACTTGACAGAGCAGACCTGCTTGGATGGCGGGAGAGATAGCATCCATCCTTTCAGTATAGGAAACAAATAAACAAACAAAAGCTCCAAGACCTCTGACCCGACAAAGGAAGTACAACTGATAAGTTAGCACCAATTTCTCCCCTCTCTCTCTCTCCCTCTCCTTTTTTTTTCTTTGAATAGCATTTCTCTGCCTTTGGCCCCAGTTTCACCTTGCTACGCCTGTGCCCTTCTATTAAAGGTGGTAATGGCTGCCAACTTCCCTCAGGCCTTCTTTTTAATATTTGTCACTCATGAAAGAAAGAGGGGAGGATAGAGAGATGATAAATCTTACTTTTTGCCAGCTAAGGGCTTCTATCTCCCAAACAGAATAAAAATCCAGTCCAAAACACTGCTGTGCGTATTAGGAAGCAGTGGGTTTAAGCCTTGTCCGCCATGATCAAACCAGGATTTATGAAGCATCATAACTCCCGACAACATCCAGCGGCTTATTAATTTTATATATTTCTGTCCATTCCCTGATATTCCCAGCCTTGACAGTCACTCAAGATAAGCCAAAAGCGTTCTGACAGGATGGAGTGTGTATATATTTTTCACTGTTCTGCCGCTCCCCCCCCCCCTCCAGTTGAATAGGTTTAGTAGAAACCTTGAGACTGCTGGGGTGTGATTTGTCTCTGGTTTTTGTCTTCACTTGCAACCTTCCCATTTGTAAGGGCCTTAAATCAGCCTTGCACTCTGCTGAGCCATGAGAACAGGCCAGACAGAGACTAGTAGGGAGGGAGGGCGAGAAGAGGAGGATTTGTGTGTGTATATGCGTGAGTGTAAGTGTGCATGTATGTCTCTGTGTATGTTTATGCACGGAGAGGCAAAGACAGAGAGGAGGGAGGAAAAGGGAGGGAAGGAGGGAGGGAGAGAAGGAGGTGATTGGCTCCACCAGAGTATCACACATGTGGTTGAATTTTAATCAAAACACTCACTAATCACCATTTACAGGCCGTCTATATAAAGGCCTGTTCTCCGATATGAGAGGGCAACATGCTGATAGGGTTTAATTTAACTAGAGTCTAGGTCGGACGCTTGATTTAATGTGGCCCACAGGAAAACTGAGCAGGAAGGAGAGAGCGAGAGAGCGAGAGAGAGAGAGAGAGAGAGAGAGAGAGAAATGGTAGTTCTTTATGCAATGATCACATAAGTTCACATCAATAAAGCCCTAACCCATTACCAGAAACACTACATGAAAGAGGAGGGGCCCTCTGTGAGCACAGGGCTGCTCCTCAGCGTAACGACATGACCGGCTCTAACTCTCCTGACGGCTGCTTCACTTTTCTGTCAAGCTATGCAGGAGCAGTGCAGGATCCTGACAGGCTCCCTTAACCTTTTGTAACCCAGTTCCTCTTTAAAGTTCCTCTTTAAAGTTAGGAAAACAATCTGTCAAACTCTATGGAAATGTCACATACTGTATGGATTCTGTACCTGCTTGTTTCAACACTGCTTTAAAGCTTTATGATGCTTATAATGAGAGGAATACTACACTCAACCCAAACTCAATAAAACATTTAAGCAATATTCATATATTATGTATTCATTTTATCATATTTCCTCTTTTGAAAGAATTTCAAATTAAAAATCTAAGTATTTTAATTGGTAATACACATATATAATTCACACATGATTCCATACATCAGTTTAAGCTGATGTTGATATATGATGTCTTAACATTATGAGTAAAGCAATAATTCTTATAGAGCAAAAAGAACTGTTGGCCACTGCTCTACTGAACTGCTCCGGTAAAGCAGCTGGAGATGCCTTGCTCAAGGGCACGCTGAGAGTAGTAGAGAGAAATAAAAAGAATACTATGATAATGTTCTTTTATTTTCCCCAAACCGCCCAATGTCTCTTTTCACTCAAACAAACTTTTGAAGCCGGTCTTCAGTGGGTCTCCTGAGGGCGCGAGCCTGCTCTCAGCTTATCTCCCGCCATTCTCACTTCTCTCCCAGGTGCCTGCAATATGGCCGCCACCCTGACCAAGCTAACTGGCCACAGCGGCTATCACACCCAGCAGTCTTTGACTAAGACCCTAGCACGCACTAGCCGGCTACAGCCACAGCGACTGAAGCACGCAGCGGTGAGGAGGCAGGCAGGATGTAATCTCTAGGAGCTGTTGATACAGGGAAACACACAGGGTTTGGGTCAAAGGGATTAAAATGGTGGAGGTGCTGGTTGTAAGAAGGAGAGGGGCTGTGAAATAGTGGCGGGAGCAGCGGGCGAGCCACCCTATAACAGAGAGGAGAGGGGAGATTACAGGGGAAAAATGGCGCAAGGGGGATTCCTGTGAGGAGAGGGGAAGAAGTGACTCCAAATGGCATTGGAACACAGCATTAGCAGCCACTATTCAACGGTATGCAGGCTTAGCGAGCTCAGGGCATCAGGAGGAGGTGGTTGCAGTTTATGTGCTGGTCAGGTGATGCTATAGGCAGCAGGTGTAAGGAAAACAGGATGAGGAATAGAAAAAAAAAGCAGCGCTTAAGAATCCCCACTTGAAGATTTTGTTTCTTTTGCCCCTTCTGTGACTGTCTAAATATTGTCAGCGCCATAAAAAAAAGAAGTCAAATCTTAAATAAAGGAGGCCAACTCTGCCGGGGTAATATGGAGCGAGGATGTCTGAGGTTTTAACTGAGCCCCTTCATGCCTATGCAAACCTCACATGGTTTGGATAGAGTTCCATCAACAAAACATGTCAATCACTTCTCCGTGAAAAAGGGAGAGATAGGACACTGAAACCTATCTCGCGCAAACTCAAATACTGTACTCACGGCTTCCATTTCACAGTCTGTGGGAGAGTAGGGGGTTCAAAAATCTTACATCAAATTTTTTTTTTTTTTTTTCCTTCAATCCAGCTATCCAAGGGCTCAGATTCCAGTTACATTTCACATTGAATAGACTTGTGTTTCCAGCAGTCTAGCCCTCTTCTAGTATGCTGGCTAGTGGAGCGATGACAGATTGGTTTCCACTCACTGCACGGGGGAGCACAATGGAGTGGCTTTGACAGAGTTAAGAGAAACAGTGCATCAATGCCCCCCCCTCTCCCTTCTCCATCTCTCTTTTTTCCTACACACACACACACTTCCCTCTTCCATTCTCTCTTCATTTCTTCTTTCCTCTTCCTCTCTCTCTCTCTCCCTCTCTCTCTTCCCTTGGGCTTAGAGAATGGATGGCCCTGTCTGACCTGGACGACACTGATGTCTGGTCCTCTACACTACTGTACCTACAGCACGCCTGTCTGCTCGCTCGCCGCTCCGTCCACTCTCTCTCTCTTTCATACACAGTAAGCGAACACGAGGAACAGGGGCACCCATCTCTGTCACCCAGCGTCGACAGGCAGAGGTCAGCAGAGCTCAGGCACTAAAGCAACCTTAGGGGAGGGAGGGTTTAGCTCATATGCAGCCAATACCGCTGTCAAGGTGAAGGCAGTGACATGGCTTAACTCCTAATAAATGAAAACAATGCTGTAACTGTACCTTTAACTTACTATTTATCAAACCAGAAAAGGAAGTTTATCTATCTCTTAAACAACAAAACAGGTGGTTTGCACCTATCAGCAGGCAGCCCTGTATCCCCATGAATTATACCCATACTGGACAATGCCAAACCTCACTATTTACAGTGTGCAGTTTATGGTGGTGGCATGTGGTGAGTCCCAATTTCAACCAGGAGACCAGAGATTGAACCCCTTTACACATATGTAATTAACATTAGCCTTTTATTAACTATAACCACAATCTATCCCTAACCCTAACCACACCTCAACCATAGTACAATCTGTATACCATTCTGTGTAGCACACGAGGCCAGGGATTGCTGTGAGTGGGCACCCTCATCCTGGCTGACTGAGTGACTATGTTTACATGCACACTAATATTCCACTATTATTCCAAATATGACAAATAACGCCTGTAGCATTTTCCAATTAAGACTTGCATGATACGCTTATATTATTCAGGTTTTAGGAGCATTCTTTGGTATACAACGCATTTGGAATATGTGTCTTAGTTGTTCTTTTTACTGTAGCCTCTTGCCTGTTAACTGTAAGCTCTGTGTGGTGTAAACAAACCAACTAGCCAACAGTTTGCAAGGCTGGGATAGAGATGCATGATGTGCTGGTTGTGTAACGCACCCCTGCGCAGGCAAAATGACATATGCTGGGGCAGGAAGGCATACAGAGGAGAAGGAATGAGAGAGGAGAGGAGAGCTGTTAAGGGCAGGCTGGAAAAAACAGAGCGTGCCTTCTCCACGGCAGGGACAGAGGGGATTGGTTGTGATCCTGACATGCAGCCATGGACTGATGGTAGACAACCTGGTGTGATGCACCAAAAAATACACAAGAGTGTGGTAAACATCACGGGACAATCTGGGTACTGGGTGTGCCTGTAATTATAAATGTATGATATCAGTCATATCAATATCACTTATAAATGTGAGGCAGCAGCTCACTAATGTTTTTCACCTCACTGCCTGCAGAGATCTTGTGATTTCCGTTCCCATTGGAGCAGAGGGAAACCCTGAAAACTCTCTGCATGTAAATGGGAACATTAGCGGAATATTCATTTTCATTAGCTATGTAAACAGCTGAGTGGGAATATTGTCCTTTTCAGAATATGGACAAAAGCCGGAATATTCTTTGCATGTAAATGAACACTGACAGCAGAAACACTGAATTTTATAATGACACCGACAAAAAAACTAGTGCATTTGGATCTGTCATGTCATGACTGATCCACTATTTTTAAGAAGTTGGCATTGGATGCAGTTTTTTTTGCAGAATCATCCAATATCCAACGTTTATTTCAGCTTTTTTCCACATGATTCTAACAAAGATGTTTCAACCATGCTTCTTGCAGGATTACTCACAAATTTACTAAGTATCACATTCCCAAATTGCTGCTTCTACACCTTCGCAGCTATTTGTTGAACCACCCTCATGCATCCTTGTGTCCTTACCCATGGCATTGGACTTTAAAAGGGGTAGAATAGCTATGATCCCTTGACCAGATTGCATGATAAAACAACCCGCAGATAAGGTAGTAGTGCTAGAGGTGGCTTGCAGTGGTCTTCAATGAGAAAAGAAAAACTGCGATATCACACTGATACGCCGCTCTAAAGACTATGGGGCTATGTGTTTTTTTCCATGCAGGTGGATGTACAATCAATAAAATGGATTAGCTGCAAAGGTATGTATAAAGGTTATCGCCGAGTTCTGCTGCATGAACACAGCGGCGACCCCACAAAACAATTTTGTAATGTGTCGAGCTGTTTCTCCCCCAGAAAATCTGATTATGTTTCGCCCGACCTAAAAATTGATTTGCAGGGGGTATACATTATCAAAGAAAAATGGATCCTGGATCAGTGGACGCTAAAGGGCTTGAGTGGAATTGCCGTGACTCTATTTGCTAAACTATAATAATCACGGTAACAGTCAGTGTTTGTATGTTTTTCTTTTCAAGGCTGCATCGGTGTTTTTTATTCCGCTGTCAGATTCCATTTCCTCCTCTGTGGGCTTTTTTTTCTCTTCATAGTATGATCATCTCCTCTTTCCATCAGTGCATCAGAGTTTCACCTAGACTCAGTTTCACTTGTTTAGTTCCACTCGCTGCAGTCCTGTGTCAACCCTCAGAGAGACTTTAACCGTGTGGTTTTCCATCACGCTGACTGACGATCTAAACACCCCTCCACCCCGGTGATTCCTCTATCTCTGTCCCTCCAACTCTCTCTCTCTCTCTCACACACACACACACACTGTGACCCCCCTCAAGTCTGATAAAAAGGTACAAACCCCCCCAACCACCCCTCTCAACCCCCCCTGCTTCAAAAAAAAGAAGCAGTGCGGATGTGCAGAAAGGCCCCTCTCTCCAGCTCTCAGCTTTTGTCTCTGGTTATCCCTGCACACACACACACACACACACACACACACACACACACACACACACACACACACACACACACACACACACACACACACACACACACCTCCACGACCCCCTACATCCTCTCTTCCCCACACACACACACACATATATATACTCTTCTTCTCAACCTGCTCCTAGATCTTGTGTGTATTTGTGTGTGTGTGTGTGTGTGTGTATGTGTATGTGTAGAGGGGGGGGGGGTTGACTCTGACCAATGGCATCCAACAGCAGGGCTTTATCCTGAAGCACACTGACAATGCTTTTCACACCTACTTACCACAGCAGAGATGGGGGCGGTGGGCTGGATCATACCCAGGCCTAAAAGCAGGCTAAGGGCTTTTAGAAGACACACACAGAATGGACTCTTTAATTACTGACTCAAGATCCCGCAGTAGATTAAAAAAACCTCGCGGAAGCTTATTTTCATATCCGCGGAAATTTTTCAATGAATATAAAAACGGTCATTGATTATGCCGTTAAGGGAGGGAAGTTAAGAAGAGAAATATAAAGTACATATAATCACATTAACTTGCAGTGATTAATGTAATAAAATGTGATCTTTTTCCCCCATCTGTATAGAACACATTCAAATACTGGAGAGACATGCTCCAAATATTAAGAAGCAGCTCCTCAAAATCCACTTAACCAGTTCAGCGTTCAAAGACATCCGCGAAAGCAAGGCTGATAGCTCATACAACATGCTTATACAGCTCAGATAGGGAGAGAGCGCCGCACATGCACGGATGAGGAGGAAAACAATGACTCATATCTGCTTTCAGATGCCTGTGGACTTGTGTGTGTGTGTGTGTGTACGCCGCCTTCACTCCCAGACACACAATCGGCCCTTCCCGGCGTGATCGATACCAAAGCATTTCTCATCATTGATTATACAATTATAGAGAAGTTAAATCTGTGACACGCTCTCATGTGGAAGCATTAACCACTACAGCCAGCGGTAGAGAGACGGAGTGCGTAGAAGAAGCTTCCTCTACACCTCTGTGTTTTTTTTTTTTTTCTTCTTTCCTTTCTTTCTTTTTTTAAACGCGGTGCTTAAAGCGAGCTCAGTGTAGTCCAGGTACTTCACTCAGATGATTATAATGCCACGAGGGTGCAATACATCACTCTTATTAGCCACACTGGAGCACAATGGTATCATAATTAATGGTCGCAGCAGGATTTGAACGCTGCCCTGACATGGAAAAGTGGGCCTACTTAAGCTCTACAAGGCATTTAAATATGCAGAGTGAATGGCACAACCCAAACCCTCCTGCTCTAAGGACAGCCCACGCTCATTAGCCTGACACCCTTCGTGGCATTGATACAAGGACGACCGGCTATACTCACACACATACACACACACACACAACACAAATCACAAGCACATACTCCAGAATGTGCGTGCAAGGGTCCAGACCACAGCTCCAAAATGTTACACAGTGATATACGAAAAGAACAATCTCGTCCCTCATCAGTGCCCATCACTCCTTTTTACATTCTCTCTCCGTTTTGTTGTTTTTTGTCTCAAGGCTTAGTCCACACTGAATGCAGATGGACATATATGTGTCAGCAGCCATTATGTGAATTTGAGGTAATGGCGTTCGGTCTGTGTGCGTGCTCGTGCGTGCTCGTGCGCGCCTGTGTTTTTCGCGATGAATGTGGGTGCTGTGGCAGAGTGTGGTGTCTGGTGCCTGTGCTATACTGTCTAGCACAGGGAAACTGCCTGCGCAGCGGGGAGAACAATGCACATAAAAGGCTGTCGGAGGAAGCGTCTGGAGCTGACGTCTTTCACATGGCTCTGAAAGGAGCAGCAACAAAGTGTGTGTGTGTGTGTGTGTGTGTGCGTGCGTGCATGTAGTTTATATGCTTACGAGTGAGACAGGAGAGGGGGAGAAAAAAAAAAGAAAACGCCCTCTTGAATATGTTTGTAGACAGGAGAAAATAATAAAAGTGTGTGTTCCCGTCTTGGTTATGTGTACTAGAAAAATGTGTGTGCTTGTATGTGCATGAATGCCTGCGCTCCTAAATACATGTGTGGGATGGTTAAGTCCTCTCAGATCGCTGTATGATTTGGATTTTGCTATCCTTAACCCACCATTCTCTCTCTCTCTCTCTTTCCTCTTTCCTTAAAGCCAGCTTTATAACTTCTCCTCAATTGCTAATGTGGAAGCTTCAGCTGCAAGACACGCTACTCAACAGCTGCCAAATGCCTATACCAGCCGCTCCTCTCCACCCGGCTCACTCCAGCCTGACCGTACCGAGTTATCGCGTGGCTCAGTGCAATCAATTATTGTTGCAGTGGAATCATTAATAATTTCCTAATGAAAACGATTCTGTTGATCTCTGTTGTCTTTTAATTAAACATAATTAGTCGGCTGCTCGGAGCTGTGGTGGGGACTCCTTTAGGGTACAATTTTGTTTTAATACACTGATAATGAAATTTTTACATTGTGTCAGTTGTTTAGTTATTATTCAGTCACACTATTTCGCTATGTTCCCAGATAACAGATAATAACCCTCGCACCTCCTATTCGCCGCAGTCATTTTAAAAGAGGAGGGTTGAAATGAACAATTAAATTTTGAACTGTAAGAGTCTCCTCTCACTGTTTAATGCTGCATGCTGCCAGGGAGCAGTGCAGGAAACAGTGCAGTTTTTTACGCTTTCATTTCTGGTGGTAGGGGGAGAAAAAAAAACCCTACAAATGTCTTTATACAGTACATTCCAGTAGTGATTTAAAGCTGGTTTTATTAAAAAAAAAAAGTCAAATAGATACTACATCTGTCCAGGCAGGTCATGCTAGTTCATCTTATGCCTCAGAGGTCTTCAGCTGTGGAGCAATGGAAATGAAATGGAGGCATAAAAAAAGGATCTGATTGTGAGGACTTAGAGAATATGAAATAATACAAAGACACAGCGAGTTAGCTAATTCTGCACTGTCCGGGCTTATGTAAAACGGCCTAGTTACATTGGTCAATTTCTGAACGAACAATGGGCTAAGTTGCTCTGGAGACTTATTGGACATGCTGTATCTGAATGTGGTCTGGCTTAAGAGGCTTACAGTTGAAAAGTTTAGGTGACCTCTGAATAATGCCACATAATGTGGTCACATAGAGTGTGTATAGTTTCAGTGGGCTCAGTTATCAGGTAACAATGGAATAAGCACAATGAAGGCTCACACTGACAATGAATGAAGTCATATATTGTACAAGGAGACCTAAAAATGACACTTGTTATTGCTTGAACTGTTTGCTCAAAATGTGACTGTGTCTACTGTCTGCACGCTGTAGCAGGAGAGAGGTTTGGTTTAAGGAGATCATAATATACTGTAGGAATAAATATGAACTCAGACTAGGCTTGATTGGTTACAGACCAAAATTAACAAATGTAAGTCTGTAGATGTTTTAGTCATAGAGCTCCTTTGTTGTCCAAAAACTATTAAAAACACACCAGTGAGTCACACTGTTGCACTGGCAGACGTGCTCCTTTATTATGATGAACATGGGCACTGTGGTGTATTTAAGTCAATCCTGCATACAGCATCATGGTGTTGTAAATACTAAATGTGTATTAATCCGCCATTGAAAAAAGTCCCTGACAAATGTAATAATCCCTCCTGTTTGAGTTACAGCTGTTAAAAACTACAGTGCCCAGCTGTTTTAGGAAATGATTTAGCCTTTTTTTTTAAGCCACAATTTATTTGGGACCAGTTGTTAAAGATTTACATCTTCAGTAGCAATGAGCTTTTCAAGTCCACTGGGAGTGTGTTGTTGTTGTTTTTCAATGGGATTTATTGACAGTAAGAAAAAAGAATAACACCAGCCTTAAACTTAACAAACAGTTTGACTCCAGTAACGCATCACAACTGGCTTCAAGTTTATTGGCTTGCTAAAGTTGCTAAAAAATCTTCCAGTCTGGCAGTTTTGCAGAGTTTACACTGAGCCTCTGTTGGTAACATATTCAGCGGGGAAATGCTAGATGACAAAAATCAAAGTGGGGTTGAATTTGCTTCTTCTGTTAAATCCCACTTTCCAGCTGTATTCTTTATCAATCTGTTGTTTATCTATACAGAAAATTCTCAACTGTTTTCTATCTCTCTCACTGTCTCTGGGTCCCTGTCTGTCATCCTCTCTCTCTCTCTCTCTCTCTCTCTCTCTCTCTCTCTCGTCTCTCTCTCTCTCTCTCTCTCTCTCTCTCTCTCTCATCTCTCTCTCTCTCTCTCTCTCTCTCTCTCTCTCTCTCTCTCTCTCTCTCTCTCTCTCTCTCTCTCTCCCTCCCTCCTCGGTCTCCAGCGTTACTGTAATATATAATTACTCTGCAGACTTGCTGCCTGTTTCTATAACTTCAGCGGTTCAAAGAAACTGTCGGAGTGTGGAGGAGAGCATTGTGGGAGTTCCAGGTGGATTTCTTGATAATGAGTTAGCGCAGTAGTAGAGTTGAGAGTTTTAGTAATGGCTGGCTGCTAAGGCTCTTCCTGGAGTTTAATGTAAAACAAACAGGGCCATGCTGACAGCCTGGGAAAAACAGATATTGCACTTTTCCACTTCCACTTCAGGGCTCTTGCTGCCTCTCATTTTAAGAACGGTAATTCAAAGAAGAATTTATCTTGGTGGAATGGCTCTGGGAATCATAATTTGAGACATTTTAATGCCTCAAACATTAATCATGGTCTGTGACTTTTAATTTTTTAAAAGGATAAAAATGTTCCTGTCTTGCTGTTCATCTGGATAAAAAGACACAGCTGAATCACCAAATACAAATAGTTAAGAATAGGAACGTTTTGCTGGTGAGAGGAATCATACAATCCCCAAAACAGGCCAGTAATTCTATATATATGATGTTACACTATACATTGACAACCAGGGGTGCACTATGAGGAAACTACTGCTTGTTACACACTCTGGTAATCATTTTGCTGTATCCTGTCCTCTCTCCCTCTCCACATATTTCCCACACTTCCTGAATGAGACGTATTGGTGATAGAGGATGAGCAGTAATGCAGAAATCACAGCACAGAACACCCAATAGTAAGCTACAGCCACTCAAACCAATCACCAGTCCTTACTTAGAGATACTCCCCCATAGATTCACACTGGCAAGCATCCAAAGCGAACTGCTACTATCTTTGCAGGCAGCCATAAAGAAAGCCGAGACCACTGAAACGTGAGCCAAAACATATTCTGTAAGCATACTGTGTATTGAGATATTCACTGTTTTCCATAAGTTACGCATCTCAGGGAGCAATGAAGCAGCCTACAGAGGAGAAACAGCACCGGGGTGAAGATATAAACAATCTGGGCCTCAGCTTTTCGTGGTGGGAAGAATGTTGCTGTCGGACTCTGAAGAGCCTTTAGTCAATCCACACCACTAGTGTCGACACGATAAACATTTTCCACTTCAGAAATGGGGCGAAGAGACTAAATTCAATATGAAATTCGACAAAGATTGAATATTTTTCACCCAACGCGCTAGGCTCATCGACATTCAATTTCAATGTCACCTCCAGAGGGTGCAAACATGTGCAAGATTGGAATATTTGAACGGTGATGAAGAAGAATGATGGTATAAAAATCCCAGTCACAGGCTGGCTTTGGACAGCGGACGCAGGAGTCAAACGGCTGAAAACCTTCAACAGCATCAAACACTTTCTTAACCGAGTCCCAGTCAGGCTAAGAAAAAAAAAAAAAAAAAAAATGTTGCCGGGAGCAAAATGTGGAACAATTTTGGTTACAGAGCCCCCCAAAAAAATGGACATCCAACCAATTTCTCCAAAGCTCTGTGGCAAAGCTGTTACAAAGCTGTTGAAGGAGTATGGAATTACAAAGCTTGAAATTTTTGATATTTGATGGTTTTAAAGTTTTCATGATGTGAGGAAAAAACAGCACGGGTGACGTTTTTTTTTGAGGACATTATTAAGAAATCTTCTGGAAACAGCTTATAATAAAACATACAATTCCTCCATAACTAAACATGCTAAACCTACAGTACAATGAACAGAATTATATGGTGTTTCAGCTCAGCGATCGCAGCTTCCAACGATGTAACACGAGATATTTAACTTCCACTCAGAGATTTAAATTAATTCTTTGTATTCATTTCTCTCTATTATCATTTATCATCAGTTGGCAAGCATGTGATGATTCTTTTGGAGGATTCCCCCCCCCCCCTCCGTAATGAACTTACACAGTACAACACAGAGAAACTCTCGCAAGGGGGAACGTCTGGAGATGTTATTGTGTTTAATTTAATAAGGTCAAACTGGAAGTGTCAAACAAAAGAGGATGTAAGTGATACACAGCTGAGGTGCTGATGATGCTGCCATGTGATGCTATCTCCAGGATACATGTATGAAGAGTGGCAGAGGAAATTCACCAGATTTAACACACAAAAAAAAGGAAAAAAAGGAAAAAAAGTGAGAAATCCTGTTATTGCCCCTTTTTTTTGTTTCATACAGTCAGTCTCCAAGCAAAAAGATTAGAAGATTTTAAAGAAGTGCATAATCTTCTTTAACAGCTTATCAAAACTTTAATGATTTGGTGATAAAGAGCACAAAGTTAAGTAGCCGGTTAAGAGGATAACTCCCCAGTGCAGTCTAGTGATTAGTAGATGAGAATTGGGAGACCGAAAATCCGGGTTGCAAATCCCACTCCTGCCACTTATTCACTTTGAGGGAGAAGAAGCTCCATTTCAGCTTTGGGGGTATTGTCACGGGGTAATCATTTTTGAAAAGTGATAAATAGAGGCCCCTTTTTCCTTCACCCTTTGGAATCCAAAACACAAATCTTTATTTACGTATTTATTTTGCTGTGTCTCGCTGGTTAACACCCGTCAAGACCCAATTATAGCTGCGGAAGCCTCGCGCTTTCATGAGGAGTGAAGCTACAGACTGTGGTGTCAGTGCTGTATACAGTTTTAAGCATCTCCTCGCACAATCTGCAACAAACCGAGCCCTTTACGGATCACTGTTTTGGGGCTGTTTTAATGAGGGTTTGCTGGACACAATGCGGCAGATTGAGGAGTTTAGCTTCATGACGGTGGGTCATTTAGGATTTTTTTGTGCTTTCAGGGTCGATTTTGAATAAACAACATGGATTTTCTATGACAGATGTGTTGTATTTTTTGTCTGCACATATTTACATAAATCTATTCCTTGTGGGGCTTGTATGACTATGTCTGATTTATTATAGATATACAGCTAAAGCTTTGCTGAATTAGTGAGAGAGCAAATTAAGCAAAATGGCAAACCCATCTCCACTCGTGCTTTGTCTGCTATCTACTACTGAGATAGGGATTCACTTATATAGTATAAAAGAGGAGGGGAAAAAAAGGGGGCATTAATTACCTTGTGAAATCTAAAGACCATTAACTTTGTGTGTCAAGTGATGTTTCTCAGTTCCTAATCAGAGTTTTAGTGATATAAATTACTCTTTGGATGAGAAAAACAGATAAAGTGTGGGAGTGTGTGCACATATGTCTGAGCGTGCATATGTGTGTGTATGTGTGTGTGTGTGTGTGTGTGTGTGTGTGTGTGTGTGTGTGTGTCTGTCCTTGCAGCTGTGTGCATGCAATTATTTGTGTGTGTTTGTGACTTTGAGAGGCAAGGAGAGCAAGGAAGAGAAGAGAAAAAGTTAAAAAAAAAATAAAAATAAAAAAAAATAAAAAGGGACAGAGACAGACAGAGAGAGAGACAGGCAGGAGTCGAGTGGATGGAGGATTGCCTGTGTGTTTGCAGCGGTGCTGTGGCGTGGTGTGGTGTGGTGTGTTGCGCTGCGGAGAGATAACAGGATGCCGGCGCTGCTTGCTTACCTTTGCTGTACACCACACAGTTGTTTTTGTTGTCTTCCGCTCCCTGCCAAGTCACATCCAGCAGCCACCTGGGGCCGGCGCTCAGCACCACCGGGACCGTGCTCTTCGTCTTCTGGACGGGGACAGATAACAAACACTAATCATTTGCTTATTTTGGTGATTAAAGAAACATTAATAACCACTGAGTTACGCTCTTCAGCTGCTCTGAATGGCCATAAACACACAATTTCAGAAACTATACAGCATGCAACTCAACCCACTCCACCCCAATCTTTTTTTTCTTCTTTTTTTTTAACATTGCTGGGAAGATTTGAGAATGAGGGCAGGTTTTGTGTGCATGTGTGTGTGTGCGAATGTGTGTGCATGTGTGTGTGTGATGGCCTACAGACAAAGGCTACAGTAGTGGTTGGAGTGGAGACAAATGGGAGCAAGAGGCTACTGTTGTATCAAAAAGGAGGAACTATCATCCAGGATTGAACCCAATGATTCAGCGGCAGATCTCTCAGATTAAATAGAACATCTCAGGTGTCTGTGAATTACAAAAAAAAAAAAAAAAAAAAGAAAGAAAGAAAGAAAGGAGAAAAAAAAGGGGCGATGACTTTCAGAGAGAAGGAAGCGAGTGTTCAGTGGTGAACTTTGGGCACATTGTGCCTCGCTATCGCCAGGATCTCACTATTTCCTGAAACAAGCAGGGAAGAATTTAAAGAATCAGTATCCATTTCAAAGGGCGATTGAGGTTAGAGTTTTTATAATATGCCAGAAAATTATTCCGAAAGTGTAAGGTCATTTTTCTTCTTGGTCAGAGGTCAAACATGGAGTTTTATTTCTCAGCAAGAAAAAAATAAAAGAGGGAGATAGAGTGCAACATCCACCATAATAGATTCATGTGGTGCGGTGTGACTAGATTTGCTTGCTGCATTTATCCTCATATGATTTTCTCTTCTGTTTTATTTCATTCCCCCCCTTTTGCTTCGTTGTCACTGCTCTTGCAAAACGGTGTGTTGGTATTGCTGCGTGTGTGTTGGAGGGGTAGTAGCAGCATCTCAGGCAGCTGGGTACAGTAGCCTATTACTCAAAGGCAAAATGTCAGTATTTCAAGGCCATTACTTTTGAACCCCGGGGCCCTCCTTCATTAGGATGTTACAGAAATAGTTTAGCTAAGAGAAAATGGGTTGGGGTGCAATCTCGACACTTCATTTCTTTTTCCATCTGAGGCAGGCAGCGACAGGACACTGTCCATCTGCCTAATGCAACAGAAAAATACTAGTCCTCCACCATGCTTTTCACTTATTTCTTCCCCCGCACAAGGCAACAACCTTCAAGGATAAATGCAAATGTCACTTGAGCATGTTAAAGGTCTGAATTGGCACAGATATGCACAAGAGATGAGCACTGTGCTCCGGCAGTGCACCTGCATGCCCCCTCCTCCTCCAACCGCCCATTTCTCTTTCCATGAACTCTATCTACTCAGAGGCTGGAGGACAAACTGATTTTTTTTTAGAGAGCATTATTTACAATATAGCAAAAAAAATAAACATCTCACAGAGGCGAGGAGAACTTGTTTTGGATTTTGTCTGGAAAATTAAGAAAACAAATGCAGACACTAAATATAGATAGATTTCTAAATAGTCCTTATATACATGTATATATATATAACCCTGCACATTGGCAAACTCCCCTGCCAAACTGATCAAACACAGACAGTAAATTGTGTCTGTTGATATTCTTATTTCTTCTCCTGGCATCTTCTTATCCCCGTCCTGGCAGCAGATGAGAGAGAGAAGACCTCTGTAATTTAAGTCATCCTCGATTTCACATTTCAAATTAGCCTCACAATAAAGTCTTCTATCTGGCTAACCTGAAAATCTCACACCCCTGTCAAAGGAGCAGAGCAGACCGGCCGATTGTTGCTAGGACGACTATCTGAAATGGGAATCAGATTAACCCTTTCTTAGATCTTCAGACTGGAGCCATCTCTTATTCAGCAGCGAGAGGCCTCTCTGCCGTCCCTCTGAGCCTCTGGGAATTCATGATATTCCAGCTGCTCTTAATGTAGCCAACAGGAACAAAACACCACATTAACTAGACATCTTCCCAGTGTTAAGCAATCACTATAATGACTGCACTAGTCACAATTGTTCCTTTAGTTATTGCTGTGATAGAAACTTTTAAAATTCTAACTAAGGGTATTGTGTATTATTTTGAATTAATTGTCCATTTCTACTATTTTCTTTGCTTTCTTTTTTTGTTTGAAACTGAGTAGCAACAGCCCATGACAGTATCTCAGTGCAGATTTACATAATGCATCCGTAGTGACAATAGTGGTGCGCTTTGTAAAGCATTGCTGCATGTACCAGCCGTCACAAAGACAAAGGAATGCACGAGAGCAACTGCGCACAACATATTTGGGATTAAGACACAGTGGCGTCACCGCAGGGGAGGAGCGTCTGCAAATGCAAATGAAAACATTTGTACGACCGCATCAGTTGGCCTAAGTGGCCGAGGCCAGGAGAAATGCAGATTGACAGGCAGAAAATTACGATTTCCCTGGAGCGAGGGAGCATATGATGAACTGGCTTTATGGTAACAAACTCCTCTTCTACACGACAACCACACAACCGGGGGGGGGGATGTGACGTATAGTGTGGAAGCTCTTTCCTGTCCCAAAAAGCACACTGAGTGGAGTTTGTAAAATATGCTGACCCCTGTTGGATTGTTAAGTTGCAAAAAAATGTGCATACATATTTTAATTTCATCTTTATGATGTGAAATATGAGAAAAAAAGTGGAATATATTCTATGTTTTGCTCTCATATGTTTGCAATAGGTGTTCAAATACATAAAAACAAGTAAATATGTCTTACATTTATATAGATACAGTGTTTAATATCAGTTTACAGTCTATCAGCTCAGTCAGAGGCTGTAAACCCCCCCCCCCCCCCCCCCGGCTTTCCTCTCTATGTAGTGTGTTATGGTTTATCCACCCTCTGCCTTCACTCCAGTGGTTTCAATACTCTCTCGCTATTTTTTTTTTTTTTTTTCCTGAGCTCTGTTACCGTTCCTCGTGTAAGAGATACAGTGACCAAAACAGTGTAGTCAGCGCGGAAGTGATTACAAACTGATGCTCCAAATTCGCTATAAAATGAAAATCAATATTTCCACAAGTTGCTGCAACATAAAAGATAACCTTCATTGATTTTTCTAGACTTAGGCCTCTGTGATAAAATCTAATATAAATTTTCAGCCACACGGATTTGGATCAGAGCGGAGCAGGAGCTGAACGATAAGTTCCGTGCACATCTCTCAGAGTTGGATTTTTTTTTCTCCTCTCCTTTTCCTCTTCCGAGGCAGGGCTGTACTATTTATAATTGGCCCTGTGTGAGCAAAAGCTTCTATCAGGAATCTGTTCTAATTTTTATTACTGAGAAGCTAAAGCCTGTTCCAGATAATTTGGAAATTTCAGGGGAATTGTGATAGAGCTGATGGCACAGCCGGACTGACTCCAGAAAGGAGCTAACCTGTAATAGCCTCTGTGGCTGCGCTGATTAAATGTTGCCATAGATGAAAGACCTGCCATCACCGCAATAAATTAACCAATCACACAAATCCCAAGTCACTACTAATCCCTCCTTGATACCATGATCCTCTGATCAGCTGAAGGAGGTGAAGAAGAAAGTGGCTTGTGACACTCAGCCTTCTCCTAACTCCCTGCTTCCCTGTGTAAACAACAAACTAATGATATCACCACTGACCATTTCACCACCACTGGCTACTCTTAACCTGCTTCATGGTCAGGGCAGGTGAAATCGATACAAACCTTGGTGGGAATGATTATTTTCCTCATCGCTTTTTTTTCCTTTTTTTTTTTTTTTTCTAACCCCCCCTTCCTTCCACCAAGGTCACTGACTGGCACTGTATCTGTCTTGATCCCACAGCTGCAGGATTTAGACAACTGAGAGATCAAAACCACTCTGTCTGAATATCTCAAGACATGCATTGGCTTTATACATTCCGCTTTCAACACCCACTTGGTATGAAGGAGTGCCATTTTGAAACAAAAACACGTAATACTACAGTTAAATAATGGCGTAAACATCCTTTGAATATTCCGTTTCTCCCTTTTTTTCCCTCTCTCTCTCTCTCTCCTCTCACTCTCAATAAAACCTGCTTTCACAAATCTGCTTTCCAGCTGATTTCTAAACGAATGACTGATTAATACATTTGACTTTCCCCTCCCCTGCATTACATTTTGACCAGTGTAACACCCTCTGCGACATGTCTTAAATTATCCGAATGCGTCTCGTCCTTTTCAGACGATGCCAGCGGTATAAATATAACAAAAAAAAAAAGAAAAACAAGCTTATGTATGGGTTATGTCAAGTTTATATGTTCTCTGTTTCTAACATGGGAGTGAGGATAAAGGATTTGTACCTGTTTTACCAGTCAGTTTACAGCAGACAGCACACTCACACCTTGATAACGTCCATTGCAATTAGTTGTTCACTGCGATGAAACAAATTGCATGTGGTCAACTGGAAATTTCATTAAGGGAGATTTTCCTCTAGCCCTCGTTATCGCTCTGCGTATTAATATTTTCTTAGCCTCAAGGATGGATGGGTTGCAAGGGTCTTTTTTGTTGAATAAACGGCCAAAGCCAACCTCACAGTCTATGTCTCCCACCACTATCCATGCTGGGGGGAAAAAAAGCTGTGTATATGCTTAGTTAGGCACTGCATATTTTTCATTGCGCCCCTGAAATAAGATTCTCTGTCAACATCCTACATAAAGTGGGAAATGCCTCCATTTCTCAAGTCTGCTTTTGTGTCATTTTCTCCTCTTCTAAATGGCCATGGTTACATCTGCTGAAATGAAAAGATACCTACATACCGCTTTCATTCCTTTTTCACCCCCACTCTCTCTCTTTCTCTCTCCCTCTCTCTAAGGCTATAGCATCTGCTATTGGGAGACTAAATAACAGAAATATGCAGGAATTGCACACTAATTCCCTTTAGAGATAGATCTTGGCTGGTGCCCTGTCATAAATCAGAGAATTTCGATATGAAATGAGGCAAGCTGCTCTAATCATTTCTGCATTTCAAATTGGATCACTGGCTCAATCGCTTGGCTTTTAAACTGCTTGCCTAAGAGCAAATGTGAGGTGGGAGATAATTCAGCTGAAATCTCTGCCTGCTCTGTGCGGCAGTTAGTTTACTGCTTGAGTGCAAGAGAATGCTTTTTTCTTCCCTTAGCCCATCTTTCTCTTTTCAACTTTCTTAAATTGACTTTTCATTTTAAAATCGATTAAATTGAGAGAGTCACTGCTGTTCCCGGAATCTTTAAAGGGACACCCATCACTGTGCGTATGTGCCTTTATTTGGCTGCTGCTATCATGGCGGCGCTATGGGGAATAAATATTTTCTCATTTAAATCACCTTTTATCCTGCTGACTGGACTGTAAGCATCAAAGTTCATGTGCTGCATTAGCTATTACTTATTTCACTCCATTGAAATGCTCACAGTGGTTGTATTTATATTGACTATGGGTGGCATGGCATGATTACTGTATGTCCACTCGCTTGTTTCAGACATAACAGAGCTGTAATAAAGCACAGTAATAATTGGCTGCTCAGGATTTTTGATTAAGGAGTAAATTATTAACAGCTCATCTGGAAATTATTTTGTCATATTTTTTCAAAAAACTGGAACTGGAGCTAAGTAAATCGGGGTGGAGAAAAGCGGAGAATAGAGAGTCTGAGGGAGGGTGGGGACTCCATCTAGCCTCCATTCTTCAAGACCTTCAGGCACATTGAGGTGCTCCAACTCTAAAGCCAAACAGTTTAGTATAAGCTGTACCTGCCCCGAAGACAAGCAACCCCCTTTCTCCACCCCTGCCTCCCTTCCTTTTCCTCTCCTTCCGTATAGTCTCCTACTCTCTCCTTCTCCTTCTACATTTACACATCACCGCTCACTACTGAATCCGTCAGAACTTCTATATATACGAATCATCCCCACCTTCTCTAGCCCCGCAGCATCGTTTGACAATGTCCCCCAACTTTTCTTTGTAGTGGAGAATGTTTAATTCGACTTCGACAAGTAAATGTGTGTATACTGCGATGTATAATGCGTATGTCCTGAGAACTATTTGAAGTTGTAAACAAGAGAAAAGCTGAATTTGTAATGCGTGTGCTCCAGGACTTAATCGTGTCTCGGAGGTACGGAGGCGCACGCATGCACACGTGTACTTCTTGTGTTTGGCTTTGGTCAGGGGACGGAACAGCCCCGTCGCTTCACTACTCACTGTTTGAATTACTCAAAATTTCCCATTTGAATTCAATTGGGAAGGACTTGTTTGATCTTTTTGCATGTATGTTAGGGGCTGACTCCCGGAGCAGAGAGGAGCTGTGTGAGGGAACATAATAGGGAACCCGGAGCCAGTAATGTTCACCTGTATGGATATTACCATGGCCCCTGGGGGTCAAGGTGGCAGGTGGCATATTCTTTGGACAGATCCACTCTTTCTCTGTTGGGAATAAACATACGGATGGGGAGGGGGGGGGGTTTCTTCAAAGAAGGAAAAAAGGGAACTCAGGAGTCAATCAGTCAATGGGGTCACAACAAATCCCTGCTCTCATAACCACACATGGAAGACTAGGATCAGTCAGAGGCAGTAAATAAAGACAAACAATAAAATAGCAGGCATGATGCTTGAATAAAGCCCCTGACTTTAGATAAACCTCTGTGCCCCCCTTTAGGTATTGGATTTTAATATTCTTTTGAACTCCCCTCTCTTCTCTGGTGGAGTCATACATTTCATGATGCATTAGAATAGCATCTTCTGTATGTGATTTTATATTTCAGGAGACTCTCTCCGTGCAGCCAATCTCACCTCCTGATTCAGAAACCGAGCTCTATCTATACATAGGTGTGCGGAATAACAATTAGAATAAACACAGCGCAAAGTACAATGAATTAAAAATCGGCGGAGACTGTAGGAACAAAGCAAAGAAACACGTGAAATGTATTCCATAGCTTAACGATGTTGTAATGACGAACACGCCGAACAAAGGTATCTGTGATTTGCATACCACCTGATCATCTCCATACTGCCGCAGTTGTTCAATGGTTTGATCTTTGGGTGCACTTCAGAGAAATGGGGTCTTACTAAATCCACCGTAAAAGACCAACAATATTTACACCAAGTTAAGTAAATAAGATAAAGATGGTGAACTTGCCCCTCGCTAAATGCATTAGACGTGAACTCTCTTATCAGAGTCTCAGCACACGGACTGTTAAAAGATGGGTTTCCCGAGCTGGAAATGGTCTTTGTTACCCAATTAGTTTGCTGACGACCCCGTGGTATAATATTCCTGCTTTGACAGCTTCGCACACATCCATCTAATGAGGCTCTGCTGGACCACCAGGGAGCAAATGGACACTGTCCAGACCTTCATCTCCTACAGCAACTATCAGCTTTCTTATCTTCAATGCTAACCTGACGCTAACCCTTTTTCTTTTTTTTCTTTTCTTTTTTTTGGTAAAAGGACTTCAATTTTTCTGCTTGGTCGTTCATCCGTCCAGAGTCATTTTGACAGGGCTTTGTCTTTGGTAGGCCCTGAGCCAACTAGGCTGAGGATCAGAGGGCTAAGGCCAGGACAGAGGACAGCGAGGACTTATCAAGGTCCACCAGCAGGGGTTTGCCTCCCTGTAGGGTGGCCGTCCTTCTTTCTCTAAAGGAGGTGAAGCAAGCAAAGCCTCTGTGTTTCTCTACTTCTCTCGACAATAATAGCAAAAGGCAAAGAGGAGAAGAATATAGCAGAATGTGTAAGATTGACAATACTTTTCTTTAAATTTGGCGATATCTTAAAGATTGCTGCCTGGTTTGATTAACCCACTTTCTAATAACTGTTAGGGGGGGGGGGGGGGGGGGCATCTCTAACTTCCACCAAACCCCCACTCTGAACTCACTTTCTGCTGGAATACCGAGAGGACTATCAGGGCCTTGCAAATGGAAACAATTGAGGATTATCTCCAGCACTTCTCAAGAAAGTTGTTTCAACATATCACAAGTACAACCATGACAGTGACAGATGGCAAAGCAGCTGGCACCACTCAACTTTACTTCACTTTTCTTTCTTTTTCGCTTCCTCTTCTTCCTCTTGCGCCTTTGCTGCAATAGAGGTCTGTTGTGTATTGAAGTGTTGGATAATCATTCATTTGGGAAGACATATTGCATACTGTAAAACAAGGCGATACGTGTGAAGCCGGGGAGTTATGAGCTTCGTTGCCTGTTAGACTATTTACTATTTACTTAGACATTCTGCAAAGACTGACATCATGCTTTGCTTGTTTGTTGGCTCCTTTAAAGCAAGGTGCGTCATAGTTAAAGGAGCATCTCCTCAAATCTGCTGCAGGTAGTCGTTCAAATTCATAAAACTCTGGAGATAAGTGTGTAAGTGATAGTGTGTGACTTGTATAAGCGTTATGCCATTCCAAATGGAACATTTGTTCATGAATGTTAATGTTCATATCATGCTGGATGTGTGTGTGACATACTAAAACCATATAAGCATACAGATACTTCATCTCCTCAGTGTGACAGTTTGCTATCCAGACTGTGTCCCTCCCTGATGGGTCACCGGCAGACAGCGAACATCCAGAGAGTTGCAAAGGGGACAGGGACACCAGCTCACCCTTGAGCCCCTGCGGGTGTCAAGAGTGGCCCCCCAGGACCTGGAGCCTCACTAGGGCCTTCAGCCATCACTAGTCCTGCTCTGCTGCTGCTGCTGCTGCTGCTGAACACACTGTTGCATGCAGACATTGTCATTACATAGACAGACGTAATGTTTTCTAGGTGTGAGATGTACAGAATAACACATGTCCACCTTGTAGTGATTAATAAAACCAGTGAAACAAACTGAAATACTAGACTGAGGCATTTTAGAACTTTTCCAGCAACATTTCCACTTCGATAAATCTGATTTGATCTGATTTGGAAAGAAATCTGCTGTATTGCTTTGCAGCACAAAATGTTACTTTGTGCTACAAAACAGGAAGAAAGGTGTAAGCTGAAGTTTTGTGGTTTTCTAGCGGTAATAGATGACGAAAAATGTGAAAGGATAAAAACACAAAACACTGTCAATGTTTAATGTTTTTATCCCTTTTGAGAAGATAAAAAGAAGCTTTGATCTTTGTGATATGAGCAACAGGATTTGTGAAAAATGTGATTTTTAATTCTGAGGAAATACTGCTATCATCCCTAACTATGGTTTCACTTTCATTACCATGTGCTATTATTATAACATGAAAATAATATATTCATAGATTAAAAAAAACAAACTCCCTCTGAACCAAAACTGCATTATGAATTATGCTGCAAATGATCTCCATCTTTGTATTTGTGTTATGATGTAGTGAATGTATCCTTAGTATGTTTGAGTAAAGCGTGCAGCCTCTACAGTGAGCACAAAGCAAATCAGTGAGTCCTGCTCTGCTTATCAGGGGGGGACCTGCCATATCAGTTTGGGTAGTTGTGTTGTGATGTAAGGAAAGCAAAATGTCAGGTTCACTTGTAGATCAAGTCAACCATACATGGAGCTGTGGGCAGCAGTGAGTTCCAGCCATGCACACAGACACTTGCACAGAGAAAACAGACTTGTACAATATAAATAACAAAAAAAAAGCATGCAACCCTTTCTCCATCTGACTCACAAACAGACATCAGTATCATATCATGTTGATCTATGATAAAAAGTATCTGTTTATTTATATATTTGAAATGCTATGTCTATAGAATTGGCTCGGATGTCTCCCCTCTTTCACATTACATGTTAAGAACATGAAAACCATTGATAATGCGATTGATAAATATATGGATGACATTGAGCATGGGAAAGCAGGCCAGATAATTACCATTTTACCCATCTGAAGAGACCTCAGCCCTGATATTGGTTTAAACCCAAGAAATAATTGATGCATGCAATCACAAATTGGTTCTCCGCCTAAAATTTGGGCCCATTATTTCATTAGATGAAGCCACATTCTTTGTGCCAAAATTATTTGTGTGTCCAACACAGAAATTCAAATCCTGTTAGTCCTGATAATGTCTGGCGTTTTCAAAACCATATCCAAGACAGTGTGACTTTCAGATAGAAAGCATAGGCAGGCACCTTTAAATGCAAACATAAATCAAAATGTTTGGACTTTAAATTGTTTTTTTTTGTTTTTTTCCCCCAGTTTAATGGCGTGTTTGTTTATGTGCATGTGGGTGTGATATTTGAGGCTGCGGCTGCGTATATATGTGTGTGTGTCATTTAGCAGCTATGCTACAGAGAGGTCCTATCCTAGGGTGCCTTCTTGCATATGTAATTGGATGTTACTGTAAATAATTGCCTGGGCATGTGCCAGTGTGATGATGGTGATGATTTGTGTGTGTGTCGGCTCATGTGTGACTGTATGTGTGTAGAACATGTGTGTATCATTCTGTATGTTTGTGTGAGTCTGTACGTATGTGTGTGTCTGTGTGTGTGAGTGTGTGTGTGTGTGTGTGTGCGAGCGCATCTGCCCCATCCGTACTCCACTCTCAAGTCCCACTGATTCTCCTTTCCAGCCATGTTGAATCCTCTTTTCCTTATCAGGCGAGCCCAGGCCTGCATCAGGCTCTCCTTGCTATGACAGAGGCTACAACAATAGGCCTGCGATACCGCTGCTTAGCGCTGCGTTTCGGAGGGGAAACCTGCCACGGGCGCAGATTAACTACAACACACACACACACAAAATAGATTGCAGCCTCCAAAACAAAACATTTTTCAGAATGCCTCCTCTTGATTAATGAAGCAATGACAAGAAGAAAAATATAATTTCTGAAACAGAAAAATCCGCCGCCACTTGTTAAAGTTTAGGGGTAGCTAACAATAAACATATTGGAGGGAGAGGGTGGGCAAAAGGGGCGAGATAAATGGCTTGAGTGATGGGCTGAATAATTTCTGGAGCATTTTTTGGTTGCAAAGGCCCATATTCCTACCCTTGTACTAAATTACACAATAATCACACTCCATCGGCTGACAGCCTCTGCCTCTCTCTCTGTCCCAGGTGAAAATTAGGACAGTATCTTGACATTTTCGCTCTTCTGTAGTCTACAAGCTAAAGCTCTCTGTTCACAGCTGAAAGCAGCACACAGTCTGCGCTCACACATGCCCTCCCACACACGGGCACATACACACACAAACACACAAACTCACACACTCACACATAAACACACACTGTGACCCAAAATTCACACCTTCAAGTGCATGTACACTCAAACACGGGGACACACTTGTGCACACGTGTAAGCACACAAACATTTAATAGCTGTGTTCTCCTGCACATTTTAGCAAAAGATATTTTATTTTGACACTGAAGAGTTGAAAAAATAAATAATGTTACGCAATGTTAGAATTTCATTTACTAGATGATTTACCCAGAAAAATGAAGGCTTCATTTTGTATATCTAACACAATTCCAAATGACAGAATTATAGAAAAACCCAACAGTGGTAATCATCTGTCTGTACATGTTATTTCTCGACTGGAAGATGTTTGTTGGATTAAACACTAAATATCCCACCAGCCTCAGATATTGGCAAAAAAATAACAGTTTCATAATTACGATGATGTATGACTCAAGGTTAATATTGTGAGACAATATCAGCTCACGTTAAGACTAAATTGGTTATTATACTCATGAAGCCATTAGCGCTTGTTGACTTTTATGACGTCCTTGTAACCTGCAATTTTCAAATCATTCCCATTGTGTGAAAAAGAGATCACAGTTGTAGATGTGTTTTATAATAAACCTTGGCTCACAGCAAATTCAACTAATATACAACAAGTATATTAAGATGGAAGATAAAAAAAAACTGCCTTGATCTTAATCTAGAATTAAGTCTTATGCATTTCAATTACTGTGTAATTTGCACTAAAAGCCCCTCAAAACACATAAAGACAGAATTCTATTGAATCCAGACTCATTACAGTGCACCTTGACTAAGCCCCAGTAATTAGCATTGGTAAGGCATTGTACAAGAGGCGGCAACACCCTCATCAACACACATTTACAACAGAGCTCTAAATCTGCTGCTCATTAATAGCTTGCCTCCCAATCAATTATTAACACCTACAATGGAAGCCAGGCTCACCGGGGCCAGGCCTCTTACTCCAGGCAAACCGTGGGCCACCTTCTCCTCCAGGTTCTGTCCAGCATAGGTAATTACCGCCTTTAAAGACACCTGCTACTCAATAGCTTCGACCCAGACTGTTAATTTAGCCCCCCGATTGCAGACATTTATGTCTGAGTGTCACTATTAATTTGCGTTAATTTGGAGAGTGTGAGGAGCCCGGGCAGAGGCGTTGTCGGCAGCCGGCTGAATGTGCTCGTCGCTCACCTGCGCCGGGGCTGCGGCTGTAATTGGAGTCTAATGGTCTGATTGATCAGTGAGAGAAGTGAGGGATGAGACGGCGCTCTGGCAGCTCCATCAGTCAGACACAGAGGAGAGAGGAGAGGAGGAGGAAGAGGAACAGGAGCAGGGAAGGCGGTCAACAACAGCAGCAATGCCAAATCTTTTCTTTTATTCCTAGATTTTTTGGTATTTCTGTCTATAACTTGCTTTGAGCAACCCTCCTCTGCATCCTCACTTTTGCCTTGCTCACCACTAAGTGCGCTGACCCGAGTGAATTACTTTGTTTTCAGTTCATACTCTAGTCTCTATAGAGTTGAGACCTTTCTGTTTCTCCAATTTCAGCCACTCATTGAGTACCGAAATGTTCACAAAATCATATATATTGTACCATCATCATCTTAGAAATACTAAATCTAGAAACCAGTTGAGAAATGATATTGGGATAAAAAAGCTATGCAGTCTATAAGTGATCTAAGAGTGATAAAGAGCGTAAAAAATACCACAGTTAGGCAAGGTATATGATCTGTCCAATACAGTGCAATGTGATTGTGTTAACAGGTCTGCAACAGCAATAACTATAACTCCAGTCCCTCATGCCAAGCTGAGCCCCTGGGGTCTACAGACCTGCCACGGCCGACCCATCAGCTGTGAAATCTGCTTTCCTCTTTGATAAACGGTCGAGATGTGACCCTATCTCTGTCCTGCAGATGCCCAGATTTCCTGTCATGCTTTTTCCCCTCTGTTTTTTCCTGCCTCCTCTCTCCCCCATTTCTCTCTCTCTCTCTCTCAAACGCACTCTCTCTCTCTCTCTTTTCATTCTTTCTTTTTCCAAGCTTTATGCCTCTCTTTCCAGCAACCGCATGTAACGCTCCACTCGCCGTTCTTTCTCAGCATCATCCATCACTCTGGTCAGCTACCGAGGCCCGTTGTCCACCAGCAGCCAGCCCACATCGGCTCTCATGCCACAGCGCATGTAGCTAGGGCCAGCTTTAGCTCCTGCTCCCATTTGCTTCCTCTAGGGACCAGTAACCCCCCCCCCCCCCTCTCTTCTCCCATCCATCCATACCCAACTCTCCATCAGACTCCACAAGACTACTCCCCAGACACCAGCCGGACCTAACATAGTCTCCACCTTAAACGGTTCTGCGTGTGCCAAAGTGCTACTCCTGTCCAGTTTAATGCAAAAGCTGCTTAAATTCACTGTATTTTCATTATTTACAGTAAGCCACTTTAAGGAGCCATTACACTTTAGTCCCTCTCCGGGCGCGATGCCAAGGATTGAGAAACGGACCTGTGCACCGTACGCGTTGGCTCTACAAAAATAGCTTGACCTCTAAAAAGTCATATCTGAAATGACGTGTCTTCGATGAAGGGATAAAATATGTTTGATTTCAGGGAGGGCATATCAATATCTCACCGGCGGGTGATGTGTTTCAAGCATGAGAGAGATGTCACTCCTGCCATATACCTGGCTGCCTTCGGGTAATTCATTCACCTCTATGGTTTCAAAAATCTAAGAGTAAAAGGAGATTTAATAGTCTGTGGAGGTCACATTTCATAAGAATGACTGAGTGTGCCTCCTAGGTGAAGTAGAGACCCATGAAGCAATGAGCCTTTTTTCTACCTCAAACACTTTCTACCACCTAGTGACCCCGCTACGCAGCACCGGCCGCCCTGAAATGCATCAAAACTAGCCAGCCCTTTTCTCTCCTTCTGTTTCCCTCCTCCCCGCTCACATTTATTATTTTAACTTTTCCCTCTTTCCCTCTCCAGGTGAGGCATCGGGGTTTTGTTCCTGTCCTCAGTCAGTCTGTGTTTGAAGATTTGCACAACTCCCTCGCCTCCCACTGACATAACAGAGATAAATGCAGCGCCATGTTCGGGATGTTGCCAACGGCTGCATGTTTAACAAGGCAACAGCTCAATGACTAGAGGTTTGATTAAACTAGAAATCCCGCCTCGCAGTTGTATGCCTCGACTAACCAGTCAAGTTGCGGTATACATCCGTGTCTGTCCGGATTCATGTAGTATTTGTAGTGAAGACTTTGAAGGTATTAGGCGTATTTTCATGTATGTCTTCACATGCCTGGCCGATAAAGCCGAGTCTGATAGAACACAAAGTTGTATTCGTGACAGCAGACGATGCTTCAGATATGGATGTTGCTACAAATTCCGAAAATGTGGATGCTTTACACACATCTTCAATCCAACAGTACATAAAATCTATAAAATCTCCACAGTTTCCAGGTGGGCACCAAGATTAGTGTCACCAATTCAGTATCAGACCAAATGTGAAATATGGTTAAAATCTCCCCTTCTGTTGCTGAGTTGAATAACTGAACAATGGCTGGAAAAATGTTTTTGCAGAACATTAAGATGTCACAGTGAAGTTGACCTTTGACCTTTTGGTATAAAGAATCATCAACATTGTATACTATTAGACATTTGTGTGAAACTTCTTCGTAATCAGCACATGAATTCCGGAGTTATGGCCAAAAGCATGTTTTGTGAGGGCACAGTGATCTTGACCTTTGACCTTTGACTACTAGTATCTTATCAGTTCATTCTTGAGTCCAAGTGGATGTTTATGCCAAATTTGAAGAAATCCTTTCATGGTGTTCCTAAATATATCACATTCACAAGAATGGAATGCATGGATGGACAACCCGAAAAGATAATGCCTCCGGCCATGGCATTAAAAGAAAAGAAAAGAAAAGAAAGAAAGAAAGCCATGCTAGTGTAAATGAGATGATTCCCTTGTCTTGCACTTAAAATACAGAAGTTGACGGATGGTTTCTGGTTTATTCAGCTTCTAAAAAACAAAGTAAAAAGTTGCACCCAACCTTAAAAGAAGGCTCAATAAAACAAAACATGCCAGTTGGGTTAACCTAGCCTTTAATGAGAGATAGTGAGAAGCTGCTAACAGCCAGTACCCCATTTCAGAGATGAGACTTTAGAGAGGAGGAGGGCAAGCAGCAAAGCATTGAAAAGGGCCCCCAAGAGAATAGACACACATGAGATGCAATATGCCAGCGCTTCTTTCTCTGCTTTTAATTGCGAGGGAGGCTTGGCATATTCTCTAACCCCTCCACAGCCTATTACAGGTGATGACCAGCACCTGCTCACTTTAAAAAAAAAAGAAGAAAGAAAACCTGAGGAGGATCTGGAAAGTAGCAATGAATTCCTCAGAGGGCAGTTAGTTAAGAACTTATCACTCCTGCCGAGAGCAATCCTGAAGAATACAATCAGTTTATGCGTTTGTTCAGCAGGTAGATGATGAATTTGTTCAGAGTTTGCATCTACTGAAAAAAAAAAACCTCAAGCATAAAAACATATTTGAAAAGATGTATTTATATGACATCTCTTGGTGAGTCTGAGGGTCATTTGACTGAAGGTTGGTTTTGGATGCCTTTTTAGGGAAATTCAGGCTGAGATTGCTGGAGAAATATATGGAGTGTGTTACTTTGGAAGGCAACTTGAGGTGTTGCTCTGTCAAATCACTTTTCCGCCCAAGGATAACTGGCTTTACCCTGAGAGAAGCCATATTTCATGGCTATAATACGGCCTGAGTTATTTAAAGCCACTGATGACTTCAAAAACCACGAGGGGAGCTTAGAAAACAGTTGAAACTGCTCTGAAAATGATTTAATAAAGTTATGCGTTTAAGGAATCTGGGAAAACAGAGGGTGGGGGAGCGGAGGGCTCTGAGTCCAAAATCCTCATGGACTTTTCCTTATGTTTCTTAACGGGATGAATGTGAGGCTGGTTACAATTTTAATAGGAATTGCTTAATTAATCCAAATGTAGAATGGAATATCAAACCCACGGAGGATTCTTCACTCCACCAGTGCAGCAGGTCAACACAAGCCTCTGCTGGGATCTTTAAAACAAGTGATATAAAGCTGCCGGGTGCAGGGTACCATCAAAAATAATGGATTGTGACTTCATTCAATTGAAGCTTGGACTGAGTTCAATTAAAGTGTTTTGTCATAAAATATGCAGATTAAATGGTTAAAATGGATGCACTTCAAAGGCTTTTGTTGGGGGCCAGTTGGATCCCAGAAGAGTCACCTCAATAGGATCGAATGTCATAGGAATTGCCATTAATATGGTCTTTAGATGTAGAACTTTCTAGTAATCATATTGCCATAGCTGTCAAGGGCAAAGTTTGACCAAATAAAGTGTGCTCACAATAAGTTCTAAGGATCCTAACAATTTCAGGGCATTGCTTTTGATCCAAATGGCTAATTAATCACTGATTAATGCTGTGTGGCGAGCTATTAATATGGAGAACATTTAGGCAACCGCTTATGAACATGTTTTAGCATCTTTGCTCCGGCTGCTGGCTGTTTTAGAATTTTACAGTTAATATTTGAAGTCAGGCACCTAGCTACATTGCTAAACTCTCAAATCTATATAAACCTAACCCTAACCCTAACCCTAACTCTAACCCTAAACCTAATCAATCCGACCCATCCTAGAGTGCAAGCTTAAGACCGGGGGGTGATTGAGCCTTTTTCCGGTTAAGACCCCACGACTCTGTAACAATGTGCCTGATCAGATTTGCTTAGCTGACACTGGGTCCTCTTTGAAATCACTTCTCAAATCTCACATTTATCATCTAGATTCCCCTAATTTGAGTCATGTGTTCATTTTGTTTTACTATAAAGTAAGTAGTGTGTAGGATTTAGTGGCATCTAACAGTGAGGTTGAGAAACTACGGTGGCCATGAAACTCAGGACAAATTAGAAAGCCACTCTCTAGAGTAAGTGTTTGGTTTGTCCATTCTGGGCTACTGTACTCTAAAGATGCCACTAAATTCTACACACTGCACCTTTAATTTGTGTCTTAAGCTTGTTTTGTTTTATTTTTCCTTAATTTCATAATCAACTGCACAATTTGCAGTTGCTTCATATTTAAAAGTGGTACCCTAATGTTAAAAAGTTGAAAAGTAGTTAACCAAAACATTAACATACCAGTGTGCTGTTGTCAGTGCTCATCTCAATCTTCCCCTCGAAGGGTCCCCATGTTGTCCCCACAGGCAGCTGCTGCCGGCTGTGGATCCGACGCTCGCCATCTTTGAGGAATGCGTCCAGCTCTCCTAAAAACACACCAGAACCAAACCACAGTCAGCCACAGCGCTATATTAAAAACGCTAGTTCCACATCCAATCACAGTGACGTTAAATTCATTGTCCTTTCACCTCGAACCTTTATGAGCCGTCATATTATAGCCTCAAAGCCCCGCAGTAAACAGTGAAGGTTAAAGCCAAGCACTTTCAAAATGGATAAGCAAATCAAGGAAGCATCCATCTGATGGTGTTCCTCAGACACATGGTGCGCTAACCTAACTTGAAAGGTGTCTTCTGTTTGAGATAATCTCTGTGAGACACTGCAGGCTCGCTGGCTGGCGGGTGCAGCTAGTGGCAGGCCTATTTCTGTTGTTCCAGGAAGGCTGGGCCCTTGTTAGTGCTGTGCAGAGCTTCAGTTAATTAACAGTGAAACCGGATAGCACTGTTAGTACTACCGGTGCTCACCTCCCTGACACCCACAGCTATCTTATCTCTTAGATTCAGTGTACTTTTTCAGGATGGTGATTAATCAAATAGTTATGATAAACCCCATGGCAGACCGTGACATAGTTTACCGAGGAGGATGTTTCCCTGTGTGTGTGTGTATGTGTGTGTATGTGTGTGTCTATGTGTGTCACGAGGGAAAAGTATGCAGCTCTCAACTGTACATTTCCGACTGGTTGCCTTGACAACACTAAGACGTCTTCTAAAGGGAAATCTGATGATTCAGACATGTGTAACTACAAGTTATGTTGGCTTTTATAAACTTTCTGATCGCAAGGAGTTCAACAAACTCAAACCAAACATATCTTTATCATGTTTGAGGCCTTCTTTATTTTGGACCGTTTTTATCACTGGACTGACCTTTGAGAGTTAAGAGTTCAGGGTCGGCTACAGAGCATCATCCCAGCTCTGGCGGGCCTGGAGAAGATTCCACTTTTATATTTTTACTATATTTCATTAAGGCAGAATTGTAGTATTATAATGCAAACTCTACACATGTTGTTAACATCGTGTCTTTTAACCTATTTGTTCACACATGTGACTAATCGGTATTCAGGGCATTCGCCTCATGCTGAATGAGCTGAAGTAATCACTGAACTTTCTGATGCGTCTGTGGTATAATGACCTATTCAGCCCTGTTCTACTCTGTAAATATCAGCTGTGTATCTATGGCGTGCCATTGTGTCCGTCTGTTGTGCGGGTATGGAAATGTGCGCTTATGTGCTCCTTTGCATGCATAAACACGATCTAAACATCAGGCTGGCGATATTACTCATAACAAATGACAAGTTGCAGATCATGTGCTCATCAGTCGCGATCACCCTTGTAACAATAAAGAGCTAAATGTCACCCCGTAATGATGAAAACCCTCAAACCAAACCTTTGTTATAGTTAGACGCTAAATCTCTGAAACACTAACACACAGTATAAACATTTGGTTACATTTCATGGAAAAAACATGTATAGTTTTGGAATAGGCCCAAAAATAAGATAATCGGAGCTGCGTTATCTTATTCTTTCTTTCGCTCTGTCTCCTCTCTCCCCCTCCTGTGTTCCTGCTGTTGCATGCTGTCTTCCTGGTGCTGCAGTGGAAGGTGGGTAAGCTCATTACAGAGAAATAATTAAACATTGGTGCACAGCTGGTCGTCATCACTGAGAGCAACAGCCACCGCTTGATGCATTCTGTTTGTCCTCAGATAAGACCCACGGCCTTTAACCGCTTGGATGCAAGTTCCTGTTTAGCCCCGCTTGACACACAGCTCAAACCATCCCCGGCCAACCATTCTGATTTCTTTCCTTTCCCCTTTTCTTTCCTTTTTTTTTGGGGGGGGGGGGGGGGGGGGGGGGGGGTGCGCGCAGAGTAAAAGTGGGTAGCGGGTAGTGAGGGTGGAAGGGGGGGTTGTACGATTCAATTTGTGCATTATGTGGTCCACCATGTTTAGGTGCCAGTTGTGTGTATCTCGCACCAAATGTTGCCTGAGGACCTTGGCTCACAGATGGCTTGTCACATCTGTTACAGATACTAGTGGAAGATCTCCACAAAAACACCCATGGATGAATAATGAGTTCCCTTTCATGGACTGTCTGTATGTTCTCTGAGAGTTTACAGGTTTACTAACGTTGCAAAAATCTACTGACAGATGTGTCTTGTTATCAACTGGGCTACCCACAATTCCTGTCATTATGAGTCCAAAAAGTCTTAATGTCGAAGTAATTATTCAACTCCTTACACGCCCCTACATTCCAAATCTATGACCCAACACAACAAAAATACATTTAGGACAAATTCACGAGGCAGTGTTTTACCCGTCAAACTCTTAACAACATTCAGAAGTATAAAGAAAGCTCATCATTGACTATTAGGAGATTTAACAAGCCTGTGTTTTCTCTTCAACTTTCCTCATCATCCAATTCTCAAATGCCACACATTTGGCCAATCATAATGATGTGGCTCAAGAGCTGTACCCCCTCCTCCGAATCCCAACCAACCCCTCTCCACCACCTTCACCCTCTACACCACCACCCCCCCGCCCTCAACACCCCCTCAACCACCAACTACCCTCCACCCCACCCTCGATAAGATCATCATCTGTCGCTAGACTCTAGGGTCTGTTCCTGCACTCCACAGATACTTGGCAGACCAATGAATGTCCCTTTGTGTGGAGAGATCCTCCTCAGATAGCACCCAAGATGCTCCACGCTGGCATCTGTTTGTTTTTTTTTGTTGTGTGTGTGTACGTGTGTCCATTTTCTGTTATTGTGCAGAGGAATAAGGAACCTCTTCTCTCCCTTCAGTGGCCTATGACTGAATACTAATACGCTTCTTGGTGGCAGGGTGCCAGGCTAGTATGATTTAAAGAAGAAATGGGTGTGGACTATTGACAGATAGAGACACTTTCTACTTTAAATACGATGCAATTTTCCCCCTTTTATTGCCCCTGATGTGGCATAAAGGGAAGGAAAATCATGTTATTCCACACTGTCTGACAGTATCGAATGTACAATACATTCCGTATGAGCTCGTTCCAGTTCTTCATTGATGTTATATTATGTTTACACTGATTGATATACTCAAACCCATGTGTTTAAATTCAAAACTCCAACACAGGTGATTTTCTTGCATCATTTAATAAACATTTTGCCATAAATTCAGCCTCATGTTTTTAGCATCTCCACTGAAAATTAAAGTAAAGATCTAATGGTTGAAGCAAAGTGTGATATTTAGGTGGTTAAAGGTTTGGAATATGGGATAACTTTAATTTTAAACCTGTTTAATCAGTTTTTTTAAAAACCCATTTACATTCTTTCTTTAAAAATTCCTCACATTTTCCTTAATACGTTAAAATATGATGATAGATTTCACCCTGAATGTTTCTATTAATGTAAAAGAGGTGTAAGACTGGATTTTCTTAATATAAATTCTGGCCTGGAGTAAAGTCTGTGCTAATGGTCCGAAATGACAAATGACATCATCAACTTGCTACTGCAGATTAACATTTGTTAAAGCAATGGATCTGCTCAAGTTCTTTTCAACAAGGATTTGACTTCTCTAACTAGTTCAAGGAACCAACTTTAAAGAGAAAAACCCCCTCCAGGGACAGTAAGAAAATACCCTGATTAGTGATCTAGCAAAAGGTTTATTTCACTATTTTCCAGATGTCTTGAGTATAATAGGAGCAAGAGCGGATGTTAGAGGGAAACAAGGAACAACAGAGTGGAGACAAGTGGGGAAAATATGCCTGAGCTTCACACTGCAGACGATCCCTTTTGATATCAAGCCGTACCTTTGAATCAAAGCAAATAAATGACTGCTGTTCAAAGTTCAATAACCTGTGTGTGGCAATTCAGAGATGTCCTACTGAATCCCAGTCATCTCTACTGATAGGGCGTGTTATAGAGCCAGCAAATGGGCTATAAATTAATATACCATGAGAGGCATATGGGGTGAAATGGAATCCACTGTATCAGTTCAACAAAAGGTGCCACATCTTTAAAGCAGATATGTGATATGAAATTTTACAGCTGAAGGAGAAATGTCACAGAGCTTTGATAAGAGAGCGATGAACTTTCTCCCCCCCAACCCAAACCGCTATTATCAGGTCCAAGTGAGCAAAATGCATCATTTATAACCCACAGCTCACACTATTATCTCTGAGAAGGGGCTTGTTTTAAAAACACTGAAGGAACCCATCCACCCATCCCAGACAGCACACATCACCTCCTCCTCACCCACCTCTATCCTCCCCAACCCAACCCGCCTAGATATGGCTGCTTTTTTGGCGCAGGTCCCTTTTGAACAGCAGGGGGGAAAGAGTTGACCGTTTGCTGGACAGCAAGTTTCCAGGCAACCACATGAGTTTGGTCAAATGAGAAGTGTGTGTGTGTGTGTGTGGGGAGAAGAGGGGTGGGGGGCGATTTGGTAAGGGGGGATTCACCCTTTAGGTCAGGCTTGTTTTCAGGCGGTGGACTGCTTGGGGGGAAAGAGTTAAACAAGCCAAGGGGATTAGGGCATTTTTAGCTGTGATACTCCACACAGGCTCAGTAGGGGGTTGTGGGGTGACGCGGGTGGTTGAGGGGGGGATTCAATGGATGGAAGACACTCACCCCGCTCATTGTAGAAAGCCTCAACAATGCCTTGGAAATATAGCTCAGAGACAGCTGGGAATTCAGGTGTTTCAACGCCATCGGCAGACAAGAATGATGAGATTATATCAAATGGTGATGAAATCCTGGTCGGTTCAGGTTGGGGGGAGAATATCATGGATATGTCAAATAAAAATGGTATAATTATGTTAAAAATTGGGGCAACTAAGCTCCATTTAAAACCTGTATCGTTTGGTTTGTGTTCTTATTTGGTATGATTCATCTGGGCAGCAATCATACCTGAGTGTGGATCAAAACAACCACGCCAAGACCCAGAGGAAGTGGTCTTGGTCCGGTCACAAAAGAAATTCTGACCTCAAATATACTCATGCAAGTTTGAGCTATGAGCTCAACAGCTCCTGTAGCCAGGTGCACTTTGCATAGTGGGATGCGGATGCATGACTGGACTGGCAAAGTATGTTGCCTCGTTGACATTTGGGCAGCCAGGACCTTCTTCCTGTGTTTATTTTCTCGCTCCAACCCCAGATACAGCTAACCTGTGAGAGGAGGGAGTGTCCTCATGAGACTTTTAATGATGCTGTTCGGTTTTCCTTAAATTTTTCCCATGTGAAAAGAAATGCACTGAGATGAAAATGAAAGTTACACTGATTAGGAACAGCGAGAATTGAACTATAGGTTTGAAAACATTATTTAAGGTAAGCAGAAACCGTGGTTACGATTATTAAGGAGCCAAACCTTAAGTCCAGGTGTGTGACAAGACTAGTCTGACACGCTACATGCCCATCCTCCTCCCCACACACTCTACACACTCTTACTTTCTGGCTCGCACTACTTCCTGCATACTGAACGTTGGCACTGGATGTAAATCATGAGGACAACCCAGGATCTTTCCCATGACCCTCTTTGAATCTGAACTGAAATAAATAAATGAGAAAGTACAGATTAGTGCAGCTAGACACACACACATACACATACACAGTCACTCACTCACTAGCTCACATGCAAGAACTTGCAGTACATTATCAACATGGAGACCGTTGTTTGGTGTCATTGAGCAATTGAAATATACCAGCTGTCAAGCGCTCAGTTTCAACAAAAGCCTGGCGAAGTTAGCGGCAGGCCTGCTGACAACAATCTGTGAGACATCCATCTTTAGAGAAGCACTACAATTTCTATTGATAGCATGTAAAGGCAGACAGCAAAACTTAAAGAATGACTGTCCTCACACAAAGATATCTCCCTATCGCCGACAACATCTAGAGGACACACACCACTCCTGCTGCAATCTGATTATTTTAAATGCTTTTCTTAAAATTTCAGAACCATCAAAAGGACATTACTCTACCTGAGTGTGTCAGGATGAATGAGTAATTGATGGTATGTTCACTGGGAATGCATGTATTTGAGATGGATGGATAAAAAGGCTAAGAATTGAGCTGCAAAAGGAAGTTAGTCTTTTCAGTCTTGCTCTTGCTATAAATAAGTGTGTAAAACACAGCATGAGATGCAATTGTTATATTTGGAAGTAAATACAGGTAGAGATTGGGGTTTAAAAATATTCCGTGCTATGGAATATCTAAACAAATAACTTTTTAGAAAGGAAAACAAGTAAACATTGCCACTTCCAGGTCTTGATATTCTGTAGTTAATTCAGCAAGAGACTATTTTTAAAGTACTCCTGAATCTCCTCCCAAGTCAATTACCAGGCTGCAACTTCCCCTGGGTAACGGGGAATTCTGTTTTTTTTCCTGGGTGACCTAGTTGTCTTTTGTGAGTAGGTTTTAGCCGGAGCAGTTTGACAGTCAACAGATAAGATGGATTAAGCTTTTTTTTTCATCCAGTTTTGATGTGAACAGCGTAAAAGCGGGTTAAATCATTGAGTTTCAGGAGTATTTTTAAATGCCTGGAGATAGCGAGATAAAGGAGCTAAACCTAAGACTTGGGCTGGGAAGGTCAAGGTCGAGGCTTGGGAGAGCAGCAACCTGGCGACCGGGGCCAGCTCTCGTCTCTGTCGGATGCGAGCCGAGCGCCGCGGCCGAGCCCACCTCTCATCGCTCCCGAGAAAAGATACACGAAAGGAGTGAAACAAAATCCAGCGAGGGCTCTACAGGCGGCATCAAAGAGCAGTGCACCCTCGCCTCGCGTGGGTGCAAGTGAGTGTGTGTGTGTAAGTAAGCGAGTGTGTGAGGGTGGAAAGGGGGGGGGGGGTTGTTTAGTTCCTGCGTGCATGCATGAACGAGTGTGTGCGCCTGCCTCTATGTGTGTGTGTGTTTGTGTGTACACTGTAAAATATCGTTCCTCCATGAGCAACTACCTCCATAATTATGTTTTGATTATTCGCGAGTACTAAAATAAAACAGCAATTAATCTGTTGATGTAAGACAGAAAATAGAAGTACGACGTACATATTAAACAAACCAGTTTACAGAGCGATGCAGCATTAAAACAAAATCACATTTTCGGAATATAATTTGTACAACAACAACCCCCCCCCCCCCCACCACCACCACCACCACCACCACACACCCCTCCACCATCACCTCCCCTTCCCACCTCCCCCCAAACCTGATCTAAGGCGTGCTTAACATGTGCATAGGAGCTGACAGCCGTACAATCACGTGACGCGGCTCAGCCAATCCTGCATTCATTTGAATTTTAAGCCGCGCCGTGATGAAGCCACTTGAGCATAAGAAAAGGTGAAGAGTCGACGGAAAAAATAACAAACAAAATCACACAAAAAAAAAGAGTGATTGCAACGGGTCAAACCCTATACGTGTGTAACATGTTTGTTTATCTCGTGTCACATCTGGTCTGCGCCTAGAGGTTTTTTTTTTTTTTTTGGTCTGAGACATTTCTGAGGGGACATATTTAGACACATTTTGTGGACGTGTATTCCCCCACTGCTCCTCATGTCGGTGACAGGGGAGAGTAATCCTATACACAGGCTGCTATTGTGAAATGAGAAACTAGCCTCCTTCACTGCCAGAGACCAGATGCACCTCTCTCTCTCTCTCTCACTCTCTCTCTCTCTCTCTCTCTCTCTCTCTCTCTCTCTGTCCTAATCTGTAAACGACTTAAAGGAGCCTTATCTCCGGGCTCTTCTGCTTCATTTCATGCTTGATTTACTTTAATTTGTCTGATAGGGCACAAGGATTTGGAAATGGCCCATCTTTCGGTGGAAAATGTTCTGATTTTTCTCCGGCATTGTTATGTGGAGGTTTTTGACTTTTCTCTCCCCCCTCCTCTCTCTTTCTCCCTCTCTCTCTCTCTCTCTCTCTCTCTCACTCCTTCTCTTTCTCCATCTCCATCTCTCTCCCATTACCCCTCCTCCTCCTCCTCCTCTCTCTCCGTCCCTCCCTTCCTCACTCTCTCTTTCTTTCTTTCCATCATCTCTCTTTTTTTTTTCTTTGGTGGTGGTGGTGGTGGTGGTAGAGTGGTAGTGGGGGGATATTGCTCCAGTGCAACAGTCTGTTTGACTGCATTTAGATTCAAGCTAACACAGCAGAAACAAGTTTTCCATGAGGTGTGATTTTGTGATGGGCGACGGCGACACTGGATTCATGTTTGCCTTTCAGATCCACATTGGGGCGCAGAGCAGCCGAGTGCTTCAAACCACAAAGATCTTATGTTTAAGTTAAGAGGCGACTGGCCCTCCAGTTTAGCAAGTGGGTGAGCGGCTGGCGCTGATAAAGTTGCTCCACAATGAGGGACAGGGACAAGCGACATGTCTACAGATGCCTTGAGTTCTTTTTCTGCTGGCGGAACTCAAGTACTTGCACGGCTGTCTGGCTGCTCCCGTCACCAAGACATTTTCTCACTTCTATTTAGTGACTGAATGACAGTAGAGGCAGTGAGCTATGATTACAGAAGCCCATATCTTACCAGATCCTGAATAATCTCCATCCCCTCCCACCAATGAGCAAGGCACAGAGGCGGCACAAAAAGAGCAGAGAAAAAGAGACAAGGAGAATGGGCAGAGCTGTCCTGTGTGTACAGAGATGTCATATGGCTTCAGTAGCCTCCTCTGCACATTCAGTGTGGCCACTGAGAGGCAAAAGAAAAATCTAAAGCCATACAACCTGAGTCAGTCTGACTAATCTGAACCGTGGTAGTCACAATCAAAGACTATTAAACCTTCAAATCTGTGCAGAAGGAATGGATATAATTTAAAAAAAGAACTGCCACATGAATTGGAGGTCTATATTAAACAATTAAAGTCATTCTCAACAGCTCCTTACACGTGTGAAAAAAAATCTATTTCCCACACAAACTGACATGAAACGTCACTAACCCCACCTCCAAAACACAATGTGCAGAAACAAATGGTTAACTACACACACACATATGTGCGAACACACAGAGGAAGAAGCAGAGAGACCATTGAAATTCATCTCACAGCCTGAATTTACTTAACTGCGGGTCTGTGCGCGGTGATAAACGGAGTGATGATCCGGCAACACGTCTTTATCCATGCTTTGCTTTAATTAACGGCGGCTTGTTTGTTGAAAAGATGATTAATATGCCAATGAAAATTGCATAATTGAATACCACAACACTCGCACAATCAGGGAGGAACATGCCATTTTTTATTAACTTTTTATTATCATTATTATTACTATTATTTGGTATTTTAATTCACTTGACAAGCGGGCCCCACCCCCCACCACCCCTGAACAAAAAATAAGAGGAGGCGGAATTGGCGTGACAAGCGGGCCAAGCCGGGCCCAGCTGGGCCCAGCTGTTCATCACCTATGAGAGGCCTTCACAGGCAGGAGCACTGTTCTGATATCAATACCTATCAGTGTGAACGCTGTACATGTGTGTGAGTGTGTGTGGGAGGGAGAGAGAGAGAGAGAGAGAGAGAGAAGGGTAGGGGGTTTTGGGAGAGATATGGCTCGGATGAGACTGAGTGCATTCCTATGACCAAATAATAATGACAAAAACCAAACTGAATGAAAGAAAAGCAGTATTGCACACATGCATATGAAACTAAGCACTATCTGAAGTGCTCGCATCCAGATTTAGCAGAAGAGCCTTGCAAATTCATGTATGAAAAAGAACTACAAACCAAAGTCACTCAAATATCCTCTGTAGTTTTATTTAAAAAGGCCAAAAGAAATGAACATTTCCACATGCAAGTAAGTTTCAGTTGAGCAATCCAGTTTACCCAGTATTATATTCCCTAGCACAGCTTGCACAAGTGTCTCCATGTTAATGCTAAACACACACATCAAATATTCAACCAATTACAATGATACCTCTTAGAAAAACGTGTGCCTGGGAGGGTAAGCATTGCAGAACAAACATATTCAGAGAGCTAAAGAAAGACACGATGGGTGTCAAGTCCCTGGGGGCAGAAACACCACCACCAGCCGCGTTTTAAGTCAGCTTTATATTTAGCAACAGCTCTTTTTTTTTCTTTCCCTGCTGAATTCTTTGGACTTGTTCATGTGAAATAATAATCACAGTAAAAAAAAAAAAAAAAAAAAAAGATAAAGAAAAGATTGTGCTATTGATGCTATTGTGATTTTTTTTTTTAAGTGGACACAAATTTGGTTGAGATGTGGACAAAATGGGTTGAAAGTGAATTATCTTATTAAGGGCATTCTCAATGTGCCACATCCTACGTATCCATACAAAACTAGAACCGAATATGGTGACATCTTCCTCAGATGATAAGAACGGTGATTGCATTTTGCCCTATTTTAGATTATATAACTAACAACCATGAAGTTCCTCCATAAAGCCTCTTAGTATAGCGGATCAGTGACTAAATTTGCATCAAGGCGATGCAGCACAGGAGTACAGTGATTTGTCTAATCTCTTGTTGCATATTTCATCATTATAATCACACATTGTGAAATTGTATGTGTGTATGTGTGTGTTTGTGTGTGCATATTTTTGTTACCTTAGTATGCGTGTGCGTATTTTTGTTACCTCATTGGGACCTTTTCCGGTATAAACACAGACCTTATTGGAACCAATAGTTCTTATGGGGAGCTCAATCATAGTGAGACAAAACGTGATTTCTGAGGTCCTGGTTAAGCTTAGTGGTATGTGTGAACTGAGGTGAGGTTAAGATTAGGGTTAGGAATCAATTGGTTATGGTTAAGGTTACGGTTAGGGTTTGGGTAAGGCTGCCCACAATGAAGGGAAATCAATGCAATGTCCTAATAAGGGAAGCTATGTGTAAAAACATATGTGTACCATTCTATATGTTTGTCTGAGTCAAGTCTCTATGTATTTGTGTGTGTGTGTGGCGGTGTAGGAAGGGGGGAGGGTGTTTTTCTCTGCACACAGGTGATGCATACAGTATAAAGCCTTCATCAACAATCTCTTAAGAAATAAATGTATTTGGAAGAAGACAGACAATGTTTACACATAGTACTTTGATTGCAATTTAATTTTACATCGCTCAGGGCCCAGAACTCACAGAGACGCTGATGATGTACTTTCATCATCAGTATCAGCAATCTCAGTGTCATTCATGTTTTGTGAGACTTGTCAGAAGACTTTTGAATAAACCCCTGGAGGAGCGAGATAAAACCATCCTTTTCTGAGAGAGAATTGCCATGATGCACGTCCAAATTTCTTGATTACAAGACGAGGGGGGGAGGAGAAAAAAATAAAACCTTGAATGAAAGCCTGCGCAGAAAGTTTTCAGTTTGCTGATATAACAGTCAAGTGTGTCTATAAGTCTACTTAAAACGCTTAGGTATCAGTGGAGACAGCTGCGACACCCTCGTCTTATGATTCTGTCGAGACAGTACACTATCAAACCTTTCATACCGTTCCCAAGCTACATTTCCGGTGACAAAAGCTTTGCGAAAGCCTCCTGAAGGATTCATCTATATCCTAATATTTCCAATCCAATTTAACTGGAGCAGCCGGAGTGGTCTGAGCACTAGTTTACCAATCTTTGCTTTCCAAGACTCCGTGTGCTGAAGGCTTGAGGGGTTCAATCAATGGCGCTTTGATCTCGGCTGGAACCATAATTATTTAACATTGTTACAAGGATTTCTCTAATCCATCCTACCATTAAATCCCTTTTACACCCTCATCTTCTGCAGCCTAATCTGCATCTGGGTGCTCCGTTTGTCTCTCTCCCTCATTTCAGCTCACCCCTCCTTCCTTGACGACACCCTGACTTTATAATGGACTTGGGTGCCGACTTAGAAAATGCCTGTTTACTGAGAGTAACCTGACTGAACTGTGCTCAAATGGACTGTTGCTATGCCAGCAACTTCAAAGTTTTTCACAGTATTTGTACTCGGTTTCACTTTCAGTTCAGTTAAAGCCAAATGTCCAAAAGACTATGCAGCTTAAATGCAAAAATATGAACAATACTTCATGCACCATTGATTACAATTAAACAAAATTGAACTATCTACTAATAAAGACCACTTGAATGATCATATTTCTACCTTTATTTTAGCTTTTTCATCATTTTTTACACCTGAATTGAAGTTTCTTTACATGAACTAAGGGAATTTCAAAGTTCAGGTGACTGATGCCCAAAAGGTTTAATCCCATCTGTTTATTTTGGTGATCACTTTGACTCACAACAAAAAGGGCCCACTGTCCTTTTGCAAATATTTGTGTGTCTGTGTTTCACCACGATATAAATAGCAGCACGGGCAACTGCAAACATTTGTTGAGGCACCTGCCACAGTATCGTGGCCATCTGGTCTTCCAATTCTCCTAGCATGACATATGTGCATTAAACCTGAAATGGTTATTGTTTTTTTTTTCTTTCTCTTTTGGAAGACTGGAAGAAGACTGATCGGTCACAGACCCTTCTGGGTTGGCTGGAGTCAAAAAATGAGACTGGAGAGTTTTTACATCTGAGTGAAGCTGCATTTTCAGCGTGTGCATGTTTGATGTCTTGAAAGGGCGAAAGAAAAGGGGGTGGATGAAAATGGATATCGTTTGGGGGGAAGGTTCTCTTTGCTTGTGCTCCGTCTGTGTCCGACTGTCAGGTAGACTCTCAGATGGCCACTCCTTTCGGCTGACCCCTGCTTCGCCCTGGCCGGTGCCCAACTGGCACCGGGAGCTGAGCAAGCTGGGACACGCCAGCCGTCAGGGACAGCCAAGAGAAGAGATATTTGTGGACAAGGTGATCACAACGCTTCTGTTTTTGCTGTGTGAGTTATCTTAGGTGTATTTGATGAATTATATTACATCTAAATTTAGTCACTTCTTTATATGATGCAAAAACATAAGGGAGCACCTGCTTAGAATTAGAAGTTAGAGAGCAGAGTGTGGGACTAATGTGGGATGAAAAAGGTTGACACATATATTACAATCTAACAGTAGCATAAGACCCTTTTATATTTACTGATGCATTTCTGGAGAGCAACTCGTGGTATATATATGTCTTCTTTTACTCAGACCGAAATAAAGATGAATTCAAATATCAGTAACGCTGTTGTTTACATGTTGCTGTTGTCTCTAATATTCTGTGTGTTCAAGGGGAATTGTAGCAATTTAATAGTACACTTTGATGCAGTTGAGGTACTCACAGTGGACTGATTAAAAAACTAGAAGGGAACATCTTAAAGCAGCAAAGTCTAAGATTTCCCATAATGCTCTCAGTTTGTAACGAAGGCTTTCTGATTCAAATGTGTTGACTCTGGCTTAAGCCAAAAAGCTAGACTTGATGTATAAAATGAGTGGCGTGCCCCTTTATAATAATGTTTTACTCTGCAGAGATGTGGTAAAAAGAAAAGAAAAAAAGAGTTCCCCAGTATATGACTACACAGTTGTATTGTCTTGTATTCTGTATTCATTGTGATACAGTTATTTAACTAACAAATACATCACATGCAGAGTAAATGTATGTATGCGTGCTGCATTACAATAAATTCAGGTCAAAGGGTTTACAACTGCATGTGTAGTATTCATCAATTAATATGTAATCAGCCAAATGAATCATCATGTCTGTGGTGGACAATGGAAACTGGCAAATGTGCTATTGTTAAATGTCAGCAGCCTTTAATCTTGATTCAGTGGTCCACTAGTTCATAACAGTATTAACATACTATATGTATAACACACTGAATCATATGCTATTTTACAGGCTAGACACTTTTTTAGCAGAAATGACAGCGATCGCAATTACAGCGCTCTTAACGAACCCTTGATTTCCCTGACTTTCATAAGGGGTGGTGGTTTACACGAGCACGCATTTAGATAAGGCCGAGAACAAGTTCATTAGCAGAGTTAGCTAGCTAACACGCACCATTCCCAATTAGCCTAGAGGAGAGCAAATGGGAGAGAATGAGAGAGACGGAGTCAGATTCTTATCACCGCCGGTCCATGAAAATGAATAGAATAGCATGACACGCTATCGCCCCAAATCAGCGGCTGATTGCAAAACATCCGTGACGAGAAATGAACACGAGACAGAAGATCAGCTCGCAGATTTGCTTAAGGACATACTTGTAGAGACGAGGGAGAGAGAGAAAAAGGGAACTCGCTGGGTGTTCCACATCAGAGACCCAACAGAGAAGAGCAAGCTATCAGATTAATAGCGAGTCATTCTGTATGGTTCTCTGCTGCTCCAGACAGAAAGACAATCAGAGAACAGGGGGGCAATCGCAGACAGCACTTGACATGAGTTACTAAAGTGGAGATGAAATGTAAGGGACAAAAAAAAAAGTTCAATTACAGGATGTAGATTGTAAAGGCTTTTGTTGTTACTCAGCAAAAGGGAAACGGTATGGAGGTGCTTCAATAGATTCACCAAAGCAGGTGGGCATGTACCGAGTTAGCCCACCTCATTAAAAGGCTTCACTCTCTTTTTATGCAACAGCCATTACACATCCTATTCAGATGCACACGCGCAGTGATTAAAAATTATCTGTTGGTGATCATAATCACACCTGCTTAAACTTAAGCCAAAGAATAACAAAGAACTTTTGAATGCTGAACTATCTGAACATTTACAAAGAGATTAAAGGGTAGACAGTCTCAAACTAAATAAATTTGCTTTTAATCGCTGTGAACAGGAAGTCATGTCATTTCAAATGTTCCTATCTGATTGTCTGATTCCCCTCTTTATTCAAATTATAACATGCCCATCTGACTTTCCCAGCACAATGGGAAAAATTAAAAAGGGAAATGACCTTTCATGGCAGCCATGATGGGAGAGTGAATGGCATTATTATGCGCCAAGATTAATTTCTGCCCACTCTGTGCTGCCCATTGAGAAAACAGAGGAGGGGCACAAACGCCTCAGTGTGAATCAATCATTAATTGGTTGGAATATTATAGAGATGTTGAGAAATGTACAGCGGTGATTATGAAAAACGATTTCTTTTTTTTTTGTTTTTCTTCGATAATCCTTGCAGCTAAGAGCAAGCTTGAGTGTGTACAATACATATATATAGAGGCAGGTTTCTTTGAGTTGGATGCAGCCATGTGCTAAGTGCCATTTTCAGTATGTAATACAGCAGAGATTAGGACACTGTGTTGAAGTCTTCAAACCGAATGTCACTTGATAACTCGGAACCACTCAGGCTGTGGTTTAGTAAAACATGAAATGGGCATCATGTCTCACATCACCTCCTCTGCAGTTCAACTATCCTCACTATATGCAAGAGACACATAAAAACTCCATTCTCCCTCCTCTGTCTCTCTGTCTCTCTGTCTCTCTCTCTCTCTCTCTCTCTCTCTCTCTCTCTCTCTCTCTCTCTCTCCTCTGCCAATCCAGCACTGTGTTTCTGAGCCTCTAATTCTCATTCTGATGGCTAAGTAGAGGGGGAAGCATAATTACAGTCAGTCATACATCTAGTCATACTACATCCATCCCTCCTTTTCAAAGCAGTATTTTTAAGCTCAGCATTTTCTCGCCAAAAAACGGCCTTTTCCCGCATGTGATGCCTTCTTTTTGTCATGGCCCCCATAGTTCTGAGCTGACCCCCTCAGCCCTGTCTCCTGACTGATCACAGTGATGGTTTATTACTGTCGTCCCAGCGCTCTTATCTTTAGCCAGCAATGCTCATTTCCTTCCCCAGATTTAAATGCAAATGTGAAATTTAATGATAAATGCATTATCTGATAGGTGCGATAACACTGATTCACTGTCAGTATAAAATACACACCCCGGGGGGCTTCGAGCTAGCAAGCACAACTTGCCCAAATCCACTTTTTTCCTCCCTCTCTCTCTCTCTCTCTTTTCTTTTTTCTTTTTTACAAACGCATGTACCTGCAATAAATTCTTGAGGTCATTTCATGCATTAAAAGGAATCATATTTTGTGTGTTCAGCAGTGTGGGTGTAGGCTATTGCTGAGCAGTAATTGCTGTGCAACTATCTTGTTCAATGTATTATCCATCACTTTGATGAAGTTACTTTTAGTAAAAGGGCAAAACAAGATAGAGAATGTGTTGTTGAATGTGTCTTCAAAAATGCTACATCTGCATTGCATTATTGGGATTTTTATAAAAAGACGTGATGAAGCTGCTTTTTGAGCGAGCAATTGTTGATAATTGAATGTACTGTTAACTGAATGGCATGTTGAGCTAAAGTGTGTCCTATTGAATACAGACTTCTAAATCATTTATCCATCTAAAGTTGCCATACTAGACATGATGCTGTCTTAATTTAGACGCTAAAGTATCTACTAATATCCTTCATATGCTCATTTATACATTGGCCAAATCAATACCTTCCATCGAACTGTAGTTTACATATTATAGCATGCGTTGCAGTTTAGTGGCAGTAACTTTGTCAGATGGCCCTCAGAGGCTCTCTAGGAAAGATATGTGAAGGCTTTGCTTACTTGGACCATCCCACTCGTCTGGCCCCACTGCAGCGTGCCTGTTCTTTTCGGCCTGCCCATCCACCTCCGACTCTCCTGCTTCTCGGTTGCCGTCTTCCTCTCCTGCAAGGTAGGAAAAAAATGGAGTCCTTTAAAGAACAGAACGCACAAACTGAGCAGCAATCAATCCCAAATTAATGTTCACACACCTAATGTAATTAAGCACAGCATTATGGACTGCAGTGCTTTTCCAAAGGGCAGATTCTCATAGACTTTGGATGTCATCCCATCAAAAAACAACCTAGTTTTATAACTCTTTCCTATGTGTGTGTCTCACAATCTGCAGTCACGCTCTCATGTAAACTGTCATTGTGTTCGACTGTGTTTTTGTGTTTATATAGTACTGTATATGTACATTTGGAGTGAGCTCACCGAGTCCAGCTGCACACTTTTATGTAAAAGGAGTTCCCATGAGTGCTTGCAGGAACAGGAGGAAGCCCAATGGAACAGGAAGGAAAGCAATGTGTGGGAGAGAGGTGGCTATTTATTACCGTTTGATCTATTGTGGAGCGAGCTAGAATGTGTGTTATAGGATGTAGGGCTGATTTACAGTCTCGGTGCTCACACAGACCATGCTAAAGGATATTTGGGTATCTCTCTCCAGGATGTAAGTGCTTAAAGACCTTGTTAAACAGACTCCACCTCTGAGTGCGCAGTAGTTAAACCGACGGGAGCGCTTTTTGAACGTTCTTAGACACACTTACATAGGAGAGAAAAACTATTTTTGTGGCGCCTACAGTAAGCACAGTTTGTACTCAAAGTTCATAGGCACATAAATCAGTGCTTAGTAGGTGCCCCTAGTGTGGTGTTCTATATAAATCCAATGTGGCTGACACAGTGGTTGCAGAGTGTCTCTCCAAACTCTGGCAAGTAAGAGCAAACCTGCCTGCGGCATGTAGTGGTGGTTGATAGTTTATGGAGGAACATTTCTCTCACTTTTGTCACCATATCGTTTCCATCCCTTTGATGTTTTAAACCCAATAGTGAACGGTCAAGGACAGGCCTGGATTACTACAATGGATTACTACACTCCATACTCAACAAGGAAAAAAAGGATGGATGTGTAGATTTAAATTTGAATATATCAAGATGTGAGCGACAATATATTGTTAAGATGTGGCAAGTAGAGCACAAAATGAAAAAAATCCAACCTGTCACTAAATGTGATAAGACAAACATATATACATGTCATTGCCATATGGTTGTTTACCACAGCTGTATCTGATTTCGCCCCCCCTCCCAGCTTCCAAAAAGCATTTAAGAGTGTTAGTTATCAGACTTCCAGTGACAACTGCCACGGGACACACACTTCTTCACTCAAGCGCCGTCCGTCCTCAGTAAGGTTAATCTCCAGATCAAGCACACACACCATGCTTGTTTAGCTTTTTTTGACATGGCTCACTTCAAAGAAGGTAGCAAACATTGCCAAAAGGATGTCAGCTTTCTGCCTCGCACTAAAAGAGGAGATGTATACGAAGAAAAAAGTGATACTGAAGGGAAGTCTGCAGAAATGTCCTACTTACAGCCCATGAGGTCATTATGACCCAGTTTTGCTTATGCAAGTGTCTGCTTGGGCTGGTGATTTCTCCCCCCCCCACCCCCTCCCTGCCCTCACTCCTTCCCTCTCCCAGTATATTATCAGGGAGCCCACTCAACTAAATTCCCCCACTATTTATTGTTGGGCCTGGAGAACCTCTTTAGCATACCAGGCTCGTATTATGACGAGGATAACAAAGGCGTATATCAACAGTTCCTTCCAATGGAGCGGAGTTTAAAAAAAGCTGGCGAGATAACATTAAAGGCACTACCTTGATCTCAGGCGAACATGTTAAGCCCTGTAACGAAACGTATTGGAAGTGTTTAATTACAGCCCGGGAAATGAAGCTACAAGATGATTCCTTAATTAAGCAGTGATTAAGGATTTTCTGCCTTCTATCTAACACAGTTTGCAATGCATTTTAAACACAATCGCCCAAGCAACCTCACAGGGAACAATGTCACAGGGCTTTGATGAAGTTTCCTGCACAAATGTCAGTAGGAAAAAGCACAGCAGTGTTGTAGCAGCACTCCTTTTCTTACAGTAGTTTGATAAAAATAACCTGGAATACAGAGGAATACTGAGAGCTGTTTTTTTTATGGTTTTAAATTACAGAAATTTTGACCTTTCTGATATAGAAATGGATTGATTGAGGTGCTCCATTTCATTCACAGAGGTCTACTATAAGTAATAGAGACTCTGCCTTGTTTCATCATTTGAACCGAAACCCTCCGCAGCCTTATCAAGAGAGACAGATTGTCAATGATCATCCTCTACATTATCGCCTAGATCATAATTTACATCTGGCTTAGGTTCCTTTCCCTGAGCAATCAAATGGAGATACTTAAGGTTGAGTGAGAGAAAGCCGAACAGAACAGAAGGGACGGGGAGGGACGGGGAGCGAAGCGGCCTGCTGGGTGCAGGGTTGGCGGGCATGCATGAGGAGCCAGTGAGCTGTTAAAATCAGCCCTATCGCTGCTTTATCAAAGGACAGCTCTCTAGCCAAATCGCAGTCACACGCAGCGTGCCACACATTCAGGTCAATAAGCTTATAGGCGATTTACACAAACAATTCCTCGAGCAAGGTAGCAACAAAGTCATATTGGCTTTTTCTCTCCCTTTTAGCATTGTCTCTGCCAAGGAAGCCCTTGAAAATGTCAATCTCTCGTGCGTGACTTTAAGGAGCTCAGAGCACTCTAATCCTGACCACTGAGTCTAGAGACAGGTCGCAATTTCTGCAAAATGGAGTATAAGTAATTTTAAGTCTTCGTATAAGATTGCACAATTCTATATGTTACTGAATTCTAGCCTCGAATACTTTAACCCACTGCCACTTCTCTAAACCCATCACAATCTTCCTAGTATTGGAGCTTTGCAATGATTCTCAGAATGTAATATTAGGGGAGGGGATACCCACCATCCCCCCAGCAGTGGTGGTGCTAGTCAGTTGATATTGCATATTTGGTTGTTGATGCAGATTATACTGCGACAGATAAAGTCAAATCCAGGAAGCAACCTTTTTCACCAAAGTCAAGCATAGCTGTAAGACTTGTCTGCTATCGGAAAAATAGGTCTGAATTGCATGCAATTTGTGGCAGGCAGAGCACTCCAATGGAGGGAGGCTATTAGTGAAATGCCTTGCCACTGTCTCTTTAAATGCCAATAAATTCCCATCATTACAGAATCTGGCAGTTTTCCTCCCTGTCTGCTGCCTGGGTCTTTATCTCACTCTGCCTCAGTCTCTGAGCATGTAGATCTGGCCCAGTTAGATTGTCATACTTAACAAACATTAATGATTAATTTCCTCCACTGAGTCAAATGGGGCTAAAGGGATGACTCGATTCATCTTATCGCACCACAAATTAGCATTTCTCCATATTCTCCAGCATCAACTGTGCATTAAAATTCCACATTTACCATTCTGGGCACTGGCAGCTGTGGCTAAAGAGCCAAGGAGATCGTCCCTCCTCTGTTACTGAAGATTCTGATTACTTCTGTGTTACACAAAGAGTAGCGTAATTAATTCTGCCACTTTCTGTTTTGTTACTGTATGTCTCTCACTGCTCGCATTGAAAAGGTTAGCTGAAGGGTCAAGGTGGGTTTGTTATTTTGCTATGTGAAGTCCTAAGTGAGCTTTCGATCTACACTTCCACTGTGATAAAATGTTTCTGCCTACTTTATAATTTGAGGAGAACGGTGCAGAGTGCAAATGTTCACATTTAGTTTAGCTCGATGCATCCTGACACATTAACATCGTCAACAGCATCAGAATCGAATGTTTCGAGCTGGAAAAAAATCATGTAATATCACTTCATAAGAAGGTGTTTCTACTTCTAGAAAATGAGACACATGAAATGACATGTAAATTTACTGTCAGAGCTAACTAAGGAAGTCATTCGTCATCTGACAACACTTGGAACGCACAAAGGGAACAGCTTGTGGCAACACCCTGTGCTGAACTTCACAGATAGCCAACAATAAAAGAGGGGGTGGAACAGCAAGGTGAAATTTCACAATTTCAGTAAAAAAAAAAAGAGATGCCACTCAGTGTATATAAAAAAAGGTATCTTTCTTACAATTATAGCGCCAGGTGTGTCAATAGAGTATAAATCTTTGCTGTGGACTCACTTGTTCGTCTGTGGGCTCTTCACAGGCAGAGCTCCATAAATGTGAAATTGGCCGAGCACAAGAAGTTGTTTGAGGTTAACGTTCTGTTTTAATCGCAAGGGAAAGCCAAGGTTATTTCTTTAGATACATGCCTTTTTTTTCCACACAGAGCTCTTGATAGGTAGGGGTAGGCAGACCCCCTCTAACTCCATGTTTATTAAAACAGTGTTCGTTCTCTCTGGGGCTCCACTATTCTACCAAACTGCTTCATTTCACACCCTGGTATATTGTTTCAGGATTGTTATGTGGAGTGGCGCCGACAAGGTACATTTCATACATTATAGGGCAGATGAGAGGTAGAGCTGTAACTGATATACTCTCTGAAGAGTCTGCACCATTTGCTGTATGATTGATAATATACTGTACATCAGTATTTACCACCCTGGGGGGTCAGGAGGCTACCGTGCGAGACAACATAAATGTGCAGGGTTTCAAAATGAAACAGAATCTCTGCTTCACAAAACTGACTGTATTTGTATGTGTTCCACTACATTTTGCTGTATTTCATCATGAATTACTGGATAACTTCTTTTTTTAACCTCTTCAGATGTCTAAAGATGAATCAACAACATTTTTTTTTATTTTGAAGAGGTCACAAACTGTTGACAGGCAAATAGATAATGCTTTGTTTAAAGGATCACAAGCCAAAAGGGTTCGAAAAACACTTTTTGAGGAACACATATTGAGATATGAAACTTCTGTTTGTCTGAACCATGTATTACACTCACAGTTTTCACTATTGTCATTTGAGTTGCAACAGGCCTCTGTATGTGATGCCACCAGACAGTCATGCCATCATTAACTAAACACGTTATAAAGGTTATGGTTATTGAGGTTATGAACCATCACCTCATATAGAGGTTTCCGAGCCTCATACCAAGATGGGACGTCAAGGTGCTCCATGCACTTATCAGGGGAGTCCCTTTTCTGCAAGGGTAAGGCAAATGGCTGAGTCTTTGGTGGCATTCAACTTCTTGACCTTTGCGCCTTTAAGCGGCTTTGCTACTTCACCGCACTCTGATCAAAGTTAATAAGTGCTTCATATGTTAATGAAAATTGGTACTCCTCTTTGTGTTCCTACAGCTTTTTAATACCTATTATAGACTGAAACTTTTAATGGAGGTTTTAGGTCCCCCTGACAAGCCCATTTCAGAGAGTGACTACACAGATACAAGGCTAAGCTAAGACCAGAGAGTCACTGCTCAGTGGAGGAACCTTACACGGGAGACCTTATTCTCCGGGAAGCAGCAGAAGATAAAGGCCATGGGATGAGTGGCTGCTTTAAAACCCACGTTCAAGTCCGCACAGGGCTAATTACAGCACGCCATCACATTTGAGAGGGTTTAGTTAATCAAGGGGGCTCTCTTTTTCCTCCTATAGTCGAGGAATAACACACTTAAACCATTTAATGCCGCCAGGATTGCGTCCTGTTTAATTCACGGCAGTTTTCACATAAGTGGGGTAAATTTAAGCCACGCTGACATTAGTTTTAAACAGATCTAATTGAGGAAGGGATCATGGAGAAAATGGCTACACCTGATGATGGCACACAACTTGCTTTGGATAGTACATCATTCGGGTCTTAGGAGGCAAAAGGAGACTTAGCTACTGTAAGCTTAGATAGCAAAGTAATACAAAAAAATCGGACTAGTAGGGCTTGTGTATGACAAGGAACAGATTACCAGTGTGCCCCGAAAAGTAGCATTTGACATTTTGGATTGCTATTTAGTGTTGACTTTATTCATAAACATGGGAAAGTAGATTTGAGGCCCAGTTCCTCATGCGGTTTTATCCAAAACAATAAGAATATCAAATGGCTTTGACGAGCTTCTTTGAAGATTTTAAGAAGTTGTACTTTCTTCTTCTTTTTTTTTTTCTTTGACTTGCCTCAACCACCAATACGTACCGCACCATCTATTTCATAGCTACTGGGCTATTGCAAGACCATACATTCTACTTTGAAGTTTGAGTAGGGACACGGAGACAAAGGCTAAAGCAAACGAGGCGTTGCTGGTAATTGCAATTTCCAAACAATTGTGCCGTTCAAATTTTCCCGGAGAACAAAAGGAAGACATTATTGATACGATTACTGGGGCATAGCCTACCTGCAACATGAAAGATTTATTTTTTCTTCAATAATGTAATCCCACGAGGCACATCAGTTTAGAAGTGTGAAGAAATAATTCTAAACAATTTTCCCTTTGAAAGGAGAAAGAAGAGGCACACATTCAAAGCATTGGTTCTTCATTAAAAAGTCAAATTTATGGCATTCGTGAGCCAGTAAGAGTGGGGACACCTGGGGTAGCGATGCCACGCGACCGGGGGGTAAGAAGAGGTGGTGGTGGTGGGGGTGGAGGGATTTGAAGGGGGGAAAAGGAGGAGGCGGGACAAGTCTGTCATCTTCACACTGTAACCTGGAGCAGACCACAAATTAGCTCCTGTGATGGCAAGGTGTGACCGAAATGAAACAAACACACAAAGAAGCAATCTAATTGAATTGGAGTTCAAAGAGGACTTGGGCGCATTTTGGCGATGCTAGGCGCTTTATAGTGCTGGACCTCCGAGCAGTAGCAGGTGCTGCTGAGTGTTCACAGAGCTTTAGCGCCGACTCAAAGGGAAAGTGCCACGCTCTCCAGTGCATTGGTGTACCGTAGCACACCTTCACAGCACTATCACAGAGGGAGAGCCGGTGTTGCCGATGCCATCTCTCTCTCAGATCAAACCACTGCTCTTGGGTGGATAGCAGGGATCAAATATCAAAATGGATAGTTTCAACTCTAGGCAATGATGCGGGAGAAATTCTGATACGGATACAAGTTCTGCCAGGTTTGATTTGAACATGTTGAGGAATTTTATTAGACGCCATTGGCAGGAGTTTAACTTATTTTTTGATGCCTGGCACAAGGGTTGGCTTAGCATATTGTCTGGTGTTAGGAATTTGAAAAAGAGAGCACCGCACGCCGCTTGTGGAGAACTGCTTTTTGGAGTTTGGGTTGAAAATAAGTAAACGAGCGTCCTCACCTTTGTTGCAGAAGTACTCCATGTCCTCGCAGCTCATGTTCTCGGTCTCAAACTCGGTAGAGAAGTTCTCTTCCACCGAGAACTCGTCTTTGGCCAGGAGCTCGTTCTCCTCGGAGACACACTCCTCCTCTTCTTCCTCCAGGCCATCCTCCAGAGGACCTGAGGGAACACGCACACACATGCAGACACACACACACACATACAGACACACAAGGGAGATGTTCAGGAGTTTCATCACACCCTTCAGGCTTCTAAGACAAAAAAAAAAACACAAAAAACTTCTGCTTCTCTTTGTTTCTTTTGTTGAAATACTACAAACGCAGACGCAATTAAACACCCAGCAGAGCCCTGTACTGTCTGTACACTCCGTCTTCAGATATTCACTATAGTCAAAAATTAGGCCATGTCAATAAAGAATATTATTTTACCATCATATTTCACAAAGGTCTTTCCATTGTAGCGGTTGAAAAGGACCTGTGAGACTGTGTGTTTTCTGAAAAACAAGCTGATATGCAGCCAAGGTGAGCGTTGATGTTAATCCCGTTACCTGCAAAGCAAAACCCTCACACAGACGGAGGGGGAAAATAAAAAAGTTCCCTTCCAGACTTTTCATACAGGCATCCGCATGGGAGGAGGAAAGAAAATACTTTTATTAATTTGTTAGCCTTATCACAGGGTACAATGTTGATTTTCCATTTACATTCCATGCCTCCGGGTAATACACCAGTGCAATCTTAAAGGAGACACTTTTCCGTGTGATTAATTTTTCCCCCCTCTGTGCAATATTATTTCTTTAAATCTAAATGATTTCAGAGTTTTGCTTGTAGCTGTACATCTCTTTTGGTATTTGCATATTACCATTTTGCTTCAATCAAGGGCGTTGATGGAATTACTGTACTGCTACCTGAATTGTATTAGCTCTGAAAAACATCTCACCCGGCATTTGAATGTTATTAAGATAATGTGCATCTTGCACACCTCTCCTTCACGCCAAAACATGTCTCCAATGTCTGCACATGAATTACCATAGCAAAGAAGCGATGGAACACTTCAAATTTAGAGTTAGTTTGTATATGAAATAATACAGTCCAGGCAAGAAATCTGTGTCATTTTCAACCACAGAAAAAAAAGCCTCCTTCTGGAGCTGTGTTTAAACTGAGAGTGAATAATCATATCAAAAGTGCTGTCATCACCGCCTGCTAGATGTGGGTGCTGTCTCCGTTTCTGCCTGTCACACATGAGCTATGTTGCAGCCTCTTGTGCATCATCCTGGAGCTCAAACAGAGTACGCTGATATCCTCTCGACACCTTTCAATGTGTTTGTTCTATTGTAGCGGGAGTGAGCCCCTCAGCTTTAATAAAGCAATAATTTCAGTTCAGAAAGTGGGGCTGGTGTGCCTCTCCTGTTTCTCTTTCTTCCCGCACCGAGCCTCATAAAAGACCCCCCTGATGTCCACAAACTGCTTGCTCTTTTCATTAGTCTTATAAATTACTCCTTTGTAGAGGCCTACATCTGCAGGAGCCCCGGACATGAAAAGAATTAGCACACAGATCTCTAATAGACACTGCGGAGGCAGAGTGCTGCTTTTAAATTAGGATACAGTTTTATGATCTTATCTGATGCCTTCTGCTGATTCGCTGAGGAGTGAAGCGAGGCGTGAAGTGACTCGAAGAGTCTACCATCGCTTAAGATGATACTGAGAGATATATATCGCAGTATCAAGGGGAGATTGTATGACTGGCGTTAAAAGCTCCTGCCAAGGCAATTGAAGACAGTGTGAAAGAAAGCGGGAAAATACATTTCTATATACACACTCTGTACACATTCCATTACACAGCTGAATAAGAACTGTGTGTACAACTAAATGATTCCTCCTCTGTTGCCGGCAAATACAGCAACACTGAAGCACCATAGAAAATAGACCTACAGTGTTGTGCGATAATAAGGGTAAAGAGAGATTAAAGATAAACTTCATGGTCAATAAGACACAAAGATTAGGTAGATAAGATGAGATAGAATTGAGGTTTAATAGACTCAGAATAAGGGCATCTCACTTCCCCACTCTAACAGTAACTAAATGGAGCATTTTCAAACAGATACTGAGATATTGGAGGCCTTACTGAATATGAAAAAATGAAATACTCCACATAGTCAGGGACTTTAAAGGGGGTCTGATGGCTACTTCTTAGGGAATGCGTAGATTACCAAAGTTTGTTCGCATTCTCACATGTTTAGTTTATTATACAGTATTCATTGCATGGAGAGACCTGAAATTATTTCAGAGACAGCAATGATAAGAATAATGACTTTCTAAACGACTAGCACCACACTCCTAACTCATTTTCTGATAGTGGCGTTCCTGCTATATTTAGTTGTGTACTGTTTAAAATCCTGTCACATTCACTGTGTGACCCGCGCTTGTTGGTGCATTTCTATAGGGTCTGCTGGCGAATTGGGCCAGAGGAATGTCTGCCGCTTCACCCCCTTATCAAGCCTCCTCTGGAGTTCAGATGGCCAATGACACCGCAGAGAGAGCGTTTGCATTTCCCCTCCGCCATAGAAAACAACACAATCTGCTCAAAAAAAAAAAAAAGGGGAGCGCTCATTACAACAGATGCAAAAATCTGCAAGAAGCGAGGAATTTAAGACAGGAGGTGATCTCGGAAGTAATCGCTCAGCAGAAATATTATACAATGCTTTTTTGGGAAATCTATGTGATGTCTTTCATGCTTTCTACTTATTGTGTCTGTTTTGTTTTTGCAATGTTATCTGGGAAGACCGCTCTGCTCCATGCGGTTGTCTTAAACTATGATACTGTTTACACAAGAAAACCGAGCCTCCATCAAATGGAAACTTTTTAGAATTTTGAAACCGCTTTCACAACATCTCATTAACTGCATTTTGTAAACCCCAATTCCTGAACAAATCAGCGTTCAGTTAGATTTGTTGTATTTTCAAAACCACACGAAAACAGAATAAATTAGTGCTGAACTGATTGTCCTAAACCTTCAAGAATGCCTAACATTGATTCTGTTATTCCAATCTCTGACAGTAAATGCCTGATTTTATGCTTGTCTCTGTTTTATGCCATTGAAAATTAAATGCATTAATGTTTTGGGATGTTTGGTTGGACAAAAAACAGCACACTGGACCTTCAGGAGGTGTGAGGCTAAAAAAACAAACATAATAAATGCTAAATAAAAATAATCCTGTTATACAAAATGTAATGCATTTCCAAAAAATTGGACTTTGCTCTTATTGGTGCCTTTTTCTCATGAAATCCTGGACACTTTCATCTTTCCAGGCCTATTAAAGTCCTCCAAATGTAACAATCTAAGAAGGAAAAATCACTATAATCTGTGATGAGAGGTAACAAGTATAGATTTTGCTTAATTTAAAGGTGTCACGAGCCCAAAAGAGGTTGTGAAACACTCAATTAAACAATTAATCAATTTATCATGAAAAACATTCATTAGATTAATAAAGAGAATAATCATTAGTTGCAGCCCAGAAATAAGTATCTTCACCCTTACAGCTGACAACTAAACCGATAAGACTTTCAAGTGTAAATTCATCAACTTCACTCTTTACAGAGGCTGGGTTTGCCACCACAATGATTCATATTTGCAGAATTGAACTAGCACGTTTTAGGAAACTGCACCCTGTCTGAACTTCCCCTCAATCAAGGTCAGTGTCCAGGTATCCCTGTCCACCCCGCAATCCTGTCATCCACACCTCCCCGCCCTCAGCTGTATCATCCACATTCATCAGGCTCTTCCTCTGCTGACTAGAGAAAGAAATCTCAGCCCCTGTTCAAACAGTCATGCAGCAGGAGCAGCAGGCAGGAGCAGCCAATGCTAATAGAGACATTGGTAGCTGAATGCAGGCTTGATCACAGTGGCTCTTTTGTTCATGGCATGGCCTCTGTCTGATAGGGATCGGCCATGCGGAGTGGAGCTCCGGAGAGGGATATGGTAATGCCCCCACTGAGTCTATAAAATGGGGTGATACTCTGAGACCATATGATGGACAGAGGATTAATGAGTCACAGAGGAAGGGGAGCAGGGAAGAGAAGAGTACGGACAGAGGTGGTGGAAGGAGTATATCTTTCAGGAAAACACTCAGTACATGAGCCTGTGCCTCAGTGGGCTAAAACAGAAAATGGAAGAAGAAAAAAAAAAAACATACAGATGTGCCAACCTTGCCTCCAAAAGTCACACTGAAAAAAAAAGAAGAAAAAAAGAAGAAGAGCACTAAACAAATATATGTGTGTATGTGTGCCTCGAAACTGTATGAGTGACTACTAATTTCATGGCATGCTTTTTCCAGCCGTCTGCAATGTGGGGAGCTTGTGGCCGGGCTGTGATAGCGATACCTCACATTATCAGCAGGCTCCACAGTGTGATGTGTGGATCACAAACCCAGCCTCCTCTATAGCTCCCTAATTAGAGGTGAGGTAATTGAATCTGACAGAACAAAGCGGCAGATCTCTATAAGCATGAAAATCATTTTTGCTCCCACCTATACAGTTTTTCATCCAAAAGGTCCATTGAAAATGTGTCCAAGCTGGCCTGGGGATAAAACGTAGCACCTGAGACTAAACATGAATGCATAATGCAGCCCCTAAAATCCAACAGGGCCACACAGCTCAACCCCTGCCAACTCCACTCCCTGTGACTGGCCCTTTGTGCCAACACTGATACTGGGCCTTCCTCACTTCCAGGTTAACAGACTCATACTCTGCAGAACTCTTTTAAACTTAGGGGGGAGGGGAATACAGAAATATAGACTTTGTCTCAAGTTGCAAGTGCGCTGTTAGCCAGGTAGGCTTATATACACATTCATATGTCTACACTCACAACACAAGAAGAGGGGGGGGGGGGGGGGGGGGTGGAAAAAAGGATAAACACAGTAAAGTGTGAAAATAGAAACTTAAAAAAATGGTCTCGTCTTGTACGATGGTTTGGAAAGTATGAAAGAGAAGAGAAAGAGAAGGAGGAGAAAGTGGAGAGAGGCAAGAAGAGACTGGGGGCCATATTCGCTCCTCAGCTCTAATGACCTTTGGGAAGCAGAGGGCTCCCTCAGCCTTGGAGGAGACTTAATGTATATGTTACAGGGCTCAAGCCTCTAATTTAATCCTTGATCACTGTAATGAAATAGATACCATTTACGCAACTCTTAATAGCTTAATATGCTACAGGAACCCTCAAAGGATTTTTTCATTTCAAACATCTTTTTTCATACTGCAGAAATCTTACAAAAAAAAAGGGCCTTTTTTCCCAAGTTGTTCACTCTGTGATCAAACTAAATGTGGAGCTAATGCTGTAACACAAGTCAAAAGTAAATTACCATTTGTATATTGTCTGTGAATGGCTATGCTTGCGTGTGTGTGTACATGTGTGTGTGTGGTTGTGTGTGTGTTGGGAGGAGCGTGGAACAGCTTCAGTGGAGACTGATGCGTTCTCAGCGTTGCAGTCTGTGACCAAGAATAAGCAATGGTATTGTTTAACTTGATTTTCCGGTTGCTAAGCAATGTAATTCTCATGATTAGAAATGGCTGCCTTCCTAAATTCGGGCACTTACAATCAACAGTCAACAAACTGCTTGAAAACTCAGCACCAACGCTCGTCTGGAAATTGCGGTGGCGGGGAGGGGGAGGGGCGGGTTCATCGGGGGATGAATAAATGTATTCACATCTTTGTAAAACACACGAGCATACAAACATGCACAAGAACATACCCGCCTTCATGTGAGGCTGCGGCTCCGAGGATGACAAGGCATCTAAATGCAATCTGATGACATCATGCATTTAAGATGGCCCACTAAGTTTACATTACTATACATTTATGCATTCATGCAGCAGGATTGAGACACGCCCATCGGCTTGGAGAAAGTATTGCTGTCACTGCAGCTAAGTTTGGCCATTCCTCATGACAGCTTGTGAAAGTGTTACACAGGCGCAGAATAATGTTATTCTCTAAGTCACAGATTTTTTTTTTTTTGCATTTTCTCAAATACTGTTAACATTATTCTGTCGAGTATCTTATTCCAATCAGACACAACGTTGGATCCCAGCATGTTTGCATGAGTTGCTAAGTTCTGTGTTGTTGCGCCCAGTGTTTCTGTCTGGACTGTTGAAGGGGAATAACACGCTCTTACTTCTTTATCCAATGAATTTGAATTGGAATGGCATGAAAACATGCTGGCATTTGACTATGCCATTAAAATGCTGGAGGCACCTCTGAGCGTGCCCGAGGGCTTCAGCAGATGCCAGCCAGTTTCTCTGTGGAGTTAGCTGGGTCCTGCTTCACTCCACCGCCTCTACTTGTCTCTCTAGAGTTTATAGAGAGACTCGCACACAGACACACACGTCCAAGTGGACACTGGTACCATGTTTGGCCCATAAAAGTCACAAAGCTTGTCCTCCAAGTAAAACGGGCTTTTCTAATGCCTGTCTTTGCACGATAGCATTTGCTTTGCAGGGGAAACATTAAAATGCAGTTTAAATGGCCTGTATGTTCTATTTGAGCATCCTCAAGTTCTTCCTGTTGCTACAGCTCTGGTTGAATGATTTATTAGTGTCATTTTGTTAGTTATAAGGAAATAAAAGTTAACCATGTGCCTGTACACCAGATGTGACAGCTGAAACAAAGCAGGTAAAATATGTGTGGTCTTAATTACTGGTTTATAAGCGAGCTTTTCACTAGAACGTTCACTTTTAATGAAGCCATTGAGTGAGGCTCCTCCAGGGAGCTATCATGGTTAAGTGGGAGCATCCATCTTCAGCCATTGGCTCGTCTGCAGACGAGTGGAGGCTCTGTCTACAGCACGCTCACCTCATATTGGCTCACTTTATCTCCACTAAGTAAAGTCTGCTGGAAGGTGGTAACAGTGGCAAGAAAAGACTTTTCTCCACTAGCTCTGATGTGGCAGAGGGAGTTTTCATCCTGTAGAGACACCAGGCACTTCACTGTGTTAAACACTTAATAAGATGCTGCTGTTTAACTTGAAAAAAAGCATCATATTCACCACATTCAGTGGCCTGCGAGTCTGTGGGGGTTGCAATAGCAATATTGTAAACGTTAAAAGTGCCTCTGCAACAATTAGCTTTTAGTGGAGCATCATTTCAAAGAATTTAATGGGAAGCCTTTAGAAAAAAGGAAAAATGATTACTGTATCAAATAATGTAGATAAAACAATATTTCCCCATCAAGGAATTTCTATGAAATGGATATATCTAAGATGTCAATTTCATTCCAGTATTAAGAAGGATGGGGGGTTCCTTTTGCAATAAATTCTTCATTAATTCAATTCTAATTTGCCTCTGGTTCCTATTTCTACTATTGATAGTTCCACTTCTTAATACCTCGGATAAGGAGGAGAAAATCATTGCAATAACTCATTGGAGACTGTGAGCTGCAGATATGATCTAAATATTACCAATGCCAAAAGAAGTGTGAAGTCTGATGAACATTTCAAAAGAACAATTCTTTATGGATCAGCTAAATCTTTTCCACTTTTTAATTAAAAGTAAAGAAAATAGAAGTTAATTATCCTGTAAAGATTAGCTGGTGGGCATCTTTCTGTAAATTAGTTCTAATTAAAAGGAAATTGTCAAATGACATTCAAAGCACTGTCCTTTAAAACACAGACCGAGATGGGCTTTTTTTTCTCCTCCCCCCCCACCCCCCGTACACCCCACCACCCACCCCCACCACAGCCACTCTCCTAATTCTTGATCTGCCCATGTGAAGCTTCTTGCTAGAAGATTAGGATTCTGCCAGTGCTTCAGACAGCAGACACACACACACACACACACACACACACACACACACACACACACACACACACACACACACACACACACACACACACTCCCAGCTCCCTGGATAGCAGGCCTCTAGCACACTGTGAAATACTGTTGCATCAATGGGGAACTAGTGGCTGTTAGAGATAAATACTCCTCATTGATAAATGATTGCACTGATTAGCTGCTTGCTTTAGAATCGGGCTGACGTTGCCTTTTAATGAAATATTTGATATTGGTGATGTGGGACTATCCAGTGTAAAAACACTCCCTCACAACCTTCAGTGAAGTAAATGTTTTTCTTTTCACATTACAGCTATTCATTTATGTTTTCAATTTCTAAAGTTTCTCACACTTGAATAGGAAGAGATGGCACATGACATAAAAAGCTGTTAGTTTGTGTGTCTTTAAAGACTTTTTTTGCCGTAATAAGAATAAAAATCTGGGTAAAATATAAAAATTTGTGGCAAAAATTAGTATATTTGAGATATTAGCATGGGAAGAACATCATTTCAAATGTATCATCCAGGGCTGCATCTAACAATTAAATGCTGATTATTCTCAAATTGTGAAAAATGTCCATCACAAGTTCTCGGAACCCAGCGTGATGTTTTCAAATTGCTTGTTGTGTCTTACCAATATTCATTTACTCCAGTATAAGACAAGTAAAGGCAGCAAATCCTCATGTTTTGGAATCTGCAAATGTTTGAATGTTGATTTGCTTGAGATATGACTCGATAATCAAAATATCATTATCAGATTTCAACGATGTCTTTAGTTAAACTTTGCATGATATGCTTTCCTGTCACACAAAAAAACAAAAGAACACACATCCACAGCACTTAACCAAACCTCTATTATCATCACTTCACCCAATAAATGATGAATCAGACTCCTTTCTTATGTGTGTGTACTGTAGCAGCTTTCATCTGATTTCATGTGGATTTCATCATTCATTGTCTGGCTCTGGCTGTTGCTCCCATCCACTCGCATTGTATAAAACCAGATTCCAGCAGTAGCCTGACAGAAGAGAGAGGAAAACAGTGCTGAAGCCCCTCCATCTGCTCCGGCTAATGATGATGCTCTCCCTGGCCTGGAGCAGAACTGTGTGAGGGAGATTTACACCCATAATACCCCTGGGGGCTCTGGAGCTGCACCGTGCTCCAAAACACCGTCACTCCATCACTTTCTATATGATAGCTGGCAGAGCAGGTAACAATGGAGCAGCAACAATGTCTTTTTGTATTACTGACAAGTGCCTTATTTGGTTGACATAACCTGACTCGGTGTCTGAGGAGTGCCACTAAGCACACAGGAAAATGGATGACAGCTACACCATTGAGACATTGTGCAGTTGCAACAATCATACCAGACTATATTTTCTTTTTACAAAAATACCCAGAAGTGTGTGTGTGTGTGTGTGTGTGTGTGTGTGTGTGTGTGTGTGTGTGTGTGTGTGTGTGTGTGTGTGTGTGTGTGTGGTGTGTGTGTGTGTGTGATATGAGGCAAGCAGGAGCAGCAATGACTGAGGGAGAGGTGGCTGTCTTTGCGATACACTAATTGGAATGATGGCAAGAGGGGAAATCAGGCATCACAGTGAGCTAAACTGAACGGAAATGCCTTTCCCCATTTACTCTATTATAAAGGTTTATAAGTTGTAATTGCCCTTCAATTTGGGAGCTTTAGACCCACTTTAAAGCTCTGTGTGGGAATAGCCTTGACATATATCTCCTAAAACAAGTGAGTTAAATGGTGAGAGGCAGAAAGAGAGACTATGTGCATTTGTGCATTTGTGCATTTGTGCGTGTGTGCTGTGCGTGCGTGTGTGTGTGTGTGTGTGTGTTAGAGAGAGAGAAAGTGAGAGACTCAGGCAGGGGGAGATGTAGAGAGCACCACTCCTCAGGGATTGAGTGTTCACACACAGTAAATGGAAGTGGCACAGCTCTGACCTTTGAGCCACAGCATACGAATGGAAGTGGCACAGCTCTGACCTTTGAGCCACAGCATACGAGTAAAGTGAAGGCGCTGTCAAAATATTGCTTCAGAAATGACAATCCACCTCGCCAGTCCCAAGTCTTGACATGGCAGGCAAGTGGAGAGCCGTAACCTGCTGATCCCGACATTACAAATGAGGGGATTATCATGACAACAAACCGCAACTCGACACACTGCATACCCTAAAGATATTCTGGCATTGCCCCCTTATTATCAGCAATGTCCCACACAGATAGCCAGAGATGACATTTAGAGCCGGCACCGAAAATCGAGAGGAATGAGAGCCCATGTGTCAGAATCTGTAATAAAATTTCAAATCGGGCTTTGCAAAAAAAAAAAAAAGAAAAAAAAAAAAACTTATTACCATCAGCATCAACTTTCCCCATTTCTCATATTAAGCTTACACTGTTTCTGAACTTTGGAATTTGGCAGCGGAGCAGCTGCCTCGCATCTTCATTTACACCCATGTAATACTCAAGTCCACAGAGAATAACTGAATCGTAAAGAATACCAAAATATCACGAGCAAATTACTAGTGCTCTGAGAGGAAGCTTGGGAGGAACAAAGACAGGCAGCCATAATTATATCTTGGCGTGTATAGCATGTCAATGGGCCACCTTCGTTCTGGAGGGCATTCCCCTGGGCCCCTCAGGCATCAAAATGATGTCCAAATTATTTTGTGCTCTATTGCAGCATGGCGTGATTATCATATTTACTGGTGGTGCATTATGACAACATTGATGTTTACACCTGTCTCTGTGAGAAGGCAAGGTTTACACTCTGTAATTTAGCAAATGTACAGTATGCATATGAGCTTGTTGGCAGGGATTTAAATTAGGTCAGGAATGGAATACATCAATAGCAACCCATATGTGCATCTTTCTCTTTCTTTTTTTTTTTTTCCTCTCTCCCTCCCCTCCCCAGCCTTCTTTGCTCAGAAGCTTGGCGATGAAGCAGCTTGACGACTGCAGAAGTGTGATATGTGCAAATCACATTTGCAGATGAGCTTGAAACTCCCTTTTAATATTCAGATATCAGACATCCCGCACTGAGAAGCCCGCTAAGACGCGATTCGGGGGAGAAAAGCAAGATCCGCGTCATTAAGGGAATCGTTAGAGGCTCGGTTTACATTTTACATATTTCCACAAAAATGTACAACCAAGTAAAAACATCACCAGTTATCTGTGATAACAATGCAAATTTTTGTCAGGGAGCGCATGAAGATTCTGTCAAAATCCAAAGTCGCTCAGGTCTTTCTTTTCTTTTTTTTTCTTCTTTTTTTCCCCTCCCTCTCTCTCTGGCTTAACACCCTCAGCTTATTGGCACTTTGATTTCTTTCATATTTTTTCCCTGAGAAGTCACACAGGCTTGTGGAGTCAAAGACGGTGAAAGGTATGTTTGCCACGAGGCACGGGAACACGTGTCCCCATAGCCTGCCAATAGCTCATCAAACACACAGGCCTGTGGATGGATGGAAGCCCGGCTGGCGTTTAGACGTCTAAACAGCATCCGCTCTGCCACACAAACCATCACTGACTCCTGTTTACTTGCCTCAGTTAGAGCCACAAAGAACACCCCCCCCCCCCCCCCCCACCATCACCACCACCACCACCTCCAACCCTTGTTTCCTGCCCATTTCAATGCACGCCGATGACAACAACGCCACCACAAGGTTGCCTTTTCTCCCCCACCCCCCCCACCCCTCATACCTGCTCCCCTTTGTGTTTTACAGTAGTGCCGTGACAATAATTTTTGTCGCTTTACCGCCTCAACTTTTTCATTGGATGACAGAACGTAGCCCCTGCAATTTCCCCCTACCTCCTTCATTTCCCCGTGTCTTAGCCCTGTGCCAAATTTGTCTCTGTGCCATTTTAATTACAGCCAAGGCAATCTTTATGGTGGTATTCTGCGAGAACACCAATCTGCAAAAAAGGTGATAAGTAGAACCCGCCACCCAGCTTTGGTATCAGTAATAAACAGACACTTAATTGAATAATTTGACCTAAGAGGCTGATCCTGGGAAATAGCATGTTGGAAAAATTATTTTGAATATTGAAGACAGTTCAGTGTTTTGCATGACGCCTGCAGTAGGAGAACACAGTGGATTTGGCTGCCTGCCCGCCAACTCACCAATGTGGGCCATGGTGAGTCTTTACGGAACAGATAAGTGAGCCTTTGGTATCCTGGAAGCACTCAGATGTGTGTGTGTGTCTGTGTGTATGTGTATGTGTGTGTTTTGGAAGGGGGAGGGTGGAGGGCACATGTATGCATGAGCCTGTGTGCAGGCGTGTGCGTGCATGTGTCCGATATGTACGATGGGGGGGGGGGGGGGGGGGGGGGGGGGGGGGGGGGGGGGGGGGGGGGGGGGGTGAGGAGTGTGAAGTGTGCCCACTCGAGGTCCATCTCCAGCCAGCAGCCACATGGGCACATCCTCCTGCGTTCCCTCCTGCCCCAAACACACACACACACGTACACACACACACACACATATAAAAACACACATACACACAGCAGCTTTCCGCAGAGCCTTAGAGACAATGACTCGCGGCCCCTTCCTGTTTAAGGATAGCTGTCAGAGGATGATGGCTCCGATTCAACACTGCAGCAGGTTTGCACAGAGCTCTCTGATAAAACGGAAAAAAAGCAAAAGCCTCCACTCTCTCCCTCTCTCTCTCTCTCTCTGTCTTTCCCTCCCTCTCTCAATCACTCTCCCTCTCTCTCTCTCTTCCTCCCTCTCCCTCCACAGTTCAACACTGATTTGACTGCTAGCATAATTTTGCAGAGGAGACTATTTGCAGATGCAGCAGAGTTATCAATCCGAACAGACACACAATCCGGGTCCAATGTCACTTCTCCTCATTATGTTAATGGTTAATACATGCAAATGAAAACATTCCGGCAATTTGATTTCTTTGAAGATAGTTTGCATATTGTCTTAGCCATAATGATGGTACACTTTCTCCCCAGCTCTCGATTTATGCAAGGCTAGTTAGTTCATTTTATCAGCTCTGAGTTCATTTCTAGGGCTACTGGAATGTGTTTTCCCCTTCCCCTCACTATTTAACTAATTAGGATTCAGGTACCATAAGCAGATTTTTCACGCTATTGGTGTTTTTCTTAATTAAGAAACAAATGAATTCTCCCCAGCAAAATAGATGGAACAACGGGATAGGGTGCCAGGGGCCAGATGCGGCGCTTCTTAATTAGAAGTCACTCCATTGTCTGAGGTTTTTTAATGAAGCTCCAATCTAAATGGATATCAAAAAAGCTTCTAGTGAAGAAGAAAAAACACACACACACACCGGCCATTTAAAATAATAAGGAAATAAAGATAATGAAAGACAAAAGATATGTACTGGCAGCCCCGGCTCACACCTCCAGTTCAGTGCATGCAGTTGCTCTCGTCACCTCTGCATGAGCCCTATTAAAACAGCTCGATCCTTCGCCTGCCCCTTCCTGCCTGCAGCCATGTCTAATGTTCTGCCAAGCCAACAGTGAAACACTCTCTTTTCAACTTCTCATCAAAGGTGGAAGTTTCATTACCCTGTGGATGGTTATCAACTAACTATTTCTGAAAACTGTTGCAGCTGTCAACTTCCTGTCTTGGCCGGTAAAAAAAAACAAAAAACACACAGTAGAGGCAAGCGGGATCCACGCTTATCATATCAGTGTCATTTGTGATAGGATGATGTTTTGTGAAGGGAAGGCCAACGCAAATTTCCAATTAGCCGGAATAAATTGTCACCTCGACACGAGATTGGAGGCTAGAAATGGTGGTGTGCAATTACATCTGAGCACCTGGGATGTATGTAGACGGGTTAAAAACAGTGCAGGTGGAACAAAAGAGAAGTTTTTTGTTTGAAAGTTAATTTGTAGGAAGAGGTGGGTTTTTCTTTTTCCTATGAGGCCCAATCATCTCGGTTAGCCTCTGTGATGCTGCTGTGCTGGAGACTGATGGCGATAACATCGGGGCTGTTTTGACTGAAATAAAACCCGTAGCATGTCCATATGTGCTGCCAACCCCATCAGTTCTTCTTCAGACGGCATGGCTTAGGAGCTCCCAGAGGATGGGCCAGTGCCCACTGATACGGGCCCAGCAACTATCTTGTCCAGGCCAAGTATCCCTGCGCCCAGGGGCTGTGCCATCAATGCCATGACTTGTGCCAGACTGGATCCCACCCAGCAATCCATTTCAAAGGCTTTTTTTATGGATCAGGTATGCAGTGTGATTTTCCTTTCCCTTTGTAATGTGCCGTGTCAAAGGCGAGCTAGGCTGACTTTAAAGTCATATACTAGTTTTTTCTGCCTTTCATTTGGGAAGGAGACATAATTGATTTCTGACTTTCCAAATGTCAAGTTGGAAGAGATTAGAAAAAAAGAGCAATGTCCTAAAAATCAATCGGCAATATGGCGTCGTTGATTTGGATGGTATTAAGTGTTTTCAGGGCTTTTATTTATAAGTAAGTTATTAATCAATAGTGAGCAAATATTGAAGTATCTACATATATCATCAGATAATTCCCAGGGGAATTTGGCTTTTATGGATCAATACTTTATCGAGTAACATATTTTATTGTCTACAGAGCATTAAAGATCACTTCATCATTAACTCATGCAGAGTATTTGAGTGAAATAGTATTTACTGATTAATTACTCCAGGTTCATGGAGTGAAAAGCTTTTTTTTTTTCATAAAGAAGTAACTTTCTTAATAAAAAGTCACATTTTTTAAACACCTCTATTTATCCACAAATTACCATAATCCTCTGGATGTTCACTCGTGTGCTTTCTCTCATTTAGAGCATTACTTGTTTATTTATATCTGTGAATGAGATTAGAGGGGAAGATTACACACGCAGACACATGAATAGCGATCAAAGACTGGAGGATAATGTAAGTCTTTCAGTGATTGCTCAGCTCTTTTCAAATCTACCGGTGGAGTATTAGAACAATACAAGTGGCTGTGCTCCATATAGTGTGACAACAATAATACAAAATCCTCAGGGAGTGAACCACATGTAAACCCTCCAGATCAACACACAGTACACTGGCACAAAGTGTCCTCTAATGCAGCAAAAATTAGCTTTGATCCTGACGAGGGGCACCGCAAAGTAGCAATCAGTTCACTGAAATGACATCACTTGTCGGACATGAATGCATGCAGGGCTGTGACACGCGTGGTTTAGTATCTGCACAAAGTAATGTGTTTTACAGCCCTCACTGTTTTCTAGAAGAGCAACTGGGGAAAAACATCTGCCACCAGTAAACATGCAACATTATGTCCTTCTGATTATTCTAAACAACAAAAAAATGCGGACACAAATATGACTCTCCTCCTCTCCTGACTCCCTCATCCAGATGATTTATGAAGAACGTTATGACAGCTGAATTGTCTTTTTTCCCCTGTCTGTCTGTGTAGCACACATTTGGAGGAAGCGCTGGTCCAAGCCAATTATCGGTGGCAGGACAGAGAAACCTGTCACTCGGATACACATGACAAATGAAGGAGGGGACGACACAGCAAAACACCAACAAATGAAGCTTAAAAACACACACACACACACACACACACACACACACACACACACAAATGCATGCAACAAAAGCCGGCGGCGTCATCCTGTAGTTTTGACAAACAAACTTTGCAAGGAGAATTTATCCGCAGCTGCAAATGAAGGGACGGATCTTAGGACCAGTTGGCTAATTATTTATCCTGCTGGCTTTATGGCTCTCATTAATTTCCCCCCCTCTCTCTCTTTACCTTCTATTGAAAATCTGAAGTCAACCTGCATCTGGTGCTGATAACGCCGGGGTCTCAGCAGCCTCCCAGCCTCCCCTCTAACCCACCCACACGCACCTCCACTAGAGAAAAGGAGCAGCTTTCATACACACCCACTGGATAATGCCATTAGAAATAGCACTCTACGCTTCAAATCCACAAAGATGGGCTCGCTCAAGTAGGAAAACATATGGGGAATAGGTTAAAAGCTGCATCTCTTAATTCAGAGGGGTCTGAGGGAGGACTGATGTATGTTATATAGCAGAGGAGAGAGGGAGCTCGATGGAGAAAAACCACAGGAGCAGAGGGATGTAATGAAATATAGGGCGAGGTATTGAATCTCAACACCTTTAAAGTGTCCGTATTAAACAAAGTGCTGAAAGTTGGCGCTGATCAGGGTCTTTGTCTTGTTTACTTCCGCTTTGGTCCAACATTTCCTTATTTACATCATAACTTTTGCTCATGTTAAACAGATTTTATGTGGGCAAAGTTCTTCTAAAGCTGCTTTGTGTTGCAAGTAGCACAAAGCCCAAAGCAAAAATGCATTTTGTTAAACATGAAAGAAATCTAAAAATATGTTTATATTCCTCAAAATAAGGTATTGAGAAAAAAATAGTGTTGGGAGTTGGTATCAAAAAATAACAAGGCTCCATCGGAATAAACAAATGAAATAAAGGGAGAACAGTGAGGTAAGTTGGACTGGAACTGGTAACATTTCCACCCTTCATCAATTGGGGTGGGAGGGTGGGGAGGTGGCAGGGGGGGGGGTGATTGATATCAGCCCATTCTTGATGTTTTTTTTGTGTGAGATCGCACCCCAGCAGGTCTGAGCTGAGGATATGTGCCACTCCCTAATAGCCCAGTCTGGCTTCCTGAGCCCTGCTCCCTCCCCTGTCCAACTTCCCCACTGCCCACCTGCTCCTCCTCCACCCGCAGCTGTCCGTCACGTTCACCCCCCCCACCTGCCAACCACCACAACAACAATAAACGCCAACCCCTTACTTCCAAGGACCTCATCGTCTATCCACCGACAAACCAAACGCCCAATTTGAGCCATTTCTTCCAAGGAGTGAACTGATAGAGACTCCACACTGGTCACACTTTCAATCGCAACAGAGACACAGTGGGCGAGAATTGCTGAAAAGCAAATATTGTCGACTTCTGCTGACTTCAAACAGCAGTCAGATGGCAGAGACTACCTAGGCAGTAAAGAAGCTGCATTACACACAACACAAGAGAAAGGGCCTAAAGAACTCTTGGTGATTCCTTTCATGTTTGGCTTTACAGGGAACCCAAAGCATTCATTTCTCTTTTTCTATGCAAAGGAAGAGAAACATGGCACTCTCTGCAGGCTCATGAAATTGAACAGTTTTGAGCATAACGGCCGGTTCTTTCTTTCTTGTGTTTTAGAATTAATGTGTTAACTCTACCGCCGCTTCGGCATATTCTACATTCTTTAAAGCTACAAAAAAAAAGAAGAAGCTTCAAATAGGAAAATTCGCATTTAATTCATGATACATATTTCATGCAAAAATCTGCCACCGTTCTATTGATGTGCCATTCCAGTAAACTCTATTTGAAGTTTTCACACTGAACTTTTGCTCAAACAGTTCAACAGACACACGGTACAGGTCATTGAATCAATGAGCAAACACATGCAAAACACATACAAACTTCTTGCCAGAGGAAAGTTAACCCAGTTAAGTCCTCTTTCACTGTCTACAATGCCCCCGCCGATGCTACTCTCGCAGTCTTATTGGGCTATCAGTGCTCGGGGGGTCATGAGCCTGGCCGGTCAAGATAAAAGACACCCTGATGAAATGAACCATGTGGGAGCAGAGAGGGCTGCTCTCTACTGATGGAAGGAACCCAGTCACTTTGAGAGGTGAGACTGTAACAGTGTCGTATTGACCTGAGTGACCCGGCTCACTACATGAACTCCACGCTCTGTTTAGAGACAAGGACACAGACAACCGCCTTCTACAAGATATACAATACTATGAGTGTTTGGCTGCCAAAAATAATGATTAACAACAGTTGCTTTAAACACAATGTTCTACCTTTAATATCCATTCAATAAATACTATAAGTACAAATTAGATTTCTATGCACACATTATATTTGAGCAATAGCATTGCACTGTGCTATGCTATGCCACTGTGTTCCTCCACCTTATTAAAGTATTAAAGCATGATGCTGTTTTCGTGATGTCATAATTTGGCTGCCATGAGGTTAATCCTTTAATATTGATATATATGTTTTGCTATAAGCTTGTTTAATATTCTAGTCATGTGTTTTTCTGGATACATTTTTTTATAACAAGTGACTCCACATTGACCAACTCCATATTAACATAAAGCTTAAAGAGTAGTCCATCATGATACTCTAATAATACAATATACTGTATAACATGCATAAATCATGGAAGAGTATTTACATTACTTTTGATACTAAAGTATATTTTGCTGTTAGTGTTTATAAATGCATGAATTTAACTTATAGTGACTTTAATTTTAGTAAAAGGATCTAAATACTAACACCAGGAAGTGTGTAGCAGCTCAAAAGCATGTATTAGCTAATTCGATTGAATAATTGATGACCTGACTGATGACACACATTCTTTTCCCAGCATCTTCCCGAGCACATAAAACACCTTCCTGTCTCCGAGCGCTGACATTTTTAAATATTCAGCACCGGAATCTGACAAAGTTGACTGACAACAGCGAGGGCACTTTTCAATATTCCGCGCCATTTAAATAGAGCCGGATGACACAAATCATTATTTACCACTTTCGCATCGGAGTCGTGCACTGTGTCGCTATCGTGGAGCTGGTCAATATACATCACTCCCCACCCACCCCAAAGGATTACACCTCTTATCTGAAATGATATTCAATAAAGTATGACCGCAGAAATACAGAGTGGAGTGTTCTTGCTTGGATCTGGCTTATGCTGTGAAAAAAAAAAATATAACACTTTATTGGAATTAAGATCCAAGTCAAGATTACCTGAGGAAACAGCAGTTAGATTTCTGTTCCAGTGCCACGTCCTACACTTTATTCTCCTCTGCTTGGGGACTAGACCACAGTGTACTGTTTCCCACAAACCATGGGGGTGTAATAGGATGCCTTTATGAAATATATAGAGCACCTTCCACAGATCATAGCATGGGCTAGGTTTGGTGGAGTTTCTATGCATGTGTATGTGTGTGTGTATGTGATGGAAACTAGGCGCCTGATTCATACGACCTTACTGAAATTCCCCCACAATCCAAAAAAAAAGTGAGTGAGGCAACAGCAAAAAAAACTTTCCCCGGGTCCCCTCTCTTGATGCTCCACCGCCATAATATCATCAAGGTGCGCGGGATGATACCACTCACTCGTTTGTGCTGCCTAATTAGCTGCTGCAGCTTCCCTCCCCACTGCTGTGCCATCCATTCAGAGCTTCTAGCAAAGCGGCCATCATTAACTACAGTGGGATGAAGTTAACTCCACCGCTGCCAGGGTGTTTTTCAAACTCTAGTGAATGCGGTCTGGAACAGTAGTAAGGTGGTTTCATCTCTTTTACAGTCTTCCTATGGTTTCCAACTCCAAAGCTTTTATTAGATTTAAATGTTGTATATAAAGCGGGTTTTGCGGATTCTTCACCCAAACGCTGAAAACAACTGCCGTCATTATACATTCTCTTTTCATTTTTTTTGTGTTTTGTTTTTCCCTGACATCAAATCCCACACACACACACACACACACACACACTTTCACCCTCCCAACCCTGCTCTGCACTGTATAGCTTTTCTTTTCTCGTCAGGAATTTGATAAAGCCTTTAGTGAGTGTGGTTAGAGCACTTGGAATGAGGATCTGATGAGAAGTGTGGGGTCTGTCGGCTCTGTCACACACACACACACACACAAACACTCACTCACACACACACACACACACACACACACTGTAAGTACATTCTAATTAGCTGATGTATGCAGGACCTCATCCACATTGGAGGGGTATCAAAAAGCAATCAACGCCCCATCCCTGATGAGCTCAGAGAGACACAGAGATTCACATTGTCTATGGAAAGATGATGCGTGGCTGGACCTCGACTCGGCTTTCCAAACCACCATAATGCCATGCAATCACAAGACATTATGCACAGATCTGAACCCCAAAGCCACAGGAATCGGAAAAAAAGGAGAAAAAAAAACACAGTAAAAGGGGAATATTGAGTTCATAATTCAAAAGCCTGATGATTATGATGGTCGCTCTTGTGAAATGCTGCCGTGGAGAGCCAGAAGTGGGAGAATTGGCCCGCGAGTGCCACAAAATATGGTTATACATGCAGAGGAGAAACATGTTTAAAAAACTGTCATGATCAAGAGCAATACAGCTCAGATAGCAGAGAAATCAGGAGAGTTAAGATGACAACTCGTTGCCATGGAAAAGTGGGAGAAAAAAAATTCACAGTCAGCAGTGAAGCAGTGAGCGTGCGAGGAGAGAAATTTATGAAAGTGATTCTTCTCAGTGGAAGGAAATCAAATAGAAATACAATATCAACCACAGCAGAACTCCACGTTATCAGCATGAAATGTTGGGAAAAATATTAAATATCCTAAACACACAATCTAGGATTTTGTCACCCATTCATAATCTAATTTGACCTGAGGCCATACAGCCGATTCGTTTCAGTAAAGACCATAGGTGTTTTAGCTGCGGGCTCCAACAGAGAGGCATGTGTGTCACACAAAGACCATCGGTTAGCGACGTACCGAAAGGGACTCTGTATCACCATCTTATCTTCAAAGGACTGGGCAGGGGCTCAGGGGAGCTGTGCCACCGCCTCGCCTCCACACAGACACACACAGAGGGGGGATTTGGACCTGCAAGCAGGAACCAGAGATCTCTCGGCCGGCACCCAGGCCTGGACCCTCCTCCAACTCGCCCGCGGAGAACAGGCAGGGTTCCTGCACACGCGGCACGACATCAGTGAGCTGATCCTCCCCCCTTCTTCTCTCTCTCTCTCTCTTTCTCTCTCTCTCTCTCTCTCTCTTTCCCTCCTCCACTGCAAACCCTCCCCTCCACCCCCTTCTGCCGACTGCCTGCCCATTTGCTTCCTGGCCTCAGCTTGACGGAGGGGATGGGATCTGAACTCAACTTAGACGCAGAGTTTCCACATTTCACAGATGGCTGGGAGAGGCTTTGCATGGAGGTGAGGAAACAGAGAAAGAAAAAGAGGGAGAAAGAGAGAGAGAGAGAGAGAGAGAGAGAGAGAGAGAGAGAGAGAGAGAGAGAGAGAAAGAGAGGGAGCCTCATCGCCAGCGCCGAAGCGGGGCCGATTTCACACCGCGGTAGAGTGCGCTAAAGCAGGCCGCCGTTAATCCACTCACTGAGGGGAAGGCCTGGAGCTATTCCGCCGCCCGACCGCCATCTCCCTCCACAAAGCCATAAATGGTGCATTATACAACTGGGCTTCAGAGACACTGCTGATATGCTGATAGGTGGTGGACAAAGACCAAAGCAACCACAGGAGCGGAGCCACATGCAGGACCGAGGGCCTTAGCGCGGGGGAGCAGAACAGCACACATGTATTCAAGCATGATCTCACAAAACGCTGTACCTGCTGAGGTGTGGACTGTTAAGAGTGCTATATCTGCGCTTTTGATCGAGGTTAGTCCATCCTCAGGTTTCAGCCTCGAGACAGAGATGGACATGCACTAACACTCCCTCTCCTGCTCTCCAACAAAATAGCTTTTTTTTTTTTTTTTTTTTTTTTTTTTGGTGCCTCTCCCCATCCTCACAGTGGAATTCATATCTGTAAAGTTACCAAAAGTCTTGAAGATGAGTCTTTGAACTTATAAAAGGCAATCATTTTGAATGAAAGGAGACAGGAAATATATAAACATGGGGGAATTTAAATAAATTGCCACAAAGAAAATCACAGAGAGGGCAGTGAATTATGTAACGATAAGACAGCCACCAGCCTAAGCCACAAAATGAGATGTTTTACATGAAACGAACAGCGGTCTAGATTAGAGAGCCATCCTGTTTAGACATGAAGCCAATTGGGTTGATATCACATGTAGAGAAAATTTGAAAGATAAGTGGGAACTATGAGAATTGTTATAATCCAACTGTAACAAAAAGCTGAAGTATATTGGCTTTTCCCCCCAAGAAGCACTGCACGATAAACATCTTTGATGAAAGAAGTTCATTACTGGTGCGCTTGTGTAATGTAACATGCTGTATTATGAGTCTATGCCAACCTACAGTGAAGCAGTCTCTAAATGAAGCCTCAGGCATTTAATGGACATCATTAGGTGAAAACGTATAAGAGATAATTATGGTAATTACAAATCCCTTTTATTCGCCCTGAGTCTTTGACAAGAAGGTTGTCATATCAACCACTTCAAACAAACAAAGAGTTGTTGTCTCTTACCCTAAATGATGTCCGGTTCCATTTGGATGGGAATTGTCTTCGGATTATCCTTTTTATTGTTTGGTTAGTGGCTCTGAATGGAGGCTACATTTCTTTCAATGAAAACTTGATTAAAACAAGCGATTCACAATAGTAGAATTTGACATCCATTTGCATTGCCACTTCATTACAAGTGAGACCTTGATCTTGAAAGCAGCCCCATACAAAGCTAATGGACATGTCTGTTATGTCTATTAGAGATGGACCCTCTGAGGAACCAAGGCTTTCTATTTAATATCAGACATGACCACGGGCAACCCGAAGCCTGTCTTATTAAATTTCTGCTCCGTAAAAAATAGCGAAAAGAACAAAAATGACAAACACTGGCGATATTACAGCTCGTTCCAACCCGAAAAAAATAAAATCTTCCAAGAGTTTGTTTTGGCGAAAGCGAATCCAAGTGTTAGTGTTATTTTGCCACACGAGGTCAAACCCAGAGCAACCCTAGTCACTTCATCTTAGCGATACATGATCTAAGCAGCGAGGAAAGATGAAATGTGGTATGGAACATCTTTATGGGGAAAGTGAGAGGCAATCGTGAAAAGACTTGGGTGTTTATTTACAATATGCATCCAATCATCCTTTGTCACGGTTCCACGTTGGGTCTTTTTTTCCCCCTCCGAAAAACCACAGAGAGACACTCACTGTAGATTCCATTTTTGGCCTCTATGCTAAACAAACTCATAATAAGTGCCGCCTTATCAGATCTTGCTTACAATAACAGATTCACTTCAAGTAAAAAGCTGTTGTTTAACTTATTCAATCCCATGGGAAAATTCAGTTCATACAAGTCAGTAGACATCTGCCAGTCCACGGCAGTTGATGATGTCAACGGGTCTCTGCTAGTACCAGATTCCTCCACCACTTTCAATCATTCCCTGTGAGATTACTGCAATAGGATATTACTGTACAAACTATGACCATGTGTCCTGCTGCCACAAAGCTTAGCAACATATTACAGTTTGTCAAAGCAAGCTATTGCGAGGGAGAGATAGATACAGAGAGGAGGAGAGAAGCCATTGACCTTTGTGTCCTTTATATTTGCCTAGCTTCCAACCCCAATCTTGAGAGTGAAATCATCTGATCCCAAACTAACTGTCAACTGGCTTGTGATGGTGGCAAAGCCAGCGGACATCAATCAATCAGATTTTCTCCTCGTCTATCAGAGGAGGCTTTTTTTTCCTGTTTTGCTCGGGCTTATCATCTGACCCAGTTGTTATCCTGTTTCTGAAGCTTAAAAAAAAAACTTGATTATGGTCAAATGTATGTCTCAGAGATTCAAAGGCACATCCTAGACTGAAGCAGAAAAGCGGAGGAGGAGGGGGAAGAAAAAAAAATATTATCAGTATTTCAGAACAGAAATGAATGCAGGATGTAATGATTGTAGTTTTTCAAAATGAGGCTCTTAATTCTACACCCATGCTGGAAATAAGGAGTTTGAGGCAGCTATCTTTGGTTTTCAGGAATGCGTGAACCTAAGATAAAAATCCAATCTGATATCATAAGACAAAAAGGCATTTTAGTTGGCTACAGCACTTGCTCAATGTCAACAGTTTTTAGTAATTACTAGATAAGCATTCTCTGAAATACACAGAGAAAAGAAAATTGGCTGATTCTGAAATAATAGCAGCTGTATTTCTCTCTGGATGTTTACTCTGTCACTTCACAAAGCCAGCTTTGAGATAATAAGAAGCAGGAGAAGCGTACTTTTGCAACACGTCACTCCTTTCGTCACTGTCGAGCATCCACCCACACACACACACACACCCACACACACACCCACCCACCAACAGACACACTGTCAGTCTAATCTGATTTGCATAATTTACTGCAAATATAATCGATCATCATCAACTCGTTCTCCGTTGGAATATCGCTCCATTATGGCTATTTATGTGGCGGTGCTCTCGGCTAATCACACGCAGGCAGATACGGCCTCTGATCACATGATGTGTAAGCTGTGTTGTCAACAGCTTTACCAGCTTTGCAATGGTGCAAATCAAAACACAGCCTCTTTAAAGTATTAACATGTTTTGAAGTTTGTTTTATATTTTCAGCATATTTGACATAAATTGTTTATCTGTTTACAAAGCTTTGTCATTACCGATTTTCCACTGAACCCTTAAGATGCTACGCGTTCGGCGCCCGTTCGTCTGGCAGGAAAAATGCTGATGTACAAATTGAACTGAAAAGCTTGTTACTTAATCCTCTGTTGCCACCTATCCCTTAACTATAGAGAGCGTGGTGCATTTCATCCCAATGCAAAGTTCTGCATTGCGCTGCCCCCCACAAACACATCCTCAGTAATTCCTGCCAAGCCAGAGATTTAGACTGAACAGCTATTAGGGGCGTCACTTTCTGGTGTGCCAGCAACTCTCCTGCTCTGGAAAAATGGTACTCACCAAATTATCCCCTTATTATTATTATCCTCTTTTTTTTCTCCTTAAATCATTATTAGTTAATTACTGAAATAATTTGTGAAATCAAACTCATAGCTTGGCCAATAAATACACTTGTATATTGCTGACATACACACATATTGTGACAATGCCTGCTGCAAAACATGACTCATATTTCCAAGGAGTCCCTTTTTCTTCCCCTAATCCAAGATCCAGTCAAAAACCCAAATATTAAAATCTGACATATTCCATGAAACTGTTTTGATTAACTGTGGCTAATTAAATTGAAATAAAACAAAACAAATCTTAATAGACACATAAGTTATTTATATCCCTGCAATGTAAAACTGACAGATTTCCACCCCTGGACTTTATTTTCTTGAATATGACTGAGGCGAGTTCCTGTTCCAAGCGTAGAGCTGTTTCTCTTCTGAGCTATGGAGATGTCAAAGCATCACACAAATGTGATGAACCCAATATCCATATCCATGATACATCAAAACCTCGGGATGGCACAAAAATAACTGCAATACCTCAGGAGCACCTCAGAAATCCCCTTAATTGAGCAATATCTTCATTCCTGATCCATGTGCATCACCAAGGTGAAAAGGGACTGTGCAAGTTAAATGAAAGAAGAATTCATGATGTGTGGCGGCCTCTCTTACTCACCCTGGCTATTTCCCCTCTTGGCAGGGGCCAAATAGAGAATGTTAAATGAGGCAATTGTGTCCCGGAGGCAAAAAGAGGAAGAAAAAAAAAAAAAAAAAGAGAGAGAAGCAGGCAGTGCCCCTGCTCTCTGCTCCAACCCTGAGGAGCATTCTGCTGCATGATGAGGTACATCCAAGCACCGGGGCCTGTCGCTACCCAAACAGCTCAGACCAGACACACATTGTATACAACACACATAGAACATGACCGCTCATTATTCAAATCCCTAATTAAGCTGTTGGTTCATTCATACACTGCATGAGTGAAAGAGATGTGCCTGGAAAAATGTTAAAAATAAGAAATCTCAATATTATGCAACACATTATTATCTCTGTTATTGATTCATCCGCAGATAACTTTCTCATTTAATTGTTTTGTCATAAAATGTTCACGTGTCTTGTTGTCAGCAGGCCAAAAATCCAAAATCATTAGCGTACAATCATAGAAGACAAAGAAAGACAGATGTATAAATATTCACATTTGAGAAGCAGGAAGCAGCTAATTCATCTTAAAGCTTAAAGTCAACAATCAAAACTGTTATAAATCCATTTTCTGTCGATCGATAAATCGCTTTAGACAAACTCTCTCAACTCTGCACAACTTTACGTAATAATTATATCACACAGTAAGGAGCATCAAAGCTGAGTTGCAGGATATAGTCTGCGGCCTGTTGAAATACCAGGATGTAGAGCGTGATCTGTTAACATTCTGTAGCGGTGCTTGCAGGAAACCGATCTCCCCTGCAGTCCCACACTGTCAGCTATACAGACATACTCCACGGTGACACCTCTGATAATCAAAGCTTTGTCTGGGGTTTTAAAAGGACGTACTTGAACAACAGCGAGACCAGAGGCCCTCTTTGCTGTAATGGCCTTTGGACATCAATATTTAAATCTTACATCTCTGTTGTGATTAGAATGCTGCCTTTCTCTCTTTCTCTCCCCCCACTCCTCCCTCCCTCTCTCCTGAAACAACAAGGCAGGGGTGAAAAAAGGCTTAAATCGATGATCTTTGAGTCTAAACTAGATTCCTAAGCAGTTTGCCACTCTCAGCAGCAAGATAAGATAAACTCTCTTTGACCTAAGAGATGAAGTTGCCATGACGATCAGGGAGTCCACTTTCTCTATTGATATTTGGCTGATGTAACAACAAATGGAACTAGATCCTGCTCTTGATAATGGTGATTAATTAATACCAATATTGATCTCTACAAGCAAGAGACAAGGCTATTAACTTAAAGCAGGCTGAAAGTCAATTGTTACCCGGGGGCTCAATGGGCATCACTGATATCAAATCTGAATAAACAGCTACAGGGGCTGAAATGTAAAAGTTTAAAAAAAAAAAAGAAAAAGCAAATACACAAAAACAGCAAGTGTAAAAGTAGTAACATATTGTGTTTTGGATGTGAACATATTTCTAAAATTAACATTTTGCTCCCACTGGTGACTGGTTAAAACGCCTGAATAAAAAAAAAAAAAGACACACACACACAAAAGTGACAGCTCGGTCCAGCGGTTATTGGAATAATAGCGGTGGAATTCAGGAAAGGGGATGATAGAGAGGAAACTGCGTGAGGAAGTGACCTCCACCTTTGCAGCAACCCTGCCCACATTTCACACTGCTGTCCAGGCACTGCAGGCTACAGCGACAGAGAGGGCAGGATTAGGCACCGTCAGTCCATCGGCTGCCAACCAGCTCATCCAACACATCACACAGCACTGTTTTCAACAAAGGAAACAGCAGCTGCTATACATTCCCCTCCCTGTAGCTCCAGAGCCTGTGACATAAGCAGTAATAGCAGTGCTGTAAGTACAAATACTTTTTTCTACACACATACACACACACACACAAACATTTTACTTTAGACACAATAGAAAAAACATTACAAGGAGATGACATTCATCTGCATTGTTGTTTTGTGTCAAAAAGTGAGGAGGCAATTGGGGATCCTTCAGCTAAGACGAGGCAACAACACAAGCTGTTATTGGCAGGGAACAGATGTTTGAGGGAAAGTTGGCATTCAACAACCATTCTTCTTCTGACAGAAATCCACACGAGAAACACAAGAGACACGGCGTGATTGTCACCCAATGAAAGAGAGACCCTTAAATATACAGGGGAGCCGCCATGCAAACATTTTTTTTTGATTGTACACCCCCAAAACATCTGACTACCAGTTTATGGGGAAAGGGGTGCGAGACGCAAGGCGCATACAACTTCCACAGCATCCGAACAGTTTCCAATATCCAAGAAAGTGAAGCTGAGTGAAGTCGTAGGAAATATAGATGAGTATGTTCCAGAGAGGGAAAAAAAAAAAACCAATTAAATCAAAACCATCAAGCTAACAGCTCCGATCCCTCTGCTAAAACATGTAGCCACATGCTCGTCGCACATACTGTACATGCACTGATGTATACACAAGCAAACACACACACACACACACACACAAACACACACACACATTCAGACACATACGCAGAATGTTGGCAGTCAATTCAGTAAACACTCCCTTTATCCCCTTACTACTGTAATCTGCCTCTGATAAATGCCCCTCAAAGATAGAAATGTCACCTGATATGATAAACAGTATGCTGACGTTACATAAAGTGGCCTTATGCTAAGGAGTTGGAAAGATTAACTGTAGAGCGTAGAGATGGAAAAACATGGTCGCTATGATTTTAAAAAGAAAGAAAAGAGTTGTAAGGGGAACCTGGTTTGGTTCTAGTTTAGCTCCAAACTGACCAGGAACCAGGCTGTAAATAATGAATAACACACGCACAAAAGAGTTGAAGAATTTCTCCAGGATCATATTCCTCAAAGGCTCTCATATAAAAATCTATAAGAAAAAAAAAATGGGATAGGAATAGCAATATTAACCAAAGCACCAACTTCATCCACAAGGTATTATGAGTATAAAAAATAAGCATTACTGAACACTGCAGTGAACCAGCTTTACAGATGTAAGATCACTATCACATGAGTAGATTAGGCATTTTGACAGTATGACATAGTGGTAAGCTCAGGGGGGGAGTTGTGCACTTGCCGCTCGGATGCTATACAAACTTACAGTAGAAGAGCAGTATAATCACTACAGTATGGTGCTTCATTCTGGTTGGACAACGTCGAGTAAAAAGAAACAAGAGGAAGCTGCATGAATTCTCAAACGGTCCATACGGTGAAGAGACAACAGTAAAGGAGAGAACACTAAGTCAGTTTAATAAGCACATTTGACATTAGATGTCCACTCGTGGCCTCCGAGGGCCGCTTCAATATGTTCCCATAAATACTGGCGGAGGCACGCTCCCTACATCATCCAGATTCTCCTTTATGCTGTGAAACTTTGGGGGGCAATTTTACAGAAAAATTACTCTGAGGAGCCTGGTTTCAATTCAGCCTGTTCATATCTTTCCTTCCTATTAAGCATCAAAATGTTTCTCCTCTCAGTACGAATAGAGGTATGGACACCACCAGCAGCCAGGGAGGAGAGACGAGGAGGAGGGAGAAAGGGGTGGTGGGGTTGTAAGGGTGGGGGTGGGGGGGGGGGGGTGGTGGAGGAGGACAGGGCGGGTGGGAGAAGAGAGGATAGAGGGAGCTTGGTGGAATTCACACATCATATTACAGCAGCTAATCGCAATCCGCAGAGCATCAGCGATATTTTCATCATTCCTGTCAAATTCTACTGACCCGCCTTGGAATGGCTAACAATCTGGGCAATTTATTGGCATATTGGCATGGGGTGATAAGGCTAAAAACAACAGCAGCTAGCAGCTGGCCCTGGGAGATGAGCTGATAACATTGATATGTGCTCCCACACAAAACACCTACACCACTATCTCCTCTTTCTATCAAACTCTTATTACAATAAAAGTGTATGGGTTTTTTTCCGCTTTCTTGGAAAGGCAACAAGGGGAGGGGGATACAGAAAGGAGGCCAGAAATATATATTTATATATATATAAAAAAAAAATCAGATGTAACGTTTCACAGAAAAAAAACAAGGGGGGAAAATACATAATTTATCACTGTATTATCGGGATATCCAGGCAGCCTAATCAAGGAGC